>NC_081757.1:28327325-29036700 GCF_963082965.1 Carassius carassius | reverse complement strand
AAATAAATAAAATAATAAAAATAAATAATAATAAAACAGTATGCATTTTATTTACTGTGATGTTTTAATGTGATTTTATATTTTTTTATTCATGAAGTGTACTAATTTCATACACTGTCATGTGCATATTTAGTATTATTCTAAACTAAAGTGCTATGCTAGTAATTTTATGTTGAATTTTGCCAAAATATGCCACACAAATCTTCCGTTGTGCTTCTTGGCTGATCAGTTACCTCTTTGTGCATATATATACATACGATAGCTTATTTCTACTTTCCATGGTGTTCGAGTTTGTGTAACTCTGTACTATATTAGTAACAGCTTGAACAGTAGAAACTCCTGAAAACAATCCTGAGGTTGATTGTGGGCTGAAATGTTTCTTGTCTAGTTTACAGGAAAATGGCATAGTTCCTGCCAGTAAAGAAGAGCATATGAGTTTTAATCGCTGAACAGGTAGTGAACAGGAAGACCCGAAATAATTTTCACCCTGTCCTAATCAAACTAAGACTATAAAAGCGTGTGTCATTTTGTGCTTATTGTGGATGTCGTTAATTAGCAGAGAGCACTCAAAAAACGAACAACAGCAACGACATATTCTCATTCCTGTTCATCTCATCTTTTCTAATGCACATTGTCGCCAATCACAAATCGGACACATAGAAAAAGCACAGCTAATGTCAGAGAACTGAGAGAGAGAGAGAGAGTGACACTAAATGATTTTCAAGTTGACAGGCACAGTGCCACTGCTTTGACAGTTTTTGGTCTCACTTGTGAGGTCTCTGTTGTTGAGGATAATTGAAAGTATAACTGAGTTTTCAGAGCAGTCAGAACTGACAGAGAGAGAAGCAGAAGAAGGACAGCGGGATAGGAAAAGTGAGTGAGAGATGTGTTATTGTCAAGATCTTGTTTTCTTCAGCTTTCATTGTAAGAAAATAATGATGTGGTCTTGCCATAGCTTGCAAAAAAATGAAAATCAACCCTGTTGGAATAAAAAAGACGACTTCAAAGCTTTGACATTGTCAAAGGAACAAAGTAAAACAAATAGATCAACTTTGCACCTGAGGCTTTTTTTGTGCTGTGTTGTGTGTTTGATTTTGTTGCCACGGCAGGATGGTAATCTTGGCTTGGATCTGTGAGAGTCAGGAGGTTTGATATCAGGGTTGCTTAGAGGTGAGCGAGAATCACAACCTGGAGGTACTGGAAGATTCTCAGCTGGCTTCCGTGATGCTGAAAGAATCTTTTGAAGGGGTCATATGTTGAAATTTAAATTCTTCCTTTCTCTTTGGAGTGTTACAAGCTCTTGGTGCACAAAGAAGATATGTAAAGTTGCAAAGTCGCAATCCAAAGAGATATTCTTTATAAAAGTTAAGAGTCAACCACTCCTACCTAAAATGGCTCATTCTAACATGCCCCAACATGTCTACGTCATGATGTGGGAAGATCTGCATAACACCGCCCAAATGTTCACAAAAAGACAGAAGGCATAACTTTTATTCTTGCTGTTGCTGCCAGCTCCATTCTGGACCATCGAAAGGGACGTGGTAAGCAGCTATGGCCGCCTCGGTGACAACCTCGGTTGAGAGACCGGAAGCTAGGAACTGTGCCCCCTCAGGGGCCACACCCACAACTTCCACAGCTCCGGACGAGGGTGGATTATTTTGCCCTGCTCCTGAGAGAGTAGATCTGTCCTGATCGGAATCTCCCATGGAGAGCCGTCGAGGAGAGAGATCAGATCTGCGAACCATACTCGGCCCGGCCAGAACGGGGCTACTAATAGCAGACGGACCCCATCCCGGCGTACTCTCGCCAGAACTCCCGGGAGCAGAGCGATGGGGGGAAAGGCGTACAGACGAAGCCTCGGCCAAGTCTGTGTCATGGCATCTAGTCCCAGTGGAGCTGGGTGAACTAGAGAGAACCAGAGGGGACATTACGATGTCTCTCGAGTCGCAAAGAGGTCCACCTGAGTTTTGCCAAATATCTGCCATATCTGCTTCACCACCTCGGGGTGAAGCATCCACTCCCCCGGCCTCGGCCCCTGTCTCGACAGCATGTCTGCTCCCACATTCATTCTCCCAGGAATATATACTGCTCTTAACGAGAGGAGTTTGTCCTGGGACAACAGGAGGATCTGGTGTCCCAGCTTGACAAACCTGACACTAACTTGTGAATACCCCATCTCTATAGTTCCCCGTTCTCTCTGCTCCTTAATCTTCACGGTCCAGGAACTCTACAGTCTTTCAGCGCCTTGTACCCAACAGATTCCCTGGAAATTAATTGGACCTTACCATCCAGATAAGCCCCCAACTGACTTCTCCCACATCCAGGTCAATCTCCTGGTTACCCTTTGCTCTGTGTTCAATAAACCTACTGTTTGTATCTTCACCTACCTCTGTGTTCAAGTGTGTATCTGCTGACAGTATGTGGAAAAAAAAATAAAAAAAATAAACCTGAAACCACTTAAACACACTGCATTACACCAAATACACTAAATAGTTATTTTTAGCAACGTCATATGACCACTTTTAAAAACATTTCAAAGTCTCCTGTGGGCTTGCCACATTAATATCTGGTGGGCTTGCCACATTATCAACCTGCGGACTTGCCACATTGATGTCCAGCGGGCTTGCCACATTAACTTCCTGCGGCTTGCCACATTAACATCCTGCGGGATTTCCACATTAATGACCTGTGGGCTTGCCTCCGGAACTACCGGCTGACTTGACTCGGGAACTGCCGGCAGATGGGTCCTGGATCTGGATCGGAGGCTGTCCAGACACCGGTTGACTGCCTCCTTCCTGTCTAGGTTGGTGGTGTCTGGGAGCTCTGTGGGGCGATGGTATGTCATCCTAATCTGGAACAACGTCACCAGGGTGTCCCCCTCGAGGGAGATAGTAAGGGTGAGCGGCACAAATGCCCTTGCATAACTGACTGGATTGGGGCGCGCCTAAGCCACGGTGATGAATAAAGCACGTTTCTCCATGTTAGTGTGGAGGTTTGAACAGGAAAAACAAAACACTTCTCAGAAAACGGAATATAAATGCAGGGAGAGTTGGTGTGGTGCAACTTACAGTTGTAGTCAGTTCTTCTGTCAAAGAAAGGAGCAAGGAGATGAAGGAGAATACTTCCATAGAGTTTCATTCCATCAATAAAGAGACACGAACACAGGAACTGAGTAATGACATTTAGAACCGACAAAACTGTGAATGGACCTTAAATACACAGACAAGTAAGGGACCAATGACTAGATACACCTGGAATCAACTTAACGATCAACATGAGGACGAAAACGTCCCTAGGTTACGAATGTAACCCTAGTTCCTTGAGGGAACGAGATGCTGCGTCGAGCGCTTTTGGGGAACGCTTTTGACAAGAACAACTCTGAATATCGTGTGTAATCAGTCCAATGGAAGAGCGTGACGTCACAGGCGGGGTGACGTAGCAACCAGGAAGCTATAAAAGCACATGCCGTGCAGCTGGCTTCAGCTTTGAGTAGGGAAGCAAGCGCCGGCAGGGGTCCCGGGAGAATGGCTCTGTGACGCAGCGTCTCGTTCCCTCGAGGAACTAGGGTTACATTCGTAACCTAGGGACGTTCCTCTTCGGGAACTCGAGCTGTGTCGAGCGCTTTTGGGGAACGATGTGCCAACGCTGCCAGACTACCAAACCCCTGCCTAGTGTGTATCCGAAGAGTACAGCTAAGGCGAGAGGACAGAAGAGCCAGGAGCAGCTCGCATATCAAGATTGTAAAATCTGGCAAATGTAGAGGTCGTGGACCATCCCGCAGCGTTGCAGATGTCCAAGAGGGACACACCTGCTAAAAAGGCCTTAGAGGCCGCCATACCCCAAGTAGAGTGAGCCTTGGCTCCCAAAGGAAGGGGAAGACCAGAGGACTCATATGAGAGGTTGATAGCCTCGACTATCCAACGACTAAGGGAAGCAAGCCCCGGCAGGGGTCCCGGGAGTATGGCTCTGCGACGCAGCGTCTCGTTCCCTCGAGGAACTAGGGTTACATTCGTAACCTAGGGACGTTCCTCTTCGGGAACTCGAGCTGTGTCGAGCGCTTTTGGTGAACGATGTGCCAACGCTGCCAGACTACCAAACCCCTGCCTAGTCTGCTTAGAGGCAGGGGAACCCTTTTTAGGAGGACCGTAGCAAACAAGCAATTGGTCAGATTTTCTCCACAGGGCAGCTCTGTGGACGTATGCGTCCAGTGCTCGCACTGGACACATACAGTTTAGCTTCTCCTGGTCTGGCTCCCGAAAGGGAGGAGGACAGAAGGCCTGCAGTAAGATAGGCTGTGGTGTAACAGAGGGAACTTTAGGAACATAACCCGCTCGAGGGTATACGAATGCCTTGGCCATACCAGGGGCAAAGTCTAGGTAGTTAGGGGCCACCGAAAGGGCCTGAAGGTCTCCAACTCTCTTTAGAGACGTAATCGCCAGTAACAGGGCAGTCTTAAGGGTCAGATGTCTATCTGAGATATCTTGAATTGGTTCGAATGGAACTTTACAGAGAGCCTTTAATACCACAACCAAGTCCCACGGGGGGATACGGGACTGTACTGGAAGTCTCAGCCTCAGTGCACTGCGGAGGAAACGTGTAACTAGGGGGTGCCTACCCACTGACTGACCATCGAAAGGGACGTGGTAAGCAGCTATGACCGCCACGTACACCTTTAGGGTGGAGTGAGTTAACCCTGCAGAGAGCCTAGCTTGTAGAAACCCGAGAACTGTACCAACTTGGCAGTTAACAGGGTCAAGCTGGCGGTCTCTGCACCATGAAGTGAAGAGTTTCCACTTCAGGGCGTACAGTTTCCTCATAGAGGGAGCTCTGGATTGGAGGAGGGTCTCAACAACCTCGGTTGAGAGACCGGAAGCTAGGAACTATGCCCCCTCAGGGGCCACACCCACAACTTCCACAGCTCCGGGCGAGGGTGGATTATTTTGCCCTGCGCCTGAGAGAGTAGATCTGTCCTGATCGGAATCTCCCATGGAGAGCCGTCGAGGAGAGAGATCAGATCTGCGAACCATACTCGGCCCGGCCAGAACGGGGCTACTAATAGCAGACGGACCCCGTCCCGGCGTACTCTCGCCAGAACTCCCGGAAGCAGAGCGATGGGGGGAAAGGCGTACAGACGAAGCCTCGGCCAAGTCTGTGTCATGGCATCTAGTCCCAGTGGAGCTGGGTGAACTAGAGAGAACCAGAGGGGACATTGCGATGTCTCTCGAGTCGCGAAGAGGTCCACCTGAGCTTTGCCAAATATCTGCCATATCTGCTTCACCACCTCGGGTGAAGCATCCACTCCCCGGGCCTCGGCCCCTGTCTCGACAGCATGTCTGCTCCCACATTCAATCTCCCAGGAATATATACTGTATTCACTTCTTGTTCCATCACCAGAGCCTGCTGGGGGCCGACGACTGTCGGTGTAACCCCATTGAACCTCGGCGGTGGACGGCCGAACTGAATACAAAAGCCTCTTTCTACTGTGTGCAGGACCCATTGAGATACATTTGGCAGTAGTTTCCACGCTGCTAGATAATGTACTAAGGGAATCAGTCTCTCGAGACTGATCTCTGGTGTAAGAGGCCCCCAGCTCCGCTACGCTCGTGGGCGGACATAACTGGGAGTGACGCTCGCGGGAGACGGCTGCGCCATGAAACACTGGCAGGGTTGGCAGACCGGCCTCCATAGGGCACCGGGGTGAGACAGGCACCGTATAATGAGGTGGACACCGCTCTACCCCAGCAAGGGCTACCCTCAGGGTCACTGCGCCTCTAGCGTCAGGACCGCTTCGTCGAGGACTTCCTAGCTTCGATAATTGCACGAAGATCTGACTTTGGCTTGGAAGTCCCCGACTCAGACCCTCGGTCCCGGTGTGGGGGAGCACGAGTGGCGACGCTCTGTTTTTGAGCCTCGCGGTATGAGGAGCCTGCTAGTGGTGTGGTTATCTCCCACCCAGATAACCCACGAGAGCGACGAGGGAGGAAACTCTGGAACGCCGCCGCCTGTTTGCGTGCCTCCTGGAACCTGTCGACGACGGTATTAACTGT
Organism: Carassius carassius; assembly: GCF_963082965.1. Taxonomy (NCBI): domain Eukaryota; kingdom Metazoa; phylum Chordata; class Actinopteri; order Cypriniformes; family Cyprinidae; genus Carassius; species Carassius carassius. The sequence goes on along the minus strand of NC_081757.1, from coordinate 29,030,653 downwards.
GTCGCCGAACAGGCCCGAGGCTTGAAGCGGGGCGTCCAGGAGGCAGACCCTGTCACGCTCTCTTATCTGAGACAGGGTCAGCCATAAATGCCTCTCCGCGGCCACCAAGGCTGCCATAGACCGCCCAATCGCGCGAGCGGTCTCTTTGGTGGCGCGGAGGGAGAGATCAGCGGTCCGTCTAAGCTCTGCAATATCGTCGGACTTGATCCCCTCTCCCTCGTCTACATCTCTCAGCAGGTCGGCTTGATATGCTTGGAGGACGGCCATAGTGTGAAGGCACGCCCCCGCCTGACCTGCTGCCACATAGCCCTTGCCCATTAACGTAGATGTCATTTTTAATGGTTTTGTGGGCAAAGGCCGGAGCCTTCAGAGATGACGCCGAACCGGGTGACAGATAGCTCGCGAGCGTCTGTTCAACCCGGGGCATCGCTCTGTACCCTCGCTCATCGAGCCCCGCGACATTTCCATAATATTGAGAGTCGGGGCCGAAGAGACGGGTCGAATAAGGGTGTTTGCATGACCTCGCTATTTCTTCGTGGAGGTCAGGAAAAAAGAGAAGGCTCCGGGCTGGAGGTGGCTGTCTCGGCCGCAGAAACCGCTCATCTAGTTTACTTTTCTGCGGTTCATGTTTTTTCTCTGCAGGCCACTCGATTTTTAATTTATCAACTGCACGAGTTACCATCTCCAACAGCTCCTCATACTGGGGCGATAGGGGTGGCGAATCCCTACTAATCGTCACCACATCCACCTCATCGGATGAAGAGAGGTGGAGTGTCGACCCCTCGCCCTGGGGGGAAGAAACCGACGAGCGTGCTTCCGAACCCAGGGTTTGGGCGCCGGATCTGGCAGATGAGGAAGGAGATAAGGACTGGCCCGTCTCCATACCCTCCGCCAGATTCACCTGCGAACCCCACGAGTGCAGCAGCCGTTCTGCCTCGGAAGAAGCGGGGCCAGCACCGCGGGGAACGCTGGCGAAGGCTCCCTCCTCGAAGAGAGCCCTCCGGGATCGAAGCGTCCGCATCGGCAATCGATCACAATGTGGAAAGTCGGCTCCCTCGAGAGCCGCCTCAGCGTGCTTCGACCCCAGGCAAACCACGCATAAATCATGTGTATCCCCAGCCGTGATGTAGCGTTGGCAGGGAGGAACACACAATTTATAGCGCGATTTGGATTTGCCCTTCACGTGTCTAGTCTTTGCTTTGCACTTTGGCATTATGTCTTTATTGGGACGGACAACAGTAAATAAGACTTACAAGACAGACTTTTGAACTTACACACACAGAGCTCTTGCTGAAAGACGCGAAGCTGAAGCCAGCTGCACGGCACGTGCTTTTATAGCTTCCTGGTCGCTACGTCACCCCGCCTGTGACGTCACACTCTTCCATTGGACTGATAACACACGATATTCAGAGTTGTTCTTGCCAAAAGCGTTCCCCAAAAGCGCTCGACGCAGCTCGAGTTCCCGAAGAGGAACTGGGTTACAGCGACACACACACACAACATGGAACAGAGTCTGACAAATATATAGGCTGTATTGATCAATATTAGATTCAGTATTATGCATTAAAAAAAAAAAACGTGACTATAAAAAATTTAAGTGAAATGCAGAGATTATGTTAAGGGTAAAGGCTCCTGTGATTATACAAAATATGAGATAAGCTTTAGTTTATTAAACTTGAGGTTTCATGAAAAATAAATTGTAGTACAATATAGATGGAATGTTGGTTTCTTTAAAAAAAATGTTTTTTGATGTGGCTATATCAGAATGTTAAACTATTTACTGCATGTGGATGATGTACTAAACAAGTAGACAACATTTTCATTTAAATTGTTGTGTGAGCTACAACAGACTTTCCTATTTCTGTCAAGTGTACAGATGGCAAACAGTTGATTGTATTCAGAACAGATGACTGTGGAGTAATTCATTCATTTATATATACCTAACTTAACACATCATGGTTAAACATCTAAAGAAAAAAAGAAAATAAAAATTGACAATCATTTTTTTAATACTTTCCACATAGGCTAACATAAAATAAAAACAAACAAACTAAAGACAACGCCCTTAAAGTAAAATAAAAACTCTCATCATTCAATGATGTTTAATACGATTAGAGTCTGAATTTTTCATGTGAATTTGTTTAATAATAAATGTTAGGATTAAAAATTAACAGACTTCTTCCTGCTGAATAAGTGAAAGAAAAGCTTGCCCATAAAATCACCTGTGACCTGGATTGTAAACACTGACTACTATATGCATATTTACTGATCACTGTTTGTGGTAGTTTTCTGTGTAATTGAAAATATCAGCAGAATACATTGTTCTCCCCTCATCTCTCTCTGTCCTGCTTCAAACTTTCTCTCGGTTGTTAAACTGATTGCAGATGGAAGCCATAGGACCAGGACGGGGTCAATAATTTAAGGAATGGAGGCTGATATTAATCCATTTTAGTAAGACGAACATACAAAATGTCAAAGGTGGGGCGTACAAAGAGATGGGTCATGTGATTCATACTCTCTGGAGAGAATTAGTTTTATGACACATCATAATTTAATAGATTTTAAAGAAGTCAGTTTGACTCCTGCAGCAGCTTAACATAGATCGGAGGAGGAGTGTGATTGTTAGGGTGAGAGCAGTGGAATGGGGTATTAAATTATAGAGAATCTCAAAAGAATGATTTGTCTTTTGTGGATGTGATTCTGAAGTTTTATGGAGCAATGATGGCCTGTTTATCTGAAACTGTTCTACTTGCCGAATCGGTATAAATGGTGGCACACTAAATTCATCAAATGAAACACCATATTTCGTTCCTGAATTAATTAATGTGTTTGAACGAATCAGTTGAAAGAATCTTGAAAACTTCCACCTACTAGTGTATAGATATAAAAATGCAGTAAGAGTCACTGGATGTACTTTAAAATTGCATACTTACCTACTAAGTAGACAAATAACTAAATGTGAAATGAGTAGGATGTGAAGCTCATAGTGTTTATTAAAAGGCAAGCATAATGTACTGTACCCAGATGACTTGCTTCTTCCAACTAGATTCTGAAATATGCACCTGATGTATAATTTGCTATACCTTAAGGCAGTGGAAGAGCATTTTTGAATGGCACTGAAGCAACCCAACTGATACTAGTCAAATTATATATGTAACATTTCCATAGCATGGAGCACTACACATTCATACTATACAGTATATATATGTGTGTGAAGTAATTACTCAAAATAAGCACCTACTCAGAGATTATGTAGTTTCGGACACAGACAATAATGACAACACAGACAATTGGAGTGATGCAAACAGTGAAAATGTATTGTTAGACTTTTATATCAGCTCTCTTAGAGTTCCACTTGACCAATCAGCCTTCAAAGACCTCAGAAGTTATACAGTATACAGTATTCATGGCTGGGCAAAGTAAAGAGACACCACAATTTAATGTTATTATTATTATTATTATATATTTTTTAAATAAACCACTTTCAAATCAAGTCAGAGCCCAAACACAATCACCAACAATGCTGATGTATGCAGCTATGAGAACACAGAGGGCACCATCCCAAAGTCACATAGTACTCCAGGGTTTCCACCCAACAATAATAGCCGATTGAAAGCCTTCTCAGATTTCTACAGAGGCTCTTGCCTTTTCCACCCTTTCCCTCAAAGCCTCTTTTTCCCCTTTCCCATCAAAGATAACAGGGTCAAAGAGCTTTGTTTACTGTTTTCTCTCCCCTGTTTAATTAGTAAAACGAGAAGAGGATTCATTTTAGAGCCCTATACTGTATATTCATGAAGGGCACCAGGCTGTGACTCTAACTAGGGAGTGCCATGGGGGCTTGAAGGCATTTATTGGTGTAAACCCTGTTGAGTTCATTAACATCCACACAAACAAGTGATTATTAACCTGAAAATCTGTGCCACACATCCCCTGAGCCTCTAAATCTCCTTGCCAGCTGATGCCTTTGTGATTAGTTTTGTTGTTACATGTTGGTAACCACTTTCTATGTTCCACACTTTGGGGCTATGCAGAAGGTCATCTGACTGCTCATATTTTATTAAATTATTCCTGTTCTACATTATAACTGTTAATTACTGCACATTAATTAAGTGACAGATGATGTTCAGAAATGCATGCAGGGATTTTTGTTGACTGTTGATAAGCAGGCAAACAGATATGTTTGTTATGCGCCTCCAAATAAATCTGTTCTCATGTCTTCTGGAAGCCATTGTAACAGCTAATGTGAGTATCCTTAAGTTGTGTAAACTTTTCAGAGTGTCCAGTGCTAAGTCGGTATCATCATAAGCTGTTTATGGATTCTTGTAAGCTGCAGTAAGTTGCATATTCATCCTGGCTACTTTGGTACCAGGTTCTGTCAAAGAGTTGATATGGTTGTGTGAAACTGCTTTAATATGTCCACCTCACTAAGCTAATTTGTTCTACATGGTGTTTAGGATTTTTATGCCGCTCTAAAACGAGGTCACCTTTTTCTGCAAGTTTCTGTGCTTGATATATGGTACCAGTTTATTTGCTTGTGGACAGTTCCATCATTTCTACATATAGCCTCAATTTTCAAAGTCTGAGCTTTGCTTCAGTAGCTTCAGTGTGCCTAATGAAGTTGAAGATGAAGGAAGGAGCTGAAATTCACAGCATTGTCAAATTCTCAGTGAATTTAATTATATCATGTTTCAGATGTTGCCAGTGTGAATGATAGAGCTGCTCAAGTAAATCTTTACAATTATAAATTGACCACTTTGCTATTTAGAGTATTTTTTTTTATTTTATACAGTACAGACCAAAAGTTTGGACACACTTTCTCATTCAAAGAGTTTTCATTATTTTCATGACTATGAAAATTGTAGAGTCACACTGAAGGCATCAAGGGCTATTTGACCAAGAAGGAGAGTGATGGGGTGCTGCGCCAGATGACCTGGCCTCCACAGTCACCGGACCTGAACCCAATCGAGATGGTTTAGGGGTGAGCTGGACTGCAGACAGAAGGCAAAAGGGCCAACAAGTGCTAAGCATCTCTCGGGGAACTCCTTCAAGACTGTTGGAAGACCATTTCAGGTGACTACCTCTTGAAGCTCATCAAGAGAATGCCAAGAGTGTGCAAAGCAGTAATCAAAGCAAAAGGTGGCTACTTTTGAAGAACCTAGAATATGACATATTTTCAGTTGTTTCACACTTTTTTTTGTTATGTATATAATATAAATGTATATACTCCTTCCTTTTTTGTTATGTATATAATTCCATATATAATTCCACGTGTTAATTCATAGTTTTGATGCCTTCAGTGTGAATCTACAATTTTCATAGTCATGAAAATAAAGAAAACTCTTTGAATGAGAAGGTGTGTCCAAACTTTTGGTCTGTACTGTATATATCGCTTACTGGATATTCTCTTTGTAAAGGCATTTTGATATATATATATATATATATATATATATATATATATATATATATATATATATATATATATATATATTAGGGGTGTAACGGTTCACAAAATTCATGGTTCGGTTCGATATGATACACTGGTGTCACGGTTCGGTTCGGTATGGTTTAGATACAGCAGAAAGAAAAAATTGGCAGATAAATTTCCTTGATTTAAAAAAAAATGTTTTATTTATTTTTATTTATTTATTAAAACTTTTTTTTTACATTGAACAATGATGGAGCTATTCTTTACCCATCTTCTATAGTGTTTTCTTAGCAGCATACTGTATAAAACAAAAACAGCTCCTTATAAAAAAAAATGAAAATGTTATATTAGTTATGAACAAATACAAAGATGTAACTTTTTATATGGAACTCTATAACTCTTTATATTGAGTGTGTTTTTACTCAATTGGTTCTCTATAGGGCTTATGTTTTTTGGAACAAAGCAGGAATTAGGGTCTGTCTGAAATGGGCTTGTGAAGGAATATTGTAACTAGGCTCAATTACATTAAGCATGTTCTTAAAACCTACGTTTTCCACTACTGAGTGGGCCTTTCACACAGGACGCGGTATGCGCGGCGCTTGCCGCTGGATTCAGCGTTGCCCTTCAGATACAACGCGATTTGCGCTGCGCTATGGCGTAGGCGTAGTTTTAAAAACTTTTAGCGTGAGCTCTATTATAGTCTGTTGTTCCTTGAATGGAGATATGTCTCCATGACACAGCTTTCCTGACGATGTCCCTATACTACCTCAAACTTGTATCGTACAGCTCAGGAAATTCTGACACACACAGTACTGTACTAGCCGTTCTTTCATTTTGATTTCAGTGCTTGTTTTGGATCCTATTGGTCGCGCTGGTAATCGTCACAGAGCGCAGCGGCAAAAGTTAAACTATTTTGAACTTTGACCGCGGCGTGCGCGCAAATGATGCGCACCGCTGCGCTTGCGCTTTGGTCGACGCAGCAACAAAACGTCCTTGCGCGGAGCAAGCCATTGAGATGAATGGGTTTTATAGCGCAGCGCCGCGCATACCGCGTCATGTGTGAAAGGCCCATAAGGCGCTCGCTCACTCAGTACGCGCTGAAGGCTCGTTGCAAAATGGCTAATGCGTTTAACAGACCAGAAATAGAAGATCCTCCAATAACCAACAGGTCTGGTGTTTGGGTGCACTTTGGATTCCCTGTAAGCTATAATGGTGATGATAGAATGGTAATACTGACACACTAAGGTGATGTCGGCGTAAATGAGTTGACATGTTTCAAGTATTCCCGCTGGTGTTTTTTTTTTTTTTTTTGTATTCCCGCTGGTGTACCCTAGATGCGACATATCGTTGTTTTTTTTTTATCCACCACTCTCTTGCCATCACCATTATAGCTTACAGGGAATCCAAAGTGCACCCAAACACCAGACCTGTTGGTTATTGGAGGATCTTCTATTTCTGGTCTGTTAAACGCATTGGCCATTTTGCAACGAGCCTTCAGCGTGTATTACTGAGTGAGCGAGCGCCTGACTGAGTAGCCTAACATAAACATATAAGTTGGTGTTTTTTTCTTCTTCGGGGGTGTCAGAGGCATTGCCTGTTACGTCGTTTGGGTTATTGGGCTACATTGTTGAACGCATATCATTATATTTCACTTTTTTTTTTTTTTTCCAAATATAATTAATTAGTCCAACGAACCGTTCGGTCCATAATGCGTACCGCTTACTGAACCGAAAGCCTCGTACCGAACGGTTCAATACGAATACGCGTATCGTTACACCCCTAATATATATATATATATATATATATATATATATATATATATATATATATATATATATATATAATTTTTATTATTATTGCATCCTTATTTCAGTCAAGAACAGTGATTTTTAATAGTTTCAGTAAAATTACGGTTAAAAATAACATTTAATAACATCTCCTTTAGTGGTTTACTAAAGAAAAGACTTGAAGATGTTTAAATAATAAAAACATAATTTCATTTTTTATACTACTTCAAGAAAGTTGCCTTATAATGTCCATATATTCTTATACTGAAATGATGGATTAGGCACAGCTCACAACTGTATGTAAGAATAGCATAAGCCACAAACGCATTATGAAATAGATATTAACATTAGAGATTTGATGACGCTGTATTTTGATTCTTTTTTAATAAATCATAGTATGGCCATGATTAGTGATTACATGAATACATTTGTTTACATTTGCTGATTAATATTGTGTTGTGTTCAACTGCTGTACGTGTCGCTGTTACCAGCAGGGTGCTTCAAATAATAAAAAAGAATCAAATAAAAGATAATTTCCATATTCAATTAGCATAGACAATTATCATTCAATTAGTTTTGACTTTCAACAAGACATATCAATTTGGGAAATACATACATTACATGCCGGTTTAATCAGTAACAATTAAAGCCCAACAAACCTGTTATGTTAAATTTATTGTTTCATCGACAAGAAAATGAGAGGGCCACTTAAGGAAAATATCCTTCAAAATCCATCTCATTTAAGCCTCCTCAAATATCAAATGCAAGAGGCTTCTCATATGAATAATTTTCAAATGTAGGGATCAAAGAGAAGCAAAAAGGAGAGCTTTTATAGCTCATCCAAATTGCACAGGAAATTGGGCCTGATGGGATTCCCCTCTGTTTCATGAATTGGAAAACATAGTTTTGTGTTTGACCCTGTAAGTGTGAAAAAAAGAAGAGAGTCCTGGTGCTTTATATATGCTGATTATTAAACACATGGTATCTGCCATCATAAGACAAATATGTATAAGACATGATGGCTATAAAATATTTATGTTCAGCTTCACAGTGTGACACAACTACAATCTACCCTCTGTGTACCTAATAATGGAAAGAAGAGGCATAGTGAATGATTGGTCAAAAGAAGAGCTACCTTACTGGCACACAATATCCGAAGCTGCTATTGTTAGATAGGTGAAATGTATCCCAAAGGTTCTGATGATTCTGAACTGAACTTTTGTCCTAGTTATTGAAAATGCTGCAATTACCTCAGCCTCAAAATACTGCAGACTCATTCTTCTCTCTAGACTGCTGAAAGTCGAGCCATTCACATCAAACTAACAAGTGCATCAGTAGTGTCAAGTTGCATCGGATGATCCAACACAACAGTCCTGTGGATTACTCTAAGCTGATTTGCCCTTAATTTACACTTAACCAGCTGTGGTAAACCAAAATCTCTCTTCTCATGCATGGCTCCCTCTATGCCCCGGCCCCTCATATCAGTGGGGTCTTGGAAACTACTGAGAGAGCTGATGGGTCAAAGATGATACAGAATATTGCAGCTGGAATGTATTTTCAGAATTGTGTTGGAATCCAAACCAGCATAAATGGCCTAATTGTATTTCTTCTTTGCTATCTGAAAACCTTTTACAATAGCATATTCTGACTATACAGACAAGATGATATATCTTCAAAGTTTCCAATTCTTTTTTTTAAGCTAGTATAAGGTTTAGAAAAAAAAAAATCTAAACTGGTCCATGCGATTCTTGTAGATGTAACTGATTTAAAGTGAGCTTACAATGGGGCCCTGGGGATATATTGGAAGATAATCTTTTTATCATAGTTGTACTTTATGAAAGTTATAAGAAACATACACTCATTTTCCTCTTCTCCAATGCTATTGAGGATTGAGTGTATTTTACTTCTCATATATGTCATGATACTTCAATAGAGCGGAATTGTTTTTGGAAGATTTATTCTGATATGTAAGACTAACAAAATCACCCTCGCTTAACTATTCCTCCTGTAATGAATATATTGTATATGTGAGAGGCAGTAATGACAGAGGAGCTGTCTGTTTGCTGCATCTTCGTATTGTGCAACCAAACAGCAGCTTCTCGAGCTTCCTGCCTTTGAAGTGGCAGGCTGTGAGGGGAGGGGGACGCAATGGATGAATCTCCAGGAATGTGAACCTTCAAAAGAGAGCGCAGACGTGTTATGAGTGTTGTTTGCTTTCTTAGTGACATTTGTCAGCCATTCCTCTGTCTCTGTGACTTGAGGGGAAATGAGTGGCAACTTTTTGTATGATAAGCATTAGTTTTTTCGATAAAAAAAAGTGCCAAACTTTTCATTGATGAACTTTCTGAACTTTTGTTATCATCAAGTTTTCCATTTGTAAGCTTGAAAGTTTTGAGGAAAGTTTGCAGTTTTACAACATCCTCTTGTTTTGGGCCATATACAGAGTATTACATCTTGCTCTGAAATAGTTGGACAGGCAACAAACTACACACAGGCTTCTTCTACAGGTGTTCTTCATGTACCTTATATAAAAATGTCTTCTTCGATCCTTCAGAAATCATTCTAATATGATGTTGAGTTGGTGCTCAGGTAACATTTCTTGTTACTATCAATATTAACGAAAGAAAGAAAGAAAGAAAGAAAGAAAGAAAGAAAGAAAGAAAATAATTTACATGAAATATACAGACGCATCTAAAAAAAATCTGAATATTGTGAAAAATTATTATTATTATTATTATTGTAATAACAGTTTAAAAAGGGAAACTTTCATATATTCTAGAGTCATTACATGTCAAGTAAAACATTTCAAAATTGTTATTTAATTATTTATTTATTTTGATGATTAGAGCTTACAGCACATGAAAGTCAAAAATCCATTATTTACAAATATTAGAATACAAATATTAGAAATATTTGAAATATTACAAATATTACAAATATTAGAATATTTACATTTGAGTTTCATTAAAATAACATCCATACAGGATAAGTTCCAGGGCCCGGTTGCATAAAGCACCTTAAGTGTAATTTTCCATTGAGATCTCCCTTAAGTTTCCCTTACATTTAAGGGCATTGCATAAAATATTCTTTAAATGTTACTTAAGGGTTATTTTAGTTGAAATGTCATAAACCCTTAGAATTTCTCTTAAGCGAGAGTGCCCCCCCCCCCCCCCCGCTTTGACTATGAATTAAACAAAGACTGAATGAGAGTTTAGCGCTTTAATGTTCACATAGTTTTGGATATGAATAAAACGTCATGCATCTTGTCTCTTTGTATTTAAATATATATATTTATTCACACTAGTACTTGAAACACCTTCATGGACAGACATGATGAAAGATGAATAAAAGTCTTATGGGTTTGAACTGACACGAGGGTGAGTAATTAATTTTCCAGAATTTTCAGTTTTGAGTGAATTATGAATTTGAGTTTCTGTCTCGTCTGGTCTTTCTCTTTTTATATTTTGTTTTCTTTTTGGTTTTCGTTATCCATATTATATTGTTTTCTGTGAAAACCTACACCTCTTTCTGCATTAACAAACAATGTGACCATGGCAACAGTCTATTTTTTAATGGCAATTCCTAGGTTGTTGTCATGAAACACTTACCATTTTCTGTTTGGTAATGGAAGTGTGTAAGGGATTATATACAACACCCTTAAATCATTCCCTTAGGTAAGGGGAAATCACGCCTTAAGTCTCATACTTAAGGGAAAAACTTAAGGTGCTTTATGCAGCCGGGCACTGGTGTCTCTTGTTCTTTGAAACCACAATAATGGGGAAGACTGCTGAGTTTGCAATGGTCCAGAAGACAATCATTGACACCCTCCACAAAGAGGGTAAGTCACAGAAGGCCATTACTGGAAGGGATGGCTGATCACAGAGTGCTGTATCAAAGCATATTAAAAACAAAGTTGACTGGAAGGAAGAAATTGGGTAGGAAAAGGTGCAAAAGCAACAGGGATGACTGCAACAGACAAGCTGAAGGCTCAATAGTGCCTCAGCAGTGGCACAGGGTAATCGCTTCCATGCCACACCTCACTGATGCTGGAGTTTGTGTTAAAGGAGCCTCAACCAAGTATTGAGTGGACAAATGAACATACCTTAAATATATTATTTTTATTTTTTTACTTTTCTGTTTTACAAATACTTTATTGATTAATCTTAGGAAACACTCTAATATTTTGAGATACTGGATTTTTTTACTTTTAGGAGCTGTACACTATAATCATCATCATAAAAAAAAAAACCTTTTGAAATGTTTTAATTTACATATGTTTTAATTTATTTAATTAGAATATATGAAGGGTTAAATTTTTGAAATGTTACAAAAAAACTTTTCATGATATTCTAATTTTTTGAGATGCACTTGTAAAATTTATAGCCTTTCTGTTATTTTCATTAAATTTAATCCACCCTTGCTGAAAAAATTAGTTAGCTATCTATCGATCTATATTTGTCAGTAAGGGAAACACTGTTTTCATGAATTTGTCTCGAAAAACAAATGAAGATTTACTCATCCCAACCTGTGTATGTGTGTTTCTTTATGACAATGTCTATTTTAGTTTGTCTAGATAAGAATGTGTTGCAGATATGCATATCTCCGATGGCAGCACAGGGAGAGAAATATTTTGCTCTCCTGTTGATTATTTTAATGGAAATCCTTCTCTCTGGCATTCATGCCAGCTTATCTGAAGGGAGTGGCTGGCTGTGAATCTCTCTCACTTGCAGCAGTGTCGCTGCTCAGCCAACACAACACCTTTTACTGTGTGTTGCACAAAGGCCCTGCAGCGGAACTGTGAGTAGAAGATAGGGAACGTATCCTGCCACTTACACATTAATACATACTCACATATGGTTAATGTACAAGGCACTTCACTGTTTGACTGATAATGCAATGAGGTGGCATTGAAATCACACACTGAAGAACGGGGAGTGGGGGGCTGGATCTGTCTAGATTCAGGAGACTTGAAATTTGATGCAGTTAAGGGCTTTGTACAGTGCGAGAGAGGTGAAAATTGATGCAGAGAGCAATTATTTGAATCATGAATTGGAGCATTCCACTGCAGCAGCTGTGAATCCAATCTTCTCTGAAAAATGTTTGACAGATATCATAGAGTGCATTGTATTACTAATAAATAATAAAATAATGTTTTAATTTTATTATTTATAATAATTATTTACCAAAAATACAATTAAATTGTCACATTTTACTAATACTTTACATTTTAAGGTTTTATGTTATTATTATTGAAAGAATACAATTATAATCCAGTATCATTATTTTATTTTGTTTTATTTTATTTTTATGATTCATTAAAATATCAGTGACTGGCAGGAAGCATAAGGCTTTTTCTTGATTCTTCCTTGTGGAAATTTCAAATTGAATGAAATGCAATAGGAGTGTGGACAGAACTCAACTAGTCTGTATTGCAAATTTCAGGTGAGGCCACAAGCTGCACACAAGAATGGTCAAACAATGCGAGCAAGGGACACTAAGAAAGACAGAAAAGACATTTGGAGAAAAAGCAAACAGATAGAAGTAATGACTGAAGAAGGAAAAGAATGAGACAAAGAATAGGAGGAGACAGGCAGAGAGAAAAAGAAACAAAGGCGAAGAGCACAGATGGTATCAGGCCTGTAAGCAGGATAAGGTTTCGCTGAGACAGTGAAGTGGAGGACAGGACCTTGTGAGTAATTGAAAATCAGACAGACAGGATGTGCTGGTTACCCTGGAGATAGATTGTTCTAAACAGGGCAACAGGGACAAAACAAAGAGATGATGTTTTTTAGTTTTGTTTTTTCTCTTTGAAATCCATCAGGTAATAACATAAAAAGCTTTTCTCAACACCGTCAGAACTATGTTTGTTAATGGAACGTTTGATGTTTTTAATAATGAAAGATAAACTAATAGCTTTATCTAAGTTTCAAATGGAATGGGAGTCATTTCACCATAAGATGAGAGCTTGTAACCAGGAAAGTGACAGTATTTCTTTGGCAGATTTTTCTCTTATCTGTTGGCTTGCTACTAAAATCTCACCTAAAAGACTTACAGTAAGTGATTAGAGAATAAATCAATTGATCATTAAAATAATTGACTGTATTAAATAAAAGTTGCCATACATTGTATAACCAACATAATCTTTGTGCAAAACACATGGCACAAAACACATGGCGAAAAACAAACCAACCAACCAACCAACCAACCAACAAACTTTGGTGCATGTATCCAAATCCTTTTATCATAGAAAATATACAACTCAGGTTCACTGAAAAACATGCCTGTTGTGGCATTTCAGCAAAATATTATCTATTATTACACATCAAAATACTTTGTCTTAAATGTTTCACACTACATTTAAAGGGTCAGTATAACTGTACAGTGCCTTTTGGTGTCGTCTACATAAATAACTCATTTGCCATGATAACTAAACATAAAAAAAAAATGTCTATGGAAGAATGTGTTATATTAGGCAAAGTTTTCATAATAAAAGCAAGAAAGCATTAGTTGGCTCTGAAGAGGATGTTATTTTGCTATGTCCTCATGCTTTGCTCATTAATATTGTCAATATATATATATATATATATATATATATATATATATATATATATATATATATATATATATATATATATTGTTAAATAAGAGATTACTCAATTTGAGTGTATTGATCATTTAGAAATAAAAAATATATTTTTATTTTATTAAAAACAAGAGTTTGTCCATATCCCTTGAATGGTTGTCCACCCTGTCTTATTGAGGAATCCGCCCCTTAAACAAAAGGCCCTCCCGTTTAGTGACATCAGGACAACAGATTTTTTTGTCTCTTCAGTGGCGGGAATTTCAACAGCTGAGGTGAGTAAGTTTTCTTACTTGCTTTACCAAAGTTTAGCATATCCATCCTAAGTGATTAAAATACAGTATTTTCAAAATATGTAAGTTTAAATATGCCAAATTATCTTCAACAACCAAATATTTAGCTAGTCACAGTTTGTCGCATGGAATCAATCTTACTGATATAGATATCGTACCTCAAAGTGATGATGTTACAGACCATTTCCTTGTATCATGCATGCTGCGTATCACTGATATTAACTATATGGCTCAGCGTTACCGTCTGGGTAGAACTATTGTTCCAGCCACCAAAGACAGATTCACAAATAACCTGCCTGATCTATCTCAACTGCTATTTGTACCCAAAAATACACATAAACTAGATGAAATGACTGGCAACATGGGCACTATTTTCTCTAATACATAAGAAGCTGTCGCCCCCATCAAATTGAAAAAGGTTACAGAAAACATACTGTGCCATGGTATAACAGTAATACTCACTCTCTCAAGAAAGATGCTCGTAGTCTTGAATGCAAATGGAGAAAAACTAACTTGGAAGTTTTTAGAATTGCGTGGAAAAACATTATGTCCAGCTATAGACAGGCTCTAAAAACTGCCAGGGCTGAGCAAATCCACAAACTCATTGAAAATAACCAAAACAATCCAAGGTTTTTACTTAGCACAGTGGCTAAATTAACAAATAACCAGACACCACCTGATTCAAATATTCCATCAACGTTTGATAGTAATGATTTCATGAATTTCTTCACTGATAAAATAGATAAAATTAGAAATACAATAGCGAATGTAGATTCTACAGCTTCTAATACTTCAGTTTCATCCATCGCACCCAAAGATAAACTGCAGTGCTTCACAACTATAGGACAGGAAGAGCTAAATAAACTTATCACTGTATCTAAACCAACAACATGTTTATTAGATCCTGTACCCACTATATTACTGAAAGAGTTGTTACCTGTAGCAGAAGAACCGTTTTTCAATATTATTAACTCGTCGTTATCTTTAGGTCATGTCACAAAACAATTTAAGCTGGTGGTTATTAAGCCTCTTATTAAGAAACCAAAACTTGATCCTAGTGAACTGGCAAATTATAGGCCTATTTCAATTCTTCCATTTATGTCAAAAATTTTAGAAAAAGCTGTGTCTGCTCATTTGAGCTCCTTCCTGCAAAAAAGAAAAGAAAAGAAAAAGATCTGTATGAAGAATTTCAGTCAGGTTTCAGGCCCCACCATAGCACAGAAACTGCACTTGTTAAAATTACAAATGACCTGCTTCTTGTGCAGATCAAGGCTGCATCTCATTGCTAGTTTTACTTGATCTTAGTTCTGCGTTCGACACCATAGATCATGACATACTCATAGATTGATAACAAAACTATACAGGTATTCAAGGGCAGGCTCTAAGATGGTTTAGATCCTACCTGTCCGATCGCTACCATTTTGTTTATTTAAATGGGGAGTCATCTCATTTATCACAAGTAAAATATGGAGTGCCACAAGGATCCATCCTAGGTCCCCTTCTAGTTTCAATATACATGTTGCCCCTTGGTAATATTATTAGAAAAAACGGGATTAGTGTCCACTGTTATGCCGATGATACTCAGCTATATATCTCAAGGAGACCAGATGAAAGTTCTAAATTATCTAAGCTAACAGAGTGTGTTAAAAATGTAAAAGATTGGATGACCAATAATTTTCTCCTATTAAATTCGGATAAGACAGAGATATTAATTATTGGACCAAAAAACAGTACACAGAATCTTGTAGATTACAATTTGCAACTAGATGGATGTACTGTTACTTCCTCTACAGTCAAAATTCTGGGTGTTATATTAGACAGCAACTTGTCTTTTGAAAACCATATTTCCCATGTTACAAAAACGTACTCGGTTACTAATGTAACCTCGGTTCTCTCTAGAAGAGGAAACGAGTACTGCGTCTTAGCTAAGATGCTGCGGGAAAAGTCTCTTTTCACGATACACTGAAGCAAAAAATTATCCTTAATTTTGAATTAAAGTAAAACGCATTTGCAGCAGCACACAGCCATAGGCGAGATGGCTTGCTCGCTCATTGGCTGCTCTGCGGCAACTGCATAAGCCTATCGAGCGCAGGCTGATGCAACATCAGACCAATGAGGGCGCTCGCGCCCTCCATGCCACTTCCCGCCGAAACGGGTGTGGCCTAGCCCTATAAAGGGAGCTCGAAAAGGCTGACTCACCTGATTTATTTCATCGGCAGAGAATGCAGTACTCGTTCCCTCTTCTCGTACGTTCTCTTACGAGAGTTCTCTCGTACTGCGTCTTAGCTAAGACGCTGCGGGAACCCAATGTAAAACACCGTGCATGCAGAGATCACACACCAATAAACCTGGAAGCGACGCCCAGGATTTACAGTGCACAATCACTAGAGGGACTCACAGAGAGTCCTAGAACAAGAGGGGGGAACCCTCCGTCCCATATCTAGCAGCGTCCGTAGACGCGACAATATGACATCACATATTCAAGGCAATGCCTGACCAATGTGGAAATGTGGGTCTTATGCAATACTGCCCATATAACAGTCGGCAGCGCATCGCGCTTGCGATTTCAGAGTTCCAATCAGGACACTGATTCAACTATACCGACAACAGCTTCGCTTGCAGGGCGGGAAACTCTAGGTTATAGAACCTGATAAATGTAGACGGCGAGGCCCATCCTGCCCCCATACATATATCCTGTAAGGAAATACCACTAGACCACGCCCACGATGAGGCGATGCCTCTTGTGGAGTGTGCTCTGACACCCAGTGGGCACTGAAGGCCCCTGGAAGTGTAAGCTAACGCTATAGCGTCAACTATCCATCTGGATAGGCTCTGTTTCGAAACAGCCATTCCCTTGGAACGTCCACTGAACGAGTCAAACAGCTGCTCAGTCTGTCTGAAGACAGCAGAGCGAGACACATAAGTTCTTAAAACCCTAACGGGGCAAAGAAGACTTGAGTCTCCATCCTCTTCTGACACCGACAGGGCAGACAGGGAAATAACCTGATCCCGAAACGGTGTGTTGAGGGATTTCGGCACATAACCGTGCCTAGGTTTGAGTATGACTCTTGAGTCATTAGGCCCAAACTCCAAGCACGTCGGGCTCACCGAAAGCGCGAGCAGGTCACACACACGCTTCACTGAAGCGAGAGCCAACAAGAACACTGTCTTGAATGACAGATGTTTGAGGCTAATCGTTTGGATAGGCTCGAAAGGGGAACCTTTAATGGCCTCCAAAACCGTCGAGAGGTCCCATACAGGGACTGAAGGAGGTCTGGGAGGATTCAGCCTCCTAGCTCCTCTAAGGAAGCGGATGACCAAATCGTTCCTTCCCATTGACTGACGGAGCGTTGTCTCTGAAAACGCTGCGATAGCCACCACGTAAACTTTGAGCGTGGAGGGGGCTCTGCCCATCAGCGGGTAACCGTTGAGCGCCCACACATGGAGGGACCACAACTCCGGTTGAGGGTGCCAAATCGAGCCCCTGGCCTGCGAGAGGAGGTCCCTCCTCAACGGCACTGGCCACGGGGCAGCGTCTGCTAACTGTATCAAATCTGGAAACCATGGTTGGTTCTTCCAAAGTGGTGCTATAAGCAGTACTGAGCATTTCGTTTCCCTCACCCATTCTATCACCTGCGGAAGGACGGAGACGGGGGGAAAAGCATAGAGCGGGCAGCACGGCCACCTCCGTGACATCGCGCTTTCGTTCTTGGAAAAGAACCCGGGGCAGTGAGCGTTTTCGTTGGACGCGAAGAGGTCCCCTTCCGCCCTGCCAAATCTCTCCCACAGCAGCCGGACTGTCTGTGGGTGTAGAGACCATTCGCCCATGGGAATGTTGTTCCTGGACAGTCTGTCTGGACCCAGATTCTGTAGCCCAGGCACATGAACTGCTCTCAGCGAGCGAAAGTTGCGCTGAGCCCAAACCAGGAGGCGTTCCGCCAACCTGTACAGGTTTTGGGACCTGAGACCGCCCTGGCGATTTATGTAGGACACCACAGACATGTTGTCTGAATGGACTAAGACGTGGTGGCCCTTGATTCGGGGACAAAAGCGCGGCAGCGCGTTCTCCACTGCCAGCATTTCCAGACAGTTGATATGTTGGAACTTTTCCCATTCTGCCCACAGGCCAAAGAACGGTCTGCCCTCGAGCAGCGCTCCCCATCCCGAAGTGGAGGCATCTGTCGACACCACTTTCAATTTCGAGGAAGTCCCCAGGCTTACACCTGATTGGTACCAGTCGTTTGCTGTCCAGGGTTTCAAGGCTGTAACACAGCTCTTATTGACCTTGAGACGCAACCGCCCAGATATCCACGCTCTGCATGGTACTCGCGCTTTCAGCCAGAACTGCAAGGGGCGCATGCGGAGCAGGCCCAACTGAAGAACAGGTGATGCTGAAGCCATGAGACCTAGCATCTTCTGAAATTCTCTGAGCGAGACGGTCGCGCCACAGCTGAGAGAGCTTGCTGCGCGCTGAATGCCCAACGCGCGCTGTGGCGACAGCCGCGCCGTCATGGACTGTGTGTCCAGAGCAATACCCAAAAACAGTATCGTTTGACCGGGGTTCAGCGAACTCTTCGTCCAGTTGACACTGAGACCGAGTTTCTCGAGGTGATCGAGTAAAATGGCCCTGTGCTCCACGAGCTCTGATCGTGATTGAGCCAGAATCAGCCAGTCGTCCAAATAGTTCAGCACTCGCATGCCTCTGAGTCTGAGAGCTAGCGCTGCGCCCATGCACCTCGTAAATGTACGAGGAGCCAGGGACAAGCCGAACGGCAGGACTGTATACTGGTATGTCTGGCCCTCGAAGGCGAATCTCAAGTATCGCCTGTGACGTGACGCTATCTGTATTTGAAAATACTCGTCCTTCAGATCTATCGACATGAACCAGTCTCCTCTGCGAATATGCGCGAGGAGTTTCCTGGTTGTAAGCATTTTGAAACTGCTTTTCGCCAATGGTTTGTTCAGCTGTCTTAGATCCAGTATGGGTCTGAAACCCCCGTCTTTCTTGGGCACTAGAAAAAGTATCTGCTGTACAGCCCCCCTTCGCTTTGAGCTTGAGATACAGGCTCCACAGCCCCTTTGCTCAACAGTTTTGATATTTCGACTCAAAGTAGGTGTGCTACTTCTGTCTTGACCGTAGTTTCGACGCGCGCTAAAAAGCGCGGAGGGCTTCGAAAAAACTGTAGCGAGTAGCCTCTCCTTATAATGTCTAGCACCCAATCCGAAACCCCTGGAAGCGCTGACCATGCGTTTGCATGAATGGCTAAGGGTTGGATGCGAAGCGCGCTCTGTTGGCTGGGCAACGGCAGCGCTTCGATGTGCTGTAACCTGGGCATTATGCCTGTGACATTTGAGGCGGGGAGCGCGCTGACCACAGCGGGCAGATCGCTCGTCCTCGACCCCGCCACGGTGCTTAACCGAGTGAGGGAGGGCTGAGCGAGTCCCGTGGGACTCGTGCTGTCTGTGAGTAACTGTGGGCTGTAAGCGTGCACATTTACTGCTTTTGACTCGCTGTCTGCCTGGGCAGAACGAACATACACGGGTTTCGTTTTTACAGAAACCGCATGACGTGTGTGACAGAGTGTTTGTGGGCACTGAGGAGTGGGCACGTTTACTATGTAGTGCGCGCGATCAACCTGAGTCGCTTTTATGGGCGCGAGCCCTGTGTGAAGGGCTGTGCTTATATGTGGAGAAGGGCACTGAGCAGTGGGCATCGTCACTACATTTAGCACCATCGGCCGTGGCTGGGACACCAGAAATTACACTCTTTTCGGGAAATATCTGGGTAGCCGTGATAACGGCTTTTGTGTGCAGGCAAGCGGGCAACTGTACAGGCTTGCGCGTTGCAGAAGATGCTGAGACAGTCACAATTCCTGGAACTGAAACAGCGGCGCGCTTGGGTGAGAGTTCGGCCGCAGCGGGACTCGTACACCGGCGCTTTCCTAGGAGTGCTAGGATGACTTCGGGGCTTCTGGCCTCACCGTAATCCTCTGCCATGGTCCCCGCGGCGCGGGGCGACGGCCGGTAGAGCGAGAACGGGGTCTCGAGCTGCGTTGCTGACGCTGTTGCGATGAAGCAGCAGGAGGCGGGGGGTGTGGCTGAGAGCTTTGCGGGGCTGGTCTAGCATGACTCGCTGCAGAACCGGAGCGCTTCGGGAGGAAGTGCTTAAATGCTTGAGATGCTTTCTGGTCCTCGACGAATCTCTCAATGAACTCATTGACAGAAGATCCGAAGAGGCCAGCGGGAGTCAGCGGGGCGTCGAGGAACGCAGTGCATTCAGACTCTGCCATGTCCGAAAGCGTCAGCCAGAGATGCCTCTCAGCCACAGTAGCGGAAGCCATAACTCGTCCCATGGCCTGTGCAGCGGACTTAGTAGCGCGAAGAGAGAGATCCGAAGCTCCTCAAATCCGCGAGACAGATAGCCTCAGGTCCCATCTCGTCCAACTTACGGAGGAGATCACCCTGGAATATCTGCAGCGTGGCCATGGTGTGTAGTGCAGACGCAGCCTGCCCAGCAGCAGAGAAGATCCGCGCAAGCAGAGATGATGTCATGTGGCAGGTTTTAGACGGCAACACCGCTTTCGTCCGCCGTCCAGCAGAGGGCGGGCAAAGGTGCGTCGCTATCGCCTGTTCCACCGGCGGAAGTGACTGGTAGCCTCTGTTTTTAGCATCATCCAGTGTGGAGAATGCTGGTGAGACAGACGAACGAGTTCGTGCTGAATATGGAGCGTTCCAAGCCTTTGCCACCTCTTCGTGAAGCTCAGGAAGAAATGGGGCGGGCTTTGAGTTCGAAGAAGTACGCTCATCCGGAAGGAAATTACCATCAAGCCGGGAACGAGAGGGGGGCGCTGATGCAGACCACTCGAGGCCGAGGCTCGTCACGGCCAGCGTGAGCACTCGCATCAGCTCCTTCTCGATGTCAGCTCGTCTGCTGGGCTTCTAAACAGAAAGCGCGAGATCCCTGGAGCTCGCCCAGCCTTCGCTGCCCGAAGCTAGCAGAGAGCACGTGTCCTCTTCCCCCGACGCGGCCCTGAGATCAACTTCCTCGGAAGACGCGGCGACAGACAGCGGGCGCTGACCATCGGGAAAGCGATGCAGGGGACGCCGGTGAAGCAGGGCGAACCGGCGAGCTCGGTCGAGGTGGAGAAGGTTCCGGAATCCGCTGGGAGCGGCGCTTTTTACGGCGCTGCAGTGCGGCGGGGAATGCAGGCTCGGAGAAAAATGCCAAGCGAGTCCTCAGAGTCACCATTGGCAACAGCTCGCAATGAGGGCAGCCGCCGTCAGCGAGCGCGAGCGCTGCATGATCTTCACCAAGGCAGGAGACACAGATGACGTGACGGTCTCCCTCGCTGAGTGGGGCTCTGCACGAGCCGCAAGAAGGCATCTTTAAAAAGACGCAGCTCTTTTACGAGTGTGTGTAGCAGGGCGAACACACACACGAGGATAACGGATTGAAAAAGGATATAGGCGCCGGAAAGCGCAGAAGGAACGGCAGTGGAAGGCAGCGTTGGCCAGCGGCTTCAGGAATGGCTCGTCCCGCTGAGATGCTATCGGACGACGCTTGCTTCCTCTCGTGATCCAACGATGCGTGAGCTTCGCTGAAGAGATGAAAAATCAGGTGAGTCAGCCTTTTCGAGCTCCCTTTATAGGGCTAGGCCACACCCGTTTCGGCGGGAAGTGGCATGGAGGGCGCGAGCGCCCTCATTGGTCTGATGTTGCATCAGCCTGCGCTCGATAGGCTTATGCAGTTGCCGCAGAGCAGCCAATGAGCGAGCGAGCCGTCTCGCCTATGGTTGTGTGCTGCTGCAAATGCGTTTTACAATAATTCAAAATTAAGGATAATTTTTTGATTCAGTGTATCGTGAAAAAAGACTTTTCCCGCAGCGTCTTAGCTAAGACGCAGTACGAGAGAACTCTCGTAAGAGAACTGCATTCTACCATCTTAGAAACAAAGCCAAGCTATGAAACATGTTACCTGTTTCTGATAAAGAAAAGCTAGTTCATACATTCATGAACTCTAGACTGGATTATTGTAGCGCACTTCTATGTGGTTGTCCTGCATCTTCAATAAACAAACTACAGGTAGTCCAAAATGCAGCAGCTAGAGTCCTTACCAGGTCAAGAAAATATGATCATATTACCCGGATTTTACAGTCTCTGCACTGGCTACCTATTAAGTTCCGTATCAGTTACAAATTATCATTACAAGGCCCTAAATGGTTTACCTTATACCACGTTGCAATCCATCATGCTCCCTAAGGTCTCAAAACGCTGGACTTTTGGTAGTTCCCAGGATATCAAAGTCCACTAAAGGAGGTAGAGCTTTTTCACATCTGATCAAATGCACATTCTTATTCTTTAGCTTGGGTTAAACTAATTAATTTTACTTTGTTGGAACAGCAGCCATGCTAACGAAGTCTCTAGTTGTTTCTCTGCTTTGCCACTGGATTTACATCCCGTGGTAAGTAGGATATACACAAGCTCCAGTCTGGATCAAGAACACCTGAGAAGAGATGATGCTGACCCCTCAGAGGACCCCATATGATGCTAACCCTTAATCAACAAACAGAACTAACAAATATTGCTACAAGTGTGATTGCATCATATAATAATTGCTGTTAATAATGTTCATCGTCTGGCTGACTATATCTGGTATCAATTTTTCTGAAAAATCCTGTCATATGCACACAAACTGACAGTCACCACTTATAAGCCACTACTAAATATTGTAGAAATGTAATTTTCTGTAAAGTTGCTTTGTAATGATCTGTTTCGTAAAAAGTGCTATACAAATAAACTTGAATTGAATTGAATTGAATTGAATTGTTGGAAGCTAATGTGCTTATTGAAGCCCAAAATGTCCGTGTGAATGTCCGTAAAATCAGTGTGATTGAGGATGTAATTATATAAGCATTTTATTATTATATAATTTTTTTTAATAACCCTGTTTAGGAAAGGGACATCATACCTTTCAGAAAATATTATTTGCATCTTAATTTTGCAATGAAAACGTATTTAACAGTAATATATATGTCCATGACAGGGTGGACATATCTTATGGGTTATGACCATAAGAAACAAATACATCAAATACATTATTTATAATGCTCAACACTGAAACACACAAATTAGTGATATGACACAAGCATCAGCAATCATTTTAATTGCTGCAAATGTTTGGATGCTAATGTTTCATAACCATAAATATGACTGAAAAATTAGAACTGGCTGCTTTTGTAGCAAATTACAGACTTGGCCTTTCCTAGCATGAAGTCTTTGTTTTCCCTTAAACATCCAGAACATTTTACAACACCACTGTCATCTCACATTTCTGATTTCAACATCCTTCCAGTTGTAAATGTGTTAGCTCCCTACAGTAAGGAGAATTTTCAGGTTTTGCTGACATTGGCATAGCTGTTTAACCTGAGGACAGAACTGGACCAGCTTCTTCACCCTTGATGAAGAAAGTTTTTGAAATAAATCAGACCAGTTGGAGGCCAGGTAAAAGCCAATGATCGCCAGTAGCAGTCATTGTCACGCCCGTGCCCTCACTTAAACACATGAAATACAGCTAATCACAGCAGTCATAACCTTTACTCATTCCATTTTCAGGAGGGCTTAGACAGAAACACAGCATCAATTTCAATATAACACTCAGCTAACTGCACATTCTAGTCTAGATAATCTCAGCCTAAGATGGCTCGAACACAGACTAGATACTTACAATCGTAACTGTATATTTTAGCAAATAAGGCAGTCTTTTGGTTTACCTTTTTTTTTTTTTTTTGTAAGTCTGGAATTTGTCATTATCTCTAAAAAAGTAAGTGAAATACAAGCTTTAGTACAGTCGAATCAGAATGTGACATGGAAAACCGTTAACAGAAAATTCTATTAAACTAGAATGTTATTTAAATATCATATTCAGTATAGACCTTATTGATGATATATACTATGCTTACTATAAACAGTACAGACAAGCAGATGAGCCAGAATGCAACATGCTAAGTTGCATTGTAAGAGTTTTCTTCATAATGGTTTTCTATGGAAAAATGCTTACAGGTTTTATTCATATTTTTCTATTCTTCTGCTTGCCTGTACGTTAGGATGTTTTATTAAGATTAATTTGGTACTTCAATATCATTGTCTCGTAAAGCCAAATTAAACGTTTTTCTTGGTAATGGTTTCTAAAGGGAAAGCACTTAACATGTGATCATATTCTGGGCACATCTGCTTGTCTGTATATAGTATACATCATCAATAAAGTATATACTGAATTGGCTTTTAACATAAATGTCTTGGTATATTAAGCTACAATAAGTGTGGGCAAAAAATCTTAAAATCTTCATTGCCAGAGCAAAGGTGAGGGCTAATTAGCTGATTTTGACTAAAACCAGACTTGTCTCTTTACCAGTTAGTTCATCTGATTAAACAGCTATCCAGCATTTTGGCTAAACAGTGGGCATTTCTATAAGAATATGATGTCATGTGAAAACTAAAAATAGTGGTGGGGATTTTAAAGTGACCTTTTCTGTAAGTTAAATCATTACTCAAACAGGTGTCAGAATGAATTAGTGATTTGACTCATCAAGTCATTCTTAAAGGTCTCATTCTTCGTGATCCCATGTTTCAAAGTTTAGTTAGTGTGTAATGTTGTTGTTAGAGTATAAATAATATCTGTAAAATTCTAAAGCTCAAAGTTCAATGCCAAGCGAGATATTTTATTTAACAGAATTTGCCTACATTGAACGACCAGTTTGGACTACATCCCTCTACTTCCTGCAGTAATGACGTCACTAAAACCTAACCTCCGACCACAGGAATACACAAAAAAGGGGGCGTGGTCTTGTTGCGCTCGCACAGAGAATGAGGAAGAGTTGCGTTTGAAGATGTCGTCGAAACGCTGTTATTTTCATCTCTGAGTCCAATCACCTTTGTTTTGGCTTCCCAGGGACGCTGTACTTCCATGGTTACAATTTATGTTTAACTCAGTTCCTGAAAATTATAATCAAAATGTAAAACTATGTGCAGCACATTTAGCTGAGGACAGCTTCCTCAATCTCAATCATAATATAAATGTAACAAATAGATAACTGTAACAAATGTAAAAACAATGCTTTCTTTCAAATTATTCCCCCTAAAAACCCAGAAAAATATTCAGAGCTCTTTTCAACATTAATAATAATGATAATAATAATAACAATAAATGTTTTTTTTGTAGAAAATAAGATTGTTAAAAGGATTGCTGAAGGATTGTGTGACTGGAGTAAGGATGCCAAAGAATTTGTTTGAAAGTCAGCTTTAATTGTTTCTGTTTAACTGCTCCCCCAAGTGGATATTAAATTATGTTGTGGGATAATTAAATATATTCTTAATAAACTACAAACATAAAATTATATACTTTTATTTTGTTCTCACATTCTTTCTTGTAACACCTCCCTCTCAGTGGCACAGATGACTGAAAGGCTCATTATGCAGCTCATTATGTAGGCCTTTGTCTTCTCAGATGTAAATCACAATGATATTCATGATAGTTGACGCCTACTCGCATATGACTTTTACCAACAAAAAGTGTCTTAGAAAATTTAAATCAATATATTGTTTTCTGTGAGTGAGTAAACAAGATGATTTTCACATCATTTAGAAAGAAAAATCTAGGCTACAAGCTCCAGTTCTCAAAACTCGCGGGAACCATTGTTCTTTATGTGTTTTTTTTGCCTTACTCAAGTGTTTTAACATTTTTAGTTTTTCAATAACCACGCATAATATTTTTTTTTCTCAAAAACACAATCATGTACATACATGCATTTCACATATTATTACAGCCCAGTTTGTGCTGATTACAGTGAGATTAGACTTTACCCATTTAGACATTTATAAGAAACTGAAAAAAGCACAAATGTCAGGGCATGACAAAACTTCTCCAGGCCCCAAAAATACCCTTAGACTCCAGAGGGTTAATGCCGGATTCGCACAAAGATTATTCTTGAAAGATGGAGCAGTTCCCTCTTTGTCTGGAGAAGGCGTTGTTTATGGACCACAACCGGTAAGTGTATTATTATTTAAGTTGGTGCGTTTAACAGTTTCTGTAACTTATTACACAAAGGGCAACACTGTTTAGCTTTGTTAACTAGAATGTAGGGAAATAGAATGCGATTTTCATGCGCATCTTGTCAGTAAAGGCGTTCTGTGATTAGAAGTACATCTCCAGCACACACGTTCAGATCAGGATTGCCAGGTTTTCAAAACAAATCCTACCCACTTGCTTCTCAAAACTAGTCCAAAACTAGCCCAATCGTGTTTCCAGGAGGGCAGCGTGCACTAAGATGGTGTCGAATCACAACACAGGAACCACTGGCACAATCGAACTCGTTATTTCTGAAAGAAGGGGCTTTATAAAACAAGGAAGTCATCAGCCCGTTTTTATGGAAGTGAAAACAGCGGTATACAGATAAGTCAATTGTGTGAAAAATACTGTTTTTTTACATGCAAAACATGAACACATGTTATATTGCACACTGTAAACACAATCAAAGCTTAAAAAAAGACAAAAACATGACCTTTAAATATGATTTCATGTAAAGGGCACCTACTATGCCCCTTTTTACAAGATGTAATATTGGTCTTGGGTGTCCCCAGAATGTATTTGTGAAGTTTCAGCACAAAATACCCCACAGTTAATTTATCATAACCATTTGAAAATGTCATTTTTGGGGCCTGTTTTAAAAAGAGCTGTTTTGGTGTGTACCACCTAAAATATAAATGAGCTGCATATCCCCGCCCTGCCTTTGGATGAGGGCATAACTTGCATACCTATGGCAATAAACAGTCGGTAGAAGCAGAATGGCTGAGAGTGAGAGACCCGCTCTTTTGTATGGCATTCAGCCGTACATGTTTGAACCGGAATCAGACCCATATGATGAAGAGACTCCGGCAGAAGAAACACAATTGAGAATGGAGCAGGACGTCTCTGAATGGTTATTTGATACATTTATGTACTTGTAGAGTTTTAATCGTGTCCCCTTTGCAATTATGGATGTGCAACATACACACACACACACTGTGATAACGTTCGCGCAATTTTTTTAAACTACAAACACAAATACTGTGATAACGTTTGTACAAACAAAATTATATTTATGCGACGGAAAGGTTGCGTCATGTTGACATTACTTGTCGTACAGGTGCTTATGTGGCAAATGTGAGAAGATGGCTACAGAACTAGAAAATATATGCTGCAGGGAGATAGAGCAGGTATTCATTTATTTACATTTGTAATTGTTGCAAAAAATAATACGTGACATAAAACTGTCTGACGCTATTTGTTGTATCAAAGGTTACAAGACGGATGAAACAACTTCAAGTCACTCCATCATGTATGGTAGACCATCCCGGAATGGATCGAGTTTGTTTCAATGTGTTTTCGTTACAAAACGCTTTTAACATTTACTGGGCTGACTATGGTCCCCTGCGACCTCGTGGAGTACAACAGTGAGTGTTAATGATTAGCACATTTAAGAAAAATGTCTATTTCTTCTAAATATTACAAATGTTTGAATATTTAGTCTAATATTTCCCGGGTTATATTCAAAGGAAATTATTGTGAAAACAAAACATATTATAGATTTAAATAATTTCACAACAACTTGCATATACATTTTTTTTTTATTTAAATTATGTATAAAGACACTGAACTGAACAAATAAGTTTAGAAATAAAATAATTTTAATAAAAGGACATTCCTCCAAAAATAAATTGAACCATGATCAATTACTCCAGACAACAAATGATAGATATTTGAAAGAAAAAAACCCAGAAAAAAATCCTTGAACCCTGTTTTGAGAACGTGCCTGTGTGTGTGCGTTAGTCGTTACAGATTTTTAGCTTATCAGAGTTTTGTGAGCTGGTGCTGGGGTTTCCTTGGACGAAAAGTTCGAGTTGTGATTCCAGCCTGTGTGGTCCTGAGGATTCAACGAGAGTTTCCTGATGCCCAGGGTAGTTATGTAGGTTTTCGACCACCTATTGATTAAACCGAGATACCCTACTACAAATGGCCTCCTCCTTCTTTGGCCGGTCATACTCTGCACACAATGCTGGTGGTATTGGTATCCTCAAAACATCATCCACATATGGTGCAGGATCCACAAAGACTTTATCAAATATGAGGTCCAGCAGGTCATCCACATATCCTGTGCAATATAACATTTTATTTTATTTTTAATTAATAAAATATTGAGTTTTCAAATAGCTTGTAAGAAACGATGCAAAAAAGATATGTACATTTGTAGTAAATTTGTTAAGTAAACTCATTTTATACATACTGAATGTTGCTTGTGTCTTAACTTCTCTGACCCAGTATTCTCCCTTCTTGGCCTTTGGAAAGGTCACTTTGAACACCGGTCGACCAGCTGCTGTTGTGGCTTGAGGACGCCCGGCATTCTCATTGTAATGTAGTGCAGCCAGGTATAGTCTGTAAGCAAAAAAAAAAACATTTTCAACATACAATGTCTACAGTGTATGTAAAAGTAAATGTATTTTTACAACAATAACATTACCTGCACAACATTCCCAGGAATGGAAAAACCACATATTTTGGTGTAAACCGTAGTATTACACTGTGGAAAACCTTGATAGAAGAAGTCTGGTAGTGCGGACTTAGCTTGGCAACATCCTTCACAATTCTCTTGTTGAAGAGAACTCTCTCCAACTTGAAATATGGCAGTGTTCCTAAATTATTGGAAGTGTTACTATAGTATGATATGTAATTTTAAATAAAAAAAGGCAAGCTATATGATCTGCATACATTTTTTAAAAAGTAACTATTGCTTCTTTAGCCTACATACCAGCAGCTAGCCACTTTTTTGTGTCTCGACTTCTCCTTGTTCCATGTAGACATGCTGGAAAATTGTTGTCTTCATGTGTGTGCTTATTTTGCATATGGTTTAGCATAGACGTCCATTTAGCCACTCTTTAAGGGCCACTGCTTGATGATGCAGCAGTCCAATAAATGTGGTTTTTTATACTATGCAACCATTTATGTATTTTCTCACAACCCTTCAACTTGCACACTTTTTCCAGCTGCTTTGAAATTCCTGGAGATTGCAATTAAATACAAACATGACAACACACAATAAGTAGAGCAATGTGTCATTACATATAATGTAATGGTGGTGTTTATATATATATATATATATATATATATATATATATATATATATATATATATATATATATATATATATATATATAAATAAATGATCCACTAACACATACAGTAATCATCCGCTAATACAGTTTCATCGCAATTAATAGTCTGTAAAAATCTAGAAAATGATATGATGGTAGTAAGGTTATTTACCTTTCTCTACGTGCCAGACATCATAGAATTGGTTGACATTGCGTTCCCTGAGGAATTTTTGTATTTGCGGATGTCGGTCAGTCACAATGCAGTCCAGAGTCACTCCACGAGCATCCAAAAAGTCAAGACCTCTCTTCAAACCTTCCTTTTCCATGTGGTAACTTCCTCCCACTTCATTACTCTGACAAGTGATTAAAATATATTTATTTTTATGCGTTTAAAATAAAATATTCAAGTTTTCCAGGACATTGCATCAAAGGTTTCTGCTCATTTACCTGGACGAGTTGTACATCAACAATGTTGTTTGTCTCCAGGTCCATCATTGTGTAACTGCCATATTTGGCAGAGTGCCCTTCAAAAACAAAAATACATAATTTCTTATTACACAATGTGCCTTGTCTATAAAATAAAATTCTATATATTTTTTTCTTTATAAAAAAACAGTGTAAATTTGTCCCACAATGTACCTGGTGAGTCAGCCCTCATATCTCCTCCAACAATGACCTTTTCCCTTTGAGCCAACAGCTGTAGCATCTCATCCTGCCAGTTTCTCCATTTGTAAACATTAGCAGGCTCAATGCACATTCGTGCATGACGACGAAAGGTGTCGTACTTGAAAAGATGTAACTTCATAGCTGCAAATATCTGACAACACATAGAGAAAAGTTGGTAAACAGTAAATTAATAAATTAATAAACATAATTTTTTTTACATTATAAATGTTTAGTGTAACTGCAAAACTATTAATTATTTCATTTACAAATACCTCTTCAATTGTGAAAAATGAAGCACCAGTGAGATACACAGCAGCAGAAAGGTGAAGGTTTCCACCTGGAGTACTGCCCAAAATCGGCTGACTGTTCCATTTCCTTGAGAACTGACAATGGTGGCAGAGTTGTTCAACACGTAGAAATGTTCCAATCCTTTGTGATCTTATATGACAGCTTCTATGACATACCGGGCACACCTCAAACAGTTCCATGATGCAGGTCTCATTGACAATATATTTACACATTTTTTTGAATAGGGCTGGATTCTTGAGCTCTGAAAAAAAAAAAAAAAACATTAATTTACATAAGAACTACATAAAAATTAGATATGCTATAATTAAAACAAACATTATTCTAAAATATAATATAAACTTATGACAAGTCTTTTGGCTCTGCTGATGTGTCTGCCTCTGCAGGATTAAATGTGACATCAGTCTCTTGTGCTGTTAGTATTGAAGAGCATTCCTGTAGGATATCTTCATCTTCCTCAAGGTCCAGACAAGGTCTCTTTGATGAAGTCTTGAGGGGCGTGGAAGACACAACAGCTGTATGTGAAACTAATTTTGTGCTAACATCAAAACTTGACAATGTTGTCTCTGTCTGGACACCTGGAATATATAATTCAGCAAAGTTTCAGCAAAGATTCACTTCCTCTATCGTGGCTATTAAATTCAATTCAAATTTATTTGTATAGTACTTTTCACAATACATTATTTTAAAGCAACTTTACAGAAAATGAATTTCGAAATGTGCATATAAAAATACAATTAGTTAATACAATTATATAATATTATATTGTATACTATATAATATAAATATAGTTAAAAACTTAAACATACTGATACTCCTGTGGTGTGTTTGAAGCGTCCTCATTGACAGTTGTGTACCAACACTGCATAGCTGTGATGTTTCTGTCTGCACGCCAATATCCCTCGTTCTACAGCTTCGTGTCGATGTGCTGGCCTTTGTATAAACATAGCAATTTTGATGTCTTGTCTTTACAGAAAACATACACAGATTTTAATACAATATCTTTAAAAAAAATTATATACGTGTGGATACACACTATACAAACAAGGTTTAAATTATATACACAGACATTCTACGACGACGACAACAACTTTAGACGCATTTGTTATTGAATTGGCTGACATCAACTGAAATTACTATTTGCTCAAAAAACATTAAATACACTTACTTCTTCTGGAGGTGACGTTGGATTGCGAACAGTAGGCAACGATCCACACTTGAGGATTAACTTTGAAGCAAGACCTGCTTTGAATTGACCCTCGTTCTCAAAACAGTCAGTCAAAAAATGATTCGTGCAAACATAAACGTATTTTGGAATTTTGTGTGGCGCCTTTCCTTAGTAAATAAAATCCATCCACTGCGTTTTCAGTGGCTCTGATGTCGGAAGTAAGTGAAAACTACTATGTTCATTATTACATCCAACAACAGAACACTTTTGTTTCTTAGGAGACATTACCGTCTGTCGTTGAAACAATGGAGGATGGTGGTGTACAGATCACCGAGGGCGGGGTCTATGCCAAAACCAGATTGTCAATCAAACCACGTCGGTGGGGCTTAGCGCAATTCTACGTCACAGTGAGAGTAATCTTAGAACAGGGCGTTCTGAGACAGTGCACTGGGTGGATTTTTATCATTCTAGGGTGGTTTTGCTCACACACTGCCAACACACATTTATGGTCAAACACCATGTAAAAGTGAATTTTGCATAATAGGTGCCCTTTAAATAACAAAACATGGATACGGTAAGTTTCAAGCAATCATGAACACCTTGATTAGCTCATTCAGTTGTGTTTGATTAGGGTTGAAGAGAAACTACAAAAAAAAAAAGAAAAGAAAGTGGACCTTGAGGGCCAGAGACTGCGTTTACACTTCGCATTACCATGTGACCTGTATCTGGATGTTGTACATGAAAAGACAAGTGTAATCCGATCAGCTTGTCCAGGTCCAATGGTAGTCGAGGACCCATTGTGATCGGATCTCAGTGTAATGTAAATGCATCAAGCTATTGTGTCTGCATTCGCAGGTCGACATCACACAAAATGCCACCCCCTCTCTTGGGAACTGTCAGAAAAAAAGACGGAGAACACCCGCGTGGAGCGCTAATGAAACTCCCACACTTATCTTTGATTTGTAGAATGTCCCGCAACTGAAAACGCTTTTCAAAGAAAACCCATCACTTCAGGTTGACTTTGCACCGGGCCATTCTCTCCAGACTTATTTAAATATTGTGTGCAGAAAATACAGATCCGATCACTTATCCAGATAGAAAGGTCAGTTGATGTTGCCAAGTGATGCGCCGTGTTCTGATTGACTGATGATCCGATCTGCTTGATCGGATAACGGTGATCGTATGTTAATGCAAAGTGTAAATGCAGCCAGAGTTGAGAAACACCTGTTCTAGATGATCCCAGATGATTGATGATTTCTCAGACCATTTTAGAGTTATTTTGATCTGTCAGTGCAGGAAAAATTCCTTAGCTTCTGGTGTGAAAGTCTATAATACACTTTAATACAAAAAATAAATGTAAAAGTTGAGATGTAACCAACCCCTTCAAAACATATGCAGGAGTCAGCTTAGGTCAGAAAGGTGTGTCCATAGATTGGCTTGATTCATGACCATCGTTTGTGTATGGAAAATTTATCTCAAGGTTGATGAATTATCTGTGATTGGGCTTTGACTAAATCATGGAAGCGTCAGTCTTGGCCTTCAGTGGCAACTTGCTTTGACGGCAAGTTCACCCGGAGCACAGGAAACTTCAGACTGCTTCTCTTTGAAAAGAAGATGCAGTCAAGGCATGGATATATGCTGTATGACATTTAATCAAGCAGCCCCAGTAAATGCAAATCTGCATGGGATGGCTCGGCTGAGTCTCAAGACCTTAAGAGACAGAAACAGGATGCTGTGAATGAGAACGTAGCCTCTGGTGGCTCTATAGCTCACTTTAAGACATGATTTATGATACACAACTCAAAAATACATTTTCAGGTAACACCACACCCTTCGTCTGAATCGTATGCAAATGAAGATGAGTTGAGAGAGTTAGTTAGATTGCAGTTCTAATCAGTTCATTCACCAGAGTCCCACAGTACAGCTGGGAATGAATAAAGACTTCCTCTTTGAAGTTGTGATGACCCGTTCCCCCATGTGAAAAGCTCAAATAGAGCTTGTTACATAGCAGCGTCTCTAACCAGTAAGAGTGAGATTTGAATCGGTGGGGGATTCTTTAACACTCTTTCTTACAACCCTCTTCAGGCTTACGCGCACACATACACACTTTTCTAAATAATGAGCATTACAGCTGGGGACAATAAACTGGTGGAAGAACCAAATACATGAGGGATGATACGACCGTGGTTCAGAGGCTTCAATATGTCATTATCTCTGAATCGACATATCCAAGCAGCCCTGACAGTCCATTTCTGCTGGCTCGGCAGACAAGCCACCATGATCAACTGGCAGCCTGCGAGAAGCAGAAAAAAAATGAGTGGCCATCCATAACACGCAGCCACACTTGTCTTTTTGCCTTTCCATCCCTCATTTCCTCACCTTAAAGTATGCATTAACATTTCCTGTAGTTTTGTGCTCCTTGTCCTCCCCCTTCCCCACCTCTCCTTCACGTTAAAGTCTCGGTCAGATTACTCTCCTTAAATCTGAAATGGTAATTGTATTTTTCTAATCTAATCCTGTTAGAACCCCATACTTCCTCTGGAAACTGCCTCCAGGCAATTATGGCAAATGTCAATGAATTAAGTAATAGCTTGGTGAGAAGCCAGGCCGGCTTGCTGTAGATCAGCACTGTCAGCAGAAATGCACATCTGTCACTGGCCGAGCGAAAGGGTTCAGGCAAAGGAGCAAGCGCACACACACGCTCACACGCAACTGCAGCATTACACATCATTTAGCTTCTGCCTAAATTGCTAACATTCTTTTCCAAAATAGGATGTCAAGCCACTGAATAGGAAGTTTATAGTAGTCTTGTGTGTTAGTGTGCACAGAAAAGCTTTTACCCATAGGGAAGAAAAATCACAAATGAGATCTCTTAATATCTCAAGTTTTTCTCCTTGATGGCAATGCGATTAAATGGAAAACATTTGCTTAAGTCTCCTGCTCAGATTTTTCTCCTGAGAAAAAGACCCTCGCTATCTCACATGAGTTTCAGAAAAAAACTTAACCATGCCAAGAACTGTGTTCAGATTAGCCAAAAAGCCTGCAATCAGATGCCAAAGATTGTACTCGATGTACTCCATCATTTCAAAGGAAATGAAATCTTTCCAAGGTCAAATTATCTGAACTATACTATCTACACATATTTTAAAGCTCTGTTCTTTTACCTTTACTAGGTTGAAAATTCTAATATTTCATAGTTTACAGTATTGCTTCTTAGGAGATACACATCATGGATGAAATGAATCAGGAAATGTTTTCTTTTTAAAAAGGATTCCATACGACTTTGACTATGTTGCAGCATTTTTCAGTCCAGCATATTGTATTTTGAGTGATTTGAATATTTTTGTAGCTGGCAATTTAAGAGGCTGTTGGAGTTAAAAACAACTTTTTGCAACTTTAGCTTATTGGGGAAAAAAAAAATCATTGCTTCTTTTTATGTTAGTTCTAATATAACCACCACCGGCAGCAAAATGCCAATGACTTTAATTTCTTTTTGAATACAGGGGCACATTATTGATTAATGAAGACTTGTTTTAATGGGGTTTCTTGCACAATATCATGGTATGACCTTAATACTCTTTTACCATAGTGCATGATTTGCATTGTCAAGTTACACCACATAATCTGCTCCATACCGTATGGCTTTTCTGGTGGGGTAGTTAACTCAGTGGCTCCTCTGGTACAGAGTATGTTTGCTTCTGTTAACACTATGGCTTAGGTTTGGGGTCAGATATAGCGTAGGTGGTAGGTTATTTTCAAATACCCCTTGGTTAACTGCTAGTTGTACAAACTGGTTCTTAGGACACTGTCTAAACATATGCCGCATTTCCACCAAAATTACCCAGAACAATTGTACCAAGAACTTTTTTCCCCAGGAAGTATCCCCCCAGCCCCAGACCTGTTGCTTTCTGTGTTTCCACTGCGGTCTAAAGCACCATGAAGATTAGGAAAATAGTCTGGTGACGTAGGTCTGCACACATTTCTCAATACAAAGTATGGAAATTTCGGACTTGCATCCTCGGTAGTTCGGACTTTGCGAGTTCAACTCGGGAGTGTGATCTTGCGGGATGACGCAAGTCCTGTAATTCTGCAAACAGCAGTGTACATGATAAGATCAGTCAGCTCACCTTGACCACTGTAATTTTCCTCACTGCATATTTACAATAAGAAGAAATATGACCTCAAATCCCACTGCCTCCTTTCGTTTTAATTTAAATATATGAATAGCCGCAGAAATGTAGTTCAGGGAAATGTGTATATACTGTATACAGCCTACATTACAATGAAACAAAATATTATATCAACTGCCTATTTATTTTTGTATTTTTTTTTACATATAGATAAATTGAATAAAGACCAAAAATTACCTGTTAGATTTACCCAAATGAATTATATTTTATGTTTAACCTCTAAAGAGACATCAGAGCCAATGGCAAATGCTAGAAAGACTGGCTGAGTCCAGGCTGCTCTCGTCGTTAAACATGAGCACTGAGCTCCCGCTAATCGCGTGGCGCTGATCGTCTCCGAAAATGGCAAACCACATTTTTTAATAGGCACTGTCTTCATAAATAAACTGCAGATTTCAGTTTTAAATGACTACATTTTGCCTGAAATACTTTTAAAACTACATTTCATGACAGAATAATGGGTAATAAATGGTGATTGAAATCACAATGCAGCATGAACTCAATCAATTAGCATGTTTAGCGCCAAAGTCCCGCCCTCGAAAGTTTCAGACCTTTGAAAAAGTACTTCGTGAGCAGGGACTTTCAGCAGGAACTTTATTTAGATCCTGGTTCCTGCTGTGGAGCCAGTCCATAGTTCCTGGGTTAAGTTCCAGTGGTCGAAACGCCACTATAGAGGTTATGCAACTGGCCCCAAGGGTGTTAGATAAAGGTAGACATCCAAACGTGCAGTGCTGGCGGACTCTAGAAGCAGGACAAGAAATGCCGCTCTATTAGATATCTGTTATTAACTGGAATTTATGCATGCCGAGTAGTATGCAAAAGCCTCACAGACATTAAATTCATATTCAATATCTGTAATTGTTTTGATTTTCCCATAATACCTGAAACCCTTTGGTGTAAATGTTAATGTATGCTGATCAGCATAATTTTGGACTGACCTAAATGATTTTGATTCTCTGAAATATTAATATATTCCTCATAACATATCAATTTCTGACCGATGTCCACCTATGTAAATGCATAATTATATTACTATATAAATCAATAATTCATCTACAGTAATAACCCATTCATATTTAATGTACATGCATAAGTTAGTTTCAATTGATGATGGGGCTGTGTGGTTGTATTAGCCTTGTGCATCTGGTTACATTATGTACATATTTTATCAAACAAGCCTGTCAGCACTTTCACAGGTCAAATTCTGTGACTGCAGCTTGCAGGGGGGCAAAAGCACATATGTGGCACTCATACAGGGCCTTTAGAAGAAACCAAAGACCATGTTCAAGAAGAGAGTACCATACAGTACGTGAATTATTGTTTGTTAGAGGAAAGTGATTTGGTTTTGTGTAATGTTCCAAGCATAAAAAGTGATCACAAAAACAACAGAGATTTGAAAAAGTATCTGCTTAGTACTGCCAGAAGTGATAGGATATTCAGCCTTGTAAATTCTTTACAACTATATATTATGTTTTGAGTCATTGAAAACTTTTTTGTAGCAAACAAACTTTATTGTAAAACATATTATCTGAAGTACTTGGAGTTACAGACTTCTACCAAGTATTGATTCTACCAAGAACAAGTTATCCACAGAATCCTTGAAACACTGTTGTGTCTGTTGTGAATCGCTATATTGGTTTTGAAAAACTTTTATTTTGAGAATTGTTATATACTGTATTCCGAATCATTTTGTATGACTTTCTACTTTGGACCAGACAAGATGACAGATTGTATCCATACAATGAAAGTCAAAGGCTTTTTCAAAATATCTTCTCTTGTGTTGGTGAATAAATAATGACAGTAAGTTTCACATTTTTGTATGTACTATCCCTTTCATATCACAATATCATATTATAATATCATAGTCTGGTCTTTCAAAGTCTAGTATCTGCAAACGTAAGCTGTCCAATTTTCTAAATTCCACTGCAAAGCCAGTTTTATTTATTTCATTTGGTTTTATAGTTTGAATGTTGAGTTACATCTGTGTGTAACCCAATTTCCAATATACTTTTTGGCATCATTCACTCTCTGCAGCAGCCGGGAGAAAAATGGTTCGCTACACCACATTACCATCGCAAACAACACTCTAAGAACATTGCATTGGCAGGAACTCATGGTGTTGTGCCAATTATGTCCCAAACGTTTTATCTGGTCCAGTTAGCAGCATCTACCTGTGAGTTCCCACGTGCCGGGTACAGAGAGTACTGTGTGAAACTGAGTGAGCGCTGGTGGTTGTGGGCCAATGGTGTGGTGAAAAATAACATCCATATAAAGAAGCTGTGCTTCTATGGACTCTGTCCTCACATCCGCTCATACTCTGTCACTCTTCATAAATGTCAGAGTTGAGATAAGAGAGTGGAGAAAATAAGGGTAAAATGGGAATTTATGGGGGAAACAACCACAGCTTCACAGAAAAAAAAAAAAAAAACTCTTTAGTTTCTTCATGAGGGGAAAGGAGGAGAGAAGATTTGGCAGGGGAGCAGAGGTAACCTAGCAGCCCTGCTGAAAGGAAACAGCCTGTACTATCTGCCGGTGTACTGTGAAAAGAGACTCGGTTTGTAATTATGGGTGTGTAATGATCTGTGTTACCTAAACAAAACGCAATGAGCAGTGGCTGCCTGTCAAATCAATAGCAGAAGGAAAGAGGGCAATTGTGATTTTAAAAAGATACAGTTGATAGTATTTATAAGACCAGTGATTTGAAGTGAGAAAAAAATACACTAAATCATCTTTAAGGGATTTTATTCTAACCTTTGGGAGCATAACACACAGTAATTATCTAAGGTTAAGGCATTCATGTATTTATTTGTTCATTTATTTGATCCTTTACATGAAGTGGTATTTAATTTATGTTAGGTTTATGTCAACTGTTGTCACATTAATGTTGAATACAAAATAAGAAGCACTCCCAATGGCAGTGATAGGGAATCTGGGCCCTTCCAGGCCACTTTCCTGCAGAGTTGAACTCTAACCCTGACAAAACTCACCTGTTTGTAGCCTTAATTCATTGATTAGCTGCTTTAGGTGTTTGATTAGAGCTGGAGCTAATCTCTGCAGGACAGTGGCCTAGAAGGGCCAAATGTGCCCCTCACTGCCCTACGGTCTCATAGATGGTCATAACAAATATAGAAGACTGCAATTGTGCATCAAGCGTGCCATTTGGGACAGGGCAGGTGGTGCGCACTGACAGATTGGTAAATTTCCCTCTTCACCTCCTGTGAATTGATCTATCAATCCTTATGTGGTTTCGCAGTGCCCTTTGGAACAAAACAAATATGCTCTCTGCAATTTGGAATCTAAACTTAAGATGGCTTCACTTTGCACAGCACTATAGGGCAATTTGAACGCACAGATGGATTGTGAACTTGAACACCTGGGAGATCTCACATGCAAACTGGCATGCAAATGAGGATGTTGGCAGTTGCAAAATAAATTGGTTTCTTAAAGGGGCTATGTCAAATTTGTGCCTAGTGATATATGTATGTATATATATATATATATATATATATATAGTACAAAATCGTACAATAGATTGTACAATAGATAAGCTATTGTTCCTTTTAACTCCCTGATCTCTCTGTCTCTCTTAGTAAAAAAAAAAAAAGAAGGATTTGGTTCGGTGACCCTGATCTTGATTGTCTGGTTACTAAACCAATCCCTTCTGCTGTCAATCCACTTCTGACTCCTCCTTGCCCAAACTGTCGCATGAGTGAATGGGAAGACGAGGGTTAACACTGTTCACTGGTTTCTCCATCTGTGTTAGCTGTCTGTTTGTCAGCGCTGTTAGAAAAGGATGAGAGGGTAGTTAGTGTTTCTTCTGAACAGAGGCTGATGCAGTTTTAAACTAACACAAATAATAGTATTTTCATAAAAAGTAGATTCAAGGAAAGTCATTGTTGATTGCTAATGTCCACTGAAGAGGAAATGCTTTCCTGGGTAAAATAAATAAATACATAATAATAATAATAATAATAATAATAATAATAATAATAATAATAACAATATTAAAAAAATACATAAACAAATATTTATGTTTTTCATTAACACTTTACACATCAAATATTAAAAACTGTTACATTTTACACAGCTTAACAGATAATTTCAAAACTAAAACTCCATTGAGCACCTGATAGAAGTTACTTGACATTTACTATAAGCCGAACACACACACACACACACACACACACACACACAAATGTTTGTTTTTGTGAAAAGTGGGGACATC
Source organism: Carassius carassius (assembly GCF_963082965.1). Taxonomy (NCBI): domain Eukaryota; kingdom Metazoa; phylum Chordata; class Actinopteri; order Cypriniformes; family Cyprinidae; genus Carassius; species Carassius carassius. The sequence continues at coordinate 28,990,833 of NC_081757.1, read as the reverse complement.
CCATAGGCGTAATGGTTTTTATACTGTAGAAACTGTATATTCTATGGCCCTACACCAACCCTACACCTAACCCTAACCCTCACAGGAATCTGTGCACCTTTTTACTTTCTCAAAAAAAAAAAAAAAACTCATTCTGTATGATTTATAAGCGTTTTGAAAAATGGGGACATGGGTTATGTCCTCATAAGTCACCGTCACCTTGTAATACCTGCGTCATACCCATGTCATTATACAAAGTTGTGACCTGATATGTCACAAAAACAAGAGCACACACACACACACACACACACACATATATATATATATATATATATATATATATATATATTAAAGCATTTGCATTATCTAACCAAATGGCATATATTTTTAAGAAATACATTGAAAACGGAATTCATGCATGCATCCACCAAAAAGTTATTTCCTTGCCAGAATTAAAAAAAATAAAAAATAAAAAAATGTTGCCAGGCAGTGGAAGATTTTCACAGAACTTTCATGGCCCCTAGAATATTTCATTGGGCAAATTTCTGAATATACAACATATCAAAAGAACGCAACAAACTGTTTTATTTCAGCTTCAGGCATTTTTTTTTACCAACATTCGAATGTGGATATTTAGTTTTTCTTCCAAAAACTACATCCGGGTGGATTCAGAATGATGATCTAAAACATAATCATGTAGTCCATCAACAATCCCAAAACTTACATATACCTCTTAGTGGGTTTGACATTTCATTCGATAATGTTAGAAGTTTTGATTTACTGTATGTGCTGTTGAATATTTTGTGATTATCGTGTTGCTTCCTTCTTTTCTTTCTGCTTCATCTTCATTTGTTTTTGGATCCAGAGATTCTGTACCATTTCAGAGGATGCATAATAGTTCCCCCTGTCATATGAAAACATGGATTTATGTGGTGCTGCTGACGTGATACTTTTGATACGGTGTAATGCAATGTGTTTATGTGGAAACCTGAACCTTCCTGAAACGCATCGATATTTACAAATCTCATCTGTCTGAAAAGCGATGTGTACACTGATTGGCCAGCTATGCAGTGCATAGTGTAGCTGAATGACTGAAGATTGTGACGGAAATGTTACATCCCTTATGTGATGCTGTTTCCCAGTACGACAAGACAAAACCAATAAAACCCATGACAAATTAGGCACTTGTTGAATCCAGTGGGGACATAATTACTGATTAAAATGACTTATACTGTCTTTTACCGTTTAGGTATCATGCTGCATAAACATAAAACCATGTCTGCATCTGTGATCAGAGAAACAAAAAACAACAAGTGCTACTCTACACTGCTCACGACTCAAGTTTGAAACATCAGTGGCAAATTCTTTTAATATATAAACCTGCTTACAGGCTTTGAGTCAGAAGCGCCAGAATGTCCTTGCAAAGTTGGAATTGCCCCACTTTATAGAAACAGGCACTGTAGGCTACTGGTTCATGAAACAGTAATTGTCCTCTGTAAAATGCGCTGTACACATCTGAATATTTGTATTGAACTGTTCTGGTTTACAGTGCTGTAAATACAACTTAACCACTGATTTCTAGTTTTGTCCTTTTTTGGAAGGACAAACAAAGTAGTTTCACTTTCACAACGAAACACACTGTGACTCCACAACATGGCGGCGGCGGCAACAGTGAGAAACAAAGTTACACCTTTTTTCTTTGCGTGAACATTTTGGCAGTGTTATGCAGGTCTTTCCACATTGTGATGTAGACATGTGGGGGCATGTTAGAATGAGCTGTTTTAAGAGGACTCTTAACTTTTATTAAAAAATAAAAATCTCTTTGGATTTGAGATTTTAGTATTTGAAACTTTACAGATCTTCTTTATGCAGCAAGAACTTGTAACACTCCAAAGAGAAAGGACCAATTTTAATCACATCATATGACCCCTTTTATTTGTGTTACTAAGATGAATGAATGTCTTACAAGTTTGAAACGACATGAGGGTGAGTAATTGATGACAGAATTAAAATTTGTAGGAAACTTTCCCTTTAAGACTTAATGTTTAATGCTTAATGCCTGGTCACACCAAGATGTGAACGGGAAACAAATATTTGGTCTGGTTCTCGCAAGCATTTTGATCAATTAGACCAAACAAACAGATGGGCTGAATGAGAATGCCACGTCACTATAAATTGCAAATTTGACAGTAGATAGCACATATCGAAAAGCAGAAATAATCAAGTACACAAAGAGCTGCACACCTTTTGCCCAGTATGTGCATTTTTCAAATCACAGTATTTACGTTTTAAAATCAGGTAATTCAGATTTTTGTATTTTCTATTGTTCATATCAAACCACATCAATTACAGAAGTGCAAAGACAGGAGAGCAGGTTCCACTTAGTCACGTTTATTACAGTTTTGTCATACAGGTTATGGCCATTTAAAGTGCATAAATCTTATTAGTTTTTTCTTGCTGGTTGTTCATTCAAATCAAATAGTTTACTGCAACTAATTTTCACACTAAAAATTCATCAGGTCTCTAGGTGTCCAACAGTGTCCGAATATAATTTTGGACCCTTGCATATTTCTATGTGAATGTACATGAAGCACTCAACTGTAATACATTATTTGTTGTTTGTTTGTTTGTTTAGAGCAATATGAGTATGCATCAATGAACTGACAGGACTTATGAAAGTCAGCCAACTTCCCTCCATAACAATCACTTCCTGCAACAAAAGTCCTGAGTGAGGACAAGCTTGTGTTAGAGGGGGATTTCACGAAACAGGACCCCCGCAGGAGGCCCTGAAGGGATGTTTCAATTAGAGACATTGTGATATCCTCCACTGTGAGGTCCATTGATCATTCCAGTGCATCAGCCCTCCAAGAAGAGCAAGGAGATAAAGATTTGTTTCTTCTTTAATAGGTGACAAAACTCACAGCGTGATGGTTTTGCTTTCCACCCTCTCCTCTCTGTGGCACTGTCTTCACCCTCTCTTTCTTTATACTCTCTTCCTTTCCTTTTTTTCTCTCTGGGAAAAGAAGAGGAATAAAGGAGAGTGAAGGAAGGGGCTTGGTACACATGTCAGGCAGACTTTGCAGCCTCTCTCCTTTCATCTCTCTGGTTTGAGGGCTTTGATTATGGAACAGTTTCTCATATTATCAAGAGCTGGCTAGCTTTTCAAATCATGTGAGCCAACATTATGTGTGGAAATGACACCCCATTGGCAAGATAAAAAAAATATATAAAAAAATCCAATAAAATGTGTAGCCTACTTATTACTCTAGACGAACTCATGCATATTCCAATCTGTTTCTCAAGCTAGCTAGCTAGCTAGAACTAATTCCCACGAACTTCGGTTTACATTGTGAGCTTTGAGGTATATTATTCATTCATAGTGATCCACACTAAATTTACTTTCATAATATACCACCAGCCTTAATTTATTGCCCTTTTCATATATTATGCCGCTATACTCTGGAAAAAAAGCTATAACTCTGTAAGTCAGTACAATTTGGTTTCTCTTTTTTGTTCTTTTCTTCAAGGCTACTGCCTTTATCTCCCTACAGGCTTCATAACAATATGATTCGTGTGCCCCAGTCTAATACTCAGTCCAACTGTGATGTGACCTCTACAATACAATATAGTTACCTTTGAAGATCAAATTACATATCCCTCTGACATAAATATGCAGTAATTTCTTTGCTACCCTGGGAGAAAATAAATTATTAATTAGCATTTTTGCTATTGATTTTCAGAAAAGAAACCTGGCAACATATCAACTCTTGTCCAAACTAAGAGACTTGTAGTGGGGTGCCAAAAGCCTGTAGAAATGTGTCTTAAAAGAATGTAAAATATGACATAGTGGAATTTACAGTGGTGTTTAATGCTAGGGGTCATGCAAAATGCAAAAGGGGTTCAAGTAAGGGTGGGGTCCTGGCTGTCCCTTATTAGAGTATTATACAGTCACTAACGCTAAGGTCATGTGGGGCACAAGACACTCTATTTTCCCTTTTTTAATGTCTTCTTCATTAATTTAAACTTTAATTTAAAACATGTCTCTCTAAGGTCTCATGACCCGTCCACTGTCTGTCCTTGCTCAACCAGCCACAGTGCTCAGTGAAATAAATGAGAAACCATTTCTTCTTCTTCTCCTTCTTCTTCTTACTTTCACAAGTTAACCTGTTCTTATATTCTTTCAATGGTATAAGAAACACATTTGGTTTGCTGTCCTTGGTGGAAAGCTTGAGTTTGAGATTTGACCTGAAACCAATAAACATCCTGCTTATTAGCATCAAAATCTTTACTTACTAAACACATATTAACAAAATAATTATATCACAAATGTGTTTTAAACTCTTCAAAAGATTTTGGGGTCAGTAAGACTGAATGACTGACTGATTGATGTACAGTATTGATTGATTATTAATCTGTGCCTTTATGCTGCAATGATGCATAAAATTAATCAAAAGTGACAGAAATCTTTTGTCATACTGTGAATTCTTTGCTATGTCAAATTAAAGCAGTTCTTTTGAACTTTCTATAAAAAGGTAATCTATTAAAGTGAGGACCGAGTAATGGCTGCTGCCAGTTAAAATTTGCCATCACAGGATACATTTTTGAATATATATATATATATATATATATATATATATATATATATATATATATATATATATATATATATATATATATATATATTAATCTAGTAATATTTCACAATATTAACTGTATTTTTGATCAAATAAATGCAGACATGGTCAGCATTAGAAACATCTTTGAAAAACTTTAAAAACTCTTACAGATTCAAACTGCATAGATTCCAAACATTATAGAGTGTATTTCATTACACAAAGACCATTAAAATATTTGTAAATATATTTTTACAATGTGCATATGCCTGCATGTCCTGACCTTCACTAGCCCATTCATGACTGTTTGGTCCTTCTTCCATTTTTAATTAATGTTCAGGTTTTTCAACCAGATCCATTGTATCCCATCGATACTGTAAACCTTTGAGATGCCGGTGCTCATGTTCATAGGCTTTGATTCTAGACATATGCCGGCAGTCACAAAAGTGCTGATTAACAGATGGTTTCGCAGTGACAGGGGAGCACTCTAATGCTTCTTGTCAAGAAATGAATTAATAACAGCATACAGATAACAGATAGACACTTTTCTCACCAAAGTATGGCTAAAAATAACATCAAGTTATTTGTTTCTGAAGACTGTGGTTCATAATGATTTAATGAGCACGAGAACTTTGCTCCATTAAGTTTAAGTGAAAAATCATCTCATTAGGTCAATTAGGATACCAAACGTCTCATATAAAACATAAATCATCATCTGCTATGCATCAGCAAAATTAATGCAAAGCACTGAGGTTAAAAGGACATTCGTACAGTCCTTCCTCTACTTATGATAAGATTTTCCTTAAAATATCCTTATTTTTTTGTGTATTAAAGTTGCATATATGAATAATTGTAATGGAGGAAATTAAATTTAATACCAGCCTTAGCACATCGTTATATTGCAACCTGGCATAATTCCTGAAAGAATAGTGGAATATTTCAGACTCTGCCAAAAAACATGCTAAATGACAATGTGCTGTATGGTAAGTAATATCTTGTAGCTCAGCAGTAAACATAAGGTGGTGCGTCATCTTGGCAGGTATAAGCAGAAAGGTCATATGGAAAGGTTTTAGATAAAATACTTAAGAGCAGAGCGCCTTCTCAGGCTCATCCCGTGCCACATACATTATGCATAAGAAAAACAGATGCTCTGCATTGTTTGCATAACTTACCCTACATGCACCTTGAGCTGGGATAACCAACACTTGGGTGTAGGATGCGTGCACACACACGGATAATCGGGATCTCGTCTTGTACAGTAGAGTCCTCTCTGACTTGTTTCTGACTCACACATTCAAACCTGCATCAGGTGAACTCTGATGTAATTTAGTGTCAGTTGGGAACTCAGTCATTCCTAACACCCACGTCTCCAACAGAAAAAACCCTAAGACCATGTAAATAAGCCTCCTACTTTTACAGTTTGTTAAGGGAGTCCTTGCACAGTATGGGAGACAAGCAATGACAAGTATAAAAGACACAATCTGTTCAGCTCTGAGATTTTACTTACATTTTTCCCAACTGGCAATTATCACAAGATCAGTTCACCAGAAACGTTCTGCACTGTTACACTGATCATGGACCAACTCCTTAGACAAATCAAACCCTTATCTACTTCAGAATGAATCTCAGATTAGTCTCAGGAGAAAACCCACTGACAGACAATAGGGTTCCATTATAACCACAGTAATGGTCCACATCTGCTCCAAGTAAACTTTCCTCTGTCTTTAGGATTCAATATACAACAGTTAGTTCCAGTCCTCAAATTTGATTGGGCAAGTGATGTTTCAAAGGGAATTGTTTACTGTTTGAATCAATCCAGTTTTATGTTCACACATGCAAAACAGACAGACAGTCAGTCAGTCAGTCAGTGTTTGTTAAAGGATTTTTTTTTTAGGTTACATTGTAACGGCTGTAGCAGTAATGACTCGAACCAGACAAATTAAAGAGTCGATCAGGGCTGTGGCTGAAACACGAGCTGAATTCCTCAGTAAGGCAACAGGAAGTCATAAAACATTCTGTGCCACAAGTCCCAAGCAAGATAACCAACCAACCAAAGCTTTCACAGAACAGCTTTCATCATTAACACCACTAGAACAATTATTGACAATTTCAATTCGGAGAAGAGATTTGTCAAATTTGTTGTTCGTAATTGTGAGCAACGCCAGGACATCATGTGTAAACCCATGAGAGTACTACACAAGATCTTTTGACTCCCCCCCCGCACCTAGCAGAACCAGACTGAAATTCCTAAGGGGGAAGGGGCTTTGAACCTCTGGTCTCCACAGACATCTTTGCCAAGAGAATGGCAAAGAACCTGTCTTTTCAACATGTAAATGGACCAAAATGAAAATGACTCCTGAATGAATATCAGTCCATCGCTTAACTCCAAATTCATTTATATGTAACCCACACATTTGACTATCATGTTATAATCACTTATTGTGTATGTCTTTTAATAACTATGGGATAGCTTAAGGATACATAGTCATGTCTAGTATCTATGTAATCGAATCTGCTTGCTTGAATTAGTCCAGACAATCAATTATTTGTCAAATATATCATATTCTGGTTGTAGGAATCATGTCCAAAATTAGACCCTGCAAGAGTGGGAAAATTCGGACCACATGCTTGGTAAGATAAACATATGATTTATGATGCCCCCGAGCCAAGACAATATCTGATTGGTCAAGACAACATTTGAGGTGTGGCCAACAGGCCAGTTTAAATACTCAGGACACCATAAAATCCTGCTTTTTAGTCTCTAGCTTTGCTTCTGCTACTAGTCATGTTTGCTTTTAGTCTCTAGCGTTTAGCTTCTGCTATTAGTCATGCCAGCTTTTAGCTTTGCTTCTTAGCTTTAGCTTTTAGCCATGCTGTTTGTCATCACTGTTCTTTGAGTGCGGTTCCAGCGTGCTGATCAGCCTGCACGCCTGCTGCTACTTAGCCACAATGAGAAGAAACACCACATAGTCTTGTCAAACTTTATTTCTTTTCTTTTCCGTTTGAGAGTTTCATGTTCTGAGTTAAGTTTTGTAATGCCGTCTGACCTCGTCTGCGCGTTCAACTGTAACCAGCGCACACAACTCTGCACCTTCAGCCAACGCCCCACCACGGGCCTTCCCAAGATGTCACTTCAGCGACTACTGAACTTCCAGCCAATCAGCGACAACTTTACACAGGCAATGTACCTTCAGACATTTGTACTGGTGTATCTAATATAATTTTAACCTCATTGAGGAACTCAATGCGAGGTTTGATTAAGTGATTGATGGTTGTTCATGTCTATGCAATTTAACGTATTGCTGTAAACTTGGGATTCCATATTTCCATTCTCTTAAACTCATCTTTCCCTAACTTTCAAACTTCCTGCAACTTGTGTGAATGTGTGCGTGCATGCGTTTATGTGTTAGATTAGTTTATATGTCTTAGATTTATCTAATAAAGCCTTATTCATATTGAAGAGAGAAGTATCTTGTGTTTTGTGCTTACAAGTTAATGTCTTAAACTGCCGATCTTGTTACTGTGCTAATTGATAGTGTTTTCACTATAGTTTGGATATTAATATCCAGCGCAGATTTGATGTTAAACGGCTCGTTCAGTGAATCGCAGGGCGTCTCAGTGATCAGCCGTGAAACAGTGATTCTGTTCAAATTCCCTTTAAAATCTTAAATGATTCCCTTTGAGCTAAATTGACCTGTTTCCCTTACACGGCAGAAGATAGCAACATGTGACATATCTTTATGAGCAGCACATACTTTTAGCAAATGTCTTTTACTCAAGCTATTCTATATAATTTTATATATTCAAGCGAATAATTCAAGAATATAACAAATGTCCATTCATACAGTAAGTGAGTCACTGAATGAATCACTCAACTGGCTCAACTGATTCATTCAAAAACACAGATTCTTTTAGGAACTTAACAAAAGAATGTCTGTATGAGTGAGTCATTGAATCAATTACTCAAGATTTCTTAAAAACAAAAACTAAACAACTAGTTGTGCTACAGGATTATAAACAACTAGTGCTCATTTGATATATGAGAGGTAAATATCAATTGGAAATGACTAAATATTCCAAGACACTCACGTGATTAAATGTAAAAGATGTAATAAACTGGGCTAAATCATAAAAAAATATTTTTTTTTCTTTTTAAATGGTTGATCTATGCTTTTCGGATTGACACAGCCTTCCTCACAATAACACATCTGCTGACTACAAAAGCATTCTATTAACACATTACCATCAGTAGAATATTTACTTATTTGTTCATTCATTTCAATCATTAGTAATTTGTTCAGAACACTGAACTCACATTGAATTCAAAGAAACTGACAGGTGACTGACCTCCTCCATGGCCTCATAGGATAGCTGATAGACACTTTTTGTCTACTTTTTTTATGAATACTGTGAATTTGGACATATGTTCCCATACTATATTTTTCACCTACTGTATAGTAAGGAAGTATGCCATTTCAGATGCAACCATTAAACCAATCACTCAGCTGGTTAATTCAAAGCAGATTCACTGAGGAATTTAACAAGTGAATGTGAAAGTCAGTGAATCATTCATTCAAATGATTTGTTCAAACCCCACTATTGTTTGGAGAAGCACAAGCTGAGTTCTCTTTGTTCTCCTTTAATTGGATATTCAGTCGAACAATATAGAGCATGATATTCAATATCACACTCTTGCTATCTTGATATTGTTTATATCTGAAATTCATAACCAGAGATTGCACTTTCAGGGATCCTTTCAAGATTTAGAGGGGGAGAACCCCCAAAATATACATGTGTTGATGTCGGTGGAGTTTAACACAAATTACATTTCACAGACTTTATTAGCTAGGATTGGGAAGGGGCAATCTCACAAGGATGAGGTTTCTTTTCTACACTGTGCTAGCATTCTTACTAAATCAACAAACACAGGGTCTAATGTGGCCACAGCTGAATAGCAAAAAGGCAGATAAAGAGAATGCATCAAATATTAACAAGACAAAGAAGATGATTAAAATGAAAAAGAGAAAGTAGTGAGTAAGGTTGAAAAAAAGCAGAAGAAGAAGAGGAGAAGGTTGCATGGCGGATACTTCTGAACATTATAGCACTTAAGGCTGTGATGTGAGACACAGACTTGAACATAAATCCAGGTTTTTGTTTGCAGAAAATAAGAGAGATCACTGTTTGTTCTGATATGGGTATAACTGCTGACACCGCAAGTGTGTCTGAAAATGAGAGAGAGCATGTGTGTGTGTGTGTGTGTGTCTCAGACCTCTGATGACCTCTGTCAACATTTCTTGTCCTCGAAGGGCAATTATAATGAGCAACTGCTCTGTGCGAATGGAACATGATATGTGTATGCATGTAAGTAGTTTGGAGGAAATATGTGCTATTAATAAAATAGGGAAAAATAATGGTGAAATGATTTGTACAAGATTTTAAGTCAGCTTCTCTCTTGCTCCCTGTTCTCCTGTTCCCTGTCTTGCTACATACAGTGCTTTTTTTATTTGTTCTTTTTTAATACTTTCTCCTATTCAAGCTTATTCTGTAGAGATGACTTAAAGTCAGTCAACTGTAGGCTGATTTCCCAGAAAAGTGTAAACACTATAAAACACTACAGTGAATATCTGAGAAATAAAGAGGAAATTACTTTTTGTGATGGAAGGATGGATGGGAAGGACAGAAAAAGAAAGAAAGAAAGAAAGAAAGAAAGAAAGAGAGAAAGAAAGAAAGAAAGAAAGAAAGAAAGAAAGAAAGGAAAAAAGAAAGGAAGAAAGAAAGAAATATAAAGCTTCTCCTGGTCCCACTTTATAATAAGTTGCCTTAACTACTATGTACTTACATTTAAATTAATAATTTGGTACAATACACTTATTATTTAGATGTTTTTACAGAGTACTTATATTTTAAAAATACCTGAATATAATTACATCTGCAATTAATTTATGTAATTGCATTTATAATTACACTGTTGAACCATCCCTCACATCTTAACCCACCCTTAAACCTACTCATACCACCAAATCTTTCCCTTAACTTACTCATATCCCACCCATATCCTAGCAGCAAAAGTGTTTTACAATACAGTATGAACAATTAGTACAACTGTACTTATTTTTTGATGTAAGAACATAGTAGTTAAGGCCAATTAATATAAAACGGGACCCCCCCCCCCCCACACACACACACACTGATCTTGTCTATCTTGGTTGCCTAGTTACAATAAAACTAAGTTGATTTCACAACACTTTCCCATGAGTGAGTCTACCATAATGACATTTTTGGGGGGCAAAAGCTGTTCATCACTATCATGACACTGGCACACTGTATACACACTCTTGCACACATGCACACCTCCCTGGCTCACACCTTCACACATCTGTCTCTTGAAGTTGACTACCACCCACGCACACAAACACCCCCACAAACACACACACACACACACACACACACACACACACACACACACACACACACACAGCCAAAACATCCAACCTCAGCCCACACTCCCTCAGCAAATGTGCACTGTTGCCCTGAATAATTTAACAGCCCCAGCAATGCAGGGATATTTCACAACAATTTACACCTGCACACATAGACACAAACATTCACATTCAAACACAAGTTCAGTGAAGGTGTGTATCTGAGCCACACACACCATGTGTTGCCCCTGGGATCTTTTGTTAAAGACTGGTGCTTATAATTTACTTGGTTATAAGCAAAACAACTGGGAAGAATGTGTATATATGAGCATGCATAAGTTTAAGTGTGTGTGTTTTCTGCTGTAGCTCAGTTTATGCAGAGTAGTTATTCATGTCGCATATGTGCTGTATACTGTAGCTATAAAAATACAGCATGTGTTGACAAGATGTGCATTTTTACCTATTAGGTATCACTGACCCTGGCAATGTGTGTTTATGTGCATGTACTGTGCTGAGTAAACTGGCTCGTGCGGTAGAAAAAAACAAAAACAAACATGCTTCATGCTTTCATGCAATCATGCTTATTAGACCACTTAATCACTAGAGGACAAGATGAGAAGAATATAATTGGATAGATAGATAGATAGATAGATAGATAGATAGATAGATAGATAGATAGATAGATAGATAGATAGATAGATAGATAGATAGATAGATAGATAGATCGTTACACCAGTGTCCACATTGCTGTTAATCTACGAGACATGTTTGCCTCCCCTTCTCTTCCTCCATCCATCATTATTTTAACAGAGGAAGAAGGTGGTCTATGGAAAAGGTGTTTGCTAATACTTATGTAAAATACAAAATGTTGAAAATAATTTTAAAAATTAAATAAATAACGATAGACAAAGCAGAATACCTGTAAAATACATTAATCTGAAAGTTGCACTTGTTATATGACTTATATCAACGAGATCGCATGAGAATACGTGTGTATTTTTACGTTAAATGTGGTTCTACCACACGTACATTTACTTATGTTTTCATGCACATAAAAACGTACAGCTTAGACGTATTTATAGCAGTAAAACGTACAAATACTTACGTGTTAGTAGCTAACAAAACTTAAATAATCTAACGTAAAGTGTGAATTTATATGAATTCCCATGTATTAATATTAAAATCGTGGCTTTAATGATTTAAATCTGTTGTATTTAATTGTCATATCAATAAATGTTTTTATTGAATTTATTGAAAGGAGTTTACTCATCTACTTAATAGGAAATAACATTTCTGTGCATGCTGCAAATCATAGATACACAAAAGCACAGATTTTTGTAAAATTACAAATCACATCCATTTTATTTGTTTGCTGTACTCCATATCTTTAGAATCCAGATGTTTGCAAGGAACATATCCATATCAATCGATCTTCATCTTCATTCTCAGCAACAGCGTCCGTCACAGTCAAAGCCCGCGCTCGTTATGATTCGAATTTGAAAATAGCGCCAGTGCGCCACTGGAACGTTACGACATGGTTTACGGCACTAATATCGAACTCTCATTGGTTCTCACATAATTCGTCACAGATTGCGACATGTTGTGATTCAGTTGATAGACATTTTGAAATCAGTACTGCTGCTACTGCGCCAGTGCGCCTTCACGGAGAGAAGACAGATTCATAATTTCACGGATTAATAAATTAAATTCTGCTCTGTACCCTATAAAAACTATTACCTCCAGAGAGGACTGCGACTGGAACTCATTATCATTTGAACTACTTTTGGTACCACTTTTGATATTTTTTCGCAAAAAATAAATGATTAACATTATGTTTGTTTGTCTGTTATTTGTTTATTTATAACAGTAACGTCATGTAGTTTTAGGAAATGGTTATGGGTAGGTTTAGGGGTAGGTGTAAGATTAACGTTAGTGGCTCAAAATAACGTTTTAATGTTATATTTTTACTAAAATTGTGTTTTATTATGTTTTATTCTTTTAACATTCAGTATAAAATGGGTAGGTTTAGGTTCGGGTGAGGTATAGGGATCTTACATTTATCAAAAAAAAAATTATAAAAAGGGAAAATATACATAAATATTTAAAAAAATTAATCCGATACGCATTGAAAAGCAGCTTCATGAGCAAATTTCTATGGATAACTGACTGGTCAGAGAACACGTTCTATCTGTACGTATTTGAGGTTGTTTTTACATAGATTTCGATACGTATTGAACCTGTAATTACCATAGACATGTATAGAAAGGCTAGATAGCTTACCGGCGCTGAGAGCCAATGGGACCCGACAACGTCACACGGCGGCCATCTTAGGACAGGACCGCTCGTCCAGTTATAACATTAAAGTCTATTGTGCATGTAGTGCTGAAATAACTATATTTTGCTCAATTTTCAACCGATTTTCAAACGGCTTGGTGTGTCATAAACTTCAGGGATGCGGCTATTTAACTGCATACTTGTGTAGGAAATTATAGCCACGGAGTTTATTAAGAAAATAGTATATTAAGTAGACTAGACAGGTAAAGTACCAGGTATACCCATACACACACACAGTAATGATGTCAATATTTATAAGGTACATGAAACATGAAATAGTGCAATTTAGTTTATTACTAATATTTACATTATTAAATACATGTGTAAATTTATGTATAATATAAATCTGTCTCAAGTTGCCATTCTGTAAAATAAAGAGAAAAGAGATGGGCCTTCGTTTTTTGTTTTTTTTTACTTAGGTCCAAAGGCACACAATTAGAAAAAAAACTTACAAAAAAAATATACAAAATATACAAAAAAAAAAAAAAACCATTAAGACACAATTGGACACAAAACTCTTTCCATCAATACAATATAATCAATACAGCTCCCTCCCTCTCCTCCTCTCATTTTCCACAAGCGTAATCAGAAGTTCTGTAAACAAAAAACCAACAAAGTAATCCAAATGTAAAGATGTTTTTAAGAAACCAAACCACTTGGAAATCATGTGTAACTCAAAGCTATGTTGAAACGAAAGACTAACCCTGCCTCTCCCACCAATTTACAATTGCTTGGTGACTCACTTACGACCTCTTCACTGCTAGCCAGCAAATAAATACAACCACATCCACAAAATGACATTTAGACAAAAAACGTTGTTGGTCTCAGGAACTGTGGTATCACTTTAGAGTAGAGGGCAGCCATGAAACACACAGCTACGCTGCAATGTTAAGCGTTTCTCAAAACGTGAAGCTACAATTTAAACATCGGCATCAGCACAAATCATAGCCTCATTAATAAGGTTTGTAATAAACCAAACCGTTTGTAAATCCGTCAAGAATTCAGCAAGTTACGAGCATTTTAGTTGGCGTATGTCACTCACCTTCCGTCCACAGCAGCAGGGAGCAGCAGTGCAGTCTCCTGACCTAAGATGGCCGCCAAGTGACGACACAGCTGACTCCGCCTTGAGCCATCTAGCCTTTCTATACATGTCTATGGTAATTACGTCCAGATAATACGTAAATGACACTGTAAATACGTAAAAGCACATACGTATTGGACAGTTTTAATTTGCGTCTAAATATGTACGTTTTGATTGTGAGATCAGGCTGCTTATATACAGGTGTATGAATATTGACATATTAAATTGCACATATGTTGATTGAAAATATGTCATGATATTAATACTTTGAATGCAAAAAATGACCTAGCCTATAAGTTTTCAATGAAAAGTAAAAATGTCTGTAATGCACATCCAATGCATGGAATTATTGAACAACAACTATGAATTACAATATGTTTTAAATTTAAAATATAGTAATTATGAAATACACTAGCTTCAAGATTTACAAGGGTTTTACAAATCTACCTTGTGACAAAAACAGGGCAAGTTGAAAACGAACAAATTGAAAAAAAAAAAAAAAATAAGATGTAGAGTGTAGGCTATGCAGCATAAATGCCAGTAAGGAGGTGAGCTAAAGACAGTTTAGAGACACTCCTCCAGTTCTCTACCCTTCTAATATGTGATCTAGACTGATAATATGCCATATGCAGGTAATCCAGTCTTTAAACTCTCTTCTGTCCTTATATGAAAGCAGTGCCTCATTGTGTCATGGAAAGCCCTGTATAATACAAATATGTCGTCCTCGCCGCCTCCTCTGCTCACTTTTTATTAAGTGCAGTATTCCACGAGGACCAATATTTTAGAGGCAGCTCAAGTAAGGGGCCATAAATAATACAACATTAATCATGAAAGGCCCTGTTCGACTTGTCAAATTTATCACCTATCTTAATACCACTGTGTTTTAAGAGCAGTTTTCACACCGTTATACCACCTCGGGAGTTTTAACGTCAACCTCACTTGGTGCAGTACCACAGCCTTATCGTGGAGTTCTTTCAAATAAACTGCAAATGAAGAATTACGTACATCCTAAAGTACACTTTTAACTTGTCCTCAAGTTTTTAATAGGATAGAGAGAAAAAAAGAAAAACTAAATTATGATGTGTACGAATTGTATGATTATTCAATGCAGAATTATGTTACTTTGTTCTCTTAACTACCTATGTGCATGTTTCTGTTAGGAACAATGAGTCTCGTTCACTTATAAATAAGTGGATTATCTCGTATTTATACTACACACAGGAGACCTTCTCACAAAAAAGGCCTGATTTACAATAAGTGGAAATAAGTTTTACTTAATACATTTGGTTACTAACCTTGTTTGAACCTTAAAGAATTAGTATTAGCCTATACTAAATAAGTGACGGAGAGATCTTCATATTTCCGGCTTTCCGAACCTTTCCTTTGCAGTTTTTAATTACTCTCAGCAAAATGACGCTCTTTTCAGATGGTCTCTCACCTGAAAACACATACAGCAGGATTCTTTTTTTTTCAGTATGTGTTGTTTCAGCTGTTCCTACATTTTTGTAAAATTTTAATAATCTTAGTTGTAAAAGTTACAAATATGTGAATATGTGAATCATGATTTGGTCATGTAAACATTTATACACATGCTTAGTAAATAAGACTTTCAAATGTGATTATCATTCACAGGCAAGTCACAAACTAGGGACTTGTCCCTGAAATGTATTTACTGCACACATCAGAAAACCTTTTGCAAAATTAAAAGTATGCATGTATATTTATTTTGATATAATTTGTCTTCTGCCTGTACAGTGACTACTGTAAATCATTATCCTCCAAAGACATTTTATTTCTGATTGTTTATTAATGTCTCAGAGTATCTATGACTTGGCAGAACTGAGCACACGTCTAGTGCAAGGAAGCAGTACTTGTTCTATGTATACATTTTTATTAGCACTTTTAGTGTAATCTCTGACCTCGAAGTGTTACCAGACTGCACTTTAAAAGACAGAAAGACAAAGAAATGTAAAAAGAAAAAAAAGGCCTTATTGCTGATTGGTTACTCGCTGAAGCCAGGTCAGTACCTGTATGGAGACCTCAAGGATAAACTAAGGTTGCTGTGGGAAGTCGTGTTAGTGACACCAGAAGGGGGCACTCGTATTGTAGTCTATGTGAGACCTAACAGCCTCACTGTACTGTAAAAAGCCACATCCATTTGGATGAGATCCTGACTCCTGTTTGTTTGAAACCCCAAGGAGTAACATTTGGCACTATTGGCCACATCCTAATCCATATAATCGGTAGCTGCAGAATGCCGATGCATTATTGCAGGTGGATGCTGCACACTGGTTGTAACTGAGAAGTTTCTCAATGTAAAGCTTTTGAGTCGAGTGCTAGATAGAGTAAAAGCAAGGAAATATTATTAATGCGCTTCATAGTACAGTGCTAACAGATTGCATCTTCCAGGCTGTGTCAAACATCTGTTCTCGCTAATAATAATAGGTACATCTGCTGAGGTGATTAAAAGCAGTGTGATTGTCAGACAGAGCCACAGCATGGGAGAATCTCAACTAGGTGATAATGACCAGGTGCAGGTAGAAGAAGACAGTGTTGCTCGTCAATCCTTATCACAGCCCTGGTGCACCATCCCCCCTTCCATTTCATCCACTGCTCTATTGTGGCTTTGGACGATATAGTTTGATTGAGCTGTCCTGCTACAATGGGGAATCAAATGGACAAGATAAAGAGTCAGGTCATGCACTCCATCCCTCCATCTAAAAAAAAAAAGGCATGAGGGCCTGTCACCCTTCGGTGTTGTTAGCATTCAAAGGACCATCGTTCAGACAGACATATTAGAAGGCAGGGAGTGCTTTCCTTCAATTCACCATTTATATCACAGGGGCGCTGGAAGGAGATAACAATTACCCTAAAAAAAGTGATTCTGACTTATCTGACACTTTATGAACTGCAGCAAAATTGGGAGGAAAAAAGTTAACTTTTTTTTGTTTAATTTTTTCTCATTTCTCAGTCAAATAATTATCATGGTACCTGATCTTACTTGCATGATTATTCATGAGGTAATTACGATTATGAATTGTAAGCATTTCCCCAGCACTGCCACGTCTGTCTGCACTTGTTAACACCTGGTTTATTCGCTCTGAACATCAAAAACAAATCACACTCCATGAGCATTAGTTCCCTCTTCATCTCGTCACAGCTAAACAAGCTCTCAAAACAATGCCAAAGAACATTAGTAAAGTAATTAGTTTCGACTGCATAAGGATGATGCCATTGTTATTATTATTATTATTATTATTATTATAATGTGACTAAAAATAAGTGTGCCCTAGAGACACTAACCTGGCAGTCCATTAATTAAATTCAGTGGTTAAGATGCTGTTGTGTACCAACAAATATTATTATTATCGTTATTATTATTATGTTAAAAAAACATAAATGAAAAAGTAATAAGATGAGTTCTGATACACTGTAATAATTTACAGTAAGAACTTATTTGTTGAGTTTGCAGGGACATTTGCAATGGTAATTCTAAGGCCTTGAACTGTTGTTGGTCTGTGTATAGAGCATACTTAGAAGATAATTTGTCAGCCACCATTATTTGGGATGGGGAAAAAAATCCTTATTTAATGCTTTTAAAAGTTTACTTAGCAAACCATGTTATTTGTTGCTATAAAAAGGATAAATTAATAAATAAAAACCAGCACAATGCACAAGACCATTTCCACAAAAGGAAAATTAATCCTTTGGAAGAAAATATTTCTTGGAAGAAAAAATTTATTTCACCTTATACACTTATTTTAATTCATTTTGATTTCTTTGTTTAATTTGCAAACATATTCTTAAGCTAATACAGTACTCTAACAAAGATGCTTCTCTCAAAGCAGTCCCTTACTTAAAAAAAAGGATAAAATATGTATTTACAAGTAAACATGACTTATTTTGCTAGCCTGCCTTACATTTTCACACGTGCTCTTGTACCATCCTCAGTCCTCATCATAACCCCATCCCTAGTTTAATTTGTTCACCTCAATTTATGAAAACTTAATTGCTATGTTGTTAAATCACTCTGAAACATAATGATTGTTTCCTTTTCCTTTGGGCATCATGAGTGGGGGCAACTGTGGCTTCGTGCCTCAAGCAGCATCAGTATACCACCCATTAGTAAGGCAATAATGTCTAATACTGTACTTCTGAACTTAACCAAAGGACTTATGAGCGGTAATGAGACAGCATGGATTTATCTTTTGTGGTAAGAAATGCATTAGGCCCTTTGGAAATTGTTTAAAATAAATGCTATACTTTGAATCACACTTCACTTGTTTGCTGTTAAAGGTGTAATGCTATGATGCTGGCAAAAAAAAAAAAACAGTCTGTTGAAAGGCAGCATGGTGTCATTGCATATCTTGTCTTCTAACATCAAAAGTATTTGGCGGGTGCAACCTGATCAAAGCTACGATTGAGTGTCATAGAACAATGTGCCATCCTTTAGTGAGTTGAGAAAGGAGAAAACATTATTTTTCTTGGCAGAACTGAAGACACTGACGTATTCAGTAATTGTGTCAGGTACGCGATTCATATCCCATTGAAAGGCACATAAATGCTCCGTTGTTTCATAAAAGTGTCCAACTTGTGGCTCTCATGTGTGCCATATTGTCAGCTGAAAAAGCATTTATATTCCAACAAAACCTTCCCATTGGCACCTTCATTTTGGGCTTTGGGATTGTAGCCAGACATCTACTCAAGGTCACTTTCCTCTAAGCTATCATCTTCCCAAAGCAGGAGGCAGTTCAACAGACGTCAGTTATTAGACCCTGGTCTGCACTAACCACGGGCAATAGTGGTCTCTGCCCCTCATCTCACCCCTAAACACAGGCTTCAATCATTCACTATTGCTTTTTTTTTTCTGGGTCAAACTCTCCATGCTGCGTGCACACACCCAAATCTTGTTGGTCTGAGCACTGCTGACAGATCAGGGACACAGGTGACTGAAGAAGATTGCATGACAGTTTTGGACCAAACTGGCTATCAAAGCTTCTCCTAGTGGCAGCTTAGGCACTTCTCCTACATGATGCCATGTTGAACTCTGACTCCACTTATCAGTGTGCTCAGAGCTTATGCCACTGGATATGGAAGAGCTAGCCAGTTTAATTAACCTTCCGCAGTATTAGAGTTGCCACTGGAGTGGGCAGCTGTCCAGTCTCTGACAGCCGCTGTCAATCCCTATGCTCAATCCCTTTGTACACACTTTGTTCAGTTATTTATGGATAACCACATTCTACAACCAAATTAATTAACATTAATGTTGCTAATGGAAGCAGCGACAGATCTTTTATTCTTAATTGTGATGTACATTTGAGTAAAACAGATTATGAAATATATACACACACACACACACACACACACACACATATATTATAAGTATAGTGTTGCCAGATTTCGCTTAAAAACCAGTAGCTTTTTAGACACACCGTAAGTTAATGTGGCTTTCTGATGCTGCATTTGAATTTTCATGCCACTGTATTTGAAATTAGCGCGGGCCAATCAGTTTTCTCTCGGGGACTGGATGTGCCCCGCGGGCCGCCTATTGAGGAACCCTGGTTTAAATTATTAAAATTACCCCCTCAAGAAGTTTGGGAACCCTTGGTCCTTAATACTGTGTATGATTACCTGGATGATCTACAACTGTTTTTTTGTTGTTTTGTGATGGTTGTTCATGAGTCCCTTGTTTGTTCTGAACAGTTAAACTGAGCGCTGTTTAGAAAAATCCTCCATGTCCTGAGGATTCTTCAGTTTTCCAGCATCTTTTGCATATCTGAACCCTTTCCAGCAGTGATTGTATAATTTTGAGATCCATCTTTTCACACTGACGACAATGCTGGAAAACGTCTCTAGGTTACGAATGTAACCCTAGTTCCTTGAAGGAACGAGACGCTGCGTCAAGCGCTTTGGGGAAACGCCTTTGGCAAGATCAGCTCTGAATATTGTGTGCAACCTGTTCAATGGAAAGGCTTGACGTCACGGGCGGGGTGACGTAGCGACCAGGAAGCTATAAAGGCACCTGCCACGCAGCTAACTTCAGGTTCAAGTAGGGAAGCAAGTGCTGGCAGGGGTGCCGGGAGTATGGCTCTGCGACGCAGCGTCTCGTTCCTTCGAAGAACTAGGGTTACATTTGTAACCTAGAGACGTTCCTCTTCAGGAACTCGAGCTGCATCAAACGCTTTGGGGAACGATGTGCCAACGCTGCCAGACTACCAATCCCCTGCCTAGTGTGTATCTGAAGAGCACAGCTAAGGCAAGAGGACAGAAGAGCCAGGAGTGGCTCGCATATCGAGATTGTAAAATCTGGCAAATGTAGAGGGCGTGGACCATCCCGCAGCGTTGCAGATGTCCAAGAGGGACACACCTGCTAGAAAGGCCTTAGAGGCAGCCATACCCCGAGTAGAGTGAGCCTTGGCTCCCAAAGGAAGGGGAAGACCAGAGGACTCATAGGAAACGTTGATAGCCTCGACTATCCAATAACTAAGGGTCTGCTTAGAGGCAGGGGAACCCTTATTAGGAGGACCTTAGCAAACAAGCAATTGGTCAGATTTTCTCCACAGGGCAGCTCTGTGGACGTATGAGTCCAGTCCTCGAACAGGACACATACAATTTAGCTTCTCCTGGTCTGGCTCCGGAAAGGGAGGAGGGCAGAAGGCCTGCAGTACTATAGGTTGTGGCGTAACAGAGGGAACTTTAGGAACATAACCCGCTCGAGGGTATAAGAATGCTTTGGCCACAGGTAGGGGCCACCGAGGGGGCCTGAAGATCTCCAACTCTCTTTAGAGAAGTAATAGCCAGTAACAGGCAGTCTTAAGGGTCAGATGTCTGTCTGAGATATCTTGTATTGGCTCAAATGGAGCTTTACAAAGAGCTTCTAACACCACAACCAAGTCCCACGGGGGAATACAGGACCGTACTGGAGGTCTCAGCCTCAGTGCACCGCGGAGGAAACATGTAACTAGGGGGTGTCTACCCACTGACTGACCGTTGAACGGGACATGGTAAGCAGCTATGGCCGTCACGTACACCTTTAAGGTGGAGTGAGTTAACCCCGCAGAGAGCCTAGCTTGTAGAAACTCCAGAACTGTACCAACTGGGCAGTTAACAGGGTCAAGCTGGCGGTCTCTGCACCATGAGGAGAAGAGTTTCAACCTCAGGGCGTACAGTTTCCTCATAGAGGGAGCTCTGGATTGGAGGGGGGGTCTCAACAACCTCGGTTGAGAGACCGGAAGCTATGAGCTGTGCCCCTCAGGGGCCACACCCACAACTTCCACAACTACGGGCGAAGGTGAATTATCTTGCCCTGCGCCTGAGAGAGTAGATCTGTCCTGATCGGAATCTCCCATGGAGAGCCGTCAAAGAGAGAAATCAGATCCAGAACGGAATGGGGCGACAAATAGAAGACGGACCTTGTCCCGGCGTACTCTTACCAGAACTCCTGGGAGCAGAGCAATAGGGGGAAAGGCATACAGACTAAGCCTCAGCCTGGTCTGTACCATAGCGTCCAGTCCCAGAGGAGCTGGATGAACTAGAGAGAAACAGAGGGGACATTGCGATATCTCTTGAGTTGCAAAAAGGTCGAAAAACTCTCCATATCCACTTCACCACCTAGGGGTGAAGCCCCCCGGGCCTCGGCCCCTGTCTCAACAATATGTCTGCTCCCACAGTCAATCTCTCAGGAATATACACTGCTCTGAACGAGAGGAGTTTGTCCTGGGACCACAGAAGGATGTGGTGTGCCAACTTGTACAAGGGGCGCGAATGCAGATCTCTCTGGTGACTGATATAAGAGATCGCTAATGTGTTGTCAGTGCGCACCAACACATGGTGACTTCTCAGGTCTGGGAAGAAATATTTCAATGCTCGATGCACAGCTAGCATCTCTAGACAACTGGTATGCCATGTCAGATGGCGACCGCTCCACAGACCGCTGTAGGGGTCTCATGTGCAGGAGGCCAAAAGGTATCACGTTCGACACAGCTGCCATAAGCCCTAACAGTCTCTGAAACTGCTTGACAGTGAATGACTGGCCTACTCTGACTCTCTTGACTGAGGTAAGGATTGACTCGATCCGAGCAGGAGACATACGTGCCTGCATCGTGGTCAAATCCCACACTACGCCTAGATAGGTGGTTCTCTGAACTGGAGAAAGTACACTCTTCTTGGCGTTCAGTCTCAAACCCTGCACCCCCATATGTGCGAGAACGGCATCTCGATGTCGAACTGCCATCTGCTCTGATTGAGCTAAAATCAACCAATCGTCGATATAGTTCAGAATGCGGATGCCCTGCAGACAGAGGGGAACCAGAGCTGCATCTACACATTTCATGAACGTGCGGGGTGAGAGTGCAAGGCCGAAGGGAAGTACTCGATATTGGTGGGCTTTGCCCCTGAAAGCGAACCTCAGAAACTTCCTGTGTTGTGGAAGGATGGATATATGGAAGTATGCGTCTTTGAGATCTATTGTGACAAACCAGTCCTTGGATCTGATTTGAGCTACAACCTGTTTGACAGTGAGCATTTTGAACTTCAGTGACATTACTGAGAGGTTTAGATGACGTAAGTCTAAGATCAGACGCAACCCCCCCCCCCCCATCCTTCTTCGATGGCCACCTTCCTTAATTGGGTATTCACTTCTTGTTCCATCACCAGAGCCTGCTGGGGGCCGACTACTGTCAGTGTAACCCCATTGAATGTCGGCGGTGGATGGCCGACGATAGCCTCTTTCTATTGTGTGCAGGACCCATTGAGATACATGCTAACTAATTTACTAAGGGAATCAGTCTCTCGAGACTGACCTCTGGTGTAAGAGGCCCCCGAAGGGGCGGTGAGCGTCTCAGCTCCGCTACGCTCACGGGCAGAAATAACTGAGAGCAGTGCTCGCTGGAAGCCGCTGCGCCCTGAAACTCTGGCAGGGTTGGCAGACCCACCTCCCGAGGGCACTGAGGTGAGATGGGCACCGTGTAATGAGGTGAACACCGCTCTACCCCAGTAGGGGCCGCCTTCTGTAGTCGTGACTGAAATGCGTCATGACTTCTTAGCCGTGGACCTCCCAGCCTGAAGTACGGCTCCATCGGATTCGGATTAGGCTGGGAAGTCGCTGGCCCAGAGCGTTGCTTCAGCCTCTGGTCCCGAAGCGGGGAACATGGGCGGCAACACTCTGTTTGTACGCGGAGGGGGCTGCTCCCGCCCAGCTGTCCCTCCAGTACATCTAACTTCACGAGTTAAATAACTGTCATTATATTCCTCAGAATTTAATGCAATCAAACAATCAGACAAGTAAACACGGTCTGGATTGTGATACAATACATATTGAAGTGATATATTGAACTTCTCAAAGTTAGATAACAGTCATTAGATTCCTCAGAATTTAATGCAATCCAACAATCAGACAAGTAAACACAGTCTAGATTGTGATAAAGTACACATTGAAGTGATATATTGACTTCTCAAAGTCATTATATTGCTCAGAATTTAAAGCAGTCAAACAATCAGACAAGTAAACACGGTCTGGATTGTGAACAATACACATTGAAGTGATATATTAACTTCTCAAAGTCATTAAATTTCTCAGAATTTAATGTAGTCAAACAATCAGACAAGTAAACACGGTCTAGATTGTGATAAAGTACACATTGAAGTGATAGAACTAACTCCTCCTTATTAAATGGAGTTTAAACAACCAGACAAGCTGTCGGGTATGGAAAAATTCACATCAAAACTGAAAATGATGTCAAGTCAAGTCACCTTTATTTATATAGTGCTTTAAACAAAATACATTGCGTCAAAGCAACTGAACAACATTCATTAGGAAAACAGTGTGTCAATAATGCAAAATGATAGTTAAAGGCAGTTCATCATTGAATTCAGTGATGTCATCTCTATTCAGTTAAATAGTGTCTGTGCATTTATTTGCAATCAAGTCAACGATATCGCTGTAGATGAAGTGACCCCAACTAAGCAAGCCAGAGGCGACAGCAGCAAGGAACCGAAAAACTCCATCGGTGACAGAATGGAGAAAAAAACCTTGGGAGAAACCAGGCTCAGTTGGGGGGCCAATTCTCCTCTGACCAAACAAAACCAGTAGTTCAATTCCAGGCTGCAGCAAAGTCAG
Source organism: Carassius carassius (assembly GCF_963082965.1). NCBI lineage: Eukaryota > Metazoa > Chordata > Actinopteri > Cypriniformes > Cyprinidae > Carassius > Carassius carassius. The sequence continues at coordinate 28,966,290 of NC_081757.1, read as the reverse complement.
ATTGTGCAGAAGAATCATCTGTTTCCTGTGGTCTTGTCCTGGTGGTCGTCTGAGACATGGTCTTTACAGGGGATCTGTATCTGGGGCTCTAGTTGTCCTGGTCTCGGCTGTCTTTCAGGGCAGTAGAGGTCCTTTCTAGGTGCTGATCCACCATCTGGTCTGGATACATACTGGATCCGGGTGACTGCAGTGACCCTATGATCTGGATACAGACTGGATCTGGTGGCTACGGCGACCTCGGAATACGAGAGAAACAGTCAAATATTAGCGTAGATGCCATTCTTCTAATGATGTAGCAAGTACATAAGGTGTTATGGGAAGTGTTTCCGGTTCCGGTTTACCTAATTAATGCAGCCTAAAAATCCTTTAACGGATTTGGATATTAAAAGCATATTAGTAAGTTATTTGTAAGCCAGGTTAAAGACATGGGTCTTTAACCTAGATTTAAACTGCAAGAGTGTGTCTGCCTCCCGAACAATGTTAGGTAGGTTATTCCAGAATTTAGGCGCCAAATAGGAAAAGGATCTGCCGCCCGCAGTTGATTTTGATATTCTAGATATTATCAAATTGCATGAGTTTTGAGAACGTAGCGGACGTAGAGAATTATAATGTAAAAGGAGCTCATTCAAATACTGAGGTGCAAAACCATTCAGGGCTTTATAAGTAATAAGCAATATTTTAAAATCTATACGATGTTTGATAGGCAGCCAGTGCAGTGTTGACAGGACCGGGCTAATATGGTCATACTTCCTGGTTCTAGTAAGAACTCTTGCTGATGCATTTTGGACTAGCTGTAGTTTGTTTACTTAGCGTGCAGAACAACCACCCAATAAAGCATTACAATAATCTAACCTTGAGGTCATAAATGCATGGATTAACATTTCTGCATTTGACATTGAGAGCATAGGCCGTAATTTAGATATATTTTTGAGATGGAAAAATGCAGTTTTACAAATGCTAGAAACGTGGCTTTCTAAGGAAAGATTGTGATCAAATAGCACACCAAGGTTCATGACTGATGACGAATAATTGACAGAGCAACCATCAAGTCTTAGACAGAGTTCTAGGTTATTACAAGCAGAGTTTTTAGGTCCTATAATTAACACCTCTGTTTTTTCAGAATTTAGCAGTAAGAAATTACTCGTCATCCAGTTTTTTATATCGACTATGCATTCCATTAGTTTTTCAAATTGGTGTGTTTCACCAATCCTCACATATACCATTTTTCTCTAAGAAGGAATATAATTGTGAGGATACCACTTTTTCTAGTATCTTGGACAGAAAAGGGAGATTCGAGATGGTCTATAATTAACTAGTTCTTTGGGGTCAAGTTGTGGTTGTTTGATGAGAGGCTTAATAACAGCCAGTTTGAAGGTTTTGGGGACATATCCTAATGACAATGAGGAATTAATAATAGTCAGAAGAGGATCTATGACTTCTGGAGGCACCTCTTTTAGGAGCTTAGATGGTGTAGGGTCTAACATACATGTTGTTTGTTTAGATGATTTAACAAGTTTATACAATTCTTCTTCTCCTATAGTAGAGAATGAGTGGAACTGTTCCTCAGGGGGTCTATAGTGCACTGTATGATGTGATACTGTAGCTGATGGCTGAATGGTTGCAATTTTATCTCTAATAGTATCGATTTTAGAAGTAAAGTAGTTCATAAAGTCATTACTGCTGTGGTGTTGGGAAATGTCAACACTTTTTGAGGCTTTATTTTTCATTAATTTAGCCACTGTATTGAATAAATACCTGGGGTTATGTTTGTTTTCTTCTAAAAGAGAAGAAAAGTAATCAGATCTAGCAGTTTTTAATGCTTTTTTTGTAGGATAGGTTACTTTCTCGCCAAGCAATACGAAATACCTCTAGTTTTATTTTCCTCCAGCTGCGCTCCATTTCTCGGGCTGCTCTCTTTAGGGTGCGAGTATACTCATTATACCATGGTGTCCAACTGTTTTCCTTAACCTTCCTTAAGCATAAAGGAACAACTGTATTTAAAGTGCTAGAAAAGAGAGAGTCCATAGTTTCTGTTACATCATCAAGTTGTTCTGAGGTTTTGGATATGCTAAGGAATTTGGATACATCAGGAAGATAACTTAAAAAGCAGTCTTTTGTGGTAGAAGTGACGGTTCTTCCATACTTGTAACAAGAAGTAGAATTTACAATTTTGGCTATATGAAGTTTGCACAGAACTAAATAATGATCTGAGATATCATCACTTGGCTGAATAATTTCCACACTATCAACGTCAATTCCATGTGACAGTATTAAATCTAGAGTATGATTTCGACAAGGAGTAGGTCCTGAAACGTGTTGTCTAACCCCAATAGAGTTCAGAATGTCTATAAATGCTGAACCCAATGCATCTTTTTCATTATCAACATGGATATTAAAATCACCAACTATTAAAACTTTATCTGCAGCCAGAACTAACTTGGATGTAAAATCACCAAACTCTTTAATAAAGTCTGTATGGTGCCCTGGTGGCCTGTACACAGTAGCCAGTACAAACATAACAGGGGATTTATCATTAACATTTGTTTCTCTGGATAATGTTATATGAAGCACCATTACTTCAAACGAGTTATACTTGAAGCCTGCACTCTGAGAAATCCTGAAAACGTTGTTATAAATTGAAGCAACACCTCCCACTTTGCCTTTTAGATGCGGCTCATGTTTATAACCGTAATCTTGGGGGGTGGACTCATTTAAAACAATGTAATCATCAGGTTTTAGCCAGGTTTCTGTCAAACAGAGTACATCTATATTATGATCAGTGATCATATTATTTACAAAAAGTGTTTTCGTAGAAAGGGATCTGATATTCAATAAGCCAAGCTTTATCATTTGTTTATCCATATTGCATCTGTTTTTTATTTGTTGAACCTCAATTAAATTGTTTACTTAACTTAACCTCAATTAAGTTAATCTTAACTTGGTTTGGACATTTTTTGTATTTTCTAGTTCGGGGAACAGACACAGTCTCTATAGTGTGATATCTAGTGTGATGTAATACACACGTTGCCTCGACAGCGCGCGAATAGCTTATGCCGAGTTCAGACTGCATGATTTTCAAAGTAGTCAGGTCACTGTTCTTTTCACACTGCATGACTATCTTGGCAAGCATTCAGTCCCTGCTGTGTTCACACTGCACGATGGATCGGCGACAGAAAGTTTCACACTGCATGACTTTACAATAGGAAGAATCGCCGACAGCTCTGTCTGGCACGCAAACTATGTTTCACAACCAAACACACGTGAGATGTGACAAGGAAACAACGCGATATCACACTTGCAAGACCGGAGTTTCACGTGAGACTGGGATAGCTCAGATGAAACGTCAAACAGACACGGGTGCTCCTGCTAAATTTATACTAATTTATCTTCCATTTCATGGGTCCAAATAGACCGAGAAGAAAGCCTTTTTCTGAAATGAAGCCATACTTGCTGACATTGTGGTCTATAACTCCTCCCCGAACTCCCTGCTGCTCTGTATCTTGCTCTCTCATTGGCTGTCGGTCAATGCCGATGTAGTTTTCAGTCAGAACACTTTTCAGACAGCATGATTTTGAATCTCAGATCGCGTCTTTGCTCATTCACACTGCGTGATTGTCACTCGCGTGAACGAGCTCAGATTTGCCTGTGATTTCGGGCATTTGTCGGCGATTTCTCAAAACATGACGGCGAGCCAAAAACTGGACTAAAATAGTGCAGTCTGAATGCGGCTTTAGTCACACAAACAATATTAATCCCCTCGGAGATTAAATAGCTGCTCATTAACGCTGCCCGTATAATGTTAGGCATAACACTGTTTATTGTATACTGGTGCTTATGCTACTTTATGTTTGTGCAACTACAAGCTCGTCAACGCCCTCCGTGTCAATCTCCTCAGAGAAAGAAAGGCGGAGCGTCAAGCCCGATGCTCTGGGGGGATGAACCGAAGCTTGGGTTTCCGAACCCAGGAATCGGGCAGATCTGATGGGTAAGGTAGGAGATAAGGACGTGCCCATCTCCATTCCCTCCATCAGACCGCTCAGCGGACCCAACGAATGCCGGCGCCGCTCCGCCTCAGCAAAAGCGGGACTGGTATCGCGAGGAACGCTGGTGAAGGCTCCCTCCTCGAAGAGAGCCCTCCGGGATCGAAGCGTCCACACCGGCCGGACTCCCTCGAGAGCCAACTCAGCGTGCTTCCCAGACAAACCATGCATAGACTGTGTGTATCCCCACCCGTGATGTAGCGTGGGCAGGGAGGAACACACAATCTATAGCGCGATCTGGAATCGCCCTTCAAATGTCGTGTCTTTGCTTTGCTCTTTGGCATTATGTTGTTTATTGGGACAGACAACAATAAATAAGACTCACAAGACAGACTTTAGACATGCCGCACAGAGCGCTTGCTGAAAGACGCGAAGCTGAAGTCAGCTGCGTGGCAGGTGCCTTTATAGCTTCCTGGTCGCTACGTCACCCCGCCCTTGGCGTCATGCCCTTCCATTGAACAGATTGCACACAATATTCAGAGTTGATCTTGCCAAAGGCGTTTCCCCAAAGCGCTTGAAGCAGCTCGAGTTCCTGAAGAGGAACTGAAGAATCTCCAGGACATGGAGGATTTTTCTGAAGAGCAGTGCTCAGTTTAACTGTTCAAAATAAATAATGGACTTATGTTAATGTCTTACTCAGGACAGTACTAAATAAAAATAACATTAATTTTGTAGGATCTTATTTTGTTAAAATTATTCAGATTTTCAAGTATTCTGGAAACTGGTTCCCAAACTTTTGCTTGCCAGTCTTGACTTGCCAGAATAAACATAAATAATCCAGGATATGATACATGACATTCTGGAAAAATAAATCTACTTATCTAAAGCTGCTTATAATACTAAGACATGGAGACATGGAATAGAATATTATTTAAAAGCAACAAATGTAAAAAATATAAACAGAAAAGTCAGCAGTGATTTACAAAAAGCATTTTTGGTTGTTAGTATTACACTGGTCAAAATTAGCAGAGACCACATGGCATAAACTGCTAACATGTAACAGAAAAACCATATATAATTGTGTAAATGTTTTCAATATTGATGCTTTGCAAAATGCATGTACCATTGAGGTAAAGATACAATGTGTCACAACGGTCTGCCAGGATGTATCAGTGTGGGAGAGTGGTATGAATGTGTTCAAATCAAATACTGTAAATGGGGCAGATACTATAATCATATTGTATACATGTATATTAATCAATGTCTTCTGTGAGTCCATCTTTTAGCTTACAAAAAATGTTACTCATAATTTATTTCTTCTGCCTTTATCTGACTGTACACAGTGGGGAGTGTCTGTTTGGCAGACACTGGAAGATATATGTTTTCGGAGTTTTAAACTATTTAAAATATAAATATTTCTAAAATATAAATAATTTAAATTATATTGAACCAACTTATACCTTCCGTACCCCCAGAGAAATGCCTCATAAGTTCACATTTACTTGTATAGCACTTGTACAATACTTATCTTTTCAACGTTGCTTTATATAAAATGCATATTTCTATTTTAGATTTAGGAGTAATGTGTTATCAGAGGTGACTGTGTAAAAGTAATGTCCATATGGCAGAAATTAAATTTAAAGCAATGAATCTATTTTGTAATCATAATGATTATAATAATAAAAAAAAAAACGATTCCAAAAAAGTTGGGACACTGTACAAATGAAATAATAAAATAAAAACAGAATGCAATGATGTGGAAAAAAAAAAAAACTTCTATATTTTATTCAGAAAACAACATAGATGGGATTATTTTAAGGGAAAAAATAAGTTGAAGTTCATGGCATCAACACATCTCAAAAAGGTTGGGACAAGGCCATGTTTACCACTGTGTGGCATTCCCTCTTCTTTTTATAACAGTTTGCAAACGTCTGGGGACTGAGGAGACAAGTTGCTCAAGTTTAGGAATAGGAATGTTGTCCCATTCTTGTCTAATACAGGCTTCTAGTTGCTCAACTGTCTTAGGTCTTCTTGGTCGCATCTTCCTCTTTATGATGCACCAAATGTTTTCTATGGGTGAAAGATCTGAACTGCAGGCTGGCCATTTCAGAACCTGGATCCGCCTCCTAAGCAGTCATGATGTTGTAATTGATGCAGTATGTGGTCTGGCAATATTTCCAGATGTGTAAGCTGCCCATGCCACACACACTCATGCAACCTCATACCATCAGAGATGCAGGCTTCTGAACTGAGCGCTGATAACAACTTGGGTTGTCCTTGTCCTCTTTAGTCAGGATGACATGGCATCCCAGTTTTCCAAAAAGAACTTCAAATTTTGATTTGTCTGACCACAGACAAAAGACACAGAGAAAATGTCTGCGCCTCTGGATCATGTTTAGATATGGCTTCTTTTTTGGCCTATAGAGTTTTAGCCGGCAACGGTGAATAGTGCGGTGGATTGTGTTCACCGACAATGTTTTTTGGAAGTATTCCTGAGCCCATGTTGTGATTTCCATTACAGTACCATTCCTGTATGGGATGCAGTGCCGTCTAAGGGCCCAAAGATCACGGTCATCCAGTATGGTTTTCCGGCCTTGACCCTTACACACAGAGATTGTTCTAGATTCTCTGAATCTTTGGATGATATTATGCACTGTCATCATGATAACTTCAAACTCTTTGTAATTTTTCTCTGAGAAACTCCATTCTGATATTGCTCCACTATTTTTCGCTGCAGCATTGGGGGAATTGGTGATCCTCTGCCCATCTTGACTTCTGAGAGATACTGCAACTCTGAGAGGCTCTTTTTATACCCAATCATGTTGCCAATTGACCTAATAAGTTGCAAATTGGTCCTCCAGCTGTTCCTTGTATGTACATTTAACTTTTCTGGCCTCTTATTGCTAACTGTCCCAACTTTTTTGGAATGTATAGCTCTCATGAAATCAGAAATGAGCCAATATTTGGCATGACATTTCAAAATGTCTCACTTTCAACATTTGATATGTTATCTATATTCTATAGTGTATAAAATATAAGTTTATGAGATTTGCAAATTATCCCATTCCTTTTTTTACTCACAATTGTACAGTGTCCCAACATTTTTGGAATCGTGTTTATATAAGGAACATTTGGTTGTTTTGTGTTGATTCAGAGCAGGCATCTGAATGTAGCAGAGTAAGGTATAGCCCAGGTATGATTGGTTGATGTCATGCCAGCCTGGGAACCTATCAGTGTTCCTACTCCTTTGTCATTGGTTAAAATGGTTTAAATCCAATGAACCTATCAGTGTTGGGATTTATCCTATTAAAAAGGAAATGGTTTGATTACTCAAGATGCATCATTCTTGGTACTAGATCATTGTGGAAAGTCATGGACAAAGGATAGGGTTTGTTGCATCGCCCTGTTGTGTTGTAACAAGTAGGCCTTTTTCAGCATGCTAGCAGCCGTGGTCTCGTGTGGTAAGCGACCATGCGTTTTGCTACATTTTAATTATCTCTCAGTGTAACTACACATCCAGGGGTTTCCAGTACCTTGGATGAAGACGAATGTACATCAGTATGACTACACTGCTGCTTTGTTTTTTAGTGTTTGTTGTGTAACTGTTTAACTCTTGTTGTGATATGAATGTCTTAGTTTATAGCAGTTAATTATGTGACTTATGAGTAGGAACTTTTAAAGTGGGGGTTTTATACTTTGTGTCCACTTGGAGTAATGTGGTGTTTGGCCAATTGTATTGCTTTCACAATTGAGTGGTTTGGGGTATGGTGTGAGGTGATAATCCAAAAGGCTGGTAATTTTTTTTTTTTTTTTTTTTTCTCCTTCTGGTCATTTAGTAACCAGTAGACTTGTATATTAGGCATGTTTTATATTGTATCCAAAAAAAAAAAACAATGTTTGAACCATTTCAATTGTGTATAAATTGCAACTGTTATATACGGTCTATGTCTCCATGCTCACCCTGGCTTTTGGCCACGAACCTCTGTGCCCTTTCGTAGGGCTGTTATGTCCCGGTATATTCCGGGTGGCGTAGTCGACGTGTATCCACTTTTGGTGGGTCCCCTCCCCTACCTGACCACTTCTTGCCACATGAAGTTTTGGAGGGATTGGCGTCATGCTAAGAATAGGTAGCTAAAAATAACTAATAGCTAATAAGATGAGTGGCAACTCATGACTTGTGACAAACTAAGAAAAGTCACAGAAAATGGAAATTTGGACACATTCAATATATAAAAAATGTATTGGGACACACCTCTTAGTTTGTTTCAGTCATATGGAGCAGCTAAAGGGTGATTTGGTGGTGGGGAAAGAAAAAATGTGAGTGGAAAAATTTGGGGTGTGAGAATATATATTTTTTGCTTTTTTTCTTGTAAAACTTTTGCGTTTTCACGCAAAGATACTGTGTTCCCTTGCAAAACATTTGTGTTCTCTCAAGAAACTTTGTTTCCTCGCAAAACTTTTGTGTTCTCTCAAAGATATTCAACACAACACTTCCTGTTTACTTTACAGCTTGTAGTGGTTCATACAGCTCCGTAAGTTCACAATGGAGCAGTTAATATAGATTTGTTTTGAACTTGGACGAAATAGAGCATGCTTATTAAGGCACAGTTTTGGGACATACTAAAATGCTTAATGTAAAACACTGAATGACTAAATTCAGTACACACCTTATTAATAAAGAATATAGACAAGCAGAATAGCCCAATATATGCTTAAGACTTTTACTCAAGTTGTTTTTGAATTGGTGACTTGTAAACCGTAGTGGAGTAATTTTCACTGTACTACAATTTTCACTGTATTTAAGTGTGGATTTCTGGTCAGTCAACAGTAATTTTCACAAAAAAGATATTGTGTAAAATGGGTGGACTCCCCCAGCTACCTGCATGCAAAAAGTCTTCAGGGTCTTACACACATAATCTAGTTTTAATGATATGTATTGGCTTTAAAGCTGGCAAATTGAAAAAATTAATGAAATTCAACAACTGTGGGGGCTGTGATTTTGCAATCATGGAATAATTAGCAGTAGCAAATGTACATTTTATGTCTTTTGCAAGTAGCATTTAAAGTTCATTCGGCTAAAAATTCTGCAGAGGCTTTTTATGTACTTTTTCTGTATATTTGTAACAAATAAATTCTTTGCTATAGCTGGTGTCTGTTCTGTATGCGGTAAAACTTTTGCATGAGTCAATCTAAAGGTCAAAGCAATTGGCTATTACCTAATGGTTACCATGGAGATCATGCTAATAATGAGAATAACCCATTGACGATGCTGTTGAGGTGTGTGCCCTGTGCCCAGGAGTCACTCACATCCAGAAGCACTTGAGCTCTCTCTTGCTCCCAGGTATTCTATTCTTCCATTTTTCATCACTTGAATGTTGAGAGAATGACTAGAAGGCTGACTATTTTTGCCTTCTTTAAATCTCACTCTGTCATTCTTGCTCACTTTTTTTCTGTAGCTTTCTGCCCTTGTTGCATGTCAGAAGCACAGAACACAACCCTTTCTTGCTTTTCATTCTGCATAACTCACAGTCCTCATGGATGACAGGCAGGGAGATCTATCCCTCGTTCTGCCTCAGCAGGGTGCCTTGCATTGCAATAATTTTATCCCATTTCCTTGTAGCATCTTTTGCACCATTGTCTCTCCTCCAGCATGTGTCATAGACTTTTCCCAGCCCTTCCGAGGGGGGGTTAGAGAAAAAGGGATAAGATGTAGGGGTGAAAGGAACGATGTGACATTAAACGATGCTGAAGTGGGCCGTGGTAGCATGCAGGTGTCCGGCTTAACAAGCTCCATAAGCAGCTTCGCTATGAGGTTAATTTTCTCTTCAATACCACAACCCTACCAGACCTCTCCAGAGCCTTGACACAGAGTAAAAAGAAAGCAAGAGAGAGAGAGTAAGAGAGTGCTTTATATTCCATTTTGGGACCAGTGCTGAATAGTGGAAGGGAGAGGTGGAGGTTATAATGGGGACCTCTGAGCCCATGACCATTTCCTTCCACTCTCCCTTTCCCCTATCCTATCCTGTGCTAATGGTGTACTTAGGGACAGTTAATGATGTACTAAATCAACATTTCTACAAGCAAAGTACAGCTCTAATTGCAGTCTGGCAGTGATTGGGTAAAAGCTTGTAAAAGGAAGCATGTATGTGTTAATGCAACATGGCTGTTGCATCATTTTAGATGTGTAACGTGTATTTGTGTGTGTGTGTGTTCTAGTTCACCTACATTATGTGTGAAGATGGGAATGGAGAAATGTCCTCATGATGTAGGAACGGCAAATGGCAATTCAAATGGCTAAATATAATAAATATCAAATTTAAAAGGTTTAGAGGATAGAAAATATCATTAGATCACTATAAAACAATAGAAGTCAATTCTAATTTCTTGTAATAATAATATTACCAGCATGTGTGTGTGTCTTATAAAATGACTTCTCAAGATATGAAAGTTCACCCAAAAAATTAACACAAAATATGAAATCGTTCTACACAAACATTTCAATGTTACTTGCTGTTTCATTGAAATAATTTGTGAATTGTACTAGCTGTTTTTGAAAACTACTACAAAGTAAATTTTATACCATTTTACCCCAAGTTCTAGACACCGGGAAACCAGTCAACATACACATTCAACCCATTGTTCTTATCTTCTGTTACCTTTATATATATATATGTGAGATACTGATGTTCTCTTTCCATCTCACTTGGCTCCTCTTTCCCTCATTTTAATTGTCGCGTATTTTTTATTCTTTTCTAGAAATTATAGCAATGATTTTAAAGACTACAAACAAGAGTTATTCATCTGGTCACCAATACACCACACGAGCAAGACAGTTTTTTCTGTCCTATCTTGGACCTCTCCAACCTTCTCCAGCTTTGGCAATATTTTTAGCTTACTGGCAAATCAATAGGGACAAAATTTAATTTAAGTAAGCTCACATATGTGAAGCACAGTTGATATGACAGGTGTCTTAGGGATACTAAATATATTGCATGATACTGCATTACACAAGGCATAGGGCCAATGTCAGCAAAACCTGCTCAAGATCATCCCAAGACACAATGGGTTTTAATGAACAAAGCCTTACTTCATTTAACACCAGTGACCTGGCAGGATATACAATTAAATTTATGAGTTGGAGGGGCTCACTAATAAATAACTAATACAATATAATGCAAACTGGAACAGACTTGACAATAAAAAGTAAATGAGGCTTCATTCATGCCTAATTTGCTATTTAAAATAAGACTTCCTATAGCACAATGGCCAATAATAAATCATTTCATGACCTTCAAATGCAATAGTGTCACTTAACAAATCCTGAATTGTTTTAATATTAAATACAGGCACTGGACCCGTGGATAAGAAGCTTAATTTTAGTCAAGGAAAAACTAAATTTTTGATGCAACACATTTTTTATTTAACTATATAGTAATCTATAATTAATCCTTTCTGCGATGTCACAATTACAATGACATTGAAGCTAAAGTCATGAAATTTACTTCTTTGACCTATGATGCAGTCTGGCCTTCCTGAAGTGTGAAGTAAAATATTAAGAACATGTGAAGCCAACAGCACTTCACCTGCATCAAACAGCTGTCATATGCTGTTAAGTGTTGAATAATGCATGCTGCTTCAGTATCTGTGCAACATTTAATATCACTAAACACTGTTGGAAGCTTACAGAGATTTCCTTCGAAATTTTTCACACTTCAAAATGAATCAACGTGTGTGCGAACAAGCAAACGCACATATGGACGCACCCACATATGCATACACACATTTTCTCATTTATGTATACTCCATGTGGCCATGTTGTAAAGGAAAGATGGATTTGTGTATGGGTGCACATATGGCTTTATGACCTCCTCCCTCTCTTTTTTCTTCTCACCCTCTTTTACAAATACACATGCTGACATTATAGGGCCCAACTAAAATTACCTGCTGCTTTGAAAGAGCATTAAAGTTCATTTTGAATTGTAATGACTCCCTTCAGCCACTGAAGCTGAAATGCTACAGTTCTTCATACATCACTACCCCCGGCCTTTGATTTAATCATTCAAATAACTTTCCAGAACACCTGCCTCCACATGCAACGCAAAGGCCCCCAGCCTGAAATATGCTTTTTACTGTTAAGAGTATTTAAAGTTAGGCTTTTTTTTGTCCACTGGGAGCAGTCTTGCAACACAGAAAGCTGATTGACAGAACGCCGATCCAAAGAGATGAAAGTTGATGAAAAAGCATCTGATTCTGTTAACATTCACACAGCAGAATATGTAAGTGGTCAGGTTTTTTTGATCCAAATGAGTAGATTTATAACTTGCATTAATAATAAAAGAAGCTGAAATGTATGAAAACCCACAGCTGAAGCACTTGTAGGAGCTGAACATGGTGGTTTTAAGTGTTTAAAGAACTATTTTTCCATTTTAAGGTATAATGATTTTTGAGAACCTCATTGGCTCACCAGAACACTGAGAAAACCTACTCAAATTCACTAACACTGCTGTATCTTATTATTAGAAATTATTAAACTGCAGTAACAATATCCTAGAAAGAAAACAAAGGTAAATAAATCCTTCCTCTCGTTGCTTTTGAAATATCTTAATGGCTATCTGCATTGCCTCTAATCCCCATGGGCTTTAGTGAGCCTCCTTCTTGTCTAATCAATGGGAATTGTCAATTTTAATTGATTTTTGTAGGAAAGAAGGCCTTCTTCATCTTTCTAAAAAGACCCCACCACTCGCCTCAATCCTCTCAATGGACTTTAGCTAGGAATGTCTTGTTGTCGCCGCTAGGCTTAATCCTCATTAAACGCATGTCCATATGTGTTTATATTTTATTATTTTTCAGATTTTTTAAAACTGAATAAATGGCCTTGAGTCTGTGTTTTGTGTTACAGGCCTTCAAATTTTCAGGTTTCACACCCTCTGTTCATAATGGACATTAAAGGAGATATATTGTATATCATCGCTCCTTATTACAGCAGCTGTTCCAAGACACTCGCCAACTGTTTTTTTCTTTCGTCATAAACTCATTCCCTCCTACTCTAAGTGCTTCTAAAATGTAAATATTAAGCAGCTTTAATCAAATTGCTTTGTAAAAGAAGCTGAAAGAATAAATGAGAGAGAGAGAGAGAGAGAGAGAGAGAGAGAAACATTCACCATTACAGATATATTATTTATTTATTTCTTTTATCAGAGCGTAGGAAGCCGACTTTAAAAACATTTAATTCGCTTTCAATAATTGCATTACATTTTTCCAGGTTTATAACTTCTCTGGCATAAACTGTTGGCTAAAAGCATTAATCCAGCTTTAAGGATTTCGCCACAATCATAAAATGGTTCTGTTATTTTGCGTTCTAGAGATATGTGCCCTCACCTGAAATGAGAGGGTTGTATTATTCATTGGGCTAAGGGGAATATTATTATTAAGTTTTTTTATTTTTACATTTTTCATTCATTTTTTTCCCCACATTGAATGAAAGGGGGTGAAACAAACAAACAAACAAACAAAATAATAATAATAATAATAATAATAATAATAATAATAATAATAATAAACAAACAAAGAAGGGATTTGTGTTGTATTATGTAGCAAGTATTGTCATTTAAAATGTCAGCGTTTGACATTGTCACATTAGATAAAGTGGCTTGGTATTATGCCATATTTCACAGCATACCTATTGTAGCAGGAATTATTACATCTGAGACATAAATATTCAGACGTTAAACTGTTTTTAATATAAATTTCTTCAGACATTGACTCATAACTGGGCAAGTTCACAGTCACTGAAAGCTGTAATTATATTTATCAGAATTCATTTTCTGTTGAGTTATTTTCAGACCCTTGCCTTATTTCAACTGTATAAACCATGCACTAAAGTGTTTCCTTCAAGGCTTAACTCTGGGTAGGCCAAGCAGATCAAGAAGATTAATTTGAAAGCTTAAATATATATATATAGTTCCTTTTCAGGAACTCGAGCTGCGTCGAAACGCTTTTGGGGAACATCCCTGACGAGACCGACTCTGAATATCGTATGCAATCAGTCCATCGGAAAGGCGTGACGTCACGGGCGGGGTGACGTAGCGACCAGGAAGCTATAAAAGCACGTGCCGTGCAGCTGGCTTCAGCTTCGAATCTGTCAGCAAGCGCTTTGTGTGTGCATGTCAAAAGTCTGTCCTGTTGGTCCTATTTATTGTTGTCTGTCCCTTAGCCATTAAAAGATCGCTAAAACAGCTCAATATGCCAAAACAAAAGCAAAAGACCAAACATATGAAGGGCGATTCCAAGCCATGTTATAGATTGTGTGTTCCTCCCTGCCCTCGCTACATTACGAGTGGGGATACACAGAGTTTGTGCGTGGCTTGCCTGGGATTGAAGCACGCTGAGTCGGCTCTCGGGGGGGGGGGGGGGGGGCGACTGCCCGTATTGTGAACGAATGCCAATGCGGACGCTTCGATCCCGGAGGGCTCGAGAAGTGAGCCTTCGCAAGCGTTCCTCGTGGTGCCGGTTCCGCTTCTGCCGAGGCGAAGCCGCGCCGGCATTCGTTGGGTTCGCAGATCGATCTGCTGGAAGGTATGGAGACGGGCACGTCCTTATCTCCTACCGTACCCACCTGATTCCGGGGTTTGGAAACCCGAGCTTCGGCTCTTCCCCCCCGAGCGTCGGGCTTGACGCTCTGCCTTTCTTTCTCCGAGGAGATTGACACGGAGGGCGTCGGCGAGCTTGTAGTTGCACAAACAAAGTTGCATAAGCACAGTATAAACAAACAGTGTTATACCTAACATTATACGGGCAGCGTTAGTGAGCAGCTATTTAATCTCCGAGGGGATTAATATTGTTTGTGTGACTAAGCTATTCACGCGCTGTCGAGGCAACGCGTGTATTACATCATTTTCAGTTTTGATGTCAATTTTTCCATACCCGACCGCGTGTCTGGTTATTTTAACTCCATTTAATAATCAGGAGTTGGTTCTATCACTTCAATGTGTACTTTATCACAATCTAGACCGTGTTTACTTGTCTGATTGTTTGATTTCACTAAATTCTGAGGAATTTGGATTGCATTAGATTCTGAGGAATCTAATGACTGTTATCTAACTTCGAGAAGTTCAATATATCACTTCAATGTGTATTGTATCACAATCCAGACCGTATTCACTTGTCTGATTGTTTGATTTCATTAAATTCTGAGGAATATAATAACAGTTATTTGACTCATGAAGTTAGATGTACTGGAGAGACTGCTGGGCGGGAGCAGCCCTCTCCGCGTACAAACAGTCACGACTACAGAGGGCAGCCCCTACTGGGGTAGAGCGGTGTCCACCTCATTACACGGTGCCCGTCTCACCTCAGTGCCCTCGGGAGGTGGGTCTGCCAACCCTGCCGGAGTTTCAGGGTGCAGCGGCCTCCAGCGAGCACTACTCAGTTATTTCCGCCCGTGAGCGTAGCGGAGCTGGGATGCTCGCCTCCTCTTCGGGGGCCTCTTACTCCAGAGATCAGTCTCGAGAGACTGATTCCCTTAGTACATTAGCTAGCAGCGTGGAAACTACTGCCAATGTATCTCAATGGGTCCTGCGCACAGTACAAAGACAATAGTCGGCCTCCTGCAGGCTCTGGTTATGGAACAAAAAGTGAATATCCTTTTAAGGAAGGAGGACATCGAGGTGGTCCCTCCTCTAGACAGGAGTCCGGGTTTTATAGCCGGTATTTCATAGTTCCAAAGAAGGATGGGGAGTGGCGTTCGATCTTAGACTTATGTCATCTAAACCTCTCAGTAATGTCACTGAAGTTCAAAATGCTCACTGTCAAACAGATTGTAGCTCAAATCAGATCCGAGGACTGGTTTGTCACAATAGATCTCAAAGACGCATACTTCCATATCCATCCTTCCACAACACAGGAAGTTTCTGAGGTTCGCTTTTGGGGGCAAAGCCTACCAATATTGAGTACTTCCCTTTGGCCTCGCACTCTCACCCCACACGTTCACGAAATGTGTAGATGCGGCTCTGGTATCCCTCCGTATGCAGGGTATCCGCATTCTAAATTATATCGACGATTGGTTGATCCTAGCTCAATCAGAGCAGATGGCGGTTCGACATCGAGATGTCGTTCTCGCACACATGGGGGAGATGCGTTTGAGACTAAACGCCAAGAAGAGTGTACTTTCTCCAGTTCAGAGAAGCACCTATCTAGGCGTAGTGTGGAATTTGACCACGATGCAGGCACGTCTGTCTCCTGCTCGGATTGAGTCGATCCTCACATCAGTCGAGAGAGTCAAGGAAGGCCAGTCACTCACTGTCAAACAATTCCAGAGGCTGTTAGGGCTGATGGCAGCTGTGTCCAACGTGATACCTTTTGGCCTGCTGCACATTAGACCCCTACAGTGGTGGCTCAAGTCCAAGGGTTTTTCCCCGAGGGGAAATCCACTTCGAGTTATCAGGGTCACGCGGCGGTGCCTTCGTGCCTTAGACATGTGCAAGAAACCTTGGTTCTTGAATCAGGGCCCGGTGCTGGGTGTTCCTCGTCGCCGTGTAACGCTAGCGACAGACGCGTCCCTCACCGGTTGGGGTGCGGTCATGAGTGGCCACCCTGCCCGCGGTCTGTGAAGTGGTCGCCATCTGACGTGGCACATCAATTGCCTAGAGGTGCTAGCAGTCTATCGAGCATTGAAATATTTCCTCCCAGACCTGAGAGGTCACCATGTGTTGGTGCGCACCGAAAACACATCAGTGGTCTCTTATATCAATCACCAGGGGGTCTGCGTTCGCGCCCCTTGTACAAGCTGGCACACCAGATCCTTCTGTGGTCCCAGGGCAAACTCCTCTCGATCAGAGCAGTGTATATTCCTGGGAGATTGAATGTGGGAGCAGACATACTGTCGAGACAGGGGCCGGGGCCCGGGAATGGATGCTTCACCCCGAGGTGGTGAAGCAGATATGGAGAGTATTTGGCACAGCCCAGGTGGACCTCTTTGTGACTCAGGAGACATCGCAATGTCCCCTCTGGGTTCTCTCTAGTTCATCCAGCTCCTCTGGGACTGGACGCTATGGTACAGACCTGGCCGAGGCTTCGTCTGTACGCTTTTCCCCCTATCGCTCTGCTCCCGGGAGTTCTGGCGAGAGTACGCCGGGACGGGGCCCGTCTACTACTAGTAGCCCCGTTCTGGCCGGGCAGAGTATGGTTCTCAGATCTAGTCTCGCTCCTCAACGGCTCTCCGTGGGAGATCCGATCAGGACAGACCTACTCTCACAGGCGCAGGGCACAATAATTCACCCTCGCCCGGAGTTGTGGAAGCTGTGGGTGTGGCCCATGAGGGGGCACAACTGTTAGCAGCTGGTCTCTCAACCGAGGTTGTTGAGACCCTACTCCAATCCAGAGCTCCCTCTACGAGGAAACTGTACGCCCTGAAGTGGAAGCTCTTCACGTCATGGTGCAGAGACCGCCAGCTTGACCCAGCAGACTGCCCAGTTGGTACAGTTCTGGAGTTTTTACAAGCCAGGCTCTCTGCGGGGTTATCCCACTCCACCGTAAAGGTTTACGTGGCGGCCATAGCTGCTTTCCATGTCCCTTTCAATGATCAGTCAGTGGGTAGACACCCCCTAGTTACACGTTTCCTCCGCGGTGCGCTGAGGCTGAGACCTCCAGTACGATCCCGTGTTCCCCCCTGGGATTTGGTTGTGGTTTTAGAGGCTCTTTGTAAAGCTCCATTCGAGCCAATACAAGATATCTCAGATAGACATCTGACACTTAAAACTGCCCTGTTACTGGCAATCACCTCACTAAAGAGAGTTGGAGATCTTCAGGCCCTTTCGGTGGCCCCTACCTATCTAGACTTTGCCCCTGGTGTGACCAAAGCATTCTTATACCCTCGAGCGGGTTATGTTCCTAAGGTTCCCTCTGTTACACCACAACCTATCGTACTGCAGGCCTTCTGTCCTCCTCCCTTTCTGGAGCCAGACCAAGAGAAGCTAAACTGTATGTGTCCAGTGTGAGCACTGGACGCATACGTCCACAGAGCTGCCCTGTGGAGAAAATCCGACCAATTGCTTGTTTGCTACGGTCCTTCTAACAAGGGTTTTCCTGCCACCAAGCAGACCCTTAGTCGTTGGATAGTCGAGGCTATCAACGTCTCCTATGAGTCCTCTGGTCTTCCCCCTCCTTTGGGGGCCAAGGCTCACTCTACTCGGGGTATGGCGGCCTCCAAGGCCTTCTCAGCAGGTGTGTCCCTCTTGGACATCTGCAACGCTGCGGGGTGGTCCACGCCCTCCACATTTGTCCGATTTTACGATCTTGACATGCGAGCCACGCCGGGCTCTTCTGTTCTCTCATCTTAGCTGTGCTCTTTGAATACACACTAGGCAGGGATTTGGAAGTCTGGCAGCTTGGGCACATCGTTCCCCAAAAGCGTTTCGACGCAGCTCGAGTTCCTGAAAAGGAACGTCCCAAGGTTACGTATGTAACCCTAGTTCCTTGAAGGAACGAGACGCTGCGTCGCAGAGCCAGACTCCCGGCACCCCTGCCGGCGCTTGCTTCCCTACTCTAAGCTGAAGCCAGCTGCACGGCACGTGCTTTTATAGCTTCCTGGTCGCTACGTCATCCCGCCCGTGACGTCACGCCTTTCCGATGGACTGATTGCATACGATATTCAGAGTCGGTCTCGTCAGGGACGTTCCCCAAAAGTGTTTCGACGCAGCGTCTCGTTCCTTCAAGGAACTAGGGTTACATACGTAACCTTGGGACGTTTTTGCTGAGCTGCCATCTGCATGAATCCATTGATCTGATTGGTCCAAGAGATGATAACATAATAATCAAAGAAGATGAGACACACCTGATTGTTCCTCTTTGGAGATTGTGTTGTATGATGTTTGGGGATTATTGTTCTTGGCATAAAATGAGTCAGCTGTGTTGTTTCATTCATTTCTCTTATTTCGAATAATTTCATCACATCACTTTGGGATCAAATCCAGAGGAAATAAGACTTGTTGAACAGTATACAAATTGTCAAAAAGA
This sequence comes from Carassius carassius, assembly GCF_963082965.1. Taxonomy (NCBI): domain Eukaryota; kingdom Metazoa; phylum Chordata; class Actinopteri; order Cypriniformes; family Cyprinidae; genus Carassius; species Carassius carassius. The sequence continues at coordinate 28,947,298 of NC_081757.1, read as the reverse complement.
CAGGGAAGCTAGTGCCACAAGATGAAATTACTATTTAAAGTGTTATAACTTTTTAATTTATTTTTAATGTTTCCATTAATATCCCATGATATTTCTAGAAAGTAAATGGAGGAGAATGAGGATTGTTATGACACGTTTAATCTGTTTAACTCAGTGTTTTTCTAAAACTTTGATATTCATTTCTAACTATTGTTTGCTACAAAAGAAAGTGTCTTTTTTAGAAAGTCAACCCCTTATCCCAGCTCTACACAACATCTTACAGTTGTCTTTAGAATACTGTCTATATGAAAGTGCAACGGGAGTCAAGCCCATATTCCTTACCAGTAACCATAGCGACAGTGACCAAAGTAAAATCAAAGATGGCAACGTGCATAACACTGAAATTATTATCAGTTTCTGAAACAACAAGAGTCCAATCGATCTGCGAGTTCTTTCATCAGATCTTCATTAACCAACAGCAGCTTTTAAATTTGGGTGGAGAGCAGAGCATTTGAATTGCATGCAGAATACAAAACTGACAGTATCTAACACGTTCAGATGACATGCATCTCTGTCACTGTAAGTTACTGAAAACGCACATGGAAACACGTAACACACAGACATGCGTGTGTGCAGCAGAGCGTCTCTCTCTCTCTCTCTCACTTTATGACGTGAATGACAACTAGTTACGCGTGTGTGTGTGTGTGTGTGTGTGTGTGTGTGTGTGTGTGTGTGTGTGTGTGTGTGCACAAGTGTGTGTGGTGGATCCTGAAAATTTAAATAGCTGATATGTGTGTGGACGTACCCATATTAAGGTCTCAAAACAGGACTGACAACCTTTTTCTGCTGCTGTGTGAATGTGGCCTAAGACTCACCCATTCATATTTTTACTTTGACAGAGCTCAAAAGAAAGATGCTTATCATAAACTTGTCTCTCTTTCTTTACTATAACAAGCTTTGTCAAACTTTGACAGCCTTACCTCATCTGCACACACTGATCTAGAAGCAGCTCTACAACTTCAAAGCATCTTAAGTACTCACAGGAGAGATATTACAACACAATGCAGACCCTTGGATTGCAATGTTCCTGGTATTTTTCCTTTTGATTGTCTCCAAGCATCCCATAAATCACTGGGCCTGACTTTCAGGTGACTATTATGGCACACACAGACCACTTGGTCAAGAGCTTGTTTTTAGAAGCAACAGCACTTCCAGCTTTAGTGTGGGCCTTTTGGTCATATCAGATCTTTTGAGACCTCGTTTTAATACCATCATCTTTTTTCAGACACTCATTTTTACCACAGAGGTGACAATGCTCTTTGTCCTTTGGGTTCTACCAGTGTTCTTTTAGTAAGTCCAGGGGGTTTCTCGCTTGTCAAGTGTAAAGCAGTTGAAAAAGGAAGAAGCTGATGACTGGGGGATCTCCTGGTATTTGAAAACCAGCTAGGGAAGCCACTGATCCCAGTCAACAATGGTCTGCCAGAAAAGAAGGTGATAACAGAGGACAATCAAGACTGGAACCTAATTCTCTCTGACATCTGAGCTGTACCCCAGGCTTCCACAAGGCTAAGCCTCTTTGAACAATTGTTTGGGAGAATGCTACAGGGGCTCCTGAATGTTGCGACGGCAGCTTGGGAGTGACAGCCATCTCCCCATTGGTCAGTGATCAAGCAAATGTGGGGCATAAGGGAGCATTGATGTTGATGCCCTTGGCCAGAGAACACAAGCTGGAAACTCAGCGCTCCCTGCAGAGCACATACAATAAACCTGTGTCCTAATGTGAATTTCACCCCAGTGATAAAGCACTGGCTCATATTCCCTGTGCTGATTCAAACTTTTTGGTTTCTTAGTAGGCAGTGTATGCTGTCAGTGGGAGTTTTGAACACCTGAGGTGCCCAATTGTGCAATTTGAAGAGATTCCTGATTGCTCTTAAATGACACTTAAGTTAATGTCTTAAAAAAAAGTACAGTATTTAGGTTTTTATACTATATATAACTATATAACTATAAACATTTAACATCTCATACTGCTGCTTGATATCAAGGCTAAAAGAAATGCAGCTCTCAAGTTTCATGTCAAAAAACTACAAACCTGCAAGTGGTGCTTTTTTGTTTTGTTGTAATAGTTGCTCTTGTCAGTGCGTTCATGATTATTTAACTATTTGTGACAAAATGACAACAAGAATGTTAAATGTATTATGTAATATTGACATTTTATTATAACATATATAGTAAATCATAATTTATTTCATTTTAAAAAGGTTTTCTTGGCATTGTGTATCACTCTGATTCAGCTATTTACTTATTTTAAACCCTTTATGTTCCCAGTGCATGTTATAAACAAACTGAAAGCAGACGTAAAGTGAACCAATCAGCTTAACGTGTCAATTTGTCTATGTTTTTAACATTCTTCAAAACATGCATATGCTGTTTTTTTTTTTCCAACAGGTTATAGACACACAGCAGCAGAAAATGGTTATTAGTCCTGTTTTTAGTGGTGTGTTCACACACAGTTTGGTTAGTTTTGAAAGTGACAGCCGCATTCTATGAATGTATTCTATATCTTTAACCTTAACATTTCAGGACTCACAACCAAATTAAGAGAGCATGATCAGGTGACATGTTCTGCATGAATGGAACTGCAGTCAAAAACTAGTTGTCAGTGGCATCATTGACACATGTATGACATGGGCCATGCAATGTGGGTTATTCTTTGCTGTCAGTCACTAGTATGTTAGAGCTGTCAAACTTGCTGTGGTTATGAAATATGGCAGAAATATAAGTATTGGCTTGGTGGGTTGTAAAGAAAGACAAAACTCCTGTTCAGTGTTTGGGCAGAAGAGAAAGGGATAAAAATTATCAGAACCAGAGGGTTTTTGGATCTGTGTCTACACAGTCTGCACTGTATTCATACTCTCTTCATACTTACTATAGTTATCTGTCAATATGATTTCAGCAATTACTAATGAATTAAAGAAGGGGATTGATTATCCGTTCATTGAATGTGTTACTGTCTACTATTGTATGTACAGGGAGGTTTGGCTATATTCATACAGTCATATTTACTAACAGGTGTGTCTCAAATTGTCCTATTCAAACAGCTGTCTGTATGAAAAACAAAAACAAAAAAGTCAAGCCTCTATTTTGTTTTTCTAACATCTATAAGTGTAGTGCCAGAGACCTACACTTTTGGATCACTCTTTGGATCACAGTCAAATTTAAAATAACAGAATGACAAGTTCACATGGTTTATATGTACTTTCTGGTTCTCTTTCTAAGAGGTTACACAGAGTGCTCTGCCACCAGCCTTAATGACGCTACTTGGTAAATGGTGATCATTTCCCTTTAATTATTGTTGATTACTGTCATTAGATCCCAGCTAACCATTTCACACACCCTGTAGGTGGCACAGATTAATGACACTGCCGGGATGACTGTTTCTTAAAGCTAATTGGATGCAATTCTTTTGATGCATTAGAAAAAGCCAGTCACATAATCAGCCAAAGAGCTTAATTTTCAACTGTATATTTTATAAGCTTAAAGCTTTCAAGATAAAATGAGAGCTGAGGTTGAGTACCTATAAGTCACTGTTTAAAAAAAAAAAGTCCTTGCCTCAATTTAATCAGATGATTGGGCTTTTGGGAGGATTTTCTGTCTGTTGCCTTGTTTCACTTTAATGAATTCTCTTCAAATTCAATGATCTCATGAAATTTATAAAGCAGTCTTTGAATTTGATAACCTCACTTCCTGTGTCATCCTCAAGTGCAAGCATATACTGGCAAGTAAAATACTAGAGAATAATATATTTAACTCAGCTGTCATTTCTTATATTATGTCAATTTTCATAATCAGTCATTTATTTTAATATTTTCAGGCTAAAAAAGACAGGTGCCGTTTGTACTCAGTCCCCTTTCCGAGTGAAGATTATGAATTAGTTAAAAGTTAGATACTTCACATGAAATACCACCTAAATATCAAACTTCTTTTTTATATATATGCTCCTGGCATATCTTAGTTTGCTCTTTTCTTATTTACTTGCGAGTAAAGAACACTGTGGTTTTGAAGGCTTACGCTAGCAGAATTTCACCTTTTCCTCAGTGACTTTCTGCCTTTTTGCTGAACGTATAAACTGTTCAGGGCTGTCTGTTCAAATATTTTCTTTCAAGTGGAGTCAGTAGCTTTAGAGATCATTATGCATTTAGACTGTTATATATATTAAGTGCACTAAAGAAATGGCATCCGATTAGGGATTTTATATATGTCTTTATAAAGAGCTAAACAAATGCTCTACTCTGAAACCTGAAAATTATTTAAGAGTATATTTAATGGTTGTCATCATGCCTCTGCTAAGGGGCAGGCACACAAGGATTAAGACTAGCTTTTCAATATTTAATAGATATCCAAGGACGAAGATCACAAGGTATTCCACAAGCTGTAACATAATAGACAACCAAACTGAACAAAGGATATACCTTTATAAGGTAGCTTGATGAGGGTAGCACAGGTGAGGGTTAGCTAATGAGACAAGTGAACTAAACTAGTAAAACAGAACAGGAACTCAAACGTGACATAATCGTCCCCCTCCTGGAAAGGGGAGGGGTCCCCCCTGTAGGCTGGTGTAGGGCAGGAACATGGCAGAGACAAGGAAGGCCTCCATGGTGGATCAGGGAGTTCAGGAGGACCCTTCATGACTTGGAGACATTCTGGTGGAGCAGGCACTGGAGCTCTGGCGAACATTCTGGGGCGGACTCTGAAGTGAGGATTGGGCACATTAAGCAAGCTAACATACAGTACAATCTAAATATACCAGTCTATCTAAATATGAATGCATTTTAATCTATGTATTTCTGAACATCCTCTAAAAGCACCGTTTTTGAAGAGTGTGCATGTGCATAAATGAGACAGGGAATCCTGATGTAAGAGGAAACCCGTGATGAATCAAACATAAAAATGACAGGGAACAAAACATAGTGAATTAGTCATCAGGTGCCATGTTCAATACAGCACCATCTTAGAGAATCTAATTGGTTAAATAGCAGAAGTTATTCCTCCACCACATGCGTGTGACATCATTAACAATGGTCCTATGTTGTTGAACTAATGTGGTTCAAATGATGGAGATGTGCCGTGTGCGGGAAACAGTCGTAACTGGCTAGTTGATTTCAGCAACAATGTATCGTACTATGGTGTTTAATTTTATGGGGAAACACACCCCAGAACAGGAACTCAAACGTGACTGTTGTGAAAATGTGCTATAGTTACAAAGCTAGAAAGACCAATAATTCAAGTTATTCACAACTCATTTAGAGTGGTCTGTGCTCTTATTTATTCTGTAACAACTGAAGATGAATTTGGAGGAGGGCTTTGAAGTGAGTACTTGGTGCATACAACATCATTATCAATCTTCTCTCTCTCTCTCTCTCTCTCTCTCACTATTCCTCCTGCTTTAGGCTCTCTTCTGGCCCGCATTCAAGAGTTCAGAATGGTTCTCATCAGTGTGCCAGGTTGGGCCGCCTGCCTCCTCCACTTACTGAGTACCATCTATCTTTAGAATTGATGCAAACTCAGCACTCTTTCCGTGAGTACCTTTTAAAACATCAAATGCAAGCCTTCCGGGCTGCTTTCAACTCTGGGAAAACAAAAAGGTGAAAAGGAGGAGGAGGAGGAGGGAAAGGAGGCGGAAGAAGAAGAAGATCTAGAAGGTACTAATGGCAGTTTTTTTGGTAATTATGGCATACCATTTTATTATTTATGTAAGTGGCCTTATGTGTTATGTTAGGTTATATGACAGTGTTATGGTATCATAATTATTTTAGAATAATATTACTGTATTTATAGGTTATAGCTATCTATCTATCTATCTATCTATCTATCTATCTATCTATCTATCTATCTATTAATTTCAGTTTATTTTAATTACTTTGTTACATAAAAATGTAAATGCAATTCTGCTTCCCAGTGTACATGAAATTAAAATGCATTCTTTAATTCTTTCTGAATGGCTTTTATGTGCAATACATTTACTATAACTAAAGTATTGCTTTTAATATTTTTATTATTTAATATATTTACTGTACATAATTCAGTAATCTTTTTTTTTTTCTGCACTCGTAATTCTCCTCCTTAATCATATTGACCCAAATATAGAGGCTCCAGTATGTGTCTTCATCTGTGCCATCTGGTACTGAACAAATATAATAACCAGGCTCCTTACTGGGTCCCTTAAGGTCTGACACCTTCTGAGTGGGCTTGAATCACACATCATAATTATCATTAGTCAACTTCTCCTTTTTCAGAAGGCCTCTAATGTGGAGGATGTGCAGGATCACAAACCTCAACAAGCAGTCTAAATGTCACTGTACCTGGTTGTAGTCAATTAGGGGAAGAGGAGGGCGGGAGGTAATAAATGAGTGGGAACCAAAAGGTTAGGTGTAAAATCTGGGAATAATTACCGGGGCGGACCACTGCAGAGGAAGTGTAATGAGATGCAGGGTGGTCTCTAAGATTAGATGATGAAGGTGTAGAAAGAGGTCATTCTGGATGTTAAAACAGTAACCAGTATTTATAGACAGGTTTATTTCAGGAAAGCTGGACTGAGACCAATACTGCTTTTCTTTTTGAAAGAATAAAGGTTAGGTTATAAGATGTAGAACTACCAAAAGCAGGAAAAAGAGAGTAGTACCTTTTAAAGTTAGGAGATGCATGTCAAAAGTAATATTTCCGCCTTTCGCTTTGCAATGTTTCTGTCATCCAAAATATCCTCCAATGATGGAAAAACTCAATTTTTATTAAATATATCAGATTTTCACTCCACTATTATCATGTTTCAAAGAAATAACTATAATGATAATATTATGACATATATACTTCTTCTACTACCACTACAACTATTAACAACAGTATCAGTCAAATTAATGTGTAATATAGTTTATTTTTATTTATTTATTTATTCATTTTTGTATATATTTTTTTTTTCAAATGAATTATGCTCAAAATATGAATGCAGTGAGGCAGAAAGAGAGTTTGTAAGCATACTGTACAGAAGAACAAAAATAGCGTAGAATTGATAGGCACATCTTACAAACTGAGGTGTCTAACATTCCATCTTTTTTATGGAATCCAAAAAGCTTCCACACTGGTGAACTTACTTTTCGGGGTGTGGATAGAGTGGCTTTGCTTGTCATCTCCGGCTACATGTTTTTGGCTAGCTGTAGTAGTTCCACACCTTGTCATCTTTTTACAGTTTTTTGTTGTTGTTGCTGGTGGTGGTGGCAACTAACGTTAAGGTGCAATACTGACACATACTATGTTGGAGTGTCAACCTGGTGGTTACTGGTGCTGGATTATTTATGATATTATTGTATGTGTAGTATTGACACAATATCAATATTTGATATTTAAAAAACACAATTATCATAAAAATTGGTGTATTGAGCCACCTCAAAAATATATGGTGCTGTTTGCTACTGCTATTATGGTGACAAAAAGCATGTTTCTCCATTTACAGGCTCTTGATAGCTTTACATGTACTTTTTATTGTCTGCTGTCCTTGTTGTCACACTTCAGAGTATTTAAATTTTGAAAGCTTCTCTCTCTTCTGTTGTCTTGCTCCCTTTTTATCAGGGGTCGCCACAGCGGAGTGATCCGCATTTGAGCAATTAGTTTGGACGTAAAGACAACTCTGTTGCACTGTATGCTACTTATAAACACTTTACTCAATATTAATTAAATTTGTGCATATATATATATATTACAAAAACTCAGAGGATGAAGTTATAGAAGTTATGATGTGAAGAAGTTAAGTGTTAAGTTAAGTGAATTAAGTGTTTTTTATGTATGTATTTGATTATTCTTTTTTTATTTTTAGAGCCCTCATTTCAAAACAAATAACTCCATTCTTAAGGTTTTTATCCGTCCCTCTGAAATTGACCACTTATTTCTCAATATCTGTCCTCTCACACTGTGTCAATGACACTTGCTTCACAAGTCTTTGGAACCATTTGTACTTCATTAAGGTCCATCATGTTTGGATCTTGGCAGAAAACCATGAGTAGTATCAAGAAGACCTAGTCAGATGGATATTTTTTTATGATTCTGAGAAAAGAAAAGAAACAAATTAATGAAATAGTTGGATAGAAAGAAAAGAACATTAACTGATCTTCTGCTAGAATAGTTCCTGTGCCTTGAAAATCAGAGGCAATTACTTTATATCCTGCAGTGTATTTTAAGGGGTTCAGAAAAGTGGCCAAACTCAAATACGTGATCAAGTTTCTTTAAAGGCAATGAAAAAAAATCTAAGTTAGTGCTATCTGATACCATGGCGACACAGGAGAAGAAACTACCTGCCACCCCAGGCCCTAAAAGAGTTGTGTGCTTCTGAATGTAGTTTTCCTTGGTCTTTTAATAATAATAATGAACTATAAAAATGTCTGTCAGAATCTACTGCAGCTAAGCTGCAAGCCATGTGTACAAAGTTTTCTAATATCAGATAGATGAATACATTAAAGCACAACTGTGCACATTTTCACATAACTGGCAAAAAAATAAAAATAAATAAACCGTCATAGTGAGCTTCTAAGAGGTAAGTAGGATATATACTACATACATTAGGTTTAAATACTAATTAAAGATAAATACTTAAGGTATAAGGAAAGTCCATCAAGTCTTGAGCCATTCCTGGCTGTACTATACATATCCTGTTCCAAAATTAGCAAGAAAATTGATCAAGTTCCCTTTTATTTTCAGTCAGACCTTAACAGTATGTGTGGCAAATTTTGTGGGGATTGCTTTTGAATATATCTAAATTCAATGCAGACTTTTATAAAGGCAGAATAAAATATTTTGGACCTAACAACAACCCACAATCCGGAAGTAAAGTGTCATATGGGTTATAGAGTGGGTTGAGAATGTCTTGACAACATAAAAAAAATTAAATAAATAAATAAAAACCTGAAGCAATTGGCAAAACTCTTGGAAATCTCTCACTCAAGTATACTATTTTATTTATTTATTTTTTATTTGTTTGTATGGATGGATGTATGGATGGATGGGCATCACAGTGCTTTGGGAGGGCCAGGTGGAGAGCATCATGGAGACTTGGATCCTGTATTGACATGATCTGGATTGAAATGAAAACTACTTGACAATGTGGGCCTGAACCTTCTCTTCCAAAACTGGAGGTTGTTCGTGACTGTCTGGGATGATGAAGCCTCATGCAACAAGAACTCTTTGTAGAAACTGACAAGTTCTGCATTGTACTTAAATGCCTCAAACCAGCTTCAGGGTGAGACTGGGCCTGCAGTTTTTCCTTCAAAATGAGGACACTCACCAGTTTTTATTTTTTACATTTTTTTTTCAAGGTTTCTTCAAAGAAGACAAAACTCAGGTCAGCAGTAATGCAGTGTTAGTGAAGATCTCTGACAGCAGACAGTGAAGAGGCAGGTCAAATCCCTACAGTTGGGCATTCACCTTTAAGAATTTCATGTATGCTTTTAGGCAGTAGAATGCATTATTTGTGAATACTGCCACTTCAGTGATCCTAGTATTTCCTGGGACAAAAGATGACTAGTTTTCCATGAAAGTTTATTTCATAAAACAAAATTTAATTTATGACCACGATAGCATGACTCACTCAACATTTAGTTATTTGCATTGTCAGTAGTGTCAAATGAAACACAACATTTCTACTCATGGATCCTCATGGAGGACTGCTCTATATGTTGTTGGCTGCTTTCAGTCTCACGCAATGCTCCTCTGCTTTTGCAGTGCTTAACTAGAAACAGATATAACTTCAGTCTCCAGACACAAACTCCTTAACAAACTCAAGCCTTGCATCTGAGAGAGTGCTTGTACTTTAAGATACACTCTTAGTGTGTAACCTGTTTTAAAGTGGAGTTTAAGTGGTCATCTCAGGGATTTTTTTCCACAGTGTTGACAGAACCTGCTGTCTAGATTCTGTGAAATCAATACAGCTCTGCTGTGAATTTAGAAGTTAGTGCCAATTTTCTGCACTGACTTAGTCATCTCAGATTGCACTTCCAGTTTTATTATTTTTTTGGAATGTAGTCACGTAACTCAACCCATTCAATCTCCAAACAGAAAACACAAAATCTGAAAATGTTTCTCTGCTCGTCATTTTATTTGAGAAATAAATGAAGCCAGAACAGAGAACGTCTCGGTTACGTATGGTAACCCTCGTTCCATGAAGGAGGAAACGGAGACGCCACGTCGGGGACCGACGAATATGGGATATCGCTTCGATAGACCAATCTACTTCGAGTGTAAACTAAACGAGCCAATGCACATTGGCATGCAATTATTGCATCCAGCTGCCGCTGATCACTGCGTGAGTATAAGAAGGCAGCAGGTGCAATGCATTCCAGTTTTTCGCTGAGGAGCCGAACCAGGGACCCGGCAGCTCAGCGGCGGTACAGCAACCATGGCGACGGGACAAGACTTGCTCCTCGTCCTCCCGGACTTTGCACAGTGTCTGTGCGAGAAGGCTCACTGGGGGAAACGCAAACTTGCGTAGGTCCCGCGGCCAGCTGTGTGCCCAGTGCACACAACTGAACAACTGGCTGTGAGAGGTCTCTGGAGAAGCAAACAGGTCTACCTGAGCGGCTCCAAACTGTCTCCAAATCGGCTGGACCGTCAGGGGATGGAGTCGCCAGTGCGTTCCGTGGGTTGCTCCACTGGATTGGAGGTGCAAGAGGATTGGTGGTCCCCAGAGAGTTGGTTCCCAGCGGGGTTTGCCACCACTGTGACCCTCAAACCATCCGTGCTACTGCCGGAAGTGGTTCTCGTCTGTCTGCCGCCAGAACGAGCCCTAGATCGCGGCCGTGGCAACGGGACTCCGCCCCCCTGAAGGTAGCGGAGCCTGGTCCGCAGCTCCGAGATGGTCATATTCCTGCAGTGAGAACATGACTCATCCACGAAAGCCACCTCAGCGTGCTCGACGCCCAGACACGTGAGGCAGCGATCGTGACCATCACCCGTTGCCAGGTAACGTCCACACCCAGAAACGCACGGGCGAAACGGCATCCTTATAAGGACGATCCGTCATCTTTACAAAGACGCACCCGTGAAGCTCTTTTAGAGAAATTTTCTCTTTAGGAAATGCTCTTTTAGTGCTGAGGCGCACAGGGGAATTGGCCGTTTGCAACACGACAGGGGTAGTGCAGCCTGAAGTGTGCAATCCACTCGACACAGGAACGACCGCCGCTGAAGCGCCGTCTCGCCAACACACGAAGCTTCCGAGAGCGTGCTGAACTCGTAGTTCACAGCAGACACAGTTGAGTAGAGCGATACTAATGCTTGGCTCCGAAGCGAAAAGCTGGAATGCATTGCACCTGCTGCCTTCTTATACTCACGCAGTGATCAGCGGCAGCTGGATGCAATAATTGTATGCCAATGTGCATTGGCTCGTTTAGTTTACACTCGAAGTAGATTGGTCTATCGAAGCGATATCCCATATTCGTCGGTCACCGACGTGGCGTAGAGAGTGACCGACTGAAAGGGAACTAGTGTTTAAGATAGCTTTAGATTAATTTCATTCAAATTTATTTTTATCATTTGCAATAACTGTATTCAGAGATTCTAATCATAGGGCCCTAAGAACGTTGGGAGCCTTGCGCCAACATGAAAGAATACTAAACAGTCCGAACTGAATAATTTTTGGCACTTAATCATATCTGCTTTGACGGCATATAATTAAAGAAGGAAATACAATCTCATGCAAGACCTTAGTTGAACTCTGTTTACAACAGAGCTGGTTTGCAGGATAAACAGAGACATTGCCAGAGCCCTATATTTTTCATCAAACTTTTGGCACTGATTGGCCAGCCCTCCACAAATGGTGCAACTGGGGGCTGTATTAGAGTAAGCTGGTGTAACAGGCACACACATGAATAATTGAACATTGTGGGCCTTCTTTGATAGTGCTTGATTCATCTGCTGCCTCAGACCAGGATGAGGTAGTGCCAATTATTTTAAAACCCTTGACCATTCTTTCACTGGGAAGAGTCCACTCCCCAACCTCTCCCTCCACTATCATTTCTGTTCTGTTTTTACTGTTCCATGCTCTGCCTCTTTCCAGGCTCACTCCAGTATTGATCACGGCATGCAAGTCTTGCTAACAGACCCTGAGCCTGGCGTTAGGGCTAACAAGGTGAGAAATGATAATGCAACAGAGCGGAGGCACGATGCGTGAGGGGGTCCACTCTGACCTCAGCCCGCTATTAGTATTTTCTCTACAAGATCATCCAATTTATTGTTCTTCTGGGGATTTGGGAGAAAGGTCTTAGCCGGAGCATTCATTCTTCAAGTCTCTCTCTCTATCCCAGCTCAACTTCATTTTTTGCTCATCCCTTTCCTCACAATGGCATATCCTCTTCAGAAATAAAAGGATTGTGAGATGAAGAAAATACGTAACTGTTCAGTAATCCCTAGCATTTGACAGTGGGAGGGTTAAAGACAATAGAAGGAAGATGGGCAGCATCAGGAGATTTTTGGATAGACTGATTTGGAGGAATGCAAAGCTTTATAGTCAGGCTTTCTTCGAGCTCATATTTATTCACTTGGCATCTGTAGAGCTGTTTCAACCCACTGTCTTAAAGGGATTAGATCTGTGGCAAGGTGAGTGAGAGGTCGCTTATTGTTGACACCTAATCAAGAACACGGCAGTCAAACATACCCCATGTGTATCAACAAATATGACAGGAGCCCAATCAATCCCTGGCACCTTATATTATTATATTGCTATCATACAAGGTTTGTTTTAAATTAGGCACTAGTTTGCACTCCCACCCCCTCCCTTTCCACAAGATGGGGACTATAAAAACTTAAGTGTTAATGAATAAATTATTATTTATACATACATTATTAGATCATCCTTTCATGTAAAATCTTATTCTGAAAAACAAGCCAACAAAGGAAGTTAAGAAACAAAGAAAACAAAAAAAGAGAGAAACAAAAAGATGTTTTCAAATCAGCCTCAATTTTAGATAATAGATGCAGAAGCCTGTGGGACCTTCAAGTGCCGATGTTTCTCATTGGATGGATTAAACAGATGCATTCTCTGCAGGGCTGTTGTTGGCTTTTTATCTGAAAAGACTTCAAGTCAAAAAGACAGCAAATAGCACATAAATTTAACCTTGCAGCTTTGTTTTCAGCTTTTGCTTTTTAAAACTCAGGTAAAGCAATTGATTCTACAAACATATTCATCTTGAGATCTGTAACAAAACAGTTTTTCACAGTTGTGGGCATATATCAAATGTTGAAATTTCTCAAGTTTAAACACTGCACTGTAAAAAGTGTTAACAATTGTTAGCCTAAGAGTAAATTTACACATTGGAAATATATATATATATATATTTATATATATATATATATATATATATAAATAGTACAGACCAAAAGTTTGGACACACCTTCTCATTCAAAGAGTTTTCTTTATTTTCATGACTATGAAAATTGTAGAGTCACACTGAAGGCATCAAGGGCTATTTGACCAAGAAGGAGATTGATGGGGTGCTGCGCCAGATGACCTGGTCTCCACAGTCACCAGACCTGAACCCAATCGAGATGGTTTAGGGGTGAGCTGGACCGCAGACAGAAGGCAAAAGGGCCAACAAGTGCTAAGCATCTCTCGGGGAACTCCTTCAAGACTGTTGGAAGACCATTTCAGGTGACTACCTCTTGACGCTCATCAAGAGAATGCCAAGAGTGTACAAAGCAGTAATCAAAGCAAAAGGTGGCTACTTTGAAGAACCTAGAATATGACATATTTTCAGTTGTTTCACACTTGTTTTATGTATTTAATTCCATATATAATTCCACATGTGTTAATTCATATTTTTGATGCCTTCAGTGTGAATCTACAATTTTCATAGTCATGAAAATAAAGAAAACTCTTTGAATGAGAAGGTGTGTCCAAACTTTTGGTCTGTACTGTATATATATATATATATATTGTCTCACCATTGTCAAAACTTTTCACTAATGTGCTGTATATGAACAGATTTATTGGCCTGAGAACACCAAAGGAAAGTAGGGTGAAAGAACTTATAAAATAATACTTACTTTGGATAATAATAATACATCGGCATGAAATGAAAAGTAAAAACTACTGGAGAAATGGGATGCCATATTTTTAATTTTGAGATATTTACAGTGCTGCAGTTGACAATGAACACTCTTGAAGATGAATTAAGCACAGAAGGAAGGAGACTTGAAGAATCTGCCAATAATCCATCAAGAAATCCAACAAATAAGTGAGACCAGTGAGCCCCTTTTCACTCTCTCTGAAGAAAGATTTAACAAATCTGTCCAGTGAAACTCAGTGGTTTCTTTGGCCTCACGCCACCAGATGAGATGAACTCATTGTGTATTGTCATGAAACATTAATTAGTAGGTATCAGGCTAATGAGATTAATATCACGAGGGAGACGTTCTTTAATGCAGGAACAAACCCTCGCTGTGAAAGGGCACAATTGCCCTGTCATTACAATATGACAAGATGTAAAGGGTACTGGGACTTTGCACACTTTATCAGGCAATGGTTGGAAATGAAAGTGGATGAAAGGAAGTGAAATACACTAAGCAGACAGCCTAAAGGCCCTTTTTACCGCCGCGGGTACCGCCGCCGCGGTGTCTGTAAAGTGCATTTGCAGCTTTTGACCGCTGAGTGGCGCTTTAACCACAAGTTATCAAACAAGCACATCACAGCACATTTTCGCAAATAGACGTCAGTTTTGCCTCGCTGATGTGTTACATTGGACGGCTTCAGTCACGGAAAATGAAAAAGAAAAAGACTATAGTTAAAATATTTAAGAAAATGCACACGATGTAAAAAAAGAGCTTCATTAAATGACAACATAAGTGATTTTAAAGGGAGCCTTCTTTACTTGCTTTTAGTGCTGGGCGATAGCATATGGCCTAAAAAAAAAAAAAATCTGATTTATGATTTAAATTGATTTTCAAATCAATATTCAAATGACAAAGAAATTTTTCAAAACAAGTTTTAATATAGTTATAAATTTATAACTGAGACAAGATTATAAAAAACTGTAATGTTATTACCTTAATGCTGGAAAGACCTTCATTTTATTTTATTATTATTTTTTATTATATATTGTTTTTTATTATTATTTATTTTTTGTTAATACTAGCCCATCAGCTGTGCAAATTTTGTTTGTGAGGAAAATAACAGTACATTTTTGTCAGTTATTTTATCTAAACAGATCGAATAATTTCTTCAAGATTTCAAAATCAAATAGCCTACTGATAATGTAGCACTGTAAGATTACATTTGTTTGAATGCATTATTGCTAAAGCGATTGCGTGTGAATGTGCTTTATCTGTTTAAATCATGATTTAACTCGAAAATAATCAGTAAAAGAAACAGACAAACTCATATAGCCTTTAACATCCCGCTCGACTATTGCAGTCATTATAACCTGATCAAGCCATAGCTAAATATGTTTAACATGAATTCTTGCTGAATTTGCGGGGTATTGGCATGAATTGTACTCGTGATGGAGGCTCCAGTCAGAATCACTCCGCTCCGCTCATCCTTTTTGCTGGCAGCGTGTCTCTGTCAGACTCGTGGAGCCACTCTGAACGGGAGCCTGAGTGGTGCGTCGGTAGATGTTAAAAAGAAAACCGATTTTCATTCAAACAAACCGATGTAAATTACAAATTCGAGTTAATTGATAAAATCGATTTATCACCCAGCCCTACTTGCTTTCATATTATTTAATGAAAAAAATGTAGCTGCATTTAAATGCAGGTGTGTAAAATATGTGCAAGATTTGCACTGCACATGTGCACATGCAGCTTTTATTCTTATTTATTTTATCTTCATTACAAATCTTGTTTGGTTTCATTTTGGATAATTGCATGTAAAAAATTATTTTCTTTGTAATGCAAAATGTGAATTAATATTCATATGCAAGTATTTGTGCAAAAATTATAAATTCGCATTAATGACAGGGCACATTAATATTCAACATTCAACAATCTGTGAATATTGCATTTCTCTGTCGGAGAGAGCCAGCACTGTGAATTTCATCTTGCAGCAGACAAGAAAACATTTGTTTATTAATAAATAATATTAAAATGTCTCATTTTTCACAATTATTAGGCTACTTCTTCATGTGCTTTGTGGCAAACTTAATGCATGTGCTTGAGCGCGGAATATATTAAGATTTGATTATGTAAATTTATTATAAACCTCTGATTAGTTGAATATAACAAATGAAGGACTAGAACTAGAAAAATCTTACGTGGGGACAGACAGACCATTTTTTAGTCTATAACCAAAAAACAGTCCTATATAAACCGGTTCAGCAACTTTGAAAGCCTCATAAAACACTGTACATATGAAAGAGCAATTCACACCTTTATATCGACCCCCACAAGCCACACATAACTAACCCCAGAAACCCAACCCGCTCCAGCTGAACTAAATTCGGTCTGTGTTTTGGCTCTGAGGAACGGTGTTACTGGGCTGAAACATGCCTGCACTCAGCAGCACTACTCTTTGTATTCATTATATTCTAGCAGCCCATCTTATTATTTTCACAAGACCATAATGATAATAACAAATCAATTAATAATTAATAATTATTTTACGAAAATCATTGTTATTTGTGATCGTGGATGTTTGCGGAAAGCTTTAAGACCAAGCGGAATCCTCTGTTCCCGCCTCACAGCGCGCGGAACTCGTGCTCAGTGAAGCAGCTTCACTGTCTGCGGTTTGACTACTAAATCAAATTGAGGCGAATACAACTTATTGATCATGAGCCCAACATTTAGCAAGCAGGAAAACATGAAGGAAGACGTATTTCATTGAGCTAATGCTGTTAAATAGAGAGAGAGAGAGAGAGAGAGAGAGAGAGAGAGAGAGAGAGACAGTCTAGGGCTATTAAACTTGGAGCTCATTATATTGAAGTACAAATCCAAACACCAGAAACGTTATGCATTTTATGAATAATGAAATGTTATGAAAAGTATGCATTTTATTTATTCACATGCAGTATGGTTGTTGTTTTTTAGCAGTTAAAACCTATTTTTAAACTTGAATTTAAATACTATTAAACTAACTTTAAAATATCAAGTTTATAAATTAAAAAGGATAAAATGTCACAGTGCATGTTAAATAGCTTAAATGAACTTGTGTTAATAATATAATTAGAACTAACAATATAATTCAATGTTTTTACATGAAAAACTCCTGTATAAAATGGGACAGCAACCTTTATATCAAACATTTTTTAAATCATCCACAGCTGAGCAACGCGAGAGGGGGATCTGCGCCAGAGCGCGTGAAGTGAATGTGATGAACGGTCATTTTCAGACGCAATGAAAAAAAAAAAAGCCTAGATTAGGCCATGCAGGCTCTGCTCTCAAGTATATAATACTTATAATTACTGTTAACCCAGAGTAACAAATTTTAAGGGATTAATCGCCTTTTTTCATTTGCTGCATGTTTTCTTTCTTTCTTTATTTTTAAACACGCTAAAAAATATATGAGTTGTGTATAGGTTTCATTTTAATGTATTAATCACCTATTTTCGTTTGCTGCATTATATATATATATATGTGTATGTGTGTGTGTGTATATATATATATATACACACACACACATACATGGCCTTATATTTATTTACTGTTTATTAACAATAGCATGCATATGATCCTTTGTGTAAAGGTCTTCTTTTAATTTTTGATGAGTAGACTGTAGCCTAAGACTATCTTATGTTTGGTAGTTTCGCGAATGATTTTAACACGCGACTGAATTACAGTTGCCGCGGCGGTACATGCGGCGGTAAAGCCCAATTAGGCTGTCTACCTACTGTACATGCACATACTGACTTAAGAACACCTGGGTATTGGCATTATGAGTGAGATAAGTTCATATGACTGTAAATCTACTTGGAAGCTGCCCAGAGCAATCAGTCACAGCTCACCTGACATTATATTCCACAAATGTACGCAATATTCACACAACAGACATAAGCTCAGGTTGCCACTCAGGATATATTATGTTAAACCTTTAGATGACATACAGGTGCATCTCAACAATTCATTCATTCAGAAAAGTTCATTTATTTCAGTAATTTAACTCAAATTGTGAAACTCATGTGTAGTAAATCCAATGCACACAGACTGAAGTAGTTTAAGTCTTTGGTTATTTTAATTGTGATGATTTAGGTCCACATTTAACAAAAACCAACCAGTTCACTACGTATTAAGTGAGAACATCAGAGCAGTTTAGAAACAAGAGACTACTGAAAGACTGTTTTAGACCACAGAATAATTTGAGCCTTTGATAGGTGCTATGGTTATCATATCTCACCTGACTGACCTAAAATGGCACAAGAAAATGAGGTGAGAAATAAGGTGACTTGTGAAAATGGACACACTCACATTCCGTAGTTTGATTACAATTGATTTTTACCCCTCGTAAAATTCAATTATCAGAGTATACAATCGATATGGGTATAATTGTTCCTGTCTCTGGTACCAGCACATCAACGACCAGTTCATCTTGTTGCTCTCTTCCATCTTATTTGATTGTGTGATAATTGGTGCACTAATAGAATTTAATTTTAGACCAAAGCAGTGCTGTTTTGAAAGGTAGCGAATGATCCATATGCAATTAGGGGATAACCTGATTTTATCAACTATTGTCCCAAAACTGTTAATGGCAAAGGTATGATTGCAAATTAGATTTTAGCATAATTGCAATTTAATCAAGGTTAAGCAATCTAAATCAAGTATTCAGACCTAAAAGTACTAGCAATGTAAACATCCTTTAAGTTCTAAAGAAACATGGTGCCGATTCCATTGCACTGCAGTTTGTAGCATGAACAAGAGGAAACCGGGCACTGCACTGGGCATGCATTTAGGCCTTTCAGGCCATTCCTTAACCCTCTGAAGTCTAAGGGTATTTTTGGGGCCTGGAGAAGTTTTGTCATGCCCTGACATTTGTGCTATTTTCAGTTTCTTATACATATCTAAATGGGTAAAGTGTAATCAGCACAAACTGGGCTTTAATAATATGTGAAATGCATTCATGTACATGATTGTATTTTTGAGGAAAAAAATATTATGCGTGGTTAGTGAAAAACTAAAAATTTTAAATCACTTGAATAAGGCCATAAAACACATTGGTTCCCGGGACTTTTGAGAACTGAAGCTTGTAGCCTAGAATGTTTCTTTCTAAATTATGGGAAAATCATCCTGTTTACTCACTCACAGAAAACAATATATTGATTTAAATTTTCTAAGACACTTTTTGTTGGTAAAAGTCATATGCAAGTAGGCCAGGAGTTTTCCTTACTCTTACTTTTTTCTTTCTTTTTTTCTTTCTTAAAAACTCAATAAATATCATTTAAGTGTTCAGTTTAAATGCACTCTTAAAAGTTATTCAGGAGATATTTTATGACAAAAATGCATGGCTGTAAGTAAAATAAATAAATTATATATATATATATATATATATATTTTTTTTTTTTTTTTAAAGTGGCAAAAAAAAAACATTTTCAGTTTACATAAAAATGTTGATAATTGCATTAACTTAATATTGTGTGCAGTTTAAATGTGATGATAATCTAATTGTTGATTTGATTTCTTTAAGAAATAAGTAAACTAAAGAAAATGGCTTGTTAACTTGGAACTGGAAATTGAGTGGATTTCTAGTTCAAAGAATGCTTTGTATAGGACTGGATAAGGACAGTACAGTAAATGTTGAAATTAAGTGTTCTTTTATGTGGTGAAATGACTGCTAGTGTTTAATGCTGTTATGTTTGACATTTAAAAGAGTTTCTGTTATGTTGTAAGATTTTGTGGTTACCATTCTGCTGAAGAGTCAATGTCAGAGAGAAGTCACATCTTGTTCATTAAATTTACATGCTAAATACAAAAATACATAGGCTAGAGGCTCAAATGGATTAATCATTAAGAGGTTGTGATCTCGATTCAAACACACACAATCATATTTTGTTTTTGTCTAATGTTTTGTTTTCAAAATCATGGGAGAACCGTGATTATTAAAATCAAGTATCCAGAATCATAGCTTGATAAATAATATGTAACATTTAACTAATAGCCAACTATTATTACTGTTTCTAATAGCCTATTAAAATGTAGAGAAGTATGTAAAATCTACAATGTTACAGACTTTATGTAGTACAAAAACAAGGATTTGGTACATTTATAATGCATTACAATGCCGCTTCTCATCCAGGCACAACCCTCCTCGGGCCCCCCATCCCCCCACTTCTATTGATACTGTAGGGGAATATACAGTTAAAACCCAAGGACCAGATATGTCGCAATGAAGACCAGGAGTCAGAGATGAGTTCAATTATTAATAATAATTTTACTTGAAGAAAATAGTTTGCAATTTCATCAGCAGAAGTCCGCTTCAATACTCTCGACGGAGTTCGTAGGCCGCCCCCGTACAACTCAAAATCAACCACAGTTATACCCTGACAGAGGATACTAATTGCGTCAATACATAAGTCAACAAAATTCTGATTGGTTCCAAAACCTAGATAAACTCTCCAAAGACGTATATCTGATACGCTGGACTCTGGCAGTTGATCGTTTGTCCTGGGACTGTCTGAGCTTCTCCCTGTACAGACAGATACTAACACACATACACAGAGAACTTATCTAAAATTCAAGGCTTTCTAGCACTGGCGAGTGTCTTATCATTACGGTTGGATACACACACATAATATGTGGACATTAATCTTGAGGAAAAGATATACAGGGTAGAACAGGATTCTTTAATATCTCATAAGCGCACATAAGGTTACACATTTCACTCTTGCCATAACTTGATTAATAGTCAAACAAGAAATCATGTAATAATGTAATTAATATCAGTATGAAGGATATGGCAACTCGGCATCCACTCCTTCAATACCTTCCGTGATCCATGCTAAATATGATACTTAAAGCATGTGGTATGATAGCTGTGGATTTAAACTAAAACAGATAAGATTAATTGGTCCAGAGCAATTTTGAGTAATCAACTTAAAAAAAAAAAAAAAATAATAATAAAATATTTGTTACATATTATTAAGTTTCCAAAACTCAATACAGTTTGTTGTCTGAACATACTTTCATTCAAAATACAAATTTTGACAAAATACTTACCTTGTCTGATTATAGAGGTTAGATCATGGCATTTCCATCTGGTTTATAGAAGAAAAAACAAATTTCTGCCACATCAGCCTCAAAACACTGCCCCCCTCCCTTTCTGCTCTAGTTGGGTTGAGAGTGAAGATTTGAATTATATTTATTTATTTATTTATTTATTTATTTATAATTATTATTATTTATCTTTTATTTTTTTTCTGGTTGAAGATACCATGGTGTGTTTATCACAAAACTTGTCTTGCGGTGCTAAATAAAACATTCAAACTCTACAAACACACACAGGTCCTATTGCTTTGCTCTAAAACGTGGGTGGACTTTAATCCTCTTGCCTTCTCTTTGGGAAGTTATGTGTTCTAGTGTCTCCAAAACCTGGGCAAATTTGTACATTTGTTTGGGATTTTGGAGGTGGGGTCTGCAATAGTTGTGTTTTTATTTTGTAATTTCACTGGAACCGAGAAATGGGTTTAAGATCAGTGCCACATTTACGTTTCTACCTGGGTCAGCTACTAACTAGAGAGAAGCATAATGCTTAATCCACTTTTTTAATGGAGACAGAATGCATATAAGTAAGAGAACCGAGCATGCTTCAAGTCAAACTACTAATGTATTTGCTTTCATTCTACAGTAATATAACAATTAAAACTATAATGAATAAAATGCTCTTATAGACTGTGTGAATCATGTGAATTATAAATGACACTAAATTTGTCTTAAACCCAATAGGATATGTTTATTACATACTAAATCACTTTAAGGTAAGTGCTTGTGTTTGTTTTACAGAGTTTATGCCTGTAAAGCAAATACAGTATAACAATTTCAGTACTTACCTCAGTTTTGATGTGACAGTTCTGTAGTATGGTTTCCGTACAGCAAGATAAATCTAAAATATTTATTTAAACATAGTTTAAAATAAGTTAGACATCACTAACAGGTAAAGTAAATATAATAAAGCATATAATAAAACCTGATATTTCTCAAAATACTCTTCTCTAGGCTTCATTTCTCTAGCTGTAGACATTGATGATAACTTTGCTGAGGTAAATGAAATGCTATTTTTGTTTACAAGCAGTTTTAATGACGTCTTTATGTGGTTGAAACGCTAACAGAGTGATTACCTGAGGGGTGAGATGTTAATTCTTGCTAATTTCATGTTAAAACTAGTAGATGGGGTGATCATGTTCACTCATTCTCCGTGCTGCCATCAGAACTGAAGCATTAGTACGCGCCACATCAAAAAGAGCATCATAACAGCATGTATTGTCTGAATTTCCTAAACAAATGAACTATTTGTTTGGTACATATGCTTAACGATCCGAAAGACCCATACTGAACATTTTCGGTATGAATACAAGCAACGTTACACCCTCAATGCAAATCATTACTAATACTAAAATAATAAACTGTAGTGGTTGTAGAACTGATGATGTGTTTTATCTCTGTAATAGTGATAACTGCTAACACTGAAAGATGTAAAAACTGCACTGTGAAATAATATTATACAATGTGAAATAAAATTATACAGTGATGATATTAATGAATGAACTAAATATTATTATTATTTTATTTATTTTTTACATTGTGCAATTTTGGCCTACATATGTTAAAGAGGTTTGAGTAATTCTAACTTACAGCAATGACAATGCTGAATGTTTCTCATGCTTGGGAAAAATAAGTAAATGAAAAGGCTAATTAAATTTTTCTTCTAGATTTTAAAAAACGTTTGCAATTTACACAGTGTCACAACATTAATAGGACTAAGGCCGCATAATGAAAAGGTTTTTTTTTTTTGTTTTTTTTTATACATTTCAATAAACAGGAAGTTAATATTGAGTCAGCACATGCTATTGCCAGTTACTTTGTCTGTTTTGGCTCTGCCAATGAAAAATAATTCCAAACGAAGCTTAAAAAAATCTGCCACTATGTTTCACAGGGACACACATTAGGCTAGATGTTTTGTTCCAGAGTTCAGTGACTTATCAATAAAGACTTGTCACTGAAAGTTTCAGTAAACACCATAATGATGATGTACCAGTGGTTTTAAATCCTGATTTAGTAAACATGTGAGAGAAGTAAAAAGTATACATTTATATAGTATAAATTGCTATAAAGGTTACACTTACATATAATAGATATAAGTGCATTTATATAAATATGAAGTTTAAATATTAATAATTAATCATTAATAATAATAATAATTGTGTTACCATTTCATGCATGTGAACTGAACAACAAAATAATTTACACATTGGATTTTTTTATGGGTCTCAAATCACTTCCTGAGGAGGGTTGAGGGGTCATATCCCAAATGTGTCATATACTTTATTTACATTATATAAAAACATGAAAAAAGACACGAAGTGACCAAGCAAGATCTAATTACTGTGGCTGACTATTTTTAAGATTTCTTATGAAGCAAGCTGTAATTTCAATTAGATTGTAGTGCAACAACTTCTTTCCTGTTGATAACCTGTAGAATGTTGGTAGATGTGATTAATCTCCTTTCTCTCTCATCCAGCTTGCAGGGAGGATCCATGGGATACCTAAAGCCTTTGAAATGTTTCTACACCCATCTGTTGGCTTGTACCATTCCACAACTTTATCTCTAATTTATTTGATAGCACCTCTCTGTCTGTTGTGGGAATTATTAGCTTTGAAATGTATGCTAAAGCTGTGGAATCTTCTAGAAACATCTGCTTTTATTCTGAGCTTAAAAAGAGCACATCATATCAAAAGTGGCAGCTTTTTGCTTTGCGGTGTAATCAATAATGTGAACAATTAGTTCCAGTTTATTTTTAATCAGCTATAGCATGTAATTTGGTAGCAAAACATAAAATATTGGATATTGAATTGGAGTGTTTTCAATGCTTTTTAATCACTTAATTAAAAAAACTAAACACACACACACACACACACACACACTGGTTTTTGTGGTTTAGCAGCACTTTGATGGCCAAACAAGTTGGATGGTGGTTTAAGGGGACACCCCTTTCCCGGTGTCCTACAGAGATGATAAAACTATCAAAAATTTTGTTTTACTTTGCAGAACACTTTAGGGGAATTACAGTTAAAACTCAAGGACCAGATATGATGAATGAAGAACCGGAGTCAGAGATGCATTCAATTAAAGAAAAATGTACTGAAGAACATACGTAACCTCGGTTCCCTGAGATGAGGGAACGAGTACTGCGTAAGCTAGCTTACGCTATGGGAAAAGGTCCCCTTTTCTCGAGAATATGAAGCCAAAAATTATCCTTAATTTTTAATAATGTAAAACGCAGTGCTGCAGCACAGCAGACCTAAGCGAAGCGGCTCGCACGCTTATTGGCTGTGCTGTGGCAACTGCAGCAACCTATGGTGAGGCGGCGGAGAGGAACGAACCAATGGGGGCGCTTCGCGCCCATTGGACGTCAGAGCGCGCCAAAATAGGCGTGGCTGGAACTATATAAGCCGCCGCTTTGCCATAGGGATCAGGTTTTAAATCGACTGAAAATCTCCCACTCGCTTGACTGAGGCCAGAGCCAGTAGAAAAGCGGTTTTGAACGAAAGAAGCTTCATGTCGACAGACTGAAGCGGTTCAAAAGGGGGGCCCTTTAAGGCCTCTAGGACCGTAGACAGGTCCCAGGAAGGGATTGATGGGGGTCGGGGAGGGTTCATCCGACGAGCTCCCTTAAGGAAACGAATGACCAGTTCGTTTTTTCCCAGTGATAGGCCGGCCACCGGAGCATGAGAAACTGCAATGGCTGCCACATTCACTTTGAGCGTAGACGGGGATCTGCCCGCATCTAAACGCTCCTGTAGGAAGGAGAGTATCTCCGTCACATCACATAAGTGAGGGTCTAGGTTCCGTGTCCCGCACCAGGTGGAGAACACTGACCATTTTTGCGCGTAAAGGCGCCTGGTTGAGGGCGCTCTGGCTTCCGTAATGGTCTTTAACACTCCCTCAGGGAGGTTCCCGGGTACCCGTTGAGGGGCCATACATGAAGGGCCCAAAAGTTCGGGGTGGGGATGCCAGAGCGCGCCCTTCAGCTGCGTGAGGAGATCTTTCCGCAGCGGTATTGGCCATGGGGCTGTACTGGACAGCTGCATCAGCTCGGAGAACCAAGGTTGGGTCGTCCAGAGTGGGGCTACTAGCAGCATAGCACATCTGTTCTTCCTGACCCGATCGATGACCTGCGGTAGCATCGTGACCGGTGAGAAGGCATAAAGCGGGCGTCTGGGCCAATCGAGGGCCAGCTCTTTGAAAAATATATTGGGCAATGAGCGTTGTCTTCTGAGGCGAAGAGGTCGACCTCTGCCCTGCCGAAGATGCTCCACATCAACTGAACCGTTTGTGGGTGAAGAGACCACTCCCCAGGGGGAACATTCGCCCTGGAAAGCATGTCCGGGCCCCGGTTCAGGATGCCATGTACATGCGCTGCCTTTAGCGAGCGCAGGTTGTAATGTGCCCATGTCAGAAGACGTTCGGTCAGGGTGTGCAAGGTTTTTGACCTGACACCACCCTGGCGATTTATGTAGGCCACCACTGACATGTTGTCTGATCTGACCAGAACGTGGTGGCCCTTTAAAAATGGGAGGAAAGCTTTCAGGGATAGTTCGACCGCTATCATCTCCAGACAGTTTATGTGTAACAGTCGCTCCGGGCTCGACCAGAGGCCGGAGGCAGACCTGCCCTCGTACAGGGCGCCCCAACCGAGGTTGGATGCATCTGTCGAGACTACTTTCCATTTCGAGACAGCGCCCGTGCTTACGCCTAACTGATACCAGTTGGCTATTTTCCAAGGGGCCAGAGCTGTGATGCAGCCGTGGGTCACCTTGATGCGCGCGCGGCCGGAAATCCAGGCGCGCGCTGGAACACGGTCTCTCAGCCAGCGTTGTAGTGGGCGCATGCGTTTGAGAACCAGTTTGAGAACCGCAGAGGCTGATGCCATCAGACCTAGAATTTCTTGAAATCGTTTGAGCGGGTAAAGAGACCCGGCTTTGAACGACATGGCTAGATGCTGAATAGTGAGAGCGCGCTGTGACGTCAGACGCGCTGTACATGTCACAGAGTCTATGTCTATCCCCAAAAAGGAAATCCTCTGGCTGGGAGACAGAGCGCTCTTGACAGTGTTGATCGTGAGACCCAGGCATTCTAAATGGCTGATGATCCAGGATCTGTGTGTCGTCAGTAGTTCCTCGGAATGGGCTAAAACTAGCCAGTCGTCGAGGTGTTCAATACTCGCACTCCCCGCATTCTCAGGGGTGCGAGAGCGGCATCCATGCACCGTGTAAACGTACGGGGCGCTACGGAGAGGCCGAATGGAAGAACCATGTACTGATAAGTCTGCCCCTCGAAGGCGAATCTCAAGAATGGCCTGTGATGAGGTGCTATTTGAATGTGAAAGTAAGCGTCTTTCAGATCCACTGAGAAAAACCAATCCCTCGGGCGAATTTGCGCGAGTATTTGTTTGGTAGTTAACATTTTGAACGATTTCGCTTTTCACTTTCGTTTCGACCACGGCGCGAAAGCGCGGCGGTCTGCGAGCGAACTGGAGCGAGTAACCTCGTTTTATTATATTCAAAACCCAATTTGATATGCCGGGGATGGCCTGCCATGCAGCGGCTCGTGCGGCTATGGGTTGAATGTGCTTCGGGCACTGGCCGCCTGTTATGAGGGGACCAGTAGCTCGAGTATGCTGTGCTTGGGACACTGTGGTGACAGCGCTTATTTGTAGGGTTGCGCACTGAGAAGTGGGCACGCGCGCTACATTTAGAGCACCTCCGGCGCGAGCGGGAAGGTGGGCATGAAAGGGGACCCGAGTGTGTTTTTGTTACACTTGGGGGAGTGTGTATACATGTAGGGGTGCGTACTGTGTAGTGGGCACACTGCCTACATAGAAAAAGCTCTTTTTGTGCTTTATTGAGGTCGCCGTGAAAGCGGCGTTTGTGTGCAGGCGTGCGTGCATTGTAACAGGCTCGTTTACTGCAGTATAGACACCTCCAACCGCCTTTAGTGAGGGGATTGGAGGAAGTATGTGAGGTTTCTTGTGTGGTGGTCCGGCCGCAGCGGGACTTAACAACGGTCTTTTCAGCACGAAGGTCAGGAGGGCTTCGGAGGCTCGGGGTTCAGCACAATCCTGGGCCGAGGTCCCCGTCTCTCTGGCGGTTTGCGGCTCGTAGAGCGAGAGCGGTGCTGGGTTTTGGTCGCTGGGCGAGACTGTAAGTCTGGCTGCGATGGCTTCGAGGTCTGAGGGGGCGGCGCATTTCTACGGCGTCCCGCAGCAGAGCTAGAGCGTTTCGGCAGGAAGTGTCTCATTGCTTGTGACGTCTTCTGAGCCTCAGTGAAGCGTTCAGCGAAACCCTTAACCGACTGGCCAAAGAGGCCGGAAGGAGAGATAGGAGAGTCAAGAAAGGCGGATTTGTCGGCGTCTTTCATCTCCGTGAGCGTGAGCCAGAGGTGTCGCTCTAAAACAGCGAGGCTTGCCATGCTTCGTCCGATCGCTTGTGCTGTGGTCTTTGTCGCACGCAGGGCTAGATCAGTAGCGCTGCGGAGATCTTTAAAATCATAGGTATCTGGGGCAGACTCGTCCAGGTTACGGAGAAGTCTGGCCTGAAAAACCTGAAGCACAGCCATGGTGTGTAGAGCCGAAGCAGCTTGACCAGCGGAGGTGTATGCTCGGCCAGCGAGAGCTGAGGTGGTGCGGCACGGTTTGGATGGATGCACGGGCTTCGACCGCCATCCTGCGGCTGAGGGCGGGCAGAGGTGTGCAGCAATTGCCTCCTCGAGAGGGGGGAGGCTCTCGTAACCGTGGTCTCGGGCGCCGTCGACAGAGGAGAGCGCTGACGAGACAGAAGTTTTCAAACGTGCGGAGAATGGGGCTTTCCACGACTTCGTGAGTTCATCGTGAACTTCCGGGAAGAAGGGGGCGTTTCTTTGCGGAGGGGCCGAAGGGCGCCCCTGCAAGAGCCATTCGTCCAGCCTGCTTTTAGCGGGCTCGTCTGGAGGAGACCAGTCGAGCTGAAGGTCGCTGACAGCCCTTGTAAGCACGCGAGTAAGCTCCGTGTCGATATCAGCGCGTTGTCCGGTGCAGCTGGGGGCTGTAGAGGGGGGGGGGGTCCGCAATGGAGCCCGACCATTCCTCACTACTGGACGCGGCGAGAGAAAGGCTGTCGTGTCTGTCTTCTTCCGCCTCAGGCGCTCCGAAGGAGAAGGGGGCGCTGGTGAGCAGAGACTGGCGCTGCTCGTCCACGAAGAAGGCAAGCGAAGGAGAGAGAGCGGGCGAGGCACGCGGGGAGTGTTCCGGCGTGAGCTCGCGTGTAGCAGTGTGCTCAGGCATTCTCTGATTGCGCCGTTTCTTACGCGGCACTTGAGAGAGAAGAGGCGGAGCGGGTGGAGCGTCGTGGCTGGTTTGAGCTAATCGAGCCCGCAGGGTCGATATAGCCATGTTGTCGCACTCAGGGCAGCCGCCCTTGCAGCATGCTCGCGGCCCAGGCAGGAGACACAGAGGATGTGGCGGTCCTTGCTGGGCAGAGGGCCTCGGCAGGAAGCGCAGGCCCGAGGCATTTGAAACAACGCCTCGAAATCTGCTCTTGTGCGAAAAAGTGTGATGCAGCGGCAAACACACTTAGCTTTTTAAAGGATATAGTCACGCCGGATGGCGCAGCAGGAAGCGAATGCTGAAGGCGGCGTCGGGATGAAGCACGAGCCGACGTCCTCAGATCTGCATTGCAGTGCTATCCCGCTGAGAGGCTTTTCGACGGCGTGTAGAGGCTTCTCCGGAGAAGACAGCGAAGTGCAGGTGAGATCGCTGAAGGAGATGAAATCTGATCCCTATGGCAAAGCGGCGGCTTATATAGTTCCAGCCACGCCTATTTTGGCGCGCTCTGACGTCCAATGGGCGCGAAGCGCCCCCATTGGTTCGTTCCTCTCCGCCGCCTCACCATAGGTTGCTGCAGTTGCCACAGCACAGCCAATAAGCGCGCGAGCCGCTTCGCTTAGGTCTGCTGTGCTGCAGCACTGCGTTTTACATTATTAAAAATTAAGGATAATTTTTGGCTTCATATTCTCGAGAAAAGGGGACCTTTTCCCATAGCGTAAGCTAGCTTACGCAGTACGAGAGTACTCTCGAAAGGGAACATGGTTTCCAGTTTCATCAGCAGAAGTCAGCTTCAGTACTCTCAACGGAGTTCGTAGGCCGCTCTGCGTACAAATCAAAATCAACAACAATTATACCCAGACAGAAGATACTAATTGCATCAATGCATAAGTCAGCAAAATTCTGATTGGTTTCAAAACCTAGATAAACTCCAAAGACGTATATCTGATATGCTGGACATTGGCAGTTGAACGTTTGTCCTGGGACTGTCTGAGCTTCTCTCTGTACAGACAGATACTAACACACATACCGTATTTTTCGGACTATATGTCGCACCTAAGTATAAGTTGCATCAGTCCAAATATATGTAATGACGAGGGAAAAAAAACATATATAAGTTGCACTGGACTATAAGTCGCATTTATTTAGAACCAAGAACCAAGAACCAAGAGAAAACATTACCATCTACAGCAGCGAGAGGGCGCTCTATGTTTTCAGTGTAGGCTACAGGAGCACTGAGCAGCATAGAGCGCCCTCTTGCGGCAGTAGACAGTAATGTTTTCTCTTGGTTCATTTATCTTGGTTCATGTCAAATTAATTTTGATAAGTCAGCGCACCTGACTATAAGTCGCAGGACCAGCCAAACTATGAAAAAAAGTGTGACTTATAGTCCGGAAAATACGGTACGCAGAAAACATATCAGAACTTTAAGGCTGCCTGGCCCTAGCTAGAATTTTATCAGTATGGTTTGTTACACACACACACACACACTATGAAGTCATCATCTTAGAGAGTAGAAGTACAGCATAAAGCAGGATTCTTTAGTATCTCATAAGCGCACATAAGGTTACACATTACACTCTTGCCATAACTTGATTAATAGTCAAACAAAATAATTAATATCAATATGAAGGATATAGCAACCGGGCATCCACTCCTTCACTTTGGATTTTCTTTACACACAATAGAATAGATAATATGACAATATGATATTTTGGTGGTACACAAGGACTGTCAAACCCTTCCTATAATGTTCCTGCCCATTACATAATTGGGATTTATAGGGTCCGATTAATTTATGAGGACACTCATTTTGACAATACACAAAACATGTCCATTCTCTGAATTAAAGGGACCAATGTGTTTTACAGGTAAATGACCCCATACACAACACATAAACATGTCACTATGCTGCATTACCAAGACTTGAGGTGTTTAAAGAGCACAGTATCGTTAACACAATACACAACTGGACATCGCCCAACATATATTGACAGAAAACACAGAATTGTTGACATTTTTGCACATTTATTAAAAAAGTAAAAACTGAAATATCACATGGTCCTAATTATTCAGGCCCTTTGATCAGTATTTAGTAGAAGCACCCTTTTGATCTAATAGAGAGTCTTTTTGAGAAGTTTTTCACACCTGGATTTGAGGATCCTCTGCCATTCCTCCTTGCAGATCCTCTCCAGTTCTGTTAGGTTGGATGGTAAACGTTGGTAGACAGCATTTTCAGGTCTCTCCAGAGATGCTCAATTGGGTTTAAGTCAGGGCTCTGGCTGGGCCATTCAAGAACAGTCACAGAGTTGTTGTGAAGCCACTCCTTCCATTATTTTAGCTGTGTGCTTAGGGTCATTGTCTTGTTGGAAGGTGAACCTTTGGCCCAGTCTGAGGTCCTGAGCACTCTGGAGAAAGTTTTCATCCAGGATATCCCTGTATTTGGCCGCATTCATCTTTCCCTTGATTGCAACCAGTTGTCCTGTCCCTGCAGCTGACAAACACCCCCACAGCATGATGCTGCCACCACCATGCTTCACTGTTGGGACTGCATTGGACCCGTGATGAGCAGTGCCTGGTTTTCTCCACACATACCACTTAGAATTAAGGCCAAAAAGTTCTATCTTGGTCTCATCAGACCAGATCATCTTATTTTGTTCTTTTAGCAAACTCCATGGGGGCTTTCATGTGTCTTGCACTGAGGAGAGGCTTCCGTCGGGCCACTCTGCCATAAAGCCCCGACTGGTGGAGAGCTGCAGTGATGGTTGAATTTTTACAACTTTCTCCCACCTCCCGACAGCATCTCTGGAGCTCAGCCACAATGATCTTTGGGTTCTTCTTTACCTCTCTCACCAAGGCTCTTCTCCCCTGATAGCTCAGTTTGGCCGGACGGCCAGCACTAGGAAGGGTTCTGGTCATCCCAAACGTCTTCCATTTAAGGATTATTGAGGCCACAGTGCAGCAGAAATTTTTTGTAACCTTGGTCAGATTTGTGCCTTGCCACAATTCTGTCTCTGAGGTCTTCAGGCAGTTCCTTTGACCTCATGATTCTCATTTGCTCTGATATGCACTGTGAGTTGTAAGGTCTTATATAGACAGGTGTGTGGCTTTCTTAATCAAGTCCACTCAGTATAATCAAACACAGATGGACTCAAATAAAGGTGTAGAACCATCTCAAGGATGATCAGAAGAAATCGAGAGCACCTGAGTTAAATATATGAGTGTCACAGCAAAGGGTCTGAATATTTAGGACCATGTGATATTTCAGTTTTTCTTTTTTAATAAATGTGCAAAAATGTCAACAATTCTGTGTTTTTCTTTCAATGTGGTGTGCTATGTGTACATTAATGTATTATATATATAATAATCATAATAATTATAATAATTATTATTATTATTATTTGACTACTGAACAGAATTTAGTGCAAAACAATGAAAACCAAACCATAAAGTTCTCTAATAACTTTACTTGCATACTTGATTCCCAGTGAGGCGTGATTTTAACCCAATAAATTTGGTAATCTAAAATTAAAATTGAATCTAAACCTTAACCTTAAGCAGGTAAATATGGCATTTGCCGTTTTTGTCACAAATTAATCTATTGTAAAAGTCAGTCCAAACTTACTGCCGATAGGTGACCTTTAGCTGTGGAGCTGCACAACAGAAAACATCCAGCGATCTTATCACAAATAGCAAAATGTATACAAAACAAAAAAATATTGCAAACAATGTACATTAAAAAAAAACATTTTGAGATGCAACAATCTTTATTAATAAATCAATGGTTACTTTTGGAGACAACAGAGATGCTTGCCAAATCAACCCAGTTATACACGAACATGTTAAATATTTTAGAAATGGCTTATTGCCATTGTTTGGTTATTGCCTCAGTTCATTGACCTGTAAAGCTGTGTGCATTATAATGTGACATTAAGTACAGCAATGTAGCATTTGGCCACACTACATTCTACATGTTGGAAAAAAATGTGTATTTACTTGAAAAGTTATACTGTCAAGCTACTGTTAAATATATACTTAGTTTTAATAGCATCACCAACAATGCTACATATAAGAATTTCCATGACCCCTTCTCTTGGAGCTTTAATAAAATGACAATGTTCAATATGCAGACTGAAGAAAAGCTATTGTTCATGCCAATTGGTCAGGAGATATTTAATGAAGTGCTTTGAATTACACTTGTAACATCATTATTATTTTACTCAGTGGAGACTCTGACACCTACTCTGCTGCTGAGCTTTTTATATTCACCTCACTGCCATTCACATTCATGTCTTCTGCTTCATAACAGTGTGATTGACAAGTTGAGGGACCACTTATTGAAAATTAAAGGGATTTTAAGCTAGCTTCTGATCAGTTGCTGATTGTTTGGCGCTTTCTATAAAAAAAAAAAAAAAAAAAAAAAAAAAAAAACTTTTTTTTGGGGGCGGGGAGGGGGCCAGCCCCACTCTTGAACCGGCTCCTCATACCAGGAACAACAAAAACAGAGCATCGCCTCTCGTGCTTTTCCGCAGCAGGACTGAGAGCAGTGGTGCTCTAGGTTAGGGACTTTGAAGATGAAAGCCGGATCTGTGGACCGTCTTTCAGGCTAAGAAGTCCTCGGCCAAGAAGTCCTGACACTCGTGTCTAAGGAATTCTGAGGGCATGCCCTCTGGGGAAGAGCGGTGTAAACCTCATCATACGGTGCCCATCTCTCCTCAGTGCCCTCAGTAGATCGGTCTGCCAACCCTGCCACCCACGGTGCTTCAGGGTGCAGGGGTCTCTGGCAAGCGCATCTCTTACTCTTTACCCGGAAATTTAGTGATACTGGGTGGCTCGCTACCACTTCAGAGGTCTCTAGAGCAGCTAGATCGTCCATTCCCTGCTGGTTGTCTGCTCCAGGGCACCGAGCTAGCAGCTCTAAGTACACCAGAGATCAGCCTCAAGAGGCTGATTTTCTTAGCAGACTATTTTGCATCATGGAAACATCTGCCAAATGTGTCTGTTCCACTCTCCTCCACCTCATTTCAACGGGGTCATTCCCACTCTGTCGGACCCGAGCAGGCTCTGTTAATGGAACAAGAAGTAAACACTCTCTTGAGGAAGGAGGCCATTGATGTGCTCCCTCCTCTCAACAGAGAGTTTGGGTTCTACAGCTGGTACTTCATCCCAAAAGGGGTGGAGGGTTGCAACCCAATTTAGATCTGTGTCAATTGAACCACCCAGTCATGCGACTAAATTTCAGGATGCTCACAGTCAAACAAGTCATGTCTCAGCACTTTTGTTTGTCATGATTGATCTAAAAGACGCATTCTTCCATTTCTTCATTCTTCCCCAAGGAAGTTCCTGAGGTTTTCTTTTGGGGCCAAAGCTTACCAGTATCCGGTTCTTCTGTTCAGCCTTGCACTCTACCCCACACTTAAGTGTGTGGATGCTGCTCTAGCTCCACTGTGACTCCAGAGCATCCACATACTGAATTATATCGATGATCGGTTGATAATAGCTCAATCAGAGCAGTTGGTTGTTCGGCAGCAAGATGTCATTCTCACACACATGAAAAAGCGGGGGTTAAGACTAAATGCGAAGGAAAGTGTTTTTTCTCCACTACAGAGGCACACTTAACTGGGCATGGTGTGGGATTCGACCATGATGCAGGCACGTCTGTCTCCTGCTCAGATTGAGTTGATCCTCACTGCAGTCGTGAGAGTAAGAGAAGACTGGTAACTCATTATCAAGCAGTTTCAAAGACTGCTGGATCTGATGGCAGCTGCGTCCAATGTGATACCTTTTGGCCTGCTGTAATGTGACCCCTACAGTGGTGGCTCGAGACCAAGGAGTTTTCTCTGAGGAGAAATTCACTTCACATGCTCAAGGTCATGTGTCGATGCCATTTTGCCTTAAACATGTGGGGTCTCTATCTTCCACCCCCTGCCACAGTTTTGACAGTTGTGGTTGTGGCCCCTGAGGGTGCTCAGCTCATAGATTCCGGTCTCTCAACTGAGGTTGTGGAGACCATCCTACAGACCAGAGCTCCCTTTATGAGGAAACTATATGCCTTGAAGTGGAAGCTTTTCACTTCTTGGTGAGGAAACTGCAATTTTGACCCAGTTAACTGCTCGGTCGGTTCAGTGCTGAAATTCCTGCAGGCCAGATTTTCCACAGGGTTGAACCACTCCACACTGAATGTCAATGGTGGTCAGTCCTTGGGCAAGAGGCCCCTAGTTATATGTTTCCTCTCCAGTTCACTGAGGCTGAGGCCTCTGGTATGATCGCGTGTCCTCCCATAGGACCTGACTGTGTTGCTAGAAGGTCACTGTAAGGCCTCCTCTCAAGCCCATTGAAGAGATTTCTGATCATTTCCTCTCTATAATGACTACCTTCCTTCTTGCCATCTCTTCTATCAATAGAGTTGGTGATCTTCAGGCCCTCTCTGTGGCTCCTTCTTTCCTAGACTTTGCACCCAGATTGGCTAAAGCGTTTTGTACCACAGGCCAGTCTACGTCCCTAAGGTCCCTTCGTCTGCACCATTGGCCTGTTATATTCCAGGCCTTCTGTCCTCCTTCCTGTCAGGAGCCTGGCCAGAAGAAGCTTAATTGTATGTGTCCTGTGCTCACACTGGACACATATGTTCAGAGAGCTGTCCTGTGGAGGAAATCAGACCAGTTGCTGGTTTGCTATTGTCCCACTAAGAAGGATTTTCCTGCCTCTAAACAGACCCTCAGTCGGTAGATTGTGAATGCCATTTCCCTCACTTATGAGTCTTCTGGCCTCCCCTTGTCCCTGGGGGTCAAGGCTCACTCCACTAGAAGCGTGGAGGCTTCCAAGTATTTCCTGTTGGGTGCCTCTATGCAGGATATTTGTAATGCTGTGGGTTGGTTAGTATTTTCAGATGCAGCTCGAGTTCCTGAGGGAACATGATGCTGAGTCTCCCTGCCATACTTCCGGCATCCCTGTGAGCGCTTACTTAATTTCCCAGAAGCTGCTGCTGTATCAACTGCACGTTCTTTTAAGCTTCCTGATCTCTGTCACCCCGCCCGTGACGTCTCGCCCATCCATTGGACCGAGTACACATGTGATTCAGAGCATGGTCACGTTAAAGACTACGCTGAAGGTCATGCTGTGTTTTCTGACAAAGCGTCTCGTTCCCTCTGGGCACCATGGTGACATGCATAACCTGGAGACATTTTCCACTAAAAAATAATATTTGTCCCTTTAAAATGATTAAGGGATGATTAACCTTTAATAATTTAAGAAAATCTCTATAAATGTACGCATTGTCTTGTATGTTAAATTGTTACATTTAATCAATAAATCCTGTTTTCCAATAATAACATTCCTCTGTGTCAACACCTACAATAAACTGCAATTATATCAGTATTGATTTCAATAGTCACTACAACTTTGTATTTATCATTATTATAGTTATTGTCCTTGGTCTGATCTGTGAGTTTGAGGCCAAGAAGACAAGTAGCGTGAAGTGCCTTTTAATTGATTATATTCATGCCTGAGCTCTATATACTACTTTTTGTTTTGTTACAGTATCCTTGGTTACAGAGGATATGAGGGTACCTCTGTAGCAGGAAATGTATTTCAAGTGCAAACTTTTTGTCCAATTATGATTTGCACATTGTACTATATAAATGATCTACTATTTGGAATGCCTTAAGTATTTATTTGATTTTGTGTAAATGTTGCTGAGGATGATTTGAAAACATACAATGATGTGTATATATATATATATATATATATATATATATATATATATATATATATATATATATATATATATATATTGTCAGGAGCGTGTTAGATCACCTACAATAGCAATAGCTACTTCTTTGTTATTAATAGCTATTTTCTTTGTTATTGCCTGTGCAATCTTTTATGGTGTCATTTCTGCATTTTTTAAACTAGCTAGTGTTAAGTGTTGTTGCATGCATGTTAAAATAAAGTGATTTAAAATCAGATTTACATTCCACTTAAATGTCAAAAAAATATATATATATCATTACAAATAAAAATATTGAAATAAATTAATTTGAATAAAGTATATAATAATTAAAATCAAGTAAGGAATGGACCATGTGAATCTATTTAATATATGAAGGAATCTGTGTTTTTGAACTGAACAATGAACAAACATATTTGAACAAGTATCTGGCTTATTTTGACAGTTGTTGTTTTTATTTAGCTGTATATTACTTAAAATTACACTCAGCAGTTGAAAAGGGGGGCAAAAAATATAGACTTTTATTTTGCATGTTGTATAATGTTTAAACTCTGTTTCTGTAGTATCTTAGGTTGTAAATAAAGGATGATAAGGCTTATTTCAGTTATGCATGACTTTTTTATAGCATGTACTCCCATGTAACTCTTACTTTTTTACATATATTGTATTTCTTTATAAAGAAATAGCATATTTTTTAAATGCAAGTTCTTGATATTATTGTGAGCAATTTCTCTGTGAATATTAGGGGTATAAAAGTTCTCAGTAATAATAATAAATAAAAAAAAAGGATTCAGTTTTTCTACAGATTTTTTTTTTTTTTTACAGTGTATATCACAATACAGAAAAAAAGTGTTGCTATTTGTTTTATCACATCTTCACAACCAAATTTAAAAAGAAACATTTATGAACTTATCCATGACTAACCCAAAATAGCTTAACTACCCTACAGCCTCTGCTTCATAGTCACCTGTACCCAGAATGCTTGTTCAATGGGACCTCAGAATGCAATGCATCGAATAGAAACCACATGTATTATTGAGAACAAAACATGGCACATGCATCCAGAACTGCAGCATAGCAGAAAAGGGGGTGGAAGAATTGGTGAACTGTGCACAAAAATGGCAAGCAGGCATCATGGCGCGTGCAATTTCACAGTTTCTAAAAATAAATAAATAGTTAAATAAACAATTTAGTGTACATATAAAAAATGCTGGTTTGGAAGTGAAAAGCACATGAAAATTGTATAGGGGAACCATTATTGTGCTGTGGTTAGCCTGTTGTAAATTCGGAGAGAGGGATTGTTTTGCAGAGGTATGGAGCCTGTATGTACAGGTATGTGGTCTCTGTCTACTGATGTGCAAATAAAGTGTATTTTACATGTATTTTATTATTATTATTATTATTATTATTTGTTTACAATACTCTTCATTCTCTACTTTTCACTTTTTTTGTTTGTTTGGGTTTTGGATAAAGGCATTATTTATTTTTGTCTTTAACTTTAGTGAGAAGAGAGGCATTACAACACAGAGACGGTCATAAATAGTCGAAAGCCCCTGGAGCATGTGCTAAATCGCCTTGTTCAAGGGCACAATGATAGTGGTCATTGAAGGTTCCCTGATTTGATTTGAACCATGGCCTTCCTGTCGGGGATGCAAGGCTTTTACAGCAGAGCCTCTTGGCACCTTTAAGTATCCTTCTCAAATGTACTATTAAACCCCCATATACTGTATCTGTAGCGGATGGCACTTACTGTCGAGATGCTGCATCTCTGAAACAAACACCAGTCCACAGAAATAATTAGCTTTCAGAAATATGCTGATCCGAAAACAAATAGCTTCCCATACTAACTGTGATGCAGAAATAAAGCTGCAGAGTGTTCGCTTTGCCTCGGAAATATGTATATGTATATGTTCTGCAAGTCCAAACAATAATTTGAGAGTGAATGTAAATTGACCTCCTCTAGTCCCTAGTGAAAAGAGTCTAGACTAAAACCTCAGACACTTTAGTAAATCAGGGAAAAGGGCTCCGTTCTGAGAAGAGATGAACACATCTTCACCAGGGTCAGCCAGGTCACCCCTAACATGACTGTGAACAACTCACACTTGCATTAGATACTCTGGGGAGAAAGAGAGAGCATGTTTTCCCATTATAGTACCCTGACTTGCATTAGTGCCTGCCGTTTTTGCTGATGTAATGTTTGTATAACAGCAGATCCAATTTACGGGTTAACCAGAAATAACCATGTTGTAAAACACTGTCACAAAATCACTATTAATAGCCAGATGGTTGATAAAAAAAAATATATATATATATATATATTTAAAAAAAAAATGTTGCATTTAATTAATTGAATACATAAATTAATTTATAAAATGATGATGATTTTTTTTTTATATATATATATATATATATATATATATATATATATATATATATATATATATATATAGCAGCAGTAGTAGTAGTTGTTGTTTCCTATTAATATTTCCTATTTATCATCTACTAACATGCTTAAATGTGTGTAGCAGGATAATTGATACATTACAATATATTATTTAAAAATATATCATTCCTTTTTCTGTTTACTTGTTAACTGCAGCTCTACATGATGTATCAGCAGGATAACGTTTTAAGATTAATTACTGATTCGCTGGGAAGTGAAACAACTCTGTGTGAGCAATTTTGCATCTGTTTATAGTCAATCCTTTGTTAAATATTGAAGAAATTTTCACATTTCTTCATCTAATTTGTGTCACTTAATTATTAATGTAACATAAATTGCTGTGGGGAGTTTTCTTGAAGGATGCATGTTTGCAGGCTTGCTCAGTTTTGAATGCACAGGGGAGGATTGAAAAGACTTTCATATGCATCATAGAAACTGCAAAACTACAGAGGAATTTTTATTAAGTAAGAGCAACAATAATTTGTTAAGAACTGCTAACAAATTGTTCAAGACCAAAAAGTGTTGAGTAGAAGCTTCACCACTTGATAACAAGACCTTTGAAGGTCTTCAGGCCTTTTAACCAATCCATGAAATCAACACATAAAAGGTGGTGAAACCATTTTATTTTAAGCCCTGCCATAGCTGTAAAATGGTTGAGTGATAGCCAGCGCTAAAAAGGTACAGGAGTCAAGGTTCAGCTGGCACGGAGACTCATAACTGACCTTTGACAGATTCATCATAATCAGTTCTGTGTGTGTGTATTGTCAGAGCAGAAAGGCAGGGTGAACAACTGAGGAAGTATTCTAGTAGGACTAGTTTTAGAAATTATATCATGCATTACTGAAAGCAAAGATTTAAAAGATTTCCAGTAAGTAGCGTTTACATATTTAATATCTTTTGCACTTGTTGTATTGTTTTTGTATAAGATAAAAGACTGACCTGCATGCAGTTTTTTTTTTAATTTTTTTATTATTATTGCCCTGTGTAATTCATCGTGTGAATATACATAATAAAATGATTCATCTTGATTAATTAAATGAGTGAAATTTTTGTATTTCGCCCCAATCGTTTCCTAGACATTAAAATCAGGCTCCACTCCACAACTCTAATTGATGATCTGAAGTAATGTTTCATCAGACAGAATGGCTTGCCCTCAGCCATTGAAGTAATGCATCATAAATTCTCAGAGGCAACAGACGCTTTTGGCTTAATACAACCATAAATAACAGATGAAAATCATTTAGACGAAAAGAGAAAAGGGAAAGAGAGAGGAAGTGACAAAAGTTAGGAAGCAATTACATTTTTCTTTGCAAGATTGCATATTCACAATTGCCAATTGTATTAAAGAGAAACATAATCAAGGGAAGAGTGAATTGAAAATGAGGCTTGCCTTGGAAAATGCTTGGTATTTTCTCTGAAAAAATAGCTATTTTGTATAAAACATCCTCAAATCTCAAAGATCCACGATTCACAGAGGGGATGTCACGGATTATTCTGGAAATAAAAGCTGCATCAGCAAACAGCAAGAAGGCAGATATCAGAATGCATGAGGCTCTTCTGGCTTCACTTTACATACAAATTGCTGTCAAAATAAAATTGCCTATTCTGAATCTGAAAATATAGGAAGAACAAAATAAACGGCAACAATAGTCCAGTGAGGCATAAAAGATGGGAGAGGGTTGAAAGAAGCATGAAACGGGATGTTTATGTAGCACTGTATAGTTCTGCCACTTTCACTTGGCAGTCTCCTCTGTGAACAGCTTGTCCATTGTAGATCTTAAGAGAAGCAAATGATACTGCATCATTAGTTCATGAATTATCAGTGAGTTTATTTCCAAAGGTTTCGAACACAAATTATTCACAGACATTTTGCATATGCATATTATTGTAAAACTGCACATCTACTGTCCTGTACTAGATAGTCAAGTGAAATTTATTTGTGTAACATTTTCACAATATGCATTGTTTCAAAGCAGCTTTACCGAAGT
This sequence comes from Carassius carassius, assembly GCF_963082965.1. Classification (NCBI taxonomy): domain Eukaryota; kingdom Metazoa; phylum Chordata; class Actinopteri; order Cypriniformes; family Cyprinidae; genus Carassius; species Carassius carassius. The sequence continues at coordinate 28,906,633 of NC_081757.1, read as the reverse complement.
TGTTATACTATAATGTTCAAAATATCTTAAAATATATTTGTTTTATAGGTTATATTTTAATTTACATTTTGCGACATATCATATATAAGTGTATATATATTGCTCTATGTGAGTATTATATACCCAAAATTAATACTGTGCCATAATATAGTTTACATTATAATGAAAACCCAGCTCAATATAGACCAGAGAATAGCTAGAGTAAAACACATGAGTGTAGTGAAAAAGAAAAAACAAGTGTAGGAAAAGAGAAGAACTGAAAAGAAACTAAACTGAAAGAGGCAAGCCAAAAGCTTTAAAAGAAATTGCAAAAATATAAAATGATGGGTTGGAGCAAACAGGCAAATTAAATGCAATGGCAGTACAAATAGCAAACTGAACCCGACCAATGAAATTAATAAAACAAGTAAATTGACCAAACCACTGGCTAGCAATACTAAGAAAAATGAGACTCAGCATAAAAGCGAAAAATAAAACAAAGCAAAACAGGAGCAATATGGCTGGAAGCAGAGTGACTGAAATTTAGTAAATACTCCAGTACAAGTACACAAGAAAAAGCCAAACACTGTTTTCAGAGAGAGAGAAATAAAACAGGAGTGTTCTCAGGTGGTATACAAGTTCAGTTATTTAGCCACATAAAGTGCTTGCAAATCATCCCACCTTCAATCAGTTGGCACGCCGCTAAAGTTTAAACCTGTGAAACCTAACACAATACAAAATAGATCCTAACAAGTACATATATTTGGACACTGACACTATTTTCCTAATTTTGGCTCTGTATACCAACAGAATAGAATTAAACTGAGATGAAATTGAAGTGCCACGTTTAATCTTTAATTCAAAGAAATTTATAAAAATATAACATAAAAAGCTTAGGAATTACAACCATTTTATGCACAGTTCTCCCATTTCAACCCATTCTCACTCCAAAGGCGTCAAAAACCGAAGCATGGTCAAGCGCCTCTAGCGTCACTTTTATGACGCCAAATGTGGCTCTCGGTGTCGCAATACAGACGCACTACAACCTTCATTGCTTTCAGTGAGAAACATTTGGCGTCAGTATTTTGACGCGAGGGCATGAGATGTTTATCGCTATGAATTCACGTTCAAGAAGTCTCATTCAGCACACATCTCGATACTTGCCATCAGTTCCTGAGTTTGGGTGAGTAGTCGTAAATACGCTCTTTTAATGCCTTATATAAAATGTATTCTGCTTCTTTATTAATCAGATTAGCGCAATATGTTAATATCGCTATAATATAACGGTCATCCGCGGCTGTCTTTGAGTTTCATTGTGTTTAACTAAATGAACACAGCTGCTAACTAGTGTGATTAAACTCTATCGGTCACGTGACGTGCCATAGACCTTCGATCTGTTTTATATTCATTTCAGGTTCAAAGATGTAAGTTGTATTTGTAGTAAAATCCTAGTAATCAAGAAACTTAATAGTAATAAATTTAATTTGAAGTTAAAACACAGTAAACGGGACATTTACCATGTTTTTACCACAGTAACTGTAGTTTTACTATGGTATATTATTGGTAAAATAATCACCAAACTATGTTTGTAATGAATCACTGTAATGTTAGTGTTTTATGTGCTTTTATATGGCAGATATCACAGTAATCATATAAGGTACCATGCTTTTAGTACCTTTTAATGTAAATCCAAAAATTTAAACGAATTAAAAATAAATAATAATAAAACATTATTTTTTTCCATCTTGCAGCTCATTCATATCAGTTTATATATAAATATTTTGCTCACAGATCATAATTAACATTCTTTATATAATTCAATTTTATTTTCTCTCCCCTTTTTTATTATTTGTATTTTTATTTTTAACTGAAAAGACATATAGGAAGCAGTCAGCCCAGTGGTGTTTCTGGAGAGGTATTCCTTCAGAAATAGAGAAGACAGAAAGCTGTGGAGACAGACATTTGCAGCAGTAAGTCTGTGATAGTTTGTCCCTTTTATAAAACATTCCTGCTGTTATAATTTGTACAGTATTTGTTGTTTCTTAAACTGTTGCACTGTCCAAATACCCACACTTGCCATCTTTGCACTTGACCACTTGATTACTTATTTGACGTATTTCCTGTATTTGGCCTAGTGTTCTAGTGAACATGATGACCACAAGCGTGTTTCGAACTTTTCATGACCTGATGGCAGTGTTTCCCAATCCTGGTCCTGGAGAACCCCAACACTGCACGGTTTTGGTGTCTCTCTTATCTGACAAACACACTTTTGAGGTCTTGGAGTCTTCACTGATGAGCTAATGAGTTGAATCAGGTGTGTTTGAACAGGGAGACATCTCAGTTATCTTCCTGATGTATCCAAATTCCTTAGCATATCCAAAACCTCAGAACAACTTGATGATGTAACAGAAACTATGGACTCTCTCTTTTCTAGCACTTTAAATACAGTTGCTCCTTTACGCTTAAGGAAGGTTAAGGAAAACAGTTTCACACCATGGTATAATGAGCATACTCGCACCCTAAAGAGAGCAGCCCGAAAAATGGAGCGCAGCTGGAGGAAAACAAAACTAGAGGTATTTTGTATTGCTTGGAGGGAAAGTAACCTATCCTACAGAAAAGCATTTAAAACTGCTAGATCCGATTACTTTTCTTCTCTTTTAGAAGGAAGAATTGTATAAACTTGTTAAATCATCTAAACCAAAAACGTTGTTAGACCCTATACCATCTAAGCTCCTAAAAGAGGTGCTTCCAGAAGTCATAGATCGTCTTCTGACTATTCTTAATTCCTCATTGTCATTAGGATATGTCCCCAAAACCTTCAAACTGGCTGTTATTAAGCCTCTCATCAAAAAACCACAACTTGACCCCAAATAACTAGTTAATTATAGACCAATCTCGAATCTCCCTTTTCTGTCCGAGATACTAGAAAAGGTGGTATCCTCACAATTATATTCCTTCTTAGAGAAAAAATGGTATATGTGAGGATTTCCAGTCAGGATTTAGACCGTATCATAGTACTGAGACTGCCCCTAAAGGCTCAGTACTAGGGCCGCTCAAGTACCTCAAGTCTCAGTACTAGGGCCGCTACTCTTCACGCTTTATATGTTACCCTTGGGAGATATCATCAGGAAACATGGTGTTAGCTTTCACTGTTATGCTGATGATACTCAGCTCTATATTTCTTCGCAGCCCGGTGAAACACACCAATTTGAAAAACTAATGGAATGCATAGTCGATATAAAAAACTGGATGACGAGTAATTTCTTACTGCTAAATTCTGAAAAAACTTAATTCTGAGGTGTTAATTATAGGACCTAAAAACTCTGCTTGTAATAACCTAGAACACTGTCTGGGACTTGATGGTTGCTCTGTCAATTCTTTGTCATCAGTTAGGAACCTAGGTGTGCTATCTGATCGCAATCTTTCCTTAGAAAGCCACGTTTCTAGCATTTGTAAAACTGCATTTTTCCATCTCAAAAATATATCTAAATTACGGCCTATGCTCTCAATGTCAAATGCAGAAATGTTAATCCATGCATTTATGACCTCAAGGTTAGATTATTTTAATGCTTTATTGGGTGGTTGTTCTGGACGCTTAGTAAACAAACTACAGCTAGTCCAAAATGCAGCAGCAAGAGTTCTTACTAGAACCAGGAAGTATGACCATATTAGCCCGGTCCTGTCAACACTGCACTGGCTCCCTATCAAACATCGTATAGATTTTAAAATATTGCTTATTACTTATAAAGCCCTGAATGGTTTTGCACCTCAGTATTTGAATGAGGTCCTTTTACATTATAATCCTCTACGTCCGCTACGTTCTCAAAACTCAGGCAATTTGATAATACCTAGAATATCAAAATCAACTGCGGGCGGCAGATCCTTTTCCTATTTGGCGCCTAAACTCTGGAATAACCTACCTCACATTGTTCGGGAGGCAGACACAGTTTAAATCTAGTTTAAAGACCCATCTCTTTAACCTGGCTTACACATAACATACTAATATGCTTTTAATATCCAAATCCGTTAAAGGATTTTTAGGCTGCATTAATTAGGTTAACCGGAACCGGAAACACTTCCCATAACACCCTATGTACTTGCTACATCATTAGAAGAATGGCATCTACGCTAATATTTGTCTGTTTCTCTCTTATTCCGAGGTCACCGTAGCCACCAGATCCAGTCTGTATCCAGATCAGAGGGTCACTGCAGTCACGCGGATCCAGTACGTATCCAGACCAGATGGTGGATTAGCACCTAGAAAGAACCTCTACTGCCCTGAAAGACAGCCGAGACCAGGACAACTAGAGCCCCAGATACAGATCCCCTGTAAAGACCTTGTCTCAGAGGACCACCAGGACAAGAGCACAGGAAACAGATGATTCTTCTGCACAATCTGACTTTGCTGCAGCCTGGAATTGAACTACTGGTTTTGTCTGGTCAGAGGAGAACTGGCCCCCCAACTGAGCCTGGTTTCTCCCAAGGATTTTTTCTCCATTCTGTCACCGATGGAGTTTTGGTTCCTTGCCGCTGTCGCCTCTGGCTTGCTTAGTTGGGGTCACTTCATCTACAGCGATATCGTTGACTCATTGCAAATAAATGCACAGACACGATTTAACTGAACAGAGATGACATCACTGAATTAAATGATGAACTGCCTCTAACTATCATTTTGCATTATTGACACACTGTTTTCCTAATGAATGTTGTTCAGTTGCTTTGACGCCATCTATTTTGTTTAAAGTGCTATATAAATAAAGGTGACTTGACTTGACTTGACTCAAATGTGCAGTGTTGGGCTTCTCCAGGACCAGGATTGGGAACCACTGCCTTAAGGGACACACTTATGTGTTTACAGAGATTTTTAATATCTAATTATTATTATCAATATTTCACATACTGTACAAGTGTGTGTTAAGGACGCTGTGCTTTGGCATTATTAAGACCGGGGACAGTCTCGTGCACACACTTTCACGTATACACACTCTCAAGTGACCCAAAACCCAATGTAATGTACAAGTTGCATGTAATGTAATAATATTTCCTTCCTTTCTGTCTTACAGGATTGTTTGCAGATAACACTGTAGTTCTCCATCATGCACAAGGACTCACCTCGTTAACTCTTTATCCCCCCTACACACACAGAAATGGTCCCTGGATCAGTGATTAGACTTTGCAGTGGTTTGATTTTTGCAGAAGATGTAACTTTGTTTTTAATTATAAGCTCATAATGAATACATTACAGAACCAGCGATGAAAACAATAGTTAAAAATAGTATTTTTCGTATTGATAAAGAATTGTGTTCTCTTTTTCAAGCTTCATACAGTAAACTTTACTTGGTGTCTTCCTAATGCTTTTATCATTAAAAAAAAGCATCAGTTCTCATCAGAAGTTTTAGTAAAGGACATATTCATACACAGTAATCCCCTAGTTCCAGTCATGAAGTGAATTCATGATGTTATTGTCAAAGGTAGCAGGTGTTTGTTTTCATGAACACTTTCTCTATCTTCCATTGTTCGGACAATCAGTGTTTATTTGATGCTATGCTGATAGAGTTTTATAGATGATATTGCACACTTGACATGCATGTCTTCATGATGTTATTTTGTGAGTTTGAAACATTTAAATTGTGTTGTATGACATTTTGGTCAATTTAATTTTTAAGAAAATTGATCTTTTTCCAGTTTTCTCTGAAAGACATACTGTATTTACTGTTTTGTTTTTTAATAAAAGCATTTGCACACTGAAAATACTTAACGTTTACCTAAAAATACTTAACGTTTACTTAAAAAGGCATAACTGCCTTTTTATTCTTTATGGTGGCAAAAATGAGCTTGGTGACAGAGGATGCAGTGCAGTAATTTGGGCACGTCTTTAAATGAGTTTGACATATCAATAAATACTGGAAGATCCTTACAAAACTATGCATGTTCATTATGCTTTATGTATTTATTTATTTATTCATTCATTCATTCTGTTTTTATTCCTAGAGTTCAAATGGTAGAGAATAGTAAATCACAAACACAAATGTGCACATCAATATTGCCCAATTTTTGTCAAGCTGAACAACGGAGGAAGGTGTAGACGTTAATAAAACACAATCTAATAGGTAGCAAATGTAATCTATTGTTGACAGAATCTATTCCTTAAGCCGAAAAATGAAAGACATCTGTCATAAATGGATAAGGAAGTGTGACGCCGCTGCTCAGCCTTGACCTCATTAGCTGTGAATTTTCAGGACAGTCTGTGGTTGGACTATCTTTTAATTCATATTAAACAGCGCATCATGTTAAAAAAGTATGTTTTGCTGCTATCATCACATTAGTAATATAGTAAGTCAACAATCAAGTGCTGCTATGTTGAGAAAAATTACATCTTTAGCGAGATCCTAACCCAAACCCTAAGCATAACTTCAATGAACTACAAAAAACAGCGCCTAGTTTTGCCTTTCCATAGATAGAATGACGGAGGCTTGTGGGTAATGTAGTTTCAAACTTTTTATTAACTAAATGAAATAAAGAAATTATTTATTTAGTGGAAAACTGGATATCTAAATATGTTCATTGTGCAAACCTCTATGATATATTTGAGAGGCAGGCTGAAATGTGGTATTTTACAGTGAGCAATATTTAAAATGCCTTTGTGCCAGCTTTCCAGTTATTTCTTAAAACTGAGCTCAACATTATTTTATCAGCATAGCATAAGTAACAATCCTACCCATTTTCTCTTTGATATGTTAATTGGACTCTGATTTACAGCCATTTGAAATGTACAGTTTTTGGCTTTTCCGGGGGGTGCTACTGGGCCCCTAGGGGTACAAGGGCAGTAAAATGTACATATATGTATTCTCCTCATCATCAAACTGAGTTGAGTCAGATTTGACAGTTTTCACAGTCCACCTTTTTCTATTCTTACATCATTACTATAGTATACCCTTTGACAGGACATTGTGAGGCCATCTGATGAAACATGGAAAAATTAGAAAGAAATGATTTAATAATGAAAATAATAGATTATTTCTTTGATTTTTAAAGTAAATGGCAATAAATATAATGGATGAACCTGCAACAACTTGCCGTTATCTATTCCACACTGTAAAGCAGTAATCAAGGACAATTTATACTGTGATACTTCACTATTACACAAGGACAAATTCATGCAGTACTAAGAATACTAATATATATATATATATATATATATAAACTAATTAGCAAAAATCTGTGTGAAAATGTCCTCCTCACCCCCGTATTTTGCTCCTCATGTGCTGGTCATCAGTAACAAAATAATGAATCTCGTAACTCCCTTTATTTCACAAAAAAATTGCATATTTGTTACTAAAATATAAAAAATAACATTGTGGTGTACTGATGTCCAAGATGTTATTAATCCGATAAAAAATGTTTGTCTTAAGTAAAAAATAATCCCAATAATTAATATTTCGTTTTTAAATAAGTCTAAAATCTAAAATAAACACATATGAGCCTACCTAGTTAAATTATGTATTTACCAAGAATCTTCAGAACACAATATTCATCATATTAATTTTATTGAAGCATAGACTATAAAGTTGATAAAGTAGCATCAAGACAAATAAGATTCAAGGAAAATAATTATCAACAAAAATACATTAACCTCATATATTAATCAGTTCACACAGATGAGTGATGAAATGTCCTTAAAAGTCACACAGTCCCATCCAGTCAACTGTGATACAGATAATGTGTTACATATATGACATGTGACACTGTTTCAGAAAATAATGATTCCTTATCATCACATCTAAACTGGTTTCATCTCCCCATCATGATCTTCTTCTCTCGTGTCTGGAAACAGTTTGTAGCTGATATCCAGCACTGATGTGGTGTAGCTTTTTCTCAGCCAGAGGATCTCTCAGTCCTAACATTCCATTTTCAGACAGATCCCAGACCTGGTCAAAGTAAAACAAACAATCCAGATGAAGTTGTTTAATTGACAGAGAGCTCAGCTTATGTTCTGCATGATTTTAGCAGGGTGAGCAACTATGACCCTTGTAGTACTGTACACATACCATTCTTCAAGCGGTTTTAAGACCTTTTGAGAAGCTTTTTCTCTGAAGACAATTTACCACATCCTCTTCTTTCACTCCTTTCAAGAGCATCACTTAGTCAAAACCCCTCATTTGGCTGATGAGATCATCTGTACAAATTAAAATACTGCTGTAACGGATATGCAGGTCATCGATTCATGGGTTCTGAACTAATGAATCACGGATCGTTGAATCTAAAACAATGCAAACCCAAAACTTGTAGATTTTGAATTCAGGCATATAAACCCAACTTTTTCTAAACTAAATGCCTGGCCTGGCGCCAGCCTGGCTGGATTTAAATTATTTACGACACTGGACGAGACATTCCAAAGTCACATGAGCAGCCTCAAAGGAGAAACGAAACACATTCCACAAGACACACACACACACACATGAGTACACACACACACAAACAAACTTTTCTTTATGCTCTTTATGTAAGTCCTTAATAATATGTATCTTGAATAGGTTTGCTTTGCATAAAATGGTTAATCCTTGTTATGTGAGGATTACAAGTTGCTAATTTATAAATTGGAAATGTTTCTCCTAATTTTAATGTTCTCAAATAGAATCATGAGTTGTAACCCTACCCCCTTAGCAGGTCGTAAAACTTTATGACTTAACAAACAGGACAGGAAAAAGCCAGCTAACTGGCACCTTTTAATACTGTATTCTAAATGTATTCTAAATGGCTCTTACTCTGACTCTTATCCCATGGCTCCTTCGGGAGCTTTCATCTCGTTGTTTTCGTTTCTTTTCATTACTAAGTTTATCCACCTATTCGCCTCTCCACACGAGGAAGATGAATTCTGAAACATTGCTTTGTTGAACCTTTCAAATATACCGCGCGATTACACATCTGCCCGGAAGACACGAGAGGACACGCCTAGCTACAGGACCATGCTCACGCTGCTCACACGCACGCTGGTCTGGCGGTTGACAAAGAGACACATCAGCCCGGAAGACACGAGAGAACATGCCCAATCACAAAGAGACCACATGCAAGTATCATTCTCTATGGAGATTTAAATGCTGCTTAAAGTTTGTCTATGATTTGATTCGTTGTTGTCTTTCAAGGGTTACTGTCTGTGAGTTTGCATAACTGAGCGCGTGATTCTGTGATCACGCCTATTCTCTCATTCATCCTCTCTCACTCATTCTCTCTCTCTCTCTCTCTCATTTGGATTCCGTTATGTCTTGTACAAAGTTTACTGTCTATATTGTCGTACGCGTATTTACCCTGTGTGATTTGTAGTTTGATGTATTATGAGTTCAATTATTAAAAACCGATATATATTCATGATTTCCTCCGACTGAAACGCTCACTTCACAAGTCAATGAAATGTCTGATCTTTAGCTACAAGCTCTTTACTTTTTAGTAACCTAAATTTCATAATGATAGGATAGGCCAGAGAATATTTTTCCTTTAATTATAAGAAGTGATAACTTTATTGAAAATTGATAAGTTAATCTTACGGCCGTTTGCTGGACAAACCACTGTTTGATTTGTGGTAATTTACAGTAAGAGATATTACTATAATTGATATGAAGAATGGAATATTGACATATTAATGAGTAAACTACAGTGCCTTGTAATGAGTTATTGATATATGCAATTGAGCTATTTTTCATATTCAATAATTTTAATGTAACTGTCAAATGAAATATATATATATTAATCTTATTCCTGATTAATTATTCAAATTCCCTATATATCATTTGAGTTAATTATTATGTACAACCCAGTGCGGCTACACTGCAATAAAAATTTCATTCTGCAAGAATTAAGAAAAAGTTACAGAGGCAAAGGACTTGCTCATGAGACTGCATTAGCATGTCTAGTTCTCAGAGACTGAAGTTTTTGCCTCTAAAATTAATCTACTGTTGCAGTAAATGTGTCTTTTTCCTCTAGAATCTTTCACCAAAGTTCCTGACATCTTTCACAAATGTGTTTTAGTCTGTGAAGAGTAAGGCCTGGCTTCAAACCAATCAACTATCAATCCACAATTTATAACAAAACATTTACAAAACAATGAAATAATGTCAATACTTAAAAATTAAGTAAATCTGAGTAACTGCATCTGGTACATTAACAAATAAAATTGAGTAGAAATAATTGAACATTTAAACATTTAAAAACAATATTTATGAGTAATATTAACTGTTTTTATTAATGAGTAATATTAACTTTTTATTTTCTCTAAACCTTTGTAAAATAATACTCCACACAACCACCAGTATACATGACATTGGCCTTTATTGTCAATGAGTACAGCAATACAACACATTTTACACTGTATACAATATTGCCTACATTTAAACTCATTTAACAAACATTTTATAAGTAAAAATTAAATATTTAAAAATTCAGGTAGCCTAATTCAAGTGTAATCAAATCAACCCAATATCCACCGGACCAGCGCTGGTCCTCGTGCCGGAGACAGACTAGCCTCTGCGGGTGAACTTTGAACTTCATACCGCAGTCCTGCGTTTCACTTACAGCCGATAGATACTGCGAGTGACTGACATAACCTGCCAATAAACAAACAGTGACAGTTCCGAGGACATTTTATCATCCAAATGATAATAATTATATTTATTATCATTAGGAATGAAGTCATGTGTTTATGCAAAGCGTTTCAATCATGCAAAAAGACAGGCGCGACTCTCGTTTAGGTGTCAAATTACGCCTTTGTATGTTGTTTTGCATTAAATATGATTTAAAGCACAGTAAAGATTTTATAGATAAAATAAAACATACACAAACCTGAATTTCACAGAGGAAATGCACCAAATCTGCGACGCTGAGAAGAGCGCTGTTGTCTGGAGACTGGAGAGTTCAAACTGCCCGCGCTCACTGACTCAACCAACCGTCGAGTTGTCGTCACGTCAGAGGGTGGGGGAGGGGTGCATTGTTTTAATTGAGTAAACTTACTCAAATTTTAAGAGTGTGTTAAATATATTAATAATATTGATTTTATTTAAGTAATATTTTTGTTTCTTGAAACAGATCAGTTTAATTCAACATTCTCAAATATTTTGATAGAATTTCACAAATATATTAAGTATATTATAAAGAAATAATTGGTTAGTCAAATACTAAATAATTTTATTGAAAACAACTTAAATATATCTGTAAATTTTAGATAAAATGAACTGTTGGATTCTTACTCAATTATTTTGGTATGTTTAACTCAAACAATCAAGTACACGATATTCAGAGATTTTATTAAGTTAATAAAGTTAAAAATTTCTGTAATATTTACTAAGCCACAGAATTATTTTTTACAGTGCAAGATTCACTGAGACTCAGTAATAGCTCTTTTAGTTTTTAGGAAGGTTTGTGAGGGTTGGCTCTTATAAGAGCTGTTGAGCTCGATATTGTAGACCTGAAAAAGAAGAACAGCATTATCTGCAAACAATCCTGTAAGACAGAATGGAAGGAAATATTATTAATTACGTGCAACTTGTACATTACATTGGGTTTTGTTTAGACATTAAAAGCAGCCTCTGTAAAGATGGTGTATAATTAAATGTTAAATGCATCCATTATTGAAAGCAAGTAATTAATAGCAAGCTATAGTCACATGAATTCTTTTGATAGTGTCAGATGAGACAGTCCTGGGGCTTGTACAATATCATACAAGTGTTAAACTGAATAATTAAGACTGTGACCCTAACCAGATACCCACACTTGCAGTCTTGGCCACTTGAGAGTGTGTGTACGTGACAGTGTGTGCACAAGACTGTCCCCGGTCTTAATAATGCCCAAGCACAGCGTCCTTAACACACACTTGTACAGTATGTGAAATATTGAGCTCATGCTCACAAGAACACTAGGCCAAATACAGGAAATACGTCAAATAAGTAATCAAGTGGTCAAGTGCAAAGATGGCATGTGTGGGTATTTGGACAGTGCAACAGTTTAAGAAACAACAAACACTGTACAAATTATAACAGCAGGAATGTTTTATAAAAGGGACAAACTCAAACTATCACAGACTTACTGCTGCAAATATCTGTCTCCACAGCTTTCTGTCTTCTCCATTTCCGAAGGAATACCTCTCCAGAAACACCACTGGGCTGACTGCTTCCTTTACGTCTTTTCAGCTAAAAATAAAAATACAAATAATAAAAAAGGGGAGAGAAAATAAAATTGAATTATATATAGAATGTTAATTATGATCTGTGAGCAAAATATTTATATATAAACCGATATGAATGAACTGCAAGATGGGAAAAAAATAATGTTTTATTATTTATTTATTTTTAATTTGTTAAAAATTTTTGGATTTACATTAAAAGGTACTAAAAGCATGGTACCGTATTTGATTACTGTGATATCTGTCATATAAAAGCACATAAAACACTAACATTACAGTGATACATTACAAACATAGTTTGGTGATTATTTTACCAATAATATACCATAGTAAAACTACAGTTACTGTGGTAAAAACATGGTAAATGTCCCGTTTACTGTGTTTTAATTTCAAATTTAATTTATTACTATTTATTACTATACTGTCGTGATTACTAGGATTTTACTACAAATACAACTTACATCTTTGAACCTGAAATGAATATAAAACGGATCGAAGGTCTATGGCACGTCACGTGACCGATAGAGTTTAATCACACTAGTTAGCAGCTGTGTTCATTTAGTTAAACACAATGAAACTCAAACACATCCGCGGATGACCGTTATATTATAGCGATTAAACATATGGCGGTAATCTGATTAATAAAGTAGCAGAATACATTTTATAAAAGGCATTAAAAGTGCGTATTTACGACTACTGACCCAAACTGTGGAACTGATGGCAAGTATCGCGATGTGTGCTGAATGAGACTTCTTGAACGTGAATTCATAGCGATAAACATCTCATGCCCTCGCGTCGAAATACTGACGCCAAATGTTTCTCACTGAAAGCAATGAAGGTCGTAGTGCGTTGATATTGCGATGCTGAGAGCCACATTTGGCGTCATAAAAGTGACGCTAGAGGTGCTTGACCATGCTTCGGTTTTTGACGCCTTTGGAGTGAGAATGGGTTGGCCATTTTCAGGGGCTTAAATGTATTTGGACAAAAAATTTATAATTTTTTTATATTTTTTTGAAAATACTTTGCAGGCAATGATTGTATTAAGGCCCCATTTACACTAGTGTATTTTTGTTTTAAAACGGCATTTTAGAATGAAAATGATCCTCGTCTACATTGGCGTTTCTGCTGCGTTTCAGAAACAATATCTGTTAACACTACACAACCTAAAACGCATGTCACGTGACCATTCATGCAGGTACAACCCTAGATATGAATAGGTAGATTCCCTATTATTTAGATCATGGACGCGTCTACGTGCTTGAAGCGATCGAATGGGGAACAATTTGCCTGGGTTTACTTGGTCATCAAGGATACGCAGAACGAATGTGGGCAGACATGCTATCATTTTCAAAAGTCTCCGTTTTGGTCCGTTTACACTTAAACGCAACCCCAGAGTTTTCAAACTAAAATGTGGCCAGCAGCGTTTTCAAACGTCTCCGTTTTTGAGTGTCGAAAACACCAGAGTAGTGTAGGCGTAACCGTAGCAAAAGTTATGCGTTTTAAAATGAAAATGTACTAGTGTAAATAGGGCCTAAGTCTGGAACTCATGGACATCACCAGAGACTGGGATTCCTCCTTTGTGATGCTTTACCAGGCCTTTACTGCAACTGACTTCAGTTGTTTATTTGTGGGTCTTTCTGCCTTTAGTTTTGTCTTCAGCAAGTGAAATTCTAGCTCAATTGGGTTGAAATCAGGAGATTTACTTGGCCATTGTGGAATATTTCACATTTTACCTCCAAAACCTCATGTGTTGCTTTTGCTACCTACAGGTTGATATTAATTCCAGCCATCCAAAGAAAGATTTTCCAGAAGTGGTCAGGCTTTTGTAGATGTAATGTTTTATATATATATATATATATATATATATATATATATATATATATATATATATATATATATATATATACGAAATGGTTGATTTGGCCACTCCTGATGTTTCTGCTATCTCTTTATGAATTTGTTTTGATTTTGAAGCCCAACAGTTGTCTGTTTCACCTGCATGAAGATCCTTTGACTGCATGTTGTGGGTTCACAGCAACAGCTTCCAAATGCAAATGGCACACTTAGAATCAACTCCAAATCTTTTATCTGCTTATGTAGAAACAACAAAGGAATAGCCCACATCTGTCCATTAAAAGTCTTTTGAGTCAACTGTCCAATTTATGATGGTCCCTTGATAAAGCAGAGAGGTACATAATAAATAACTGTAATTCCTTAACCTTTCCTCCTTGTGATTAGAATACCCTCAAATTAAAGCTTTGAGACCACATTCATTTTATAACTGTAACTTGAAAAGGTTTTGTTCAAGAGCATAAATAATAAAAACTGTGCCTGTTTTCAAATATATATGAATAAACTGTATAATAGACACTGTAGCAGGATTACAGAGTTTCCATAGTGGCCATAAAGGGGGTGAGCACCCTTCTGAAAGTTTAAGTGATGGATTTGACACCCTATGGCCTTGTGGACTTGACAACATGTGTACGCGGTGGCCATTGCAACTGTGCAAGACTGCAAGTGCACATGCACATAAAATGTGTGGACAGGGCAAGGCCAATGTCCAGTGACAGAAACTGATTGTTGGACAGTTGCACATATCTATTTACCATTCAAATCATATTTACACATTACCAACCCTAAACATTTGAAAAGTAGTTTACCCAAGTCTACACAAAAGAAGGGCACTCATAGGCTAACCATAATTTTAGCAACCAAAAAAATAAACATATTACATTTGGTTAGTACAGTCAGCCCAAAGCCTATCCTGCTACATTGGTTTGGGTTCAGACAGTGTTGAGATGACATGGTGTCAGTGTTGACGCAGTGGGTCAGTGTTGCTCATCCCTGCGTAGTCTGGATGGGTTCCTCCCCACTGCTCATTGACACTGAAAAGGGCTGTGAAAAATGTTTCTGCATGTACTGTAGTTGAATCATAAGCTCCAGTAGTCGGGGCAATTTTGATGCATTTCAAGGAGAGCGTACTTAACACTTGATCACTCCGGTGGAGGTTAATGACACTTCACACATCCAAATCTGACTGATGATGGCTTGACCTTTCCAGGGGGTGAATGGTCAGGGAAGTGTGTGTGGTGTTGGCCTCTGCTAAGGAGCCATTAGATGATCTCGCTGTCTTTCTGTTAATCTTAAGGCGAATGAATAACATAATGTCATTTTTACATGGATAATGGAAGCTAATTGCTGTGATATTGCTGTCCTGTGGCATAGTGACGTCTTTTGATCTTTTAATGGGGAGTCTGAGCGGTAGATCCATCTCTTTTTCACATGCTCTTTCGTTTACAAAACTTTCTTTTGGAAGTCTCATAGAGTAGGGCTGTGCGATTAATCAAAATCGTCATAAAATCATGATTTGAGCATGCGTGATTTGTAAAACGCTTTATAGCACGATTTTCCACGGTCCCTGACCTCCAACAGTATGCTATCTGATCCAATCAGAATGCAGCGGGCCTAAATGGAGCGTTAGAACAGAACATATTAGGCATATGCCTACGTAACACCAGGTTCACACACTCTGTCTGTGATGCATATTTTTTTTCCGAGCCCATGTTAACGGATCAAAACATTCACACTGCATGCGGTAATGGATGCAAAATATGTTAACAGAAAAGGTTAGGAATAGAAAGTGCGAAAATTATTATTATCTAGTACATAAGCACAGAGAGAGTTGTGAGTGCACAGGACACAGTTTGAGCGAAAGGAAACACGTTTTAAGTGTATGCACTCTCTCCGGGCACGAGCAGCGTGTATCTGAGTACATGTGTTTTGTGACAGACCAAAGGAAATCTGTGTGCGAGTGGAGAGTTTCGCGCTCGCGCATTATTTTGATGTGCTTTTGTGTTACAGTAACGCGCTCTCGCTGCTGCTTCTGCACTGCATACACATAGCCTTCTATATACACACTGCAAACAGAGTACGTGTGAACCTGTATAACCATGTATAACAAATCTATTTTCACCTGAGGCACGGCTACAATGAGCTCTATGACCAATGCATGGCAAAAAAAAAAAAAAAAATTCTCTGGACATGGGATTTATTTTTTAACAAATCTAGACATTTTTTCACACCTTTATTTGTGATTATTTTGACAACTTTCTGATGAAAACCTAAATGTATGGAATTACATTTGCTTCAATAAAAATTAACGCCTTTATAAAACTGAACGTAACTTTTTCAGAAACTATCAAAAATATGCCATTACAAAAGAAGAACAACACAATGAAAATGAAAAAAAAAATGAACTCAGTCGCACAAATTTAACAGGCTCTTCAAATATGCTTCATTCTTTGTTAATGTTTTTCATTTGTTTTCGCTAATCACGGATTCTAAATGCATTGCCACAGATTTCGCTTATGCTTCGCAGTTTTTCATTTGGTGTTTTGACAAAAACGTGGGGGCAGGCTTAACAGTGATCTACTCTGATTGGATAGTGAGCATTTGATGGAAAGGGTGCTCTCTGACCGGGAAGTACAGACGCCACTCAGTGGCGCACATTGGAAAGCTCTCGCGGTGATTTGTATTACTAAATATGTAAATAATATTTGAAGTAAGCTCGTGTCACTGAATGACAATAATAAGCTGCAACAAACTGTTGCACACTGTAACATGAAAAACTTGTATCGATGTTATTGGTTACTTCAGTAACACAAGCTTACTTCAAGCTGCCTTGAAGGACAAGCGGAGGAGGAAGATGACGCCGCTCCATGTCTCCTGAAAGCTCATCTTTACAGACTGAGACGATCGAAGGTCAAATATTATTTACATATTTAGTAATACAAAGCGCCGCGAGAGCTTTTTTATTATTATAATTTTTTTTTATTAATGCAGAGAACAAAAACATACAAAAGTATAAACATACATCACATAATATCAACCACAAAAAACAAACAAACAAAAAAAAATAAAGAAAAAAAAAATAAGAATAAAATAGAACTAAA
The DNA here is from genome assembly GCF_963082965.1 of Carassius carassius. Lineage (NCBI taxonomy): Eukaryota > Metazoa > Chordata > Actinopteri > Cypriniformes > Cyprinidae > Carassius > Carassius carassius. Next base: position 28,889,533 of record NC_081757.1, on the reverse strand, counting down.
GAAAAAAGGGCCAAAAACTAAACAAAATTACACAAGGAGATCAAAGGCAGAGCAAATTCTAACAGTCCTTATAGCTTTCTTATTAGATACTGAGATTACATTCAAATAGTTTTCCATTTATTTTAGGAAAACAGAGAAGACAAGTTTACAGTTGGAGCATTTGCATTTACAGTACACACACACACACACACACACACACACACACACATATATATATATATATATATATATATATATATATATATATATATATATATATATATATACAGTACAGACCAAAAGTTTGTAATAATAAATACACTTACTTTACAGTTAGACGTCCATTTGTCCCTGCAGGCTTCGGCTGGCATTTCCAGTTTACCTTCGGAATTCTGAAAGATGTCTCCAGGAAGCCTCTGTCCATATTCGGGGCGAAACTAGGATGGTTCACAACGCAAACATCCGTGTCCTAGTCTGCCTCGGACGTTTCTTCGAGGAGAAATTGGCATCTTTGAAATTCTTGGCAGCAGACGGACTCTAGCTCTGTGTCCGTAGGCGCACAACGAGAGCACGGGCACCACCAGTCCGCGCCAGCTCGAGCACGCCCGGGCTCCTCGGACGCAACAGGCAGGTCTCCGGCCTCGGCTGCAGCCGCCGACTCCTGTTCCTCCTCTGCGCTATATTGTGGCTCGTATAGATAGCCACGAACATCTGTTTCGAGCAACAGACTTTGAAAATCCTCTTCTTCCATATCATGAGTAGTTCCTCCAGCCATTCTCGTAAATCTGACTCCATAAGCGCTTGTTAGCTTAGCTACATAGCTTCCAAACAAGATGGCGGATTTTCATTTTCGTTTCTGTAAGTTTAGTCCCACCCACTGATCTGTAATAGGCCTGTAGGGTGAGTGGGTCCTACCCCCTGGAATAATAATAAGCTAGTGTCTGTAGTCTATACACTTTTCAATGAATTTTGACTTCCTGCTTATTATGACGCAAAATGACGATTTTTACGTCATAATAAGCAGGAAGTAAAACACTTAAATCCTTATTTCTCCCATCTCAGGGAAAAATAAAGGAAAAATCCATGATCATTATAATATATGACTGGGTTTCTAACAATACAAAGCTAAATGCAAATGGGTGAAGTGTTCCTTTAAGGTCAACACGGCATCTTTCTTGAAAAAATAAATGAATACAAATAAATGCAGCCATTGACATATAGTTTATTTATAGTTATTTTCAAAGTTTCAATGTACTTTCAAAAAAAAAGTCATTATATATATATATATATTTTTTTTTTTTTTTACTCTAACAAATAAGTTAAAAATGAAGAAAAAATATTTCGCTTATAATTTCTGTGCAGGAGAGACTTGGTGTTGTTTACAAACAAAAGGAAATATATTGTATTGGATATATATATATAATCGTTGGTGCCGAAACAGGATGGCTGCCTCCGTGACGTGCTCTGCAGTTGTTTTTGTGTTTTTGTTAGTTTGTCCTGTCTTTAGTTATATTCCTGCAATCAGTTTCACCAGGGATGAATTGCTGGACATTCGGCAACATACGTCTCCCAATATTTCACCGGTTTTCGACTATTCTGATGTTTTGCTAGACATTCTTGTCGGCGGAGCGGCTGCGCGGATCACACGCTTCAAGAGGAACTGCAGACGGGGCTGGCGCGCTTGTGAGACTCAGAAAACGCGGATTTCGAACGCCGTTGCCTAGCATCCTTCTGGCAAATCTCCGCTCTCTACCCAACAAAACGGACGAACTGCTTCTGCTCTGTCGGACAAATAAGGATTTCTCACACTCTAGTGCTCTGTGTTTCACGGAAACTTGGCTGAATGACGCCATACCGCGTCATACAGCGCGCTCCATCTGCTGGACTTTCAGCTATTCAGAGCGGTCCGCGAAGCAGAATCAACGGGGAAATCGCGCGGCGGCGGGACATGCTTTTACATCAATGAACAGTGGTGTACAGATGTAACTGTGTTAAAGAAGATGTGCTGCTCAAATCTCGAAACACTCTTCATTAACTGCAAGCCGTTCTATTCGCCGTGAGAGTTTCACTCGTTCATTCTGGTGAGTGTTTACATTCCTCCACAAGCGTATGCAAGCTCAGCTTTACAGAAACTCGCTGAGCAGATCACAGAGACAGAACAACAACACTCGGACTCCATTTTAATCATTCTTGGGGACTTTAATAAAGCCAGTCTCTCCCGTGAACTGCCAAAATACAGACAGCATGTTACATGTCCCACAAGAGACAGTAATATATTGGATCACTGTTACACCACAATAAAGGATGCATATCACTCTGTTCCACGAGCAGCTTTGGGATGTTCTGATCACCTTCTGGTTCATCTTATACCGACCTATAGACAGAAACTAAAATCAGCTAAACCTGTATTAAAGACTGTAATAAGATGGACTAATGAAGCAGAGCAGGATTTACAATCTTGTTTTGACCTCACTGACTGGAGTATTTTTTAAGCTGCTGCCACCGATCTGGATGAACTCACAGAGACCGTAACATCATATATCGGTTTCTGTGAGGATATATGCATTCCTACCTGGACTCAACTAAATTACCAAAGAAGATGCTTACATGAAGGGGGACAATGTCTTGTATAAACAGGCTAAATACACACTGGAAAAGAAGATCAAAGTGGCAAAGAGGAATTATTCTGGAGAAATAAGGACTCAGTTTACTTCGAAAGACTCCGCATCAGTGTGGAAAAGTCTTAAGAAGATCACCAATTACAAGACACCACCCCCCAGCACTGTGGAGAATCAACGACTGGCAGACGATCTGAACGAGTTTTACTGCAGGTTTGAAAGAACACCCATCACCTGCCATGAACGCCTCCCCACACAACCATTCACACCATTCACAACTCCTGCAACCCATCATGTACACCTCTCCAAACAACCGTTCACACCATTAACAACTCCTGCAACCCGCCCTGAACACATCTCCAATCAAGCGCTCTCACCATTCACACCTCCTGCATCCCCCCTCTCCACCACACCTGCAATTCAGATCAGCAAGGATTCGGTGCGCCAGGTCTTCCAGAAGCAGAAAATGAAAAAAAGCACCAGTCCCAGATTGTGTTACACAAGCCTGTCTGAAATCCTGTGCGGACCAGCTGGCCCCCATCTTCACAAAGATCTTCAACAGATCGCTGGAGCTGTGCGAAGTCCCTTGGGATCATCCCCATCCCAAAGAAATCCAAAATTACAGGACTAAATGACTACAGGCCTGTGGCTCTAACGTCTGTGGTCATGAAGTCATTTGAAAAACTGGTGCTGGCCCACCTGAAGGACATCACTGGACCCTTGCTGGATCCTCTTCAGTTTGCCTACAGAGCAAACAGGTCTGTGGACGATGCAGTAAACATTGGACTGCATTATGTTGTGCAACACTTAGACAGACCGGGGACTTATGTGAGGATCCTGTTTGTGGACTTCAGCTCAGCCTTTAACACGATCATCCCAAACCTCCTCCTGCCCAAACTAACTCAGCTCTCCATGCCCACCTCCATCTGTCAGTGGATCAACAGCTTCCTGACAGACAGGCAGCAGCTAGTCAGGCTGGGAAAATACACATCCAGCACCCATACAATCAGCACTGGAGCTCCCCAGGGCTGTGTTTTCTCCCCACTGCTCTTCTCCCTGTACACCAACGATTGCACATCTAAGGTCCCCTCTGTCAAGCTCCTGAAGTTTGCAGACGACACCACACTCATCGGCCTCATTCAGGACGGTGACAAGTCTGCTTACAGACAGGAGGTTAAAGAGCTGGCTGTCTGGTGCAGTCTCAACAACCTGGAGCTTAACACACTCAAAACAGTGAAGAAACCCCCCTGAACTCCCCCCACTCACCATCATGAACAGCACTGTGACTGCAGTGGAGTCATTCAGGTTCCTGGGCACCACTATCTCTCAGGACCTGAAGTGGGACATTCACATTGACTCCATTGTGAAAAAGGCCCAGCAGAGGTTGTACTTTCCTTCGCCAGCTGAGGAAGTTTAACCTGCCACAGGAGCTGCTGAAACAGTTCTACTCTACAATCATCGAATCCATCCTCTGCACTTCAGTAACTGTCTGGTTCAGCTCAGCTTCTAAATCTGACCTCAGAAGACTACAGAGGGTAGTCCGGACTGCTGAGCGAATCATCGGTACAACCCTCCCTTCTCTTCAAGAACTGTACTTATCCAGAGTGAGCAAAAGGGCTGGCAAAATAACTCTGGACCCCTCACATCCAGCACACTACCTCTTTGAACTGTTGCCATCTGGTCGACGCTATAGAAGCACTGAGCACCAGAACGACCAGACACTGGAAAAGTTTCTTCCCTCTGGCAATCCATCTAATGAACAATTGATAAAAACTGTGGAACACACTACACTATTTATACACTATTTATACATACACTTATTTATCTAACACACATACTTAGCGTACACTTAAATTTTTTGCACATAATATACCTGTACATACATAATGCTCATTGTAATATACCTGCCATACATTGTCAATTTGTATATTTTCGTTCCTTACCTACCTATTTGTATTTTTTTTTTTTTATTCCATTTTGTGTTTTTTGTTCTGTCATCCGGTGTCTTTCCTAGGAATAATATATATATATATATATATATATATATATATTATTCCTAGGAAAGACACCAGATGTATAGCATTAGGCTTTGATATTCATTTTTAATGTGACCCGTTAGATCATCCAGCAGACATTACTCTCAAAAGCAGCCTGCATTTGTGATGAAATTCACAGAAGATATACCTTATGATAAGTGAGGGCTCACACATCTAAACAAATATTGATTCAAATTAATCGCTGAATGGATCCATTCCATGTTACTAGCAGGCAGGTGAAAAGGATGAATACAGAAAAGTAAAGAAGGACATTTAGCAAGGACATTAGAAAGCAAGAGCCCGATTTTCAGCTGAGGCCAGATCACTTTGATAAATTGGCACCCGGGCTCATTTGGCCTGAGTATAAGAGAGCGACGCAAGCATATTTTAAACCATTAAGGGCTAAAGTTAGCCTCCCCCAACCTGCCATCAATCATAGACCTCAAGCCCCTTAGCTTTAGCTAAGGCTTTACTTTACTGCTGAGATGCTGTAGAGGCCTACAGAACAAATGTTTCATTTTCATTTGATGATCAGTATTGCTGCTACAGGGCCCTGGGAGAGTGGAAGGGCAGGGGAATTAAATAATGTTAATTTAAGTCTGCACTCACAGACAGGTCAAAGCTAAAAGCTAACAATTGTCTTTGGGGGAAATGATGCACAAAGACAGAATTACGTTTGCGGCCATTGCTTGGAACCAAACTAGATACTCCTATTGACTGCATAATTTGTATTTTGTGTTCAATAAATTCATCCACACAAACATTAGGGCATATCTGGGCTTTACAGAAAATTGCAAAGGCTGCAATTTGATTAAAATAAAAAAAGCTTAAGAGTGAAGCACAACAATGTTTTCTTTAAAACGGGAACTGCTCATGGTTCAGGGTTTTCAGTGTCTCAGTGCGGCTCACAATAAAAGCTGCTCCTGCTAACTCATCTCTGCTTGTGCAGTAAGCTTGGGTCATTTAGAACATGCATTTGGGAATGCACCAACATTCTCTGCAAACTCAAAATGACAAGCGTTTATAAACCAGCTGTTGTCACAGAAACTTTAAGGCCTTCCTCTGCCAAAATGAAAGTGTTTGAAAATGAAGGAATTTAGACAGTCATGTGTATTAGTATTGAGTCTTTGCATTTGTGTTCAATCAATCATCAATCAATCAATCAATCAATCAATCAATCAATCAATCAATCAATCAATCAATCAATCAATCAATCAATCAATCAATCAATCAATCAAGACAGCAATCCAGTGCTGCTTTTTAATTTCAAATTACAATCACAATTCTTATCAGAAAAATCACAATTAGAATTCCCCCTTAATTCAAGAACAATTTTTGCAAAATCAGAACGATTCAATTTGAGCCAAAATCACAATTAAATTTGATTTGATTCTGTGTTCAAGTGCATTCACAAAATTATTTATATGCTTTGTCAGAGGGCAAATTACAGTGCAGCTTTTATATACAAAGTAAATAGGTTTCAGTCCCTTTAAAAGTGCTATATATTATTATTATTATTATTATTATTATTATTATTATTATTATTATTATTATTATTGTATGATCTTTAAATAACATCCATCATTAAATGCAAGATATTTAAAATATACATGAAGTATACAGTACTTGCAATAGCTCCACTTCAGCACAATATAATGGCCTTAAGTATCTTCAGTTGGACTTCAACACTACCTCCCAATTAAAGGGTATTATACAGAAAATGCATTTTTCCAATTTAGTAGACTTAAAGTAAACTAGTTTAGTAATAGTCAAATAGAAATTGCAGGGTACACTCGATTCAAAAATCCATGTTTCAAGATTAGTGCATATGTATCGTCAGGGTTTGTAACTGATGGATCGAGAAAATGAGTGTATCGTTACAGCTCTAACTCGTTAGCATTTATTAGATCATTTTGCTGCACAATTTGAGAGTTCATCTGAAACCCTCCACCTGTATAGATGTGCTATGGGTTATTGTATATGCTCCTTGTGCAGTCTTAAATAGTCATAGAAGTAGCAAGTTCCTGTACTTGCTTTGCAGTAATAGCAATAATCTACAACAACAGCACAACCAACAGCAGCAGCAATTCAGAAGCGTAGCAGATCTATTCTGCCAAGACCAAATACATTAACTTTGTTATATCCATTACCGTGCTTAAATCTTCAGAGAGCTGTCATGATAGAAATGCAATGAAATTCAAGGACCAAAGGCTTTTTCCAAAACATATTATTTTGGTCTAAGCTTACAGAAGAAGATGCAATGTGTGTTAATTGGTTAAAATATGGCTGTTTTTGGTAAGTTGCTAAGTACATGTTGTTGCTAATCCTGTAATCCTGTTCAATACAGACCTTCCCTGTGTAACAATTTTCTTGTCTTGTAAACAGGTGACCTTGAGGCCAAAACAGGATAACAAAGCAGGGAACAAAAACACAACGATAACTCTATAATTGCTTGAGATTTTGATGTCTGTTCTAAATCCTTCTATAAATCTTAGTTCTATTTCTTACTTCTCTCAATTGAAGCTGGGTAATGGCTACCAACAAAGGTTGTACTCATTTATTTCGGTAGTGAATGCAGCACAACACAAAATGACAAGCAATTTGTTCTACCACAGCCACATATCAATGGAAGACATCTATGTTCTGCTTTTGGCGAATGAAAAGAGTAAAACATGCACTTAGTAGATTATAGAAGAATATAAGGTAGGCACTAAGAAGGAAGCTCCTTAGAAAAGCATGTGGGGTAAAAATTTACATAAACTATTTGACATTTTAACCTCCAAATGGTATTTACTTAAGTTGGATGAAATTGCTTTTCTGACCAGAAAATTACTGCGGTTTGAAGCTGAATGTCACAAAAGGATAGTAGTTAGTGCTGTTCTATAAGAAAGCAGAAAGGTAATGACAAAAGTAAAAAAATATATATATATAATGGAATATGATATAAACAACTAATTGCAGTTTTGGGTATAAAAAGGTTGTTTTCATCACGGTATGTTATGCATATTGAATACATAACTCTTTTAAAGGAATAGTTCCCACAAACATGAGAATGAATGGGGACAGACCTGTTCAAGCTTCAAAAAGGCATTATAAAGCATAATAAAGATGGTTTATACATCTGTATGAACTATATTTCCAGTCTTCTGAAACAATATGATAACTTTGTGTAAGAAACAGATGTAAGAAAAAAAATTATAATTCATGATAAAAAGAATGATCCATTAAAAAATCTAAAATTTATTTTTGGGTGAAATATCCCTTTAAGTAAAAAACAAAAACAAAAAAATAGTCGAGATATATTTTGAAGAATCATAAATTAGTGGAAATAGAGAGTAGGGAGAAAGAGATGGAGACCTTATAAAATAAACGATTCCTGTCATGTATGGCTAGACATTAATGATTATTGACTGGTAGAGATAGAACTGTCAAAAAACCCAATTGCCTTGCATTACTGTGCCCTTCTTTGATATCTAAAGAGGACACGAACAATGCATTTGTGGCCCGAGGCTGAACAAGTTTTCATGAAAAAAAAAAATAAAAAACATAATTATTTATATATATATATATATATATATATATATATATATATATATATATATAAACCTTGTTGCCCCACTAACTTTATTTGATGTATATAAGGTGAGAAACTTTGAGATCAGCGATTAATTTAAAACATTGTTTGAACTGAGACTTAGTGTTGCAGACCGTAACCTCTTCCCTTTAAGTGCTTGCCAATAAAATAGTTTTCTGTCCATCTGTTAAACCATAAGGTCAAATCTTTCCATGTATAATAAGTTTTCGTAAAAGCTTTCTCTCTTGTTTCCAAGAGTCATCATTCATCTGTCTATTCTTTTTTAAACCATATAATAAAATCATAATGCAGTTCATAATGCTGTTCGAACATCTATGGACTCTCAAAAGAGAGATTATTATCTTAAATAAATAAAAAAATTCTGTAAAGTATTACATAATGAGCAACTCAGGTTTTTTGCATCTCTTGCAGTGCATCTGGACTTTTTTTGGCAGTAAATCCAAAGACAAAATACTTTAGTAACACAGTAGATTGAAATCTAAAAGTGTAGTGAATTTTGGTGATTTGTGAGCAGATTTTGCTAGCTTTGTCTCCTAATAAGACTACTGGTTTTTACTTCTGGTTTCTTCTATTTCTTCATTCAAGGGGCTGGTGTGTATGTGTGTGCCCTCATGTATAATACATTTTGGAAAGGCTGCTGTTTATTGGTTTATGCATGGTTCTCCCAGAACAGCCACAGAAGCTGCTAAACATATACTGTAATTTGAAATCAAAATGACATCATGCTCACTATTTAATTTTGCCGGCACTTTGACATTATAGCAAAATTTGTATTATAAATCAGTAACTACTATATAACTTTAATTTGTGCTGCATGCATTTTAGTGATATGATTGTTCTTTCAACAGGTATGTATATGTTCAATTTCCAATAAAGACGGTGAGTTAAACAGTATGACATCGACACATAAACCTAGAACCTCATTTGGATCCAGCACTTTCATTTCCTGCCACCTGACAGACATGCTTCCACAGACATCCTTTCCCTGTGGTTTATTTGTTTAGTTCTCAGAACTGTGATCTATCTACTGTTTAGAAATGTGTTCCAGGCTGTTTGTTTCTTTTTCAACCTCCATTAACACTTGGCAAAAATCTGCTTTCAGAACATTGTCCAGCACAATCTCCAGCCAACGGAGTGCTCACACTGGCCTCGCAACATCAAAAACGGGGTCTGTGTGAGCGTGTACAAGACAGACTGGCAGGAAAAACAGATACAGAGTCAGAGAGGAACAAGCTGAAAGAGATAAACAGAGCAAATTAAAGTATAGAAATAATTTAGCAAACAAATTTTCAGTCACCAAACACACACTTGCATGTTTTCGACTCCTGGCACATGACAACTTGATGCAACACAACAGACGGGATGGCATAATTAGGTTCGAACTGGTAAGGTCTGGCAGAGGCAACACTAGTGGGGATGACGCAGATTGACACAAGCGTTGAGAAGTTTGGAACCAAAAAAGCGTGGGCAAATCTCTTTTCAAGTCACCATAGACATATGATTGGTGTCTAACCATGCCAACTCTCTGCATGTTTGTTAGCATTTGAAAATAATGCCAAGAATAACAGATGATTAAGTTGTATAGAATGTCTGACCAAATTTAAGTGCCTTGAAGATTGGAGGAATTCATCAGTTTGTGCCTTTCTATCTGTGGTGTGTGGTATTTTGAGATAATGACTTATGGCTTGGACTATACGGGGTGTAAGTGTGCAGGTTGTTATTGTATACGGGAATTAGGTTTAAAATATGAGAAGGGAAAAAGAGATATGTTGGTCTACCTACATTTTAAAGTTAATTAGAACTCTGCTATGCAGGACATTGCTAGCTTGGTTCATGCAGAATTTATTTGAATAAATTGTGTAATCAATAATGATTTTAAATAATATTTCATTAGTTGATGTTAGCTAATGCAATTTTTTTACATTAACAATGACTAATACATTTGTTACATTTACATTTTATTAAGCTTTGTTAATATTTGTTAATAAAAATACAACTCTTAACTGTTATTTTTCACTGTTAGTTTAGTAACCATGTCAGCTCAGGTCCATTAATTCAGTTCAATTCAATTCAAATTTATTTGTATAATGCTTTTCACGATACTAATCTTTGCAAAGAAAGTTTCTACATTATATAGGATTAGCAGTATAGATGTGTGTATATATATATATATATATATATATATATATATATATGTGTGTGTGTATTGGCCCGGGCGCGTCTTAAAATAGCAAAAGTGGATTTGGACATGCCCTGAGTGCACCTGCGCTGTGCGCTTTACACTTTGCGTTTAGATTGTTAAAATAGGGCCCGATGTGTTCAACCCAAGCAATGAATGATAATGTGCAATCATCAGATATAACTGAAGTACATAGTAATGGTATGCATTATGTGAATGCTTGGCTAAAGAGATGTGTCTTTAATCTAGATTTAAATGGAGAGAGAGTTTCTGAGCCCCGAACTTTATAAGGAAGGCTAATCCAGTGTTTGTTAGCCAAATGTGAAAAAGCTCTACCTCCTTAAGTGGAATTTGTGACTGTACAGTACAACCAAAAAACCAGAGCTACTCAGAATTGTTAAATTAATTGTTACAGAAAAGTAAAAGGATGAAAATATCATTTTAAATTTACATTTTTGCTAATAAGCAAAGTAAGGACAGAAGCCAAGGCAGCACTGGCAAAAATAAATGCTTTCAAACAAATGAACTTACTAACCAAATAACCAATTAACTAACTAATTAGCTAGCTAGCTAATCAAGGACCATGAGATCCACAAACATACTGTACATACAGGATAATGTGTTTTATTTTATTTTATTTTATTTTATTTCTCAGAAGTGGGAGAAGTGAGAAGCCCCCGTAGGTCTTATTTTTCTCTTTGCCTAGAGAAGACTTTGCTCTCGTTTTACCTAACTCTCTCCTTCTGAAATTTCTAATAAAGCTATAAGCTATTTTATAATGCAGCATAATGTAGACCAGGACATTTATCTGTGACCTACAAAATTCAATGTTTTCTTGCACTGCAGTCAATTAGTAAGTACTTGTTTGACATAAAATGCATGTTGTGGTTATTCAAGGAATTCACTGAGGCAAAATTAACTCGCCTCCTTTACAAAAAGTATTCATAATCTCCAATTCTTCTATTCATCAAACTATGAATAGGTTTAAATATATATTATAAATGTTACCCTGCTCTTAACTTTTCCATTGCAGCATGGACATTAGTTGTACTGCACACACACACACACACACACACACACACACACACACACACACACACACACACACACACTCTCTCTCTCTTTCTCTCTATTTGCTATTGCAGATATAGAGGGTTTAATGACACAATTTCCTTGATTGTGTAGTCATTGTGGACCACTGGCATGAACTCATTACAGAGACAATCCCTCTGGAGCTACCTGCTGCTGTTAACCTCAGGAGATCCTTTTCTGCATAGTCTCAGGCTGGGAAATAGGTTAGGGACAAATCTAGCCTCTGTGTGGTGAAGTTCCAGACACTAACTCAATTGTACAGTCCCAGAGTTTATGAAGATTTTATTAGATAAGATGTTTTACCTTTGTTTAGGACTTCAGTATTGTATTGTAATGTATCTGGTTTGCCATGGTGGTTGTAAACACCATAAAGGACCATGCATTAAGAAAAGTTGTTAGTTTTACTCTACAGTCTCACCAGCTCTCTAAACAGAGGGAAAAACCATGTTCACAGAGCTAAGTTTGAGCTAGGATCCATTAGCATGTTCTCTTCCAATGGACTTACTTATTGATGTAGTCCAGCCCTCTTGTCTTAAAGCATCCAATATCTTTACTTCACTTTTTATTATTGCACACTCTTGTTATTGTTTATTGTACTTTTTTCTCCCAAATGGTTCCAATCACACAAATTACAATAACGTCATAGTATCTGAATTAAGCTTCTTAAAGGATTAACATGTTTTAACGTACATTCTGTGCATCAGAAGTCATCGGAATAAATTCCAAAAAAAAAAAAAAAAAAAAAAAAAAAAAAAAAAATATATATATATATATATATATATATATATATATATATATATATATATATATATATATATATATATACATATAAGGAATGAGATTTGAGGCTTTGTGACAGGATACTTTTCCATTTCGTTTTAAGCATTCTGCTTCTGAAACTGAAGCTAGTGAAACCATTTGCAAATTCAATCAAGAGCAATAGCAGCACTATAAAAATTCTACATGGGTAGACGAGTTGCATTTGTTATTTTGATTGCTCCTTTGGAGGGAATGAGTGTGATGTTGATGTCAGGGGTACTCTGCCAAATGTGGCAACACAGACGCTCATGGATGAGGTGTGATGTGAAAATAGGATATTATTTATTTGTTTTGACAGGATGTTATTGAGAAAGTGGAATGAGGGGAGAATAGGCTTATGGCTACTCTATGTCTCCACAGAGATGAACATAGCAGCAGACCTTCTGCTGCTGCTGACGTGACAAACACTTTTTTGCATTTGTATCAATATAGAAGAATGTCAGCTTCACGGGCTTATTTTAACTGTTAAATAATTATTGCTGCTGAAATTACTTAAAAGTCTAAAAATATTTTAATGTTATTATGCTGTTATTACTATTTTATTACTTAAGAACCTAATTCTGATCTGCAGGTTTTCCATTTTTAGCTAGACATGTATGCTAATAAGACATAATGAAAAGAACAAAACTAAATATTGTGCCTTGAGTAATATAAGCTAAAGCTAATATTTAGATGTGATGCAACCAAACCATTTTATTTCAAGTAAAGAGTGCATCTCAGTATCTTCTAAAAGCTGTTTTTCTTTGAGGTTTCTTTGTTTTCTGCTCTGCTGTTACTCAGGAAGCTCAAGCGTTCCTGACAGACACATCTGTCTGGCTTTATTTGCAGAGTGCCAAGCCTACTGGCTTTTGCTCTTTGTAGCAGTGATCTCTGTCGGTCTTCTGCACCTAAGCTTTCTTTAGGCTTTTTGTAAAATTGATTGGAGAAGAACAACTGGATGACTTGAAAATTATTATTATTATTATTAGTATTATTATTATTATTATTATTATTATTATTATTATTTTCTGTAGTAATAAATCTACAAACTCCAAAGGGATAGTCTAGATTTAGGGCTCAGAGGATATTTATATTTTGAGGCATCCCATGATAAATGTCATTTTAGAGCCGAGTATTGCAGATCATATTGCTTAAGAATAAAACACTGACATCTTTGACCTTTACAGATTGAAAAGTATGTCCCAACCCAAGTATGAACAGTTTATTAGTAGCAGTTGTCTCAGAAGAAAACATCTCCTGCTTGTATTATTCAAACATTAATTTCTTGAGGCAAAAATTCTGCTCACACAGAATATTTAACAAATCCCACTGGAACAGGGATTTCAGATGAGCATATCATGTTGCCTCTAAACACGCATAAAATAATGATACCCTCAGAAGCCTCTGAGGACGCAGTTGCCTTAATGTGAGCTTCAGTAGCATTACATCAATGAATATATAGTTTGTGGTATTTGATGGCTGTTGACTTGAATTTACATTTTGATCACAGCTTAATTTATTTCCTCTAGAGTAATTTAGTCATTAATTTATTTTTTATCAAACAGCTTTTAGGATTTTTTTTTTCACAGCATTCTGCAGTCAAATATTTTTAGCACACTAACCGCTATATTTCATGTTTGTTTATTAATATATTTGAATTCTTCATAGTATTTAAATGCTGACATTAGACACTTGGTTTTGAGGTCGGCAAGATTTAAATAATAATATTAAATAATAATAATAATACTAATTATTATTTGAATAAACCTTTATGCTCACCAATAATTAATTTATTCGATCAAAAATTATGAATAAAAGTAATATTCTGAAATATTATTACTCCAGACTTCCGAGTATTAAAAGCTTTCTAACCCCAAACTTAGTTTAGTTGTTATCTGTGTGATAACTGTAATCAACACATCACTTGAGTATAAATTCTGTGGTAATCAGGACCCCAACATTCCAGCTGCCTCTCTACCATGCACTTTCTTTTTTATTTATTACTGCCCTAAGGAAAGGAAAGTTATGGCAACTCTTGCCAGTACACCCAGTGCTGTCAGCTATTCCCCTTGAGCAGGTGTGTTATTTTGCTGTTTCTAATTATAACCTTTAATCAGAGCTTGCCTTTGATTGGTTTTAACTGTGATAACTAGATGAGAAGGGGGGAAAGGGCAGGCAATCAGAATATTCTCAATTGGAAGAAATTTTGTTATCTCAACAGGGGCAGGAAAAGTTGAAAACATTTCTCATCCCCTTATAAAGTTACAGAGGAAACACATTTGAATCATATTATGTGATTGTCCTTACAAGGTGAATAGGGAAATGAAAGAAGAGTTGCCAACTTTACTCTTTCCACTAAAAAAAGCCTTTGTTCTGTTTAGCAAAAGTGGGCATGAATATTTGGAAGATAGTGCTGTTTGATGGGTGCCCAGATGATGCCCCGCAGTGTTGAAAGCCTGTTATGTTTCTTTGTAGTGGTCCGATGTTACTGTTTCTTTCACAGTTGCATATAATTCTTCTTAGTGATCAAGGGGCAGCTTTAGCGATTATATTAAAAGATACCTACCTGGTTGGGTATTTACATTTGCCTGTAGAGGACAAAGATTGCATTCATTCAAATTAAAGAAAAACATATCTTGCATTATAGCTTGATGCAGGACATTTTAGTGTTGCCCTTCAATGATTTCCTTTCATTTTGAGAGGCAGGTAATTGCCAGGCTCCTGCAGAGTTGCTCTGAGAAGTACAAAGCTCTTATTGTTGATTTTGTTTTGCATGGTTAGAAACCTGCCTCTCCTAGCTTCTCTGGCTGGGAAAGAGAATGAAACTTAGATCAGGAATCACTTGTTATGTCAATGAAATATGTACAAATGGGATTGCACTGCCAAAGCAACCTTATCAGAGGACAATGTGACGCCAAGAGCAGCAGATATTTCTTCATAAACTCATGGGGAGAAAATAAATAAATAAATAAAACCTCAGATGCTGAGTGTGTTGGTTTTCTGTGGCTCTTCTTATGCTTTTTGAACAATTTGGATCAACAAAAGGAAGTAGAGCCAGAAGGGAATATCCCTGTTGGAATCCAGACTTTGAATTGGTAGCAAATACAAACAGTTGTTTAGGTTTTCTCACCTCTCAGCTTTATGCTTTAAATTATTTATCTTCCATTAATTTGCTCAGCAGAAAGTAGCTATTCATTATGCTGAATATTCCAAATAAATAGTCAGACATATACAAAACACTTTGCAATAAGAAGTCGTTAACATTGTTGTTCATTAGTCAGTGCATTATATATCACGGTGTTTACAAAAATATTATTATCATACCAATACTTATGTTGTTAAAAAAAATCACAGTATGCTCACCAAGGGACCAATACATACACAAAACTTGTACACACACACACACACACACACACACACACACACACACACACACACACACACACACACACACACACATATATATATATATATATATATATATATATATATATATATATATATATATATATATATATATAATAGATTTATATAATAATAGATTTCCAAAATATGATTTCCAAAGTTATGATGACATTATAAAAAACTGGATGCTCTACTTTTGAAGTGAAAGAAATCTGATTACAGTGTGTCAACATAGTAAGAAATAGTTTGGTCATTGTATTGTTCTCTATTTCTTCATCAAGGGCCAAAAATGTAAACAAAAATATAAATGCTCAGCTTTCTGAAGTCAATAACAATGAAATGGTGGACCTACTGCTGGAATCACCCCAGAAACTGCCAGTGGCTTACGACAAAATAATCCCTTTCACAGTGTGTGTAAATCACTGATTGCTCTCAAGATTGGTTCAGGAGGAAGCATCCTAGACATCTTATATCTGAAAGGAAAGTGATTTGAGTGCAGGTTTGTTTTTATTACAGCTTATGTGAACTAAACTTGGTTAAACAAGGCATGGGAGCTTGTTGTATGGAAGGCTTTCATGGTCTGTGATTATGGTTATACATGAAGGCGAATGAGTTTGTTGAGAAATGAAGAAGCAGTGAGGAGAAGCAGCAAGGGGGATGCAGAGATATGATGGAAGGGGTTTGCTCCATATGGACTGATAACACACAAGTTGTAGGTTTGATCTCTAGCAGGGGTGTCCTAGAAACACTCTTGCCTCAGAGCAATCCCAACATGGGATATATTTTCATCTTTGCACTGGCAAAATGAAAGGTAACATTTTAGAATCTTCTAAATTAATAAATAGGTTATGCATACATGATGCAATACAGTATATTAAAAAGCAATAACAGATTCATTGACTAGCTCCTAATTGTCTTTATTCATAAAATTAAGTTGTGCAATAGCATTCTATATAATTAAATATTTGAATGCTGAATTCTAAACAAGTAAAAATAGTTTTCCCTTAAAAAAATAAAAATAAAAATAAATAATAATAATAATAATAAGAATAATAATGATAATAATAATAATAATAATAATAATAATAATAATAATAATAATTCTGATGTCCTTTATACACTGCTTCATGAATAGCAGTTTTGCTTCTCTCTGCGTCATTCTTTTCACCACAGTTTAGCATTTCGGAATTGACTGCAACAGAATAAAATTGGAGGGTAAATGAGACAGAAATGCATTTTGTTTGGTTTCTGCCTGACTGAGAACTGAATATCAGGAACACTGGATGTTTCCACCCAGTCCAAATTATATGAATACATCAGTCATGCTTAAACAGTCTGAAAGTGAACTCCTAGCCAGACAGCAATGCTGCTTGTTTTTAGCCATCTCTGTTGACATGCAGATGAACATTTTATAGCCTGAATAAATCTGCTGCATTAATACATGTAGAAAAAAGAAGTGCGTAGTTGTTTTGAGCTTTGAGTGATTATAATATGTACCATTCTGTTTGTATTGTATTAAATGTAATGCACCTTGCAGATGAGATCAATATCAGTGTGATAGCAGACCTGTTTTGTAGACTAAATTCATTAAGAAGACACAACCAAAAGCAGTTTGACAATTCTGCTTATGTAGAACAGAGAATCAATGTAAATGTCAAGGTTTTTAGTGATTAAGTAAATTTGCTGGTGGTGGAAGGGCCCATGGATGAGCCAATGAGGAAGGGACGCATGGATGTGCTGAGGGAAGACGAAGAAATAAAAAGGACAGAAAGAACAGAGAGGAAACCAAAGGCAAAACCAGGAATTACAAACTAAAACTTCAAGGAAACTCAGTATATAAGAGAGATTTCAGAAGGTAAAATCATCTCTGCCATCAAAGGAACAAATTCGATTTGATAGAATAGAAAACATTAAAATTTTCAATAATATTTAATAATATTACTGTTTTGACTGTATTTTGATCCAATAAATGCAGCCTTAAAGAACATAAAAGACTTCTTCCAGAGAAGAAGAAAAAAAAAAAAGGCAAACCCCAAGGCTTTGAACAATACTATTATTTGATTTCAGGAGACTTGTAATAACAGATAGGTCAGACTGACCACTTTCATTGTATTTATTTCTTTATTTTGAGCACTAGTTAAACAGATTTATCACATTTATTATATTATTTCATTTTTTATCCAATAAAAAGACCCAGAAGAGAGAGAGAGAGAAAATGCCAAAATGCCCAAACCTGTCCAAAATGCCCAAAGACAGGTCATTAACAGTCAGCCTTGTTAAATCTCAGCAAGTTTATATTGTTAACAATCAGCTTGAGACATAATTTGAGCAGGCAAAGAGTTCCTCGGGAAGATCAGAGGAGGCACTAATACTGTACATCGCTCTCGTTTTTCCCACACAGGTCAAATCGATGATGCTGGGTTCAGGAGAGGAACACGCTTCCTCATAAGCTGCCAAAAGGTTTGGGAAATGCTATGCAACTTGCTTTGAAACACTTAGAACACAAACAAAAAGAAATTGCCAAGGCTTAACTTCTGCCTGACTTCATTTTCTTTTATCTTGTTAAGATTAAGTCCCAATCAACAGCTTATGCGCTGAGAAGAAAAAAAGGAGTTTTGCTTAGCCTGTCTGCCAGATAGGCCTAACCTCTCATCACATAAAGGCCTATTCACACCAGATATACAAATCACAGCTGAAAGGTCCATTCAGACCAAATCCAAAACAAGTGTACATTATGTCAAGCTGATGTATATGAAAACCTAATTCATTCCTTTACAATAGGCAGTGCTGATTGACAAACACACCACACATTTTTTTTTTTCTGTAACTCGTGATTTGATTTTTGAAAACGTTTGTATAGCAACACATTACACATAACATATTAGAACAGAAAAATATGCTTTTATGTGTGACACTCATTAAATATGTATCACGCTAATTTGACATTATGAAAGAAATAAAGAAAGAAAGAAAGAAAGAAAGAAGGAAAGAAAGAAAGAAAGAAAGAGAAAGAAAAAGAAAGAAAGAAAGAAAGAAATAATACTTCACTTTTCTGTTCAGTATCTTTTTATGTACATTTTTTATCACATGTTGTTTATACATATATTGTTATTTGAATTTCAAATGAATGCAGAGTTATGTGTGCTTAAATAATAGAAACACAAGCTTAGCAACAGCAACTTTAGCGCTATCAGTGCTGTGAACAAAAGAACATGTCGAAGCCACAGTAGCCTCTGTAGTGTTATTACATAGTACACAGTTGTTATGCATTATTTGACTACTGTGTACTAAGAATTAAAGTAACAATTTTATACAATGCATTTATTGTGTACTTACACAATACTTGCTCCTTATAAAAATCGAGACCCTTTACTTGACAAAACTTTATTTTAGGGTGTCTTAGATACACGATATGCATACTTACTATTATAATAAAAGTACATTTTGCATAATTACACGTACTGTAACCCTAAACCAAACCGTAATCCTAACCCAACCCTAACCATATAGTAAATACATGTAGTTCATTAATATTACTCAAAATACATAACAACACTGTAACAAGGACACAAAATAAAGGGCAGCACTTTATTTTACAGTCCTGTTGCTCAATTACATACTATTTACTTATTATAGTAATTACAATTACTAGTTAATGTACTAACTCAGAACCTACCCCTAAACCTAACCCTACACCCTGTAGTTACCTTATATTACCAGTACTTTCTTAGGTAGGTACACTATAAGTACACTGTAAGTACATGTAAGTTCACGTACTATAAAATAAAGTGCATCCAAATAAAGTGTAACCCTCTATTTTAATGTGTTGTTGTTACATGTATTTATTGCAGTAATAATAGTAAATTATGCATCATTACAACTAACAATAATCCCAATTTACCAATCTTAAATTTATATTTAATTTATTGCTTAAATATATGTAAGTATTTGTGTATGTAATTACAATACTGTATAACAAGACACAAACTGTGATAAATATATATATGCTCTATTTGAATAGGTCGATATGAATCCATTGTTGCCATTCAATTCTTGCAACTAACTTACAATGAATATTGGTTTTGATAGAATAGTCCTTTATTCTTTTATCCTTTTGTATTTCACTCTCCAAAGCAAAATATTCTAATTACCATCAACAACACATCTTCCCAGAACTGTTAACAAATTATTGAAACATTACTTTTTACAGTATAGACTCTCAGTTCCCTAAGAGACCATGTTTGTGTTGTGATGCATGCATCTAGGGGTATCCTATTCAGTCCCATTGTATGTAAATTTCCCTTTGTAATCTTGCAGGGAAATCTGTATGGGTCCCAGTGGAGGGCCTCATAATTTCCTTTGTGTTATGAGGATGCTATTATTATTATTTTTTTCCTTCAGACGGGGCACATTCGGCCTGACTGTTATTAGTCTCTTGAGGTTAGCCATGTTCGTTTAATCTCTCTTCTGTCAGCATTGGATCTCTTTTGGAGAGAGAGAGAGAGAGAGAGAGAGAGAGAGAGAGAGAGAGAGAGAGAGAGAGAGAGAGAGAGAGAGAGAGAGAGAGAGAGAGAATTAAACAACAGCAATCAGGTATACAGAAAGTTGTTCCTATCTGAGAAATACGCAAAAATATTTTTGCTCATTTGTTTCTACCTATGAATTTAATGCTCACACTTACCAGTCTAAAGGAAATACATTTATTTTATTCTGTCTTTTGATTGCTGCTGCCATAATACTATTGCAAAAGCTCTAATACACCAGAAACTCTGTACTTCAAAGTGTAAAAAGTTGACCACATTGGTAAAATGGTAACTGTGCTTTCAAAGTCAAATTCCAAAATATGCTGACAGCAGCATCGCTGGGGTGCTCTTCACACTGCATCTGTCCCGATGGTAAGGTGATGCTGTGGCACTGAGACTGGGAATACAGTTCAACAAAGCACAGGGACATGAAAATTCATGGCTGCTTATTTTTGACAAGAATGCAGGGCTCAATTTCTCCTTCTGAGAGAAATCCAAAGCCTTAATCCTCTCTGCTAAAGCAGTTGAGCAAGTGATGCCAGTCCCCCTTTGCTCACTGTTCTTGCTGTACTCTTCAAAGTGAATACTGGCACCTCTTCACACAGGATTTTGTTTGAAAAGGTGTTGCCCACTCTGCTGTCTCACATTCTCTTTCTGTTCTTTTCTGCCTTTATACAGGGCCACTTGAAAGATAAGTGAATGTTCTTTATACTGTGACACATGACAGAAGGCCCTCACTGCCGTATGTGAGGGCGATAACTACAGTCCGGGCATGACCTTGATGCTTGAAGACTTGCTGGTTTATTTGGGCTAAAACATGATAGAAAAAGACATATATACCAGTATGAACACCTTCCAGGTTTTCCTTCCAACAGTTTGTATTGGAGCTTGCATTAATGTAAACTACATACACTACAGGCCAAAAGTTTGGAATATATGATTTTGTTTTATTATTATTCAAAAAGAGGTATCTTATGGCACTTTACCACTGCATGGTATGGCATGGTACGGTTCACTTTTGGGGGGTTGTCCCTGGTACTTTTTTTCAGTAGCACCTCGATTGAGGTTCCAAGTGAACCGTACCATTACCAAAACGTGACGTGTACATTTAAATCACTAGATTTAAATCTGCTATATTTAAATCAGCACAACCAGCGACGGATCAAATGCAGCTGTTTTGAACGAGACACTTTTTTTTACAAACAAAAAATGGTTGTTTCATTGTCTGTTGAGGACGTACATACGTTCCTCTTGTTGATAGCAGTTTGTTTGATAGTTGTTTGGTGATTTAAACTGCGCAGGTGCACGAGAGAGAGCCTATGGAATCACCAATAATCAAAAAAAATATATACTATCAAACATACTTATAAACTAACGTTAAATATAAAAATACTGTATTTAAAACAGCTAGTTCATATATAGTCTGACGCAACAGTCACATTGGGCGTCCTGTGACAAATCTGCCGCATCTATGGACGGAAGTTATCAGTCTAAATGTTCTGCAAAATCAGTCAACTGTGAAAATCAATAGTAGATTTAATTTAAAGTCCAACAGTTTAACACTAATATTGGACATAAACAAACGCGTTAAATATAAAGTATTTAAAACAGGTATGTTCATATATTTGGAGTAAAGTTGAATTGAACTGCTGCATCAGTCATACAGCGCTCCGGACCGCACACCTCATGATGAGACCGACGCACTGCCACAGAAACAAGAATGAGATGCGTTCTAACATAACTGTGGCATTAAACTCAGTTAGTGAGGGTTCGTTTAAAATATTTCACAAATACAGGCCGTTCAGATTACTTGTTAAAGTGCAAAGAAATACCTTATATCTGCAAACAATGTACGTCTGTTTGTGGATGGAGACTTCAATGGCTACAGGCTCTAAACTTAATTTGCGCCCTCACGCGTGTGTGTGAAATGCAGTGCTGAAGTGAAATAGCTGGGCAGTTTGATAGCTGAATTATAATAGGCTGCCTCATAAACTGTGGGTCGTGGCGGGGCGGGTAAAAAATGTTTCTTTATTTTGTGGGGCCAAATAATTTCATAAAAGCGTGAAAAAACCTGATCCACGCATCACTAAAAGGAACATCTCCTGCTCAAAATTCACACCTGTACAATGGTCAATCTGCCAAAGATGGGTGTCACTGGTAGAACCATTATAACACATTGCATTACACCAAATACACAACATAATGTTTTTTTTTAGCAATGTCGTATGACCCCTTTAAACTATGATTAGTGTTGCAAAAATCATGGTTAATTTGTGGTTTCCGTGGTTTAACAATAGTAATCATTGATGTATAGTAAAATCATCATTAATTTTCATAAGGGTTGTGTTCTTGTCTGCCCTAGGTCCACATAAACCTATTATAAAACAATATGATTATTCGTCTGCTAAATTAGCCTACTACTGTAACTTTACGGTAGATAACAATGAAGTCCTTTAGTAGCTACATACAGTTTTTTTTAGTGACGAGTAAGTTAATGGGTGGCTACTGATAACTTAGTAAACAAAACTACAATAGCCTGTTTATAGATTAAACTGATTCAGAAATAATCATGTTATTACATTCGGTAGGCAATCATATAATAATAATAGTAATATATAAAATTTATAATAATAATAACCGTAACTGATTATAGTTACATTTATTTTGTAATTAAATTATCTAATGCCGTTACATGTAATTAGTTACTACCTAGTCTCGCATGGCCAGACTTTCAGACCGACGGCTGAAGGTCTGTAATTCATGGCAGCTTTCACTGGCCAAGACCCCCTATGAGGCCGTTTGACCAACATGTCAAACAACCAATCACAGTTCGATTAGTTCATTGTCTCGTTTCAGAGCGTGGACATGTCGCCACAATAACAGACCAGTGTGGAATACTCTCAGACGTATTTTAAAGATTCTATGCCGCAAACTTTAAATATTTCACTTACTTTTAAATATTCAGGATTTAGTTGATCCTGATAAGCGCTGGTCATCACAGTTGTAAACACGATGGCTTTCTTCTTTCCCGTGAGGGGTTTGGTGCCACAACATTTTTGTTTCCAGGAGGATCGTTAAAGAACATGACACACGCGTCTCACGGAAATCCTGTAGAATTCAACCAATACGATATTGCCTTTGACATTTTTGAAGTGTTTCCACTTTTGTGTCCTACAGTATATGCTTCAGACGTTAAGCCAATGGTCTGTGGGCATGACGTCTGAGGCTGAAACTAGTTACTACCCAACACTGGACGTACTGAGCCGAGACAATTCGATGTACCATGCAGTGGAAAAACACCATAATGGTCAGCAAGGCTGCATTTATTTCACGAAAAAAATACAGTAAAAACAGGCAAAATAAAGTCAGTTTTTGTCGATTATTGTGTTCTGTGCTTCTGACACTATACCATTTTAAACCATTATGAATCATTTTTGTGTGTGTTTAAATTAGCTGTTTATGGGAGTTTGTAAATAACAAGAGATAGTTAAAGACAGGTTTACACCCACCAGCTGCCAAATGATTTTGTGCACTGGTGTGTAATTTTGCCTAATCTATCAGCAACTATGGCAGGTGACCTGCAAAATGACTTGCATTGTCTTTAAATAAATTGCTTTGAAATAACATATATTTCGACTAAATTTTAGTATATCTTGAAGAACAGACTGCAGATTTAAACTGACAAGGCTTATGTCTTGCTCACTGAATGTGTATGTGGTTGGAATTAACTCAAACTATTTCAAAATGTTGTTAGACATGGGTGAGGTTCATTTCTAGCATGCGATGTAAATGCAAAACACTCTAGCTCAAAAATAAATAAATGAATAAAATAAATAAATAATAATAATAAAAAGTAAATTAAATAATAATAATAATAATAATAATAATAATAATAATAAAAACATATATCTGGGATAACAGACATTCTTGTTGGTATATATATTATCTTAAACAGCAAACGACAATGCAGTGACATGGAACTATAGCTGTCATCTATGTGGTCACTGTCATTCAGTACAGCCCTAGAAATAAATAGGCACAACTTTTCTTTTGAGCTTCTTTTTTCTGTGCCTTCGAGTGTGTGAGATGTATTCTGAGATATCATAAATTTTTTACGGTATTTTTGTCTTTGAAAATACTACAAAAAATATCTTGGGGGCATCCTCGTGTGAATTCGAAAAACATGACAGTGTGAGTGTGTAAAAAAAAACAAAAAAAACAAACAAAAAAAACAAGTTAAAATAAACAAGTAATTGTTAGATTGTTTCATATGAATACAGTATGTACAGTATATGTATAATATATGTGCTAGTGTGAAAACAGTTTAATTTGAATCATCATCATCATCATAGTAATAGTTGTAGTAGAAGTAATTTCCACCCTAGTTGCAAGCATTGTATTAGTGCCATATTGTATATTAGACATTGAACATTTATTTTTGTTTTAATGTGATGCATTTATTTTTCAATGTGCAATATCTATCCATTTTCTTAAATGCTGTATCGCACTGTTTGAAGATGTTTCTGAGTGGCTTGATTTTGTTGTAAATGATTAACCAATCTGATTCCATAGCTCTTAATACAAGGCAATAAATACAACTTTACTGTAGACTGGTAAAACTGGGTTGAATAGGTAGGGCAAAAAAGGCTATTTCAGTGTGAAAAATCTAACTCTTATACAGGCCTTTAAGCACTAAATGTCCCCTTTGGAAATGAGGTGCTGTTTCAAGGAGAACGTAATGTCTTTTTTCACATTTGACACAAAGAGAAATGCTGAGAGCTCAAAGAATCATCAAACTCTATTCAGCAGTTCAGTAGCTCTTGACCAAAATTTGCATATGGATGTTCTCTGACTCCTGTTCTTATTTTTTTCTGCTGCTTTATTTTCATTGTATTAAAAGGAGCAAATGTTAAAAGTAAGCTACTGTAATTTCACAACCTCTATCCTAAAACCCCTATGCCTAAACATCAGTAAAATGATATTTTTAAAATATCAAAATAAGTAAAAGTAAAATGTTTATTATTTAATCACATGACACAGATACATTCTATGTATCATACAAAAATCAATTGAAGTGCGTTTGATAAAAAGAGACCAACATGTAAGTTTTTGAGTAAATAACAGAAGGTATGACATTGATAGGAAGGCAGCTATTATTGAGTTATGTCTTGGTGCAGAAGAATACATGTATATACTGTAGCAAGGTAGCACTTTCCTGATATTGTCACAGTGTCTGGTTTGTGTTCCCTGGGTAACCACTAGATGTCCTCCTTCCCCACGGTGTCTGTCACTTCCTGAACCACATTCCCTACGATCTCTGTCTCCTCATTGCACTCAGCTGTCCCTTGTCATTAATCATTGCACTCAGCCAATTCCCCATTAGCATTGTCATTTCCCTGTGTATTTATACCCTGTCTGTTTTAGGATGTGTCATGGAGTCCTTGTAGTTATCACGCCATTTCTAAGCCCTGTTCTTGCCCGTTTGTTTTGTGTTTGTTTATGTTTGATTTGCTACTTTGGTTTTGACCCCTGCCTGGACTGGATTACGATTTGGATTACCCCAATAAAGACTTACTGCATTTGGATCTTCCTGTCTTCTGTTCTTGTGTGGATCGTGACAGATATAAAACAGAGAATTGAATACAGGATAGATCTCTGTATTACCACAAAGAATATTGATCTTAAAAGAAATGTTTCAAATCCAGGGGTACACAAATAAAATGTAAGAGATTTAAACTCTCTTCGATGCAGACACATTCGATGTGTGTTATTGTTTTCATGTTTATTAAGATACGAGCAAGAATGCAAATTTCCCTGAATCCAAAATTCCCTGAATCCATCCAAACGATGGCAAATGTGGCATTGATTTTTAGTTCAACAAAATAAGGTCATATTAAGTTAAATTTTTAATTTTTAAATGTAACCTTTAAACAGAATATTGTCATGTTTCTTCTATTTTACAACAAAATAATAGTTCCAATCCATAATCATATTGTGTGCGACTCCAAGCAACACAGCGGTTTTCATTAATGAACAAATCTGTGGCTTTGAATGTTGATTAATAACCCATTCATAACTAGGCCTACAGCATTTTGCTTCATTACTGAATGAATGAATGAAGGAATGAATGAAGCAATGCCTTGCTCATTGAGACTACAAGTCTACAAGTATTACTTTGATTTTCCATAATGTATTGTTTTATTTATTATGTTAATAATATTCTTAATGGAATGTTAAGAATATGACATAAAACATGACATACAATTAATGAGGATAGGAAAATAAGGCCAATGATGACATTTCTGGCTTTCATACATCAGTGTTGCAAGTGTAATATCATTTGGAAGAAATGCTCTTTATGTTGCTTGTATATAAAAACATATTTGAAAATATCAAATATCTTATGACAAGTCAAGCTGATGCACTCAACATTATGGATGAAATCTACTATTCAGCATTGACCAAAAGCTCAGAAAACACTGTGGATTAATTCACTCCAACTACTACATATATATGTGTGTGTGTGTATGTTTGTGTATGTTTGTATGTATGTATTTTGTATTTGTATGTATGTGTGTGTGTGTATTTTTGTATGTATGTATTTGCTATATACTATATACTACTGGTCAAGTCTGAAATAATCAAGATAATATGTTGATTTGGTGCTGTTTCCTTCTGGAGCATCAGTGAATGTTTGAACCTTTTTTAATAGTTGTATTTGAGTCCCTCAACTGTCCTCAGTGTAAAAAAAAATGGATCTCAAAATCATATAGTCACTGCTTGAAAGGGTTTAAATATGCAAAGATGCTGGAAAACTGAAGAATCTGCAGAATCTGTATGTATGTATGTATGTCAGTATGTAGGTGCGTGTGTATATAATGTTATTGAATGTAATCATGTCCTTTTAATAAATTACACTTTATTATGCCACTTGTGTAAAATGAGGCCCTATCTGAGTGTAAAGGCAGAATGCCTTGTAATTAGCTATTAAACCTTCATTTCTGACTTTTAAGCTGATACACACAAGTGTTTTATTCTAGCATCCAGGAATTAGTACTGACATTATTCTTGTACACATCCACCAATATAATAAGCTGTGACTGATTCCAGACTGAGAAATCACAAATCAGACAGTGAGCCTGGTACGAGCTTACACGCATGTGTTACACATTTGACTGTCTGAAACCTCTAAAATTTTTATCACTGACAGTCAGCTAGTGGGATGTCAGGCATATATCACTTGGAATTATCTACCCACCCACCAGCTCCCACTAAAATGGGAACAAAATAATAATAATTTAAAAAAAAGAAAACAACAGACCACAGAGTCCTTTTTTTTTTAAAGAAATGCATGTATACACATTGACAGGTCTGTGGGGGAAGTCATCAATTTATGATTTTTTATTTTTTCTATTTCGCTTCACCAGCAAAGTCTAAAACAAATCTGTTTTAAAGTCGCAGGTAAGGCAGTGAAATTACCTGCTTGGGCTGTGCTGCTTGAGCGGGAATTCCCAGTGGTGGTAGACGCAAGGCGGCCATGTCAATTGTTTGTTTACATAGAGCGTTGCTCCAGGCAGTACGAGTGTGCCTGGGGAAGAGGCAGCTACTCATCACTACCCATGAACCACTGCCACAAGGACTGCCAACTTAACAGAGGAACATGGAGAACAGCATAGTGATGTCATCAGGAATCTTATGGTGCCAAACTTGCGAGCAAAAAGTAGTCAGCGACATTTCCATTTATCAAATATGAAAACTGAATCACAACATGGCAGTAAAATTTTACAAAGAACTTTACACTTTTTTTAAACTTCTTCTAATTTTCTTGTAATTTTAACACTTAGACATGAAACAATTTTGTCTGCAGTGGTTATCTATAATAGAAGGGTCATTAAATAGTAAAATGTTAAGAGAAATGTCAGTATGTATTATTCAGGTTGCTTCTTAATTGAAAGTGAAACCTGTGTGAATCAAAAGCAGATACATGGTGTTAAAAAAATAGTGCTTTTCAGTAAATGCCTGGTTTGCTCTACATTTCACAAAAAACTGTGATTAAAAGACTCAACATTAAATTTAGTGTTAATTGAATGGTTATGCTTCTTGCCAAAGCTGTGTCCTACATCCCCATCTTAACTCAGCAATGACAGTCTTTATGCTTCATACAGTATATACTTTCAACAGACAGCAGTAATTTGTTCTGAATCCTTAAATTATTTTCCTTTGTATTGGATTGAAACCTGGATGGGGGGAACTCAAGTTCTCTGTTTAATCAGGGAAGTAATTTACCATCATGCTACCCAGGATTTTATAAGAAACTGTAACCTCCTGAATTAAGAAAAAATAATAGATAACTAAACATTTCTTCTTAATATATTTTGAAGGTACATTTCAATATTGGATATGAATCAAAATCTATTATATTATATAAATAGTCATCATCAGCTCTAGCATCAGACAAGCTGACCTGAGCTCTTATTGCCTCCATTGTAGAGAGAATTCTTTATCAGCGGCTGTATTACTACTCCTGCTCTAGGCTTTGATGTGGATGATGATTGAATGGTGAAGATCCTCAAAAGTAGCTTGCTTTCTTTTGCAATCAACGTAACGATTACAAGCATCATGAAATATCACTGTGTGTGGTACCTGGGGGAATCAATAAAATAATAAATTGCGTATTCAGTAAGATGTCTAAGACTTTAGTGTTTTATTTATTCTTTCATTCTTTTGAAATGAAGCTCCAGATCTCATAGAAGCACTTGTTCGTTGGGAGGACATCAGCTGGGACATTGAATCAAGGCAGGGAAGTTAACAGCACACTGTTTCACAAATCAGATCTTTGGCATAACTCATATTAACTACATGAAGAAAGTCAATTATCTAGTAGTTAATTCAAGTTAACCCTCTGGGCTTCTTCGCCCGAAAACGGGCGAAAACTTGAACGTTTTGAAATGTTTAATTTTTTTGCTTCATCGGATGGGGATGAAACTTGGTGACTTTTGTTGTATTACCTATATGAACACACAAAAAAATCAAGGAGATGATTCTGATATGTTAAAGGGTCGTAAAAAAAAAGTCACACTTAGCTTCCTCCCGCCCGAAAACGGGCGACATAGGAAATGAATGGGAAATATGAAAAAATAGGAAAACTCAGAGAAACTTTTGGTGGTACAAGCTACAGATCAGCAACTGTGCTGAAAAAAAGTGTACAGCAATGAAGGGGTGACACTCTAGAACATCAAGAGTGCAAATAAGATCCCCCCCCCCACACACACACACACACCCACGCACACAAACACACACACACATACACAGATAAACTGGCGACTGCAACAGCAAATTTGTAGAATATTCCACATAAAATCAATAAATGAAAAAAAAAAACTTGCTCAAATGCACACACACACACACACACACACACACACACAGAGAGAGAGAGAGAGAGAGAGAGAGAGAAAGAGAGAGACTGGTAAGACTGCAACAGCAAATTTTGAGAATATGCAAAAATAAATAAATAAAAAATACAAAAAGAGACTCTCGCTCAAATGCAACACACACACACACACACACACACACACACACACACACATTCACTCACACATACACACACACACACACACACATTGTGTTCCCTTTCTAACCAAATGCTATAGTTTGATTGTAATCATAATGCAAAAAACTGATACTTATCTAAACATTTTTGTTAAGAAAATAAATTAATCATCTTTTAGAATATCTAAATGTATATCTAAATAAAAAAAACGAATAAGATAGAGAAATCATGTCTAAAACAACAAAAGGAATCAAAAAGCCTTTCTATATAGGATATATAGGAAGCTATAGACAGCCTACAGGCTGGTACAGGACATTACACAAAAGTGGCTATTTTTTAAAGCCACTAGATGAAGTTCTTCTCCTGGAACATTTTTTTTTTAGGCTGGCACTCTATTTTGATGTGAAATGCTGCATTTATTGATTTTTTTTTTTAAATAAATATAAAATAAAAAATGAGATATTAATTCTAATGGAAAAAATAGCTCATAAAAATTATATAATTAATGCAAAGTATCATAAAAAAATCTAAAAATTCTAAATAATAATCAGAAAACATTATAGAACAAAAATATATTTGATTGGTTATCCTGGGAAAAAGTAAAGTACAATTTTAAGGCTTCGCCCGTTTTCGGGCGGGAGGAAGCTAAGTGTGACCCATTTACGAAGAAGCCCAGTGTACCACATGGTTAAATTTTATTTTATTTTTAACTTTTTACCCAGTACTCCATGAGCCCCATCGGTTTGTCAACCCTTGGATCAACGTGTTCCTTACAGGTAATTAGTGTCTGTTCAAAGACTATGTGTTTGGACATTCAGAGAATAATCTGTTCCTCACAACGAGGACCTGTGCAGTTCACAACATCAGTAAGATTTGAATAAAAGTGGAAAATGTATTTCTGTTTTCCCCTTCCAGACTGTGTGTGATTTATCATAAAACCACCCTTGGTGAGCAGCAAACATGAACTGACTTACTTTGAACTTGAGAAAGGAGTAGCAATGGAAACACTCCAGGGTTTTTCTTTACCTTCACTTTAGTTTGTTTTATAACCGTTTGTGCTTTAAAATTTACAAACCACGAACTTAGCTATGCTAGCACTAACTTAGTAACCATGTTATAAATTTGCCTAATTGACGACTTCTAGAGCTGAAACCCAAATATGCTAAAGGACGATACATTTTTGTTACACCAATCACAACAGACTGAGCCAGCTGACCTATTAGAGTAGCTGGAGTTTTAAAGACACAGCAACTAAAACGCGCGTGTGTGTGTGTGTGTGTGTGTGGGTGTTATGGTGACCAAATATCCCACAATGATATTGATATCAGTACAGTATATTTTGATCTTGTTGGGACATTCTGGTGACATTGAGGACAATCTAAAAATGCAGAACGTTTTATGTGAGAGGTAGATTTAGGTTAAGGGGATAGAAATAACAGCTTGTACAGTAAAAAAAAAAAAGAAAAGAAGAAGAAAGAAAGAAAACAAAACAATATCTACATTATATATATGGATATATATATATATATTACATTATTATTGTCAGAGTCTCAGCAGGAAAAATCTCTAAACAATACTTGATGCTTGCAATTCTCAATTAAAAGATTTGGACGTTAACCAGTGCTCTTTTCTATCCTACTGACAACAATGCTGAATTCACACAACTCAAAAGCTTTTTGATTTCTGGCAGCACAGGTGACAGTGACCAGGACAGTATTTTAGAAATTAGACCCTGGATTTCTCACTTCCTTTAAATACATATTATACTTGTCTTCAGTCTATTGCAATGGGTAATTGAAGATGACAGGTTTGAAGCCTCCAATGCTCACTGCCTATTCCCTGTGTATAATGACCTTATACTGTTGAGACATGAGCAGTGCTGATATTGAAAATAGTTCCCATGCATTGACATGGGGCTTATACAAGCGTCAGGTGAAAAGTTTCGGAAAGAAAGGAGTCTTCAGCAACTTAAAGGGGTTCTATTATGCTCTTTAACAATGTCTTGAATTTGTTTTGGGGGTGTACTAGAACATGATTGCATGCTTGGTGGTTCGAAAAACGATGATGAAGGCCCGCCTTCAAAAACGAAATGTGATGTGATTGGTTAGCTGTCGCAGTGCGTTGTGATTGGCGAACTGTTTAGACAGTGTTTCAATACTGTCCCGCCCCTTGCCAAAGCAGCAAGTTCCTCTGTCTGCTCTGGTTTAGTTAAGGATGGTGTCAATATGACATATAAATTTGAGCCGGATTAAGACCCACAGAACATTGAACAAGAGGGTCGCGCAGAACCTTTGCACGCACGTTTATTGCAAGACATATTACAGTAGTAAAGTTATTTTTATTTTTATTTTGGCTAAATTTTGGCCTTTTAGATAGGATGTCAACAACCGCTTAAAATAACTGCATTTACATACTGCTTTATCAGATATTACATGCAAGATTCAATTAAAATAACATCCATCCGGTTTCCTTCATAAATACAGTGATATAAAACAAAATATAATGTGATATCACAAAACCCAGAAAATAAACGCTGTGGTCCAAACAAGCTGTTTGTTGTAGTTCTTGAAAAGGGACTTTTTAAAAACAAAATATCTCCCTTTGGAGTGGATATAAGATATTTTTCTATTCCCAAACATACACACTACACACTGACTAAAATTCCAAAAGTGAAAAAGCATAATAGGACCCCTTTAAACTTTAATAGAAAGCAAAGGAAGCAAGATTATGAGTTAGACAATAAATCTACAGTTGCTTCAAAGCGGAATCCTGAATGACTTCTGACTTTCAAGTCACCATTTCCCAGAGCACAGCATCCATTAAAGCTGAGAATAGCACTGTGTTTTGACTCCGTGTTCTCATTCTGTGGTGGAGGTCAAGATGGTGGTACTTTTACACTGGCCTTTTTTCAGTCTTTTATATGGATGATCAAAGTGTTCACAGCTGTTTAAGATGTGCTTTACTCCTGTGCATCATTTTTCTCCCTGCAATCTGAGCACGAGACATTTGAAAGGAAGAGAAAATGTGTCATCGCAAAGAGGTGTAATTAAATTTGTTTGCATTCCCAGGAGTGAATGGGTTTTATGAATTCATTTCATATGCAGGAAACTAAACATTAAATGTTAATCACAGGAATTCTCATTATAGTTTGCCAAATGAAAAGCAACCCGGGACTTTCAAGAAATTAAGTATATATTTATTTAACAAATAAGAAACCCTGTGACTCATACAATTACGTGATGTTCAGTCCTCAGTCGGTCTCCTCCCTGCCTCTGTACAACATATGCTAGATGTAATTAGTAAAAGCAAAAACACTTAGTCTTTCTCATCATCGATGCAGAGCGCCCATGTCTGCAGCTCGGTGGCTGGATGTGCCCCTTGATAATAGGAGGAGAAATTTATTTCATTTGACTGTCGCACTGCAGTAGCTGAAATTAATTACGTCGCCGTTTGATGAAATATACTTGGCTGCCTTCATTGAAAGAACGGCATGTCACAGTATACTAAACCTCCACTTAAAAAAGTACTTGCAAGGTGAGCCGGGTAACGTTACGCTAGGATTATACTCCCTCAGTGACTTTTCTTTTCTTTTTTTTCTTCACTGTTAATTACGATTACCACAACTGGAATATTTACATCCGCATAATACAGTATTAGGTGATGAAACACCTGTGACCTCGAAATGGATCTTATTTCCTAATAATTGTATGTAAGTTGTTATGTTTAGAAATGTTTTCAGTATTCATTTTCTAACCATTGTTCTAATGCTGATGACTCTGGTGTATTTTAAATGAGCAAGGGTGTGCTCACAGTTATAGTAATACACTCTTAAATACTTTCTATTTATGGACTTGCCACACAACCTTGCCTGTAAAAACTTGTCATTACCTACTGCTTTATTTCAGATTCTCTATTGTAACAAACTCCCTTTGAGAGTCCTTAATAAATCACATTTTGTAAACCTCTGAGCATTCATCTTGTGCCCCCTACTATGTGTCAAGTATGTAATACAAAGTGACTATCAATTTCTGTATAACACACACACACACACACACACACACACACACACACACAAACACACGCACAACTGCATATTTCAAATAAATGCTGTCTTCTTTCTATTCTCATTCTTCTATTTATTTATTTTTTATAGATCTCAAAGAATCCAGAAAGTGACACTGAAGATGTACAGTAGTTTGGATTGATCCTACATTTTTTGATATCCTAAATTCACAAATCTGCAACATGCAGGAATATTATATATATGTTTAATGTACCAGTTCCATTATCTCTGCTCAAAGATTAACGAAAGAGGGTTCCTCACCAGCTAAAATGTGAAGATCAAGAGAATAATACTAAAATTAAATTCATGCTATTTAGAGTCTCTCAAACCTTTCTCCATGACAGATGTGTCACAAATTATTAAAAGATCCTCTGTCCTACAATTTCTTATTCAAGCCCTTACATGCCATAGTCCAGCTATGGTGTCGCACCTTCCTGCTAGCCGTGACAGCCTTTCCTATTGAGCGGCTGTGATGAACCAAGACAGAGCTAATTAGCCAATGTCATCGAATGACATTCTAATCACATGCTTGGAGTAATTACCCCATTTAAAGATTTCTTTGCGCATTACTGATATATGACGTGGATGGGGTTCTGAAATGAGCTCTTTAGATCCATTTGGAAGTGTCTTACAGTCGCTCACAGATATCTCTGCTTATTTTTTTAGGCCCTGGGGGCATTTTAATTTGAGGACACACAGATCATTTAAGAAGCTTCAAACCAATGTGCATTTGCTTTATGAGCCAAGTGAAATGCAGTTAACAATGGACAGTGTTTTCTATGTAATGCTGTGAAAGTTCAGAGCTGATTCCGTTTGGCTTTATAAGAGATGTAACCACGAGGGAATGATAAATGTTACATGTTTTAATGTATTCATACACCATAGAGAATATGAAGATACATTGTGCATGTAATTGAGGAGAAAAGCTACACTAAATTGACTATATGAAACTTTTACTGCAGAGTGCTGCACAAAGGCACTTTTGCTTAGGGCTGACTATTGACTCACAGTTAGAAAGGTGAGCCACTTCACATCGACACTTGTGCTGTGTTTTGAGAAAATGAAATTCATTTTCTTTGTACCTTTAGGCCTTTTGGTAAGGTACTTAAACATTATTGTGTCCTTAGACAAGGTACTCAAAGCTGAACTGCTGCAGGGATGCGGTAATATGACTGAGCTGTGCTATGACCCTCCTCTCATAATGGATATGTACAGTATGTGCTGTTTTTGTCTTTGTTTGAAAAAGTGTTAAATAAATCCGTATAAGTGAACATGAACACATTGCTCTTAAAGCCCATCATCTAAACAAGTTTACTTTAAGTCTCACACTTCTTACTGTCAGATACATAAAGTATCACTCTGACAAATGGAGTTCGGTGTGTTTTCCTTCCTTTGTTTTTGCCCCGAGGTTCTTCAGTCCACTCTACACTAATAACTCCGGCTTCCAGTGGGTACCTTCTGTTGAGTATGTTGATTATTTTTCTCACTTCACATGAAAATTGTTATTTATTAGCAGCTGTTCTAATATTTTATCTTATTTATTTTTTGCAAAGAGAGAGAGAGAGAGAGAGAGAGAAGAGAGAGGTCAGAACTATGCAGGTATATTTAAATATATTATTTTAGATTATGGAGGACTTAAGATTTGAGTGTCATTTAAAATGTAAATAAAGTTATTAATTAATAAAAAAGTAAACACATATTACATATACGTACATGTAATAACCAATTTAGCACAGTTTGTTTAATTCACGTTTAAATTAATTTAATGTGACAATAAAACGCCATTCAGAAATTTAGGGTCTTTTATGATCACTTTGCTCACTAAGCCTGCTTTTACTTTCAATTCAGTTCAGTTTTCTTTTCTGAATATGCTCCATGAGTTGGTGCATGTACTGTATATAACTTCCCTGAAACTCATTTTTGAATGCAAATTTTCAATCACTACAATGTTACAAAAACAACCAGTTGCTCTTAATACACTGCCTTCTGAAATGTTTTCCTGCTAAAATGAAACAACATAATAGCTAAAGATGCACTTAAGCAGCAAGGTCATCTACTCTGACTACTCTCACTCAGAATTGATGCCGGTGTGACCGAGGACTGTGGAATATCCGATGGGAAAAACCCTCTACAGCCAAAGAGGTGGAGGGTTAGAGTTCAGCATTCAGCCTGCAAGTCTGTGGCAGAAGTAGAGTGACGACTGACCAAAGGGGTGTCGGTGGGACGGGGTCACTTCTTTGAGTATGACTGGCATGTTATACAACTAAGACCTTGCAATTAGAGGGCTGCATTGGGTTTGGGCTCCCGCAGGACCCAATGCAAATCTAGCGGGAACGGCCGGTTTTTACGGTTGCTGAGGCACTTGAGGCATTCGGCCAATTACAACGTGCCGGATAGATGGCCAATCACAGCACACCTTGCTTTTCAAAGAGGTGAGCCTTGTGAAAATCGACACGTTTCAGAAGGCGGGGCATAGAGGAGAAACAATAATGAACAGTATGTGGAAAATGTTGTGGTTTTTTTTTTTTCATTACACCAAATACACAAAATAAATGTTCTTTTTAGTAGCATCATAGCATTATCTGTAATTAGAAATCTATATTAGAAAATACAGACGATAAGGTTGTCAAGCTTGAACAAATATAGTCACCAGCCACAGTTGGGTGATCAGCCCAAGACAAAATAATTGCATGTTCATAACATTGTTTTTCAAAGATTGCTAATGTTGTACATGTTATATTGACTAATTTTATTTTAGTATTTTTTTTTTTTCAGCCAATGCATGTGTCAAGAACATGACTGGCACAGCAAATAACATTAATTAAACATAAATCTCACCTGAAGTCACAATGAACTTTCAAATGCCAGACGCCATACACGCTTGCAGAAGCTGGTAAAAAAATAAAAACGTACCACTATATTTTCTAATTAATTTCATAGTTCCCTTAAAACAATTTGAATTCTGTCATCACTCACCTTTAAGATGCACCAAAGCATCTAATACTTTTTTTCATCTTCGAAAGAAAAGTGGAGATATTTTAATTAAATCTGAGAGGTTTATGATCCAACGATTCACCAAAGATGTTCACATTTCAAAAAGTTCATCACAAAAAAACTTCGTCAAAGTGAGTCAGTGTGGTATCTCCCAAGTGCCCTGAAGAGACACAATCAATCTATATAATATAACTGTTTAAATTCACATTCAAAGGACATTTACATGGACATCATAATTGATAAACAAAGCTCTCTGCTGTGAGCTCATTATTGTAAGGACCAATCAGAACCGTTCAATGGCTCTGGAACCAATCATGTTGAGCCAGTGTGTGGTTTGAATTTAAACACAAGTAAAAGTTTTTTTTTTTTTTTTTACATTTTAGATATAATGTTGAAATCTTGTGGGAATTTCAGTAGTAGCAAAGAGTATAGAAGTCTAGCAGCTTATTAAATTAATGTATCATTTATGCACAACAGCCTCTAATCAACTATTGTAGCATATCCTTTTAAGTAAAACTGAACAACATATTAAACAACATATTTTAAGTATTGCAATACTTAATAATAGTTGTAAATTGGTTTGTACATTGTAAATGTTAAAAATGTTTATCAAACTATTGTAGGGGAGAGCAGGTTAAGTTGTCACACTGTTAATAACTCCAACACTAGAGACTATATCTAAAAAATCAAATAGCCACATTGTGTGACTTATTCTATAGTCAACTTCCGGTTAACATGTGGTCAAGATCGCTCTAATCTGAGGTTAGTTTGGTTATGAAGAACAAGGCATCTAAAAGCCGAAAAATCATACAAAAGTCCTCATCAGATGATGAAGAGTGCTTATGTCTCGTCTGTGTGGAGCCATTTTCAAACAGTCGTCCAAAAGAGACCTGGGTAAAATGTGTTAAATGCAACAAATGGGCCCATGATGCTTGCAACTTATGTGTGCCAAAATTGTGACTCTGAAGATGAGTCTGATTAGTCAGATACAGGGCATTTGTTTTGTTCAGAGGTTAAACATGTTAAGTTAAGCGAGTTATCTGCAGCATTCAGTTCAGTTATCATGGATCTATGTGCAAGCCAGAGAACGTTTACGTTTTACAGTTCAAAGTAAAGTGGTCTTGCCACTTAATGTTTTTTGTTTGAAATAATTGTTTTTCCAAATTTTTTTCCATCTGGGTAGGATTAATCCTGTCTCTCATAATCCCCCTTTTTACAGCCCTACCCCAAGAGTGCGTTCTTTTTAGCGGCACCACAGGCCGGCTCGTAACTTAACTAGCTCACATACAGCATCAGATTCTATATAAAAACCTGGCCTCCTCCCAACATCAACAATGGAATCCTTCACAAGCTAAAGCAATACCTGCTCGCCACTTACCCTGTTGCCTTGACAGCACCTGACCACGTTTGCTCATAGCGGCATGATTAGTGAGGTGAAACACTATCTCTGTAAGACTATGTGACAACTCTGGCACTTTATCTAGGCCCGAGCTCAGTTGCCCTTAGCACCTAGGATGGGAAAGTATGGAAGTGTGGTAACGATGAGCTCTTAACAAGCTGTGCTGGAAATGGAGAAAGGCTCTTTAAAAATAGCGCCAGCTTCGTTACCCTCTATCTCACAGCCCTGCCATTGAGACTGAGCCATATGGATAGGGCCCTGTGGGGGAGCTGTAACAAGGGGATATGACGGTGACATTACCTGAGTCTGCATTCTCACAGCCTCTGAAGGATTGGAGGAAAGCCATCGAGACGTGTTGGACATTAATTCCTTCTCTTTGAATGTATGCTGTGCTCCTACATGCATGCTACTGACAAATGTGTGTGACAAATGAGCATATATATGTGTGGGTGAGAGATCCCACAAGAGAACGAGATGGTCCTTAAGTATGCACCTATACAATAGAGCAACAACCGTGTCAATACAGAGGCATTATGCTAAAATATGACTGGGGGCTCATTAGGGGCTATGTTGTGAGGCCTGGTTGCCCTTGTTTGTGCGAGACTGCATCTGTCTCCTCACACGCACCTCTGCTTCATTAGAGGCGACAGCGTCAGGCAGGGAGACTGCGGGCGGATTCACCCCCCACCTGAGATCATGTATAAATCAGTCCCCCAGTGCAGCATGTATACCCCACCGCCCTCTCCCTCTCTCTTATTTCCTCCTGCGCCTTCGGTTTGTTCTGAACCAGCGAAAGTCGTGCATGGCTTGCCACAGCTGAAACTGTTTGTATTTGTTTGTCCTGTCATCGCCCTCTCTTGTATATATATATGTATATATATATATATATATATATATATATATATATATATATATATATATATATATAAATATATATATATATATATATATAAATATATATATATATATATATATATATATATATATATATATATATATATATATACACACCGTATTTTCCAGACTATAAGTCGCACTTTTTTCATAGTTTGGCTGGTCCTGCGACTTATAGTCAGGTGCGACTTATTTATCAAAATTAATTTGACATGAACCAAGAGAAATGAACCAAGAGAAAACATGACCGCCATATGCTGCTCAGTGCTTCTGTAGTCTAACACTGAAAACATAGAGCGCCCTCTCGCGGCTGTAGACAGTAATGTTTTCTCTTGGTTCTCAATAAATGCGACTTATAGTCCATTGTGTCTTACCGTACTTTCGGACTATAAGTTGCACCTGAGTATAAGTCGCATCAGTCCAAAAATACGTCATGACGAGGAAAAAAACGTATATAAATCGCACAGGACTATAAGTCGCATTTATTTAGACCCAAGAGCCAAGAGAAAACATTACCATCTACAGCCGCGAGAGGGCGCTATATGCTGATTAGTGTAGACTACAGGAGCACTGAGCAGCATCTCTGGCAGCATAAAGCACCCTCTCGCGGCTGAAGACGGTAATGTTTTCTGTTAGTTCATTTCTCTCGGTTCATGTCTAATTAATTTTGATAAATAAGTCGCACCTGACTATAAGTTGCAGGACCAGCCTAACTATGAAAAAAGTGGGACTTATACCAGAAAATACGATATATGTTTTTTTTCCTCGTCATGACGTATTTTTGGACTGATGCGACTTTTATTATTGTTATTATTATTATTAAAAGTGAATTCACGGGTGTAAAATGCACTGTGAATATATAGTGTATATTAGTAGTATGTTATAAAATATATGACATTTATACTCATCACAGTGGATGGTATTGTATAGGACAAATAGTATGACATTAAAAAATACATTTACTACTTTTAGTACAGATATAATAAATCATCTTTTTAGAATAGTCTCAACATATTTCATGAAGTTGTTCTCAATCTTTTTTTCTTTTTTTTTTGCCATTACTGAGAAAACCAATAATGTTCAGATCTGGAACATTGACAAAAAACAATACAACACAGTCAGCAAGTAATTATTCCCCTTCACTCTGTGAATTCACTATATTCTTGTAAATCATGTTCAGTGTTCAGAATACTGAGTGAGCACTGTTGTGTTTTCATTATATAAATACATATTGATGCATGCTTCACTGAACTGTTTTGTTAATTAAATACATGCTTACTTAAATCCAGTGACAGCTGGAATCTTACAGAGAATCTTAAGAGAATCATCTTTTTTCCACTTTTTTTTTTTACCCTCTAAAAGATTGTGATACCAAATCAGTTGACAGCAATGTAACATACAATTAGTTCATGGTTTAATTAATGTGTTTCCAAAGTAATATTCCTTTGGCAAGTTAAAATAGCTCGCGGGGAGCGCTCAGAGAAGGCAGATGTGCTATATAGAGAAGAAACTGGGATGATGGGCAAATGAGGCCCTCAAGGCACATTCCTAGCTATCTCATTTTTGTTTGTCATTCTGCCTCCGAAGTCAAATCATCTGTAACTTAGCCCGGGAAAACAGATAGCAGATCTTGTTAATGTAACTAAGGATGATCAACTGTATACTTGTTTTAGCTGATGTTAATGGATGTCATTAACTTGTATTAAGATTAATATGCTATAGTGTAATAATAGTATTACATTTATAATTATTTAATTAATGAAAGTGAAAGTGAAAGTGAAGTGACATTCAGCCAAGTATGGTGACCCATACTCAGAATTTGTGCTCTGCATTTAACCCATCCGAAATGCACACACACAGAGCAGTGAACACACACACACTGTGAGCACACACCCAGAGCAGTGGGCAGCCATTTATGCTGCGGCGCCCGGGGAGCAGTTGGGGGTTCGATGCCTTGCTCAAGGGCACCTAAGTCGTGGTATTGAAGGTGGAGAGAGAATTAATGGTATTATTTGAACAATTGTAATATTAAATACTACTACTACAACTACTACGACTTTAGTGATGATCTGAATTTTAACTAAGTATGTTATTTAATGATTATTATCAAATAATGATTTAGTTATCTTTAGTTAATACAAATATATAGTTAATATATATTTTTACTATAATAAAACATTTTTATGCATTACAATCATGCTATTTTTAGATTATTTATAATAATGTTATACAGCTATTTTTATGTTTATAGTTGAATATGTAATCAAGTAAGAAATCAATAGAGTTCAACAGAATACCTGTTTAACAGTTTAAACGAATACTTGTCAGGTCTCTCTCTTTACTACTCCCTTTTCTCATCTCCTTCTCAATTGCTCAGCACTTTGATGAATATATCTGGTGGCCTTGTGTCAAATAGCAAGAGGCTCATCCTCTGAGGACCCTGCTAGCAGCCTGTGTCCTGTTTCGCTGGGCCTATTCACCACCCATGTCTCTGTATCCATCAAAAACAGCTAAGCTCTGGCACACATACACACGTCCAGTCTCTGTCTGACACCTGTGCTTCTCTGTGGAACATGTATCACACTAACTTCAATGGCCTGCTGCAGATTTAAAGCAAAACAATCGGCTTTCTTTCGGGCCATTGTGCAAAAACATTAAAAAGCAATTTGCCAGCAGGGCTATCGAGCGAACATGCCATTGTTGCGACCTGACATCAGTCCTCCCGTGGATTGTTAGAGCTGTTCAGAGGTTAGGAAGGAGCGGAGGATGGGAGAGTGACTCGTAGGGCATGGTCAGAAGCAGCCCTCTGTAAAAGGACATCATGTACAATAGATAACTCAGGAAGAGATGACTCATATTATCCAGTCACTGCCATTATTGTTACAGAAGGTCGACAGCCTTAAATTATATAATATTTTGTGTTAAACTTTACAGTTTAGGTTCCTAACAACATTGTGGATGGCTGTAATTAAAATTAATTTGATTGAAAATAATAATTAGTCTAAAAGGAACATCCACTACACAATTATTGTAGATCAGTTGCTCCTTCAGCAGCTTGAGTGAAGATGTTGCTGGCATTCAAATAAAAATAATTACTTACAAATAATAGAGCAATTTTTTCTTGAGTTCACCTCAGCTGCACCCAAGAATATGTTAGTCTCATATTCGCTACAAAAATTAATGCAATTGCTTGAAACATTTTTATAAATCATGGTCGTCAGTCTTTCAAGCCAGATGTCCATTGTCTCATACATCCATGATGATTGTTGGATTTCATCCCCCCCAGTGGCAGTAACACATAACTTTCAAACTGGTCACAATTTACTGAATTTAATTTACTGATTTAATGAATGTACAAATATATCTGTCTAAAACAGAACAATAGGTTTTATAGGACCAATCAATTATAACAGACATAATTATTTAAAGCTGGCTGGTAAGTTTATTTTAAAGACCAATTCTCACTATTAACTCATTGCTTATAGCACACATTGTATTAGCATAACAGCTGTTTATTAGTACTTCTAAAGCACATAATAATGTCTTTTTTTGCATGACTATTTTAGGTCCCTTAATCCTACCCTTACCTAAAAAAGTAGACCCTTTACAGATTTGATTGATGTATTGCTCTTATCTGTACGATTAAAACTGAAAGTGTAATTTAAGTTCTTTTCGGGGTTATCAGGAGAAAATGACTCATAACGCGTATATGCGTTAATCTACTCCAGAGGGTTAACATCTACCTTACTAAGTATTAATAAGCAGCAAATTAGGAGTTTTGTGAGGCAAAAGGTACTGGTGTGACCAACTGTCCCTAACACTGGAAAAGAATGACATAGTGTAAACATATTGGTTAGTTTTTAACATTGGCTGGTCACATACAGTCTAACTGCAAAAGTTCAAATATTTCAACACACCCGAAGCTTAAATTGGATCTAAAAATTCTGCATACACATATGGTCAGAACTCCATTAGAAATAAATAGTTTATGGTCTGGTGTTTGTCTAAGATATCGGAAAGGCAGCTTATCCCTTTGTTCCTCACTCTCTCATCTTTCCCATCTCATCTAGTTCTTTTCATATTTATGCATTTGACTGTACAAACAAGTCTGCATTCTATTATGCCTCCATTTAAATCACCACCAAGCAGCCGATATTACATGAATTACATGATTCAAAACAGAGGATGTGGCTGCTGATGCTTGACTGGCCCTAAGAAACATCCACCAGTTTATTGTTGGGGCTGGGTCTACAGCAGATCTTAATAATGTATCAGAAATTAGTAAATCATAAAACAGGAACCTCTGGCACCTCTATTTGCATAAGAAGGTAAACAGAAAGTGCTGACAGATAAATAAGAGACGCAGAGAGACAGATTTGTTTCTATTGTTTCAGGCGTCATTTGTTTGCCACCTCTGTATGGTTGAGGCGTTGGCTGCAACGATGCAGGACAATCACTCCACGACACTCCTCAATCATTCATTCAGCAAACGGGGAACAGCTGATGAATAGTGGGCAAGGAAAATAAGCTGGAACACATTAGAGTGCATCGCTACCTGTTCTGTGGTTTCACTTCAAGGAATTTGTGATCTAGTTTATACACTGGCTGCACACCGGGTACATAAATGCAAGCTTTCCTTATTTTCTACATTCATATGGATATATTATATAAGCTATATATAACAAAGCTATATTATATAAGGATTGTGTTACTGAAAATGTAACTCCCATGAAAATGATTCAGTCAAAGGTTCTATAAAGAACCATCTCTTTCTTACATTTTTATAATCTGAAGAACCTTCTTTCACCACAAAGAACCTTTTGTGAATCAGAAACGTTCTTCATATGTTAAAGGTTCTTTATGGAACCATTTAGACAAAACAAGGTTATTCTATGGCATTGTGAAGCACCTTTGTTTTTTAGAGTGTAGCATGAATTTTTCAACATCTCTCTGCCAATTACTTTCAGTCTTGTACAAAAATGTATATGGGAAAGAAGAGCTTTAGGTTTTGAATAACTGTGTGTATGTGATATATGAAGAGCTCAGATGCAAAAGCCTCTAAGTGCTGTCTGAAATTTTCTTCTGAACTTAGCCTTTTTAATCAGGCTCCAATGTTTAGGTTCAGTAATTTTACTTCAATCGCAATGTATAGTTTCTTTTCTATGCCATGAAAAAAATATAAAACCATAAATATAGGAGCTTGGTAAAAATTGTCATGCTAGATAAACATTTCAGATGGCACTCAGAGGCTTTTGAATCTGAACT
The DNA here is from genome assembly GCF_963082965.1 of Carassius carassius. Lineage (NCBI taxonomy): Eukaryota > Metazoa > Chordata > Actinopteri > Cypriniformes > Cyprinidae > Carassius > Carassius carassius. The sequence goes on along the minus strand of NC_081757.1, from coordinate 28,845,143 downwards.
CTTCATATCCAAAAAATATAATTTTATGGCAAAGGTGTTTGCAACATGATACAAATGCTTGCTTTTGAGATGTGTTTGTAATATTTTGAATGCATATGTGTGGCATTTTGCACTTTGTGTATGCAACTCTTGGTTTGTGTATAAGGTTTCGAAAAAAAAGGATGCAACGTTTTGAAAATTTAAGGAGTTGAAAAAAATAAAATAAAAAAACCTGTATAAACTGAGTCTATAACGTTTGTACATCATTTCTTAAGTGTTGCAATGGAATAAAACCGAAGGAATTACTAGACATTTGCTTACAAAATTGCTTTCATTACATTTATTCATAATTCAGAACATTAAAATGACTTGTTAATGTATCATGTACAATAAGCATAACTATTTTTTCAGCATGAGAATTTGTGTCATTATGCAGTAGAATGTAGCAGAATAGGTATTTATACGGCTTAACTTGGAGATCTTTAGAAAATAACACAGAAGGTAGCACTTAGTCAGCACAGTTATAACTTCAGTGTAATGACATTTGGCATGGTAACAAAGTAACCTTAACTCTAATTAAATTTGCTAATGTGCAGCACAATTTATTCTCCTTAATCAAGCTCTGCTGTTATCAGGACTGTAACCGATAGTACAGAATCTCTAAATTAAGGTTAATTTCACATCCATTGCCTTGAGCAGCCACATTATTGATAGCTATGAGCATCAATTTGGCATGAGTATTAGTGTTTGTTTAGGACGAGTTATCCTGTGATGGGTTGATCTATTAGCGTAGCATGCAGTGTAAACACAAAATTGCCTGCCACCTTACTTCACCCCCAGCAGATCCATACTGGGAGGCAGGGCATCAAGGCCTGATTATGTCTAATTCTTTGTTCCATTTTCTGTGTCAAACTTAATCACATTAAATGTGTGTTACTGTCTTTCAGCCTGATAGCAAGCTATCGGCGGGGAGAAGACACTTGTAAAGCTTGGAGCTCAGGCTACAGAGCTGGCCAAGAGAAGAAGAAGAAGAAGAAAAAAGATCAAACAGAGGATTTTATATCAAGTCATTGTTTAATTATCACTTGTTCTTTCTCTATCTTTTTTTCCAGGCTGACCTACACCTGCTTGTACAGGCTTAATGAGTGCAGGTATGTCAGAGAGAGAGATGTCACTCTTCATTTCATAACAGTGGTTGCATTACAGAGGAGTGGAGCCCTATGTAGAGTAATTACCGCACTGTTTTTCCGTGGCTGGTGGTAATGTTGCCCGAGGGGAGCCCCAGATGCACCTGCCTCAGAGTCGGCCCAATTACTCGCCTATTTCCTCTAGCTCAACATTTTCATTCAGGCAGAGGTAGGGCAACTCTTGTTTTCAGCATCTCTTTTTGTCCATTAGTCTGATCTTACTGTTTTAGATTTTAACATCTGAATTCACATTTGATTGTTTGTTTTAGACGTGTTTTATTTTAAATCCATGAACATTAACATATCCTTCCTTCTATTGAACACTACGAGTATGCATAGTTTAATGTAATCCGGACATACAACATTCATCATGTTGTCATTGTCAGTTGAATTTAGAAATCCTTTCCAGTGTTGGTTAAAAAATATCACTTTTCATCTCTGGTTTAAATGTAAAAATATAAAAAATAAATCTGAATTATTGATGTTAAAAATAATGTGTTAAAGCATGTGATTATTATTATTATTATTATTATTATTATTATTATTATTTAGTTTAACACATTCAAATCTATCTCTCTCTCTCTCTCCCTCTCTCTCTCCCTCTCTCTCTCTCTCCCTCTCTCTCTCTCTCTTTTTACAAGGATTTCACTTATTTAGATGCAGAAAGTAGTTACAATAGGGTGACCATATGTGCAATTTTCCGGAGAAATGTTCTAGCCAAGATTTCTATATTGCCTAAAATATCAAGGTTTTGACTTGGTTTTGCTGTTTTTATACTTTCTGAAGATAATGATAGTTAGTCAGAAAGTTACCAGAAAAGTGCTGCTTTAATGCTGGCTTAAAACTGTGCATTCATATAAGTATTTATTACATATGAGTCACTTTTAAAAACTACAAAAGTCCACGTCATGTTCAGCAGCGGCAGCTCTTATAGCAGTCAAAATAAACAAATAACCCAGCTGCTTTGATGTCTTATAAATCAAGAAAAAAAAAAACTTGTGTAGCATTACGGATTCACCTAATTTTAATGTAGAATTTAGCATTTGATAACTTTATTGAATTTTTGTATTTCCTACTTGCTGAAGGGCACAGGTGAATTTGACATGTATTATAAATGCTCAATTGGTAGAGCACTGCCTTATCAAGTGCAAGGTTGGGGGTTCGATTCCCCGAGAACACATGATAGGTAAAAATGTATAGCCTGAATGCTATAATAAATGTAATTTAATTTAATTTAATTTAATTTAATTTAATTTAATTTAATTTAATTTAATTTAATTTAATTTAATTTGATTTTTAATTTAATTTAATTTAATTTAATTTAATTTAATTTAATTTAATTTAATTTAATTTAATTTAATTTAATTTAATTTATAATGGTTAAATATTGTTTTAAGTTAACTTAAATTAGAAGTTGTTATTTATTTATTTTTAAGTCTAATAAATGTTAAAATTGATAGCTCTCAATTATACTGTGATGTTACTGTGAAGGACACTTTCTGCTCCAGCGAGTGACGCTCTCATTGTGTTTGCATACTCTTATCACAGATAAAGTGAATTAAATGCAATATTTTTCAAATGCATAGAAATTTTTTTTATGAGCAACAGAAACACTTTTTTATGTAGTGCTTAAAACAGCGTCATCTGTTCAAGAATAAAGTTCGGCATATAAAAATATAGGCTACTAAATACCAATAAAGTGGGGGTATATTTGCTTTTATCAGTGTTTTTGATAAAAATGACTAAAAATTACTGTTATAAAAACACAGATTTGTGAGCATTATTGGAATTGAATTGTTAGAACAAACACGCAGCACACCTCGTGCTTGTCATCACAGAATCTAATCAATGAGAATTAAATGTATCATTATCAAGGCTATTGCAGCCAATTTTGAGCAACTGTAGCACCTGACCTAGGCAGCTGGTCTCGTTTTGCTCTCGCGGTACTTGGCACATGTGATCGTAAGGTGGCTGCAACACCGATCAAAGTTGGACTACTGCTCCATTCAGAATGCACTGCTTTTTTAGGCAGAAGGCAATCTTTGTGGCACCACATGAAGTCAAACAAGCCTTTTGTCTATTGTTTACTCACTCTTGGAATGAAATACAGCTGCACTTGGTTTTACACTAGGCCTGTTCACACCAGTGCCAGTGTTCAGTATGGAAATTCTGTCTGATTTTGTCTGTCTAAAAAACAGTAGAAATGCTGAATGAAAATGTAAGTTCATTCCCTGACAGTAGGTGGCAAAAGCATGAACATGATACATGAACAGCGATACTATACACAAAGCAAATAATCTGTTAGTGATGCTTGCATATCATAGAAATCACACATTATTGTTTTCATATTTTTATGCAACCATTCAATATTATTTATTTACTATGGTGTTTACCAAACAACACAAATTACAGTATGGAGATTACCTCTGATCACATCTTTTTTTGAATGAGTATTGCTTCACAAATGTTAAAATAGCATGCTCTTCATTATATGATGTATAATATGTGTGTAGCATGAATGTATTCGTTATGTTGCCATTCATGGTCTTTCAGCATCAGCTTTGTTGCTTCATTGTCATTCACAAATCCTCGCCAGTGGCCTCGTGGATAGTAATGTGTCCTTTCGTTGTGAACTTCAGAATCTTGTTGAAAGTAGTAGGTCAACTTCCATCGACTGTTTCTGAATAATTAGAATTTGGATATACTATTAGTTTTGCATACTGTTTTTTTTGCCTATTTTAGTAGGAAAGTATGCATATTTGGATTGCTTTTTCTTTTGCTATTTACTGTCATTTAGGAAAATAGTCTGTTTGTGAGTGTTTTATGTAACAGCAGCAGCTCTGAGCAAAGAAGCTAATCATTAAAAAATTATAATAAAAATAAATAAATAAATAAATAAACTTTGACATGCAAATTTTCCTGGTCTGAACGGATGCATTAACAGCTGAGTTGTGAATGAAAGTGGCATGTATTCTCTACACTGTTTTGGCAGTTGAATCCACCTTCCCGAACTCAATCAGAGGTAGACGTGTCAGCCGTGTTCTTTGAGAGTAAATCTAATTCTATTTTTCACAACCCGTTGCCCACAGCAGTGATGCCATTTCCTATTTAAACTTTGACACACTTCAAAAGAATCTGGTACTTTATATATGTATATGTATATATATATATATATATATATATATTCAGCTTGCTGTGTCCTGTTGGTTCTCTTCTTTCTGGGGGTGGTGTATTCAAATGGCAAAAGAATTGGACTTGGGCCGAAAGGCTGTAGGTTTAGCATAGTGCTGTGGGTGAGATACAATTAGAAATGAACATATATTATTTGTATTATAAGTGCAGCACCTGTTGCTCTTTAATGGTAGATGTGTGAGTTGCTAATTGGCGTAATTAAAGGGGTGTAAATTAGTCAAGTTATATATACGTTACATTATGTAATTTATGTAGTGTGTTAAAGGTTTCCTTTATTTATTTTTTCAATAACCTATAGATTTCCCCCCCCCCCCCTTTCTCTTTCCACTGACACCCTCACATTTTAAGTGGCCTTTCACATGATGATTGAACCTCTGTCTTTCTTCTGTAGCAGCCTGAATGAAGAGAAAGTGGCAACATTAGCAGTATCAGCTTTATCTGCCGTGCCTATGCTGTTGTCCTTGAAAGCGATATTTTTAAACCAACACATTACACTTAGCCTTTCTACTAAATAATTTAGTCCTACAAACCACATTAATGGTGGTATACATTTCAGCCGGGACTGAAAGTACTTATTTATCAGCAAAGCAGAGGGAACTGAGAGTCGGAAATGAAGATGGACATACTGAGAGGGTGAGAGAGTATGAGATGAGGAAGTGAGTGCTTTCTTTATTTTGGAAGTCATCCTTTCTGTTCCCAAGGGCCTTGAGAAACAAGTATTTTTCAGTACCAGGAAAAAGAGAAAGAAAGAAAGAAAGAAAGAAAGAAAGAAAGAAAGAAAGAAAGAAAGAAAGAAAGAAAAAAATATACCACCACCACCAAAACAACAACAATAATAGTTATATATGTAATTTCATTCATTCATTCATTCAATGTATTACTACCACTACTACTACTACATCTACTACTATTATTGTTACTAATTTGTATCTATTAATTAGACTCTTATACCGTTATGTTTTAATCTGAAATAATTTAGATTTTCCATTGTGCTGAAACTTGCGTCTTGGTAATTTTCTCCTCAAATGCTGACAGCTAATGAAAATGCTCACAAAATTAACATGCAGATTTAGTCAGCATAACGCATACCAATTGGAACAAGAAGTGTTGGTCCCTGTTATGTTCAAATATGCAAAATCAGAGGTTTAGGTAGGCTAATATCAGACAACAAGAAAACATCCACATTCTTCTTTCTTTCTTTCTTTCTTTCTTTCTTTCTTTCTTTCTTTCTTTCTTTCTTTCTTTCTTTCTTTCTTTCTTTCTAAATCACCAAAAATATATTTATAGCCAAGTCCTAGCGATAAGCCTGTGGCTGTGATGCCTGTAACTAGTCTTAGTGGTTTTGACACAACCAGGAACATTGGTGTGAAAGCACAACTGATACACTCAACAGTTAGCTTTAGTGGTGTCGAGCTTGGAATACATCAGTGTGGTTCAGGAACGTAATCCTATCAGAGGCCTATGGGGAGAAGGAGGGGAAGAGGCAATGGGAGGAGGAGAAGGAAAAGAAGGAATCATGAAATTAGATGCAGCTCTAGGGAGGAAGAAGGAGAAGTGAGAGATTTATGGAAGAGAGAGAAGTAAGAGCTTTACCCTTTTAGTGTGTGTGTATGTGAGCATGTGTATGTGTGTGTGTGTATATGTCCCCAGGCGATAGGGTGTGTAAAGTGAACAACTGCAGACAGGAAAAGCTCTTTCTCTCACACAGGGACTGGCACAGGGAGCACATTGTCCCCAATAACAACCTCTTTTTAGAGTCCTGGGGGCGTATTAAAGAAAGTTTCTTATCTTAGGTCTCAACTTAAAATATGATATGTTAAATTAGGATTTTTCATAAATTCGTATTACAGAAGAAAATCTTAACTTGATTTGGGATTCCTATTCTATTTTACAAGATCGTATCTTATTAGGAAATCTTACATTTCATTATCAAAGCTCGACAATCCACTCTCAGGTCTGTTACCAAGCAACCAACACTGCACAAACTGCTGATGAGGTAAACAAAAAATAGAAGCTACTTCACTTTGAAAATCGCCTTTTACAAAAAACTGTAAGGCATTAGTCACTTGCACGATAACCGGTAGTGCTCTGTGACGCTTTGTTGGTCTCTGTAATGCTGGTTGCATTTCCTGCTAGCTGTAATGTCATGTTACGCGGCAGTTAGTAATTACTTATAAGTGTTTTGTTATCAAAATGTAACAACTTCAGGGGCCTCCAAGAGTCTCTCTACCATTAAACATCTCCGTTCTTCATTTTTAAATTTTCAATAAATGTAACACCATTGTTAGTAAGCACAACTGTAAGCATTTTTTTTTTCCGTTAGCTTTCAAATAATTTTGAACTTAGGAAAGCTGGTTTCCTAGAGTTAAGAAAGTTTTTAGGATTTTTAACAAGTAAATGAGGTCCTAAATGTGGTCCTAACTGAAATTATCATGGTTACCAAACAGATAAGATAAGATATTAAAGTTACAATCTTTCAGCCCCTGGACTGCCTATGTAACAAATGTTTTGAATCATTTATCATATCATAAAGTCATGAGAATACTATTAATTTTCTTTTTGTTTACATATATATTTTTTTTCATTGCAAGCTATTTTCTCAATCTGACTGCAAACACTTTCAGTTTCATTATTCTTATCCTGGTAATAGCTCCACTGAGCTTTTTGGTTCGTGAAATTGAAAGTTTTCCTAATAGCTATAAATCATTGTGCATCTGACAGTGCCTTTGGGAACACTTCTATACCATAGACATTTTATTCTGTCACCTTATTAACATATTTTAGGTAATTCTGGTCTTTGGATCCTGCTTTCATTTCATTATTACTTCGCTGTTGAAATATGTGAACATATGCTGTACGAATTAATGCAGGAAACTCCAAACCCATACATTATTCAAAAACCAAAAATAATGAAAAAAAAATGTACATTTTACACAAATTAATTCACAGCCTGAGGCGTAAAAATACCTAGGTTATAGACATAAAATCAGAAGTAATTCTGGTTTAATTTAAGTTTGTTCAAGAAAATAGCAGCCGCATTTTCGTGTTTTTTTTATTTTTTTATTATTATTTTATTTATTTTTTTGTATGAAGAAATCTCAGTGTTGTATTCCCTCTTCCCTGGATTGTTGAATGGTCTAAACATGCTTGTTTAACAGAATCTAGCCAGTGGAGCCTTGGGTGGGAAGGGTTTGTCTGGCTAATGTAAATTGGCTTAAATGGGCCCTTGATTTATGTGTGCAAGATGGAGTGTAGAGTGTTATGTCTCCCTCTCTGTTAGATACAGAATGAGTCACAGTCTGTTTTACTTTCGCATGCTCTCTCTCTCTCTCTCTCTCTCTCTCTCTCTCTCTCTCTCTCTCTCTCTCCCTCTCCCCATTTCTAGTTTGTAGAAGGTGCAGGTTTTCGTTCCATGTTGCAATGGCTTTGCCTCACAGTCAGCTTTTCTGTAAGTGTTGATGAAATCACTCAAAGGGGGGGGCTACTGGGATTACCAGAGTAAAAATTTATCATGACGTATAGATTTGCCAGAAGCACTTTTTCTTCTTCTTTTTTTTCTTCTTCCTTTTTTAATGATGTACATGTCTTTGTTTTATTTCCTCATGTTTAAAATAAATGCTCAAGTTTATTCATTCATTCACTTGTTTACATATTTTAATTATGTACTTATTAAAAAATTTGATAGCTCCATTTTTTTATTTTCTTATTTGCTTTTCAAATTTATTATTAAATTACTTCCTTGTGTTTGAAATGAACGTTCAGTTTTAATTTGCATCTTTATTTATTTATTTATTTATTCCTTCACTTATTTCCTCATGCCTTTTATTTTTCCCTTGTTTAAAATTAATGGTCAAGTTTTCCTTTGAAGGGATTCATCCAAGACCAGAATGATCACTTAGGTAAGGTTTAGAGTCCAGCCACAGACAAACAAGGTTATTTACCATGTCAATCAGAGATAACGATGGTGTCCATGCAAAACAAACAGTAAACACAATGAAATCTGAGAGAGAAATGCAAAAACTAATATCCTGAGATTTAGGCCAAAGCTAAAGCAACACGACTGGTCAAGTTTTGGATCTTGTTAGTCTTATATTCACTGAGTGCTATACATGCGCTCAAACAAACTCAGTCTCTTCGATCTTTTTGCTGGATAGGACAAAATGATATATGCAAATTAATTCCAGAGAAAGGTTGTAACACTATTTACTCTTAAATGTACATTCTCCAGGGGAATACAGGCCTAACCGCTGAGCTTTCCATCTGTGGAATCATATTAGAATCTGCACAGCACTAAAACAAACATAAAGCTGCCTTAAATAGTGTACATTTCGATAATGGAATCTGGTGGACAAAGAAATCTGTATTACCAAGGGGGAAGTCTTATCTAGTGATGGCCAGACTATGCCACACTGGGATGGAACAAGAAATACACAGAACAAAAGAGAGCAAGAGAGAATCAGGGGGGTGGAGGACTGTGATTGTGGGGAATCTATATCTGTAGGATCTGCAGGTCATTTAAGGGAGGTAGCTTGTTTCATTAGTCTGTTTTGTAATGATACTCTCTGATTCCCATCTTGTCCCACATTGATTTAGGACTAGGGTGGTTGGGAGTTTGCAGAAATACTTACGCCAACTGCTCAAATAAGATAAGGAGCATTGCTTTACTCATTGTTTGGTAAACCATGTACATCAAACACAATGTTCGAAGGCTATTTTTCTCGCTTTTTCTTGTCTTTGTCCATCAAGCTTTTAGAATTAGCTGAAAAGCATTCATTCATGAGGCAACTGTCAATTGCAATTTGCCTGTTATGCATGCTATATCATAGAGAGAGAGTTTACTCTGCATGTCGAGAACATTATGATAAAACATGAGTGTACTGGTAATTCGTTTCTGTGTGAATGACACAGAGACAGTTCTCTGTCTCATCCTGATTAGGCTGTTGAAACATTTGCATATGGCCACACGTACATGTAGAGTACTTACAGTCACTACATTCTGCTTCCTCTAGTGATGGGTAATAAAGCAGATGCTTTGTCTTAAACATATGGATATGCAAATTAGAAAAGTCCAGAATCAGTATGAGGGTGACATACTTTACATTTCCACACAAGTCTTTTTTCACCTTTGCTCATTTTTAACAAATGCTCAACTGTGTTTAAAAATACCTGCAATGTGTCAACATTTGCTATCAAAATAAATGCAGACTGTATTTTGCAGTTTGTGTAATGCTGATGGAAAAGATTGTCGATTGCGGGTCAGATAGATCTTAAGGTGCTCTTGGATTTCTGAGCATGTGTGCTCATAGATGTTTATGTTTGGGTGGGTCAGGATGATGGTCGGGCAGAGTATTGCACTTTAATTACAGCGTCGACAGTAGGAGAAAGACAGAAGCTGTGATTTTCATTATTTATTTTACCGAATATGGAGTCTCTCTCTCTCTCTCTCTCTCTCTCTCTGTCTGGTTGTTTTTCAGTCTCACTGTCTTTTGGTTTCCTCTCATTACCTGATGTTTATTTCATCATTACATTTCCCATTGTTGTTATTGTTGTTGTATATTCTTATGCATTCTCATGAGGACACAACGATTTTTTTTTTTTTTTTGCCATTAGCTCAGCTGCATGCATGTGTATGTCAGGGTTGTGCAACATTTACAACTGAAATAAAAATGTCATTGTATAAATTGCACTTTATTTTAAGATTAGCTTAAATACATTTCATAAACAGCTGTTGAGATACTATTCTTAATGAAAATGGAGTAAAGGCTTGGACCAGGAAACAGTATCTTGTTTAGTCACAAATTAACAAGCAGATTCAGTAAATTTCCCTTTCTGTAATTCCAATTCAATATTCACAGTTGGTCAGGGAAAATGAGGCAAAATTATCTATTTGCAGTTTATTTTTATTTTTGCAAAAAAAAAAAAAAAAAAAAAAAAAATATATATATATATATATATATATATATATAAAATATAAACTATATATATAAATATATATATATATATATATATATATATATATATATATATATATATATATATATATATACACTGTTAAAAATGTATCGTATTTTTACAGGAAATTCCTGGCAACTAATTGCCGTGAATTTACAGCAAGTAATATACAAGAAACATACTGTTAATTTAATACAATAATATTTTGTGTTTGTACAGCAGTGTTGCTGTGATTACAGTAGCATTAATCCAATAAAATGTTGTATTTTGTATTGTTGTCATACAATCCTCAACAATGGTGACAATCCCAAAAAAATGTAAAATAGATTGCAGCAATGCATGCTGGGAGCCATAAACATATTTTGCATGCTGGCATGAAATATGTCACCATTGTTGTGTTTCATATGCTAAATGTTGATGTCTGTAACTGTATAAATAACCTAAAACATGTTTAAAACAAAAAGTTAACAAATACAATATTTATACATTCAGTGTTTGAACCACAACAGTGTTTCAAATTATTTATTTTTAAATCAGTTGGGTCACTTAAACCATTTTAGTGCAGTCATGGTTGCTATTAAAACAGACTTGTTGATCTGCTTTATATATGCAGAATTTTTTTCTGAAAACAACTGCAACTGCTGCTGAAAAAAGTATTGCAGCAAATGTTGAGGATCAAGAGTACAACCGAAGCAAACCCTGATCTCTATGATGGTGATCTAAAAAAAAAAAAAAAAACATTTTAAATGAGACATCAACATCTTAACCTCTGTTAATTGTCAATAAGAACTTATGTAGATGCATGACAGAAATATAAATCAATCTGGTTGGTATTACTATAAGTGAAGCTGGTGATGCTGTTTGTGTAGTTGTTTATTCAGATATTGAGAGATTTAAAGTCTTGTATCTTCAGTTCACTTAAGGGTGTGGCTGATGAAAGTTGTAGTTTGTGTTCTTATTTCTCTTTCTTTCGGTGCTTGTTCACAGCAGGTGTTTGAATGACTGAAAGAATGTTGCAGGAACATTTAACTAACCTTAAAATAACATTATACTAATATGGAAACTGGACCGTTTTATGTTATTGGAATGTTACAAATCAACGTTCCTAGAATGTTGAATTTTTAAATCAAAATTAAGTTGGAAGAATGTTTGAGGAACATCATACCTTTTAAAAAAGTTCTTTTGACGTTAAGAAAACTGGACTTTTTTATGTTAGAAAGAATATGAAAGTACCAGTTTTAATACTATCTCACAATGCTTTGTGGTGGCTGTAAAATAATGCTTCTACAGTGTAGTTACAATAATATTACAGGACTGTCCGTCAATTTCCCATCATGCATTTTCATTTACAATAAAAAAACATGAATACAGTGCATTGTTGCAAAATGTATTGTAAAATTACATCAATTGCTAACAGTGTATATTCTGGCTCGATTTGTGACACAAACAGGTCACAAGAACAAAAGAAACAAATATTTAGCATTTTAGTAAGATGTTATTCATAGCAAAACATACAATTTGTACTAAGGCATGATTGTTCATCCCTATCCCTATCCCCAACCCAAAACCTAACACTTACACACACACAAAATGTTTGAATAAGATTGTACGAATTCATATAAATCTGCTACCAGTTTGGCCAACTGAAAATTACTTACTAACTGTCATGTGACGGTGTTGGAATAGTCAAGGGCATTTCCTCTTTCAAGGCAAGTTTTCTGTATTCCATTCAAAATGATTCTGGGCCCATGTTAGTAGGATTTCAGCACCATGGACAGGGGGAATGCATAAGCACACTTCTTGCAGGCAGATCAGGAACAGCATACACCACCACTGCTTCAAACCCCAGTTTAGTGAGTAGCTCAGGGAAGAAATAACTCATATTTCATTCTATCCTACCCTTTATTGACATTGACTAAGGCTGAACATGGCCTCACTAGCAACCTGGGACCGCCTCGTCTGTCTCTCTAGGTCTACCAGAAATTCCCGGCCAAGTATTTGTTCACCCCATACTACACCAGAAACGCAAGAGCACAGCCTTCATTTACTCCAATTCCCCTACGTCATAGAAACTGAAGATTAGTTCTCCTATGGACTCTGCAATCTTTTTCACATTGCACTTTATTGAACCCCTCCGTTAGCCCTTTTCAACCAACAGGCTGCTGGTGGCCAATCTGGAACCGGTAAATTAATTTCCACCACAGAATAAGGGACATGGGCCATAAAAAACAAAAGTCACACAAAACCTGCTGGTCTTAATCCAGGATGTGCTGACGTCAGAAGTTAGGGGTGGTATTATGCCCAAATCAAACAAAATTTTCAAAAAACACAAAACACAAGTCAAAACAAATCTAGATCTTTCCCATTGTTTCCAATTAACAACATTATACACTGGATATACTCAGTGTGGAGATGTCCTCCAGCATAATTGTAAAAGTGTCTGTTTTGGTAAATGGCAATCATTTTTCCCATCCATATATTTTCGAAAGTATAAGAACTTTTTTTTTTAATTGTTCAAATATGTAACTTTTTTGGAACCACTACAAAAGTGTTACATTTTATTGTCCTTGTCCTGGTGTGACACACCTAAATTATATTTTAAATAAAAAAATTGCATGTTAAACAACATAATCATGGAAAATTATGCAAATGTGTCTTGCTTATCGCTAATGACAGGTTAGCTTGAAATAGCAAGGTCATTAATTGACACAAAAGGCTGAAATGTCCTGTGGTGTGACAGAAAATTTCATCAAGTGTGACGCCTGTATTGTCACACCAGAGGACAACGTCTCTTTAAAAAGCATTTAAAATAATTAAATAAGATGCATTTAACTCCTTTTTATTTATTTATTTATTTATTTTTAATTATTTATTGATCATTTTAATTATTCTTAAATTCAATAATTACATTAGTTAAATTATTCTCTGATGTTTTTACAGTAAACTTGTAGTGTTATATAGTGTCAAGAAAATAAGTAATAAATGTCATCCTTTGTTTTTGAGACAGAAATAATTGTGGGAGAGTAATTACTGGAAGAAAGAGGACATGGAAATAGAGACAACAGGGATCCACGAAGAAAGGAGGAGATCCTAAGAGAACAATGCAGAAAGTAAAAACAATCAAAATGATGCCTTAAAAGGAGTGGCCACATAGTTTGAAAAAATTCATTCACATCTTAATGAATATAGTTTGAACATCAATCATATAGTGGTGCTGCACATGCAGCGGGGGATAGAAGTGTTTCAGTAACATACATATTGACCAAATTTTGTTGATGATTTTCTTTTAAAAACATGTTAATATTGATTGTATCAAAATTACATTTTCTTTCTCCTTTGATATGCTCAAAATTAAAAAGAAATAATTTCATAACTACCATTTCTGTCCTTTAGTGTGATGTAATGTCATATGGTGTGACACACATAAAAGAACCACAGATTTGTTTTTATCTCAAAATATCTTAAAAAAAACAGTTGAGAATTGCAATAGGGGACATACAAATATCACTTAACTTTTAAAATGGTATAATTTTCAGCAGTTTTGAACGGATGACAGCAAAGTTTGTCTTGAAATTGTCCAACAAGTCATGTGGTAAAAATGTTATGTTAATTATAATTTAATATTAAATAAATAGCACCATATAAAAATAAGAGTCTAACAAAGAAGATAAATCTCTCTCATGCTATTTATGTAGTATTAAGAATTATTTAATTAATTAATTTTGCTATGTCACACCATAGGACATATGTATGGTAGAGTTCAGTAAAAATGTTTAAAAAAGCAGTGACATAATTGACAAAGTTAGTGACCCTTTATATTTTCTCAAAGATAAGACTTACATAAGATTACATAAATATATAATCAAAAATGGTACTTTACCAAAAAAGTATTTTTTACTGCCTATTACTGTTAGCCACCCATTTTCTAAATTACTTGTGCCTTGAGGGCTGTTCTTTTCCAGTTCCCTAATATAAATGCATGAAGACGAGCTGAACTGTCCAAACATTAGTATAACTCTATTATGCTCATTAAACAGTGGGTATGTCACAGGTTCATTTAATATAAAGACAATGTTTAGTCTCATTATGTGAATGTAGGCCAGTTTCTTTTAGTGTACATTAGCTGAGCCATCACTCATGCTTGCCACCTACAGGCGGCATAATGTAGCTGATGAGCTCAGACCATTAAATCAAATAGTGTCCTTACACACTGAATGCATGAGTTTGCATTTATTATTAATAAAAGTGTCCAAATGTTTCAAACACGTTTTCAACAAAATTTGTGACCCATAAATACAATGTCTGTGAGAATTGCATGTTTTTGTGTACTTTTTGAAGTAGAAACAGGTGGAGAAGAAGAAAAAGATGACACTAATTTAACATAATAACAATATCTTTAGCACTTACAATTAGGCATTGCTGCCTTGATTTGCATGACATGTTGTAAAAGCAAAACTAATGCAATTATATTTATTTTTTTATCTGGCTAATGCAAATGCATTTTGGGTGGGCAGGTGTTAATAAAAGGTTGATTAGTAGGACCTGGATGTTATCCAGGTATGGGAGTCATAAGGCATTAATGGGACCTATGAGAGAGAACCACAATTTTGCTGCTTGTTACTATAGTTGTTGTTAGCCAGTACAGCCAATTCTTACGTTACTGTAGTGGCCATGTTTCAGATAAATAAAACCAGTTTGGTAATGTTAGTTGGAGGCACCATGCTGGGCTTCATCCAGCGCTGGGAGGTTGTGTGTATGTTCACCATCCTCTCCCATTGATGCATTACTTCATTAAACTCTGTTCTCTAACTGGAGGAGGTGCAAGGTCGAGTTTATTTTAGCAAGCAATTTTCCTGCTCCCTCAAGCATAGGAGCTTTGCTTTTTCTCTCCCTCTTCGTCTGTCTCTTGTTCATCACAAATTAAGAAGTAAAGGTAATGCACAACAGCAAGCTCAGTCAACGCATTGAATCACAGAGTGAAAAGGGAATGCTGACAGAAAGGTCAGTTATAAAAAAGGAATTAACTTGCTGCAAGGATGTATGATTCTGCTGAAATCTATGACAGAAAACCCCTGTAACTCTAAGTGTAGTCATGCTAATGTGTGTCCTTCACCCTTGAACCGCCATTGTGTTCACAAATGGTGAAGGATGAGATTTGGAGGATTTATGCTTGTTTTAGACCGTGACCACCTAGCTGGGTTTGGACAGCTTACATTCCCTGATTTGTGTGTGTGTGTGTGGACTGACTGTGATTCGCTGTTTTAGAAAGATCTTCTAGAGGCATTTAAAAGGGAAGTAATATTATAAGTTTTTAGAACTGTTTCATGTGCACTTTCCTATACTTATTAAATAAATAAATACTGATGAACTGATAATTATTTTCATGACGTGGATTAAATAAGTAATCTATAAATTATTAATAATAATAAATGCTGCAAATTAATTTAAGCATTACAACTTTATAATGTACAGCTTGAAACACTGACTTTTATTTAGAGATTTGCTAAAGATTACATTTAACAGTGTAATTCTATTGTTAATGCTTTAAATTTTCACTTTTATATGACAACAAAGGAAATCTGAATGTAAAAATATAGAGGAATATAGCACGCACAGTTAAATATCCACCATCATCTTCATCATCATCATCATCATCGTTATTATTAAGGCAATGAAGAAGTCTTTTTTTTTTAACAAAGGTCAGAACTCCTGTTATAATGTAGATTTTTGAGGGTGCACTCTTGTCATAAATTAATCTATTACTTTTCATACATAATATTTAACAAAAGCATTGGCAAAATATATTTGGGAGTCTTAGATCTTTCCAACGATATATAGTCTTTCAACATTAGATTAGATTTAATTGTAATATAGTGAAGTAAATGTAGGCGTCCCGTATTCGGGGCGGGGTGACAGAGATTTCAGTTAGTTTTATTAGCAGTTTCAAGTTAGTCACATGAATTCACAGTGATGACCAGCATACATTTTGCTGATATAACTGCTCCTTAAGACCATTTGACCTTTGTACGATTAGTAAATTGTCAAATTCCACCAAGAACATACAGAAACCTGCCATGTCATGGCCTGTCTAGCCAACATCTATTTGTCATTGCAATTGGCAGTTGACTTGAAAGAGCATTAAGTGAAAAAAATATCTGAATAATGCATTTATTTGAGAGTAACTTTCTCTTAAGTATTTTCTCTGCAATACCATGAGCTCATCCAGCTTTGAAGTTTACAGATGCCTACCTCAGATGCCTGGATGATGTCATCTGATATCACCTATTCAGATATCAGTCACTTTGTAACAGGCTATCAATTCCTCATGTCAGAGTTTGGATGGACACAGATATCCACGTGTCTGCCTCATTGACAAGTAACCCACTTTTATTCAAGCGAACAAAGAAAGTTTTCTGCTATGAAAGAAGCACAGTTTCATTTTCCATGTCAGGCCTCTGTCTCTCCCTCGCATTGTTTTTCCTCTCTCTCTCTTTCCTCATCCCTCACTCTCAGTGAAGATTCACAGGCTTAAATTATTAATTCTCTTCCCTGCCATATATTTGTTCAGCCTGACACTATTATTAAATTACATGTGCCATCAGTCATACTTTGGAGGGATGTTCTTTTAATTTAAGAGGTTCAGGAGATGCTTCTAAACTCACTTTGCTGGGATGTTGTCTTTATGATGATGCTCTCTTCTGTTTCTCTCAAATCGTTCTCTCTCTCAGACATACACATTACCTCTCTGATAACATTGTCAGTGTCTTTACACATGATTCATTCAGTTTCCGCTTGATGGTTTAAGATTCAAAACTGTTTCTTGGCATTCCTAACTGTCTAAAGGATACAACTCTCTCAATTTCTACCCAAGAACACCCGCTATTCTGTCTGTGTGGTCAAGGATTTATTTGGCTTTCAACAACACTAGTGTCACACTTATTTTTATCAGAGAACAGAGCTCTGAATCCAGAGTGTGTTATATCTGACAGTTTGTGTTTCTTGCCCTACTGTGACGTTTAATCTACTCTATCCTGCCTAAGGCACTTCACCAATGGTTATTTTCGGACGATAGTCTACAATCTAATGCTACTGTTGGATCATCTGCACTCACTGTATGTACTGAGTGTGTTCACAAATATAAGAAAATGCTGATAAAGATCAAAAACCATCTCGAAACTAAATACAGCTGTGTGTGGGACACAGTTAGCATCTCAGCCAAGGTCCAAAATGAACAGTATATTTAAATAAGCATCAGGTTTGGTGTGTATATGAAGCTTATGATACTAATCACGGCACTGAGTTCATTTACATGCGAGCAGCACACAATGCAGTTTCCAGTGGGTCACAGTAAATGCTATTTCACACAGCTACATTTCTGCAAACACTGTGATTTTGGGTCACTTATAAAGTGTAAAAATGTAAGAGTCTTCCTAAATTTGTAATACGAATAAATTACCCAGCAGGTGATTTTTGTCTTAACTTTTGAAGGCTTTTTTTAATTTTTTTTGGTCATTAGGTAATCACACTCCTGATAAGATCAATATAAGTTTAAGACATTTAGATTATGTTGTCATGTTAGTCAAGAATAATCAATCTACAAATGTGAAAGTAAACACTTATTAATGGTTCAATGTTTTTGGTAAAATATAATTTGTTAACATTAGTTAATAAATTTGGTATGAAGAAAAATCATTGAATTCTATTAATTTTACTCCATTTATTTATATTGGCTAATGCAAAAATAAAAATAAATAAATAAAATAAATAAATACATTGTGTGAAAATACATTCAAATACATTTCTACCATTTAAAATTGTATAACAACATTCATTAATGTATTGGGAATTAACATAAATTAACTTTAATTAGCATTAACTTTTAAAATGTGTTCTTTGTTCACTTTTTGTTTTTACTGTAAATTATGTTCATAACTGAAAATCATTTAAGATGCTATGCAAAATCAAGTGGACATAATACTATATGAAATGGAGATGGTAAAAACCACAACCATTTATTGTGTACTTTGTGCACATGCATCAGGATATGAAAGAGATGAATAAATGTTCGCAGGGTTTAGAATCCTGCAAAAATGGTGACCAGTGACCACCATTCCCCATCAGTCACCCTAGGTTAGGTCGTTTTTGAAGCATCACAGTATACTGTAGCTCGTTTAAAATGGCCTCAACCTTCCTATTTTGTAAAGCTAAGAGAAAAGACCTACTTATGGGGTTGAAAAAGTCCCTCTCACTCTCCCATCCTTTAATTTACTCACTAATATAATGCTCAGTGAACCGTTGTGAGCCAGATTGACACCACTTTTTCACAGGCTCCCATTAGTGCCATTCAGACCTGTCTCAGCATATTATAATAAACCAATCATGTATGCTGTGCAAATGGCTCCCTTAGTATTCGTTAAGCGAGGAAGTCATTGCCTCCAACTCGAGCCATGGTGGTGGGATGCAGAATGATCTTTAAGATGACAGTACTCATATTGGCTATTGTCTTATAGTGGCCAGTAATTAGTAGCACTGGGAAAGAGAACTGATGGGCAAGTGATGGCTGATAATTGTCTGTACACACACACACACACACACACACACACACAATCAGCTACCTCTTGGTATTCAGACGGAGGCACTATCTGATTGGAGAAAAATACTGAAAGCACACAGGATTAGAGTTATCTCAACACTACTGATATGAAATCAATGGTTTGTGTGTGTGTGTGTGTGTGTGTGTGTGTGTGTGTGTGTGTGTGTGTGTGAATTTCTGTGCTTAAGTTTGGCAATAAAGAAAAAAAAAACATCTTTTTTGTTTACATCTTTTTGGATGAAAGTCACAAGAGTGAAATCAATAAACCATTGCAACTCTTTAGTGAATATTGTTTCAGTGACTATTAGCATCTTATTTACTACCAGCTTAACCAACACTCTCTGGAATAGTGTTGCATCATGAGGACTTAAATTAATTATTAATTTAAATTAAGAAAAATACTACTACTACTACTACTACTACTACTACTAATAATAATAATAATAATTAAGGCATGTTTAGAATGAAAATACACCTCCCTCCAATGGAAATTGGGCTCATTTTCAGTGGCGTGCACAGACCTCCTGAGGGGCAGGGGCAAAATGGCGTTACGAGGGCACAATCATGGACCGGGGGCGGGGGTTAAGAGTCTGTATAGATTTGTTCCCCATCGGCTAGGAGGGGCGATATGATAAAATATAATGAATCTGATTGTTTTTGTTTTTGTTTTTTTGTCATGTTGGTTTTTCTATATTGCAAGCTTTTTGAGCGTCACAGCCAAACTAATTTCACTATTATAAAGCCTTTTAAGGTAACTGTGACGAGTCGGGCAGGGCCGAGAGCCGTGGGAACGGGTCAAGGCCGGTGGAGTAATTGGAAATTATCAACACCTGCACCATTCACCCGTCTCGAGTCCCACGGAGGAGATCCGGAAGGATAAAAGAGGAGTTACGACAGTGAAGGACGAGAGAGGAAATGGCCTGGGTTTTAGTTTGTGTTTTGTTTTGGTTTTGTTTGTACGCAGCAGTCGTCCGTGAGGGGCTGTCACGCTGTTTTGTGTTTATTTAATTATTAAAGTATGATTTAAATGTTCGCCAGTTCCCGCCTCCTTCTTCCTGGGATTTCGAACGTTTTTAGTATAACACTACACTAAAAATTATTAACATTAAACACACTAAAAAGGTTCATAATCACGGGAAGAAGGAGGCTTTTTTTTATATCAAAGTCAATGTGGACCAGCAACTGTTTAGTTACACAGATTCTTTTGTGTTCAGCACAACGAAGAAGTTAATGGGTCATTCCTGTTATACAGTGGATTTTATGTCTCAATTATTTATTTAATTATATTTTCTCTAAAATGAGTCACACATTTATAAGATATTACTTAAATTCAGTGTTGGGGAGTAACTAGTTACATGTAACGGCGTTACGTAATTTAATTACAAAATTAATGTAACTTTAATTAGTTACAGTTACTAAGAAAAAATGAGTAATTAAATTACAGTTACTTATGAAATTTTTAACGATTACAAAGGGGATTACATTTGAATATTTACACACATCCACATACAGATTTAACTGATTTCTTTCCCAAATTGCACTGACTATTATGAGACATACGCCCTAATAATTTCCGGGATGCGGAAATACAGTCTGGTTCATAGAATCCAATCATAAAAACGAAATACCTAACGTGGACGGAATGTGCCACATTTTGGATGACTATATCAAAAGTAGGTCAGTACACTTGAATCAAAACATGACATCGACTAGTGTCTGTGAATATTAAGCTCCAAAAATGCAATATATGACTCCTGCACGTTCCGCGTGTCTGTGGAAATCAGGCGCGACTGGACACCGGGAGAACCGGGACAATTCCCGGTGGCCTGGCAGCCGATTTGGTCCTCTATTTTAATATTATTATTGTATAATTGCCTGCCGAATGTACTAAAGCGATCATTTGTGAATCCGCCATTTAATAATTAAATCTCTAAAAAGTCATGAAGTGTTAGTCATGACTCGCGCGCTCTCCGCGCCTACGCCAAACGGTTTGGATTAGACAAAGAGTAAACAATGCGAGAGAGAGAAAATAGAGTGGAGTGTGGAAGCGCACAGCTGGAGCCGAGAAGCAGAACTACTGTTCAGGGTTTCAGGTCAGTTTCATCTGTAAAGATGCCTTTTTGTCTTTGTTTTTTTATTTATTTGATCAAGCAGCAGCACGTTGCTCATCAGTCATCACTCAAAATACTATTTAAAGGATATCATTATTATAAACGTTATTATTAGCGTTTTATTATTTTACTATAAACCCAGAGAAAATGTTTAACTACTATTGTTTAACTGTGGTAACCAAAAATGTAAAATTATTTTACAAATTTATTTATTTAAAAATAAATACAAATCCATCTGCAAAATAAAAAACAAAACAAGGTTATTGTATTTTTATATAGGCTAATAAAAGCATGGTCAATTTTTGTAAGGGAAAAACATGACTCGTGTACAGTATATTGATTTTTCTATAAAGATATTGTAGTATTGTAGAGTATGGTATTGTAAAGTATAGTTTTGTTCAATCTTGAGTATTAAAGTAATGAGAGAGATGGATAACAGGGCAAAATAAAGAGACTGAAGAGAAAAATGGAAGTGAAGGTGCAGTTCAGGAGATAACTTTTAATTATTTTGTATGTCCCCAAATTAAAGATTTAAACCTTTTTTATGTCAGGTCCATAAAAAAAAATAGTTTTGTCCGTGAATTTGTTTGTATGAGTTTGAATTTTACAGTCTGAATTTTTTTCCCAGTCCGCCCCTCCTGTAAATTAATGGCAAAGACATGGTTTCATTTACTACACATAGGCCTACTGAAGCTCGCAGTGTTTTCAACCTCTGCTGCCTCAATATAGGAGTACACGAGCACATAAACATAATTTCTAGAACTGCTCTGTGTCACTTCATGCATTTTACTTATTTTGAGAAAACTATCATCATATCATATACAAAGAGACAGCAGTTTAAAAAAACACCAATGTTTCAGGAGTTTATTATACAGAATATGACACATGCTTATTAGATAACTGTATTTAAGTTGATGTATATGCTTTTATTTATTATTATTTAATTTTCACAAATTTAGAAAAGTAATCAAAAAGTACTCAAAAGTAATTAGTTACATTACTTTAATAAAGTAATTGAAAAAGTTACACTACTATTACATTTTAAACAGGGTAACTTGTAATATGTAACCTATTACATTTCCAAAGTAACCTTCCCAACACTGCTTAAATTGTATATTTAGTGTCTTCTTTATCACTTAAACAAAGATAACAGAAATTATAAATACTATTTTGTATTTTACACACCTTTTTATTGATATATCCATAAGATTGTATTATGTCCTCAGTGCAAAGTAATCAACTTCCACAAGAAATATAAACCATGAAAAAAAAAAAAAATCAAAATATATTTTAATTATGTTATAGACTAAGCTAAACTGCCTCTAGTCATACATACAAATTACTGTGTCCCTGAAGTCATTTTCCACCCTGTTACTACATATGACAAAACCATCGATATTGAAACACGCGTGTACAACAAAGCCTATTTTACCTCACAAATAATACTTAAGCTTCAAATGGGCAACATCATGAATATGGAAACGGATTTCTCCCGAGTGAGAGAATGAGAAAGCCCAACCTTACCTTATGCTTAGCTTTAAATTATTATTATTTTTTGTTTGTTTATAGCTAAGCATATATTATTATATACTTCAATTATATTTATCCATTAGAATTCTATATTTTTAATTCTTGTTTTGTTCTGATATATTTGTTAAATTTAAAGGATTTGTTGTAAAGTGAAGGGAATTAAATATATCCTGTTTGTACATGATAACATTATTAGGCCAGCCGTTGTATTTTCTAAATGTAATAAAATGCAATTTATACATAAATTACATAATAAAAAAAATAAATAAATAAAAACACGCAGCAAACGAAAATAGGTGATTAATACATTAATATTAAACCTATACATGATTAATATATTTTTTTTTCTCACAAACGTAATTTATTTTTTAGCATGTTTAATAATAAATAAAGAAAGAAAACATGCAGCAAATTAAAAAAGACGATTAATCTATTAAAATGTGTTACTCTGGGTTAACAGTAATTATAAGTATTCTATACTTCAGAGCATGGGCCTAATCTAGGCTAACTGTGGACGATTTAAAAAATTTTGATATAAAGGTTGTTGTCCCATTTTATACAGGAGTTTTTCATGTAAAAAAATTGAATTATATTATTAACACAAGTTCATTTAGGCTATTTAACATGCACTGTGACATTTTACCATTTTTAATTTATAAACTCCTTGATATTTTAAAGTTAGTTTAATAGTATTTAAATTCAAGTTTAAAAATAGGTTTTAACTGCTAAATACCAACAACCATACTGCATGTGAATAAATAAAATGCATACTTTTTATAACATTTAATTATTCATAAAATGCATAACATTTCTGGTGTTTGGATTTGTACTTCAATATAATGAGCTCCAAGTTTAAGAATAGCCCTAGACTGGTTCTCTCTCTCTCTCTCTCTCTCTCTCTCTCTCTCTCTCGCTCTCTCTATATAACAGCATTAGCTCAACAAAATGCGTCTTCCTTCAGTTAGAATGAATGTTTTCCTGCTTGCTAAATGTTGGGCTCATGATCAATAAGTTGTATTCGCCTCAATCTGATTCAGTAAAGTCAAACCGCAGACAGTGAAGCTGCATCACTGAGCGCGACTGGCTTGTGGGGGTCGAGATAAAGGTGTGAAATGCTCTTTCATATGGACAGTGTCTTATGAGGCTTTCAAAGTTGCTGAACCAGTTTATGTAGGACTGTTGTTTTGGTTATAGACTAAAAAATGGTCTGTCTCCACGTAAGATTTTTCTAGTTCTAGTCCTTCATTTGTTATATTCAACTAATCAGAGGTTTATATTAAATTTACATAATCAAATCTTAATATATTCCGCGCTCAAGCACATGCATTAAGTTTGCCACAAAGTACATGCAGAAGTAGCCTAATAGTTGTGAAAAATGAGACTTTGTTGTAGGAAGCTTCTTAGCACGCTGCCTCTTATGTCCGACGTTACAAGAGCGCTGTCCAAAGTCAGGGTGCTGAATTAGTTGGCATCGATTGCTCATGAATCGATTTTCCCCTTCACATGAAGGTGCATTACAGCGTTAAGAAAGACAACACGTTCTATGCAAATGAAACATTCCTCAAATTATTACAGTAACATTTATTTTAACATAGTTTAAGTTATCAGTAGAATATAGACTATAAATGAAATTATCAAATGGTCAGTAATATGTTCACACGATAGGCTATGTTGTGACGGTTAGACGAACCGGGTATCCCTCGCTAATCATCCACCCTCCTTATCCCGTTGTGCCGCTTTTTGACATTGGTTTAACGACTTATGAAAATTATATAATACACTTTTATATTAATGGTAAGGTACTTTGCAATCAGAATTGATTGGCAAGCAGCTGCAGTTACTTCTGTTTAATGCGGTATTGATTGCAATTGGTTTATGTTTTTAATAAAAAACAACCTATCTACAATGAACAGAGAGAGAGAGAATTAGATACAAAATATGCTGGGGAAGCAACGTAAACAAGGACACCAAGCTTCTCGTCAGGGAACTTGGAGTTTTGCTGGACCTTGCCACCAAGTCGAAGATCACACTCCTATGGTCCACTATAACCTGCATGTTTATGGTCGCGTATCCCTTTTGCGATATTTCCTCCCGATCAATCACTGATGGATTGGCGATAGGGATGAGTGTGCCATCCACCAGGATGTAATCTCCGGCATGGCGCAGAAGGGCGTTGGTGACTGTGTGGACACACCTCCACACCGAGGTCTTGATTAGGCCGTAGCCCTCTCCCACGACCTTGATGAATCTCTCTGTAGCAAAATAAATAAATAAATAATAATAATAAAAATAAAAAAACGTAGCGCTGGGCTTCAGGGCTTAAAGCAGAATTCCGCCACGTTAGCCTGGCCAGCGCAGGTCTGGGAAGGTCCAGCTGCTCCACAATGAGTTGTCTTGGGAGGGGATTTTTTTTTATATAGCCACGTCAGGCAAAATGTCAAAAGGGCTTAAGTTTTGCCAAATAAAAAAACTGACATGGACTAAACGGCTCCGAGTCCGGCTCAGTCTTTGATTCAATAAAAGGACATGTTGGATCGCTGCCATAGTTGGTCGCTTACTGGACACCACCATGCTTACCCATTTAAAGATCTTAGCCATTTAGAGCCAAATTGTTTGCCAGATTTTAATTATCAAAAAAATGATTGCCAATTCGCTTTAATTACATTACGAAAAAGCCTAGGCTAATTACCACCTTATTAGTTCTGTAACCACATAAAGTCAACTTCATAAATAGGCCTTATCCATTGCTAACATAATTTATTATGAGTTTTAAAAAATAACAGAAAATCATTGTTGAGCCACAAAATTGTCAACATACCATAGTTTGACTTGTACTTCGCTGCGCTGGTTTCTAAAGACTGCTGTACAGTAGCGTCATGAGCTCAAATAACGCTAAGAGAGAGCTACGAATGGTCCAGACCAACCTTACGAAAGTGTGACTTACAGAAGATATACTTAGCGTACAAACGTGTCGGGAACCGTGCCATAAGGTTAAGAGAGAGGTTAAGGAATAGGTTAAGAACTACTTAGCGATAAGAACGTTTTGGGGAACGGGGCCCTGTTATTTTCCTCACAAACAAAATTTGCACAGCTGATGGGCTAGTATTAACAAAAAATAAATAATAATAAAAAATAATATATAATAAAAAATAATAATAAAATGAAATAAAGGTCTTTCCAGCATTAAGGTAATAACATTACAGTTTTTTATCATCTTGTCTCAGTTATAAGTTTATAACTATATTAAAACTTGTTTTGAAAAATTTCTTTGTCATTTGAATATTGATTTTAAAATCGATTTAAGTCATAAATCGGATTTTTTTTTTTTTTTTTTTTTAGGTCATATGCTATCTCCCAGCACTAAAAGCAAGTAAAGAAGGCTCCCTTTAAAATCATTGTGTTGTCAGTTAATGAAGCTCTTTTTTACATTGTGTGCATTTTGTTGATTATAATGAGAGAACTTGAGTTTAATCGTGAGGACGGTTTATTAATCCGTCCATCCTTTAGAGTTTCAAAGATTTAGCTAAATCGTGCAGGTTTAATTTATTCGTTTCTTGTTTTAGGCTAATTAGGCATAATTAATGAGAACAAAATTATACAGTGCTTCACGTTTAAACATGCAACAATTTCTTAATCAGTTTACAGACAAATGTCTTTTCCCCAAGAAGTTATCTGTCAAAATAAAGGACAGGTAACGAATAGCAAAAAATGCATGTTGTTTTATAAAAAGGAATTTTAAAATATAAATTAAAATATAGGCATAATATATGAAAATATTGACATTGCATATTATCCATGTAGCCTGCGGCAGTAAAAAGGGCCTTTAGGCTGTCTACTTAGTGTATATATAAGATACTGTTCAGTACCCTTAAGCTCCCATGTTACTGGTACAGACCTCGATCTTGGAGGTAAAAAAAAAAACAAATAAAAACAAAAACAAACAAGGAAACCACCACCCACTTGGCTGAGCCCTCCCCAAAGGAAATCTGGATAGCTGATAGAATGTGCGCTGCAGCACAATATAAATCATATTTCTTCAAAAGCAGATCGTGGAGACATTTTTATCGTTCACAACCAAAAATCTTCATATCTTACCCTCAGCAGAAATCATGGACTTGGGGCAGACTGGACCGCGAGGGCACTTTAGCGTCAGACCTCAAAGGGGCAGGGGGTTGAGTCCCCCCACCCCCCTGTGCACGCCACTGCTCATTTTATACTGGTTCAGAAAGTTGAATGCTGTTTGACTGCTGGAATTAATGTTGTACTATTACCACCTGCAGAATAGGCCAACTAAAAAAGAGAAACTTTATAAAAAATAAAAAAAAAGATTTGTGAAAAAAGTACTTTGTGTTGATCATGGCTAGGAGACTGTAGACGTAAGATGCTAGACGTAAGTTAGGTAGAGCAAAAAAGACCAAAAGGAGTGTGATGTGGGTCCTGTTTAATTTGTTGAAAACTAAATGTACTGTCATGTGACATTATGGGTGCTCTGTGCAGACTTCAGAAGGTCAGAACAACAATACTGCCCTACAAAGGCAAAAGACCTTAACTCGCTAGAGTGTGAAACTGAGAAAAATTAGTTTTTTACTTGTCCAGCCTAATTAATTATAAGTAGGACATTTGGGAAATTTAGCAATTAGATGTTTAAGTAATTAAAATTATCTACATTAAAACGTTGTGAGCTCAAACTTGATTTTTACCCTATTTTGACGTTAATGCACTCTGCCTTTGCATTGTCACACCAAGGCAAAATGCAGTAACTTCCACATTATCAATACTAGGTTGATGATCACCATTTACAAAATCGATATAGTAACATCTGTATGAAATCATGGGCTGTCTCATATAGGCTATAGCATATAGTAATGTGACCAGAGGTGGAAAGAGTACAAAAATATTCTACTCAAGTAAAAGTACCATTACATTAATGAAATTTTACTTAAGTACAAGTAAAAGTACCAGTCTAAAAATCTACTCAAGTAAAAGTAAAAAGTAGCTCATTTAAACTTTACTCAGAGTAAAAATTACTTAGTTACATTTAAACAGTGGGAGGGAGTCAAAATGGGACAGGCCAAGAGTGTCAAACTCACTTCCTGGAGGGCCACAGTCCTGCACAGTTTAGATATAACCCTAATTAAACACACCTGATCCAGCTAATCTAATCATTTAGGTTTTTTTGAAAACTACAGGATATGTGTGCAGGGTTAGAACTAAACTCTGCAGGGCTACGGCCCTCCAGGAACTGAGTTTGACACCCCTGGGATAGGTCTATTAATCTCAAACTAGTTGTTTTTAATTAAAGGAATCAGTTATTTAGAATAATAAAACATTCGGGCTGTTACCAGGCAAATCAGTATCAACAAACTCCTCTTTTAATGCAGAGGAAATGAAGAAGATTCATTGGAAGTGGCATTTAGATGTATTACACTGTTTAGTGCAGGACAAGAATGCATTTAACCTGCAGTTACAAATGCATGAATAATGTTTTGATATACAAGACATAAAATGTTGAATACTCATTTGAAATTATAAGAAATTAATTATTTTAAAAAATCAAAAGATACTTTAAATGTGAAATTAAAATGGCCAGTATGTGTCAGCAAGTCACTGTTAATAAGTGAGTCATTGCGATTGAACCGAATCATTTAAACGGTTGATTCATTCAGGAACGAAACACTGTCACGTTGCTCAGAGACGCAAAACTGTGCTTTGGTGGCTGTGTTTGGAATTATTTTCTGTTGTAGAAATAGAGCTAAAAAAGGCAATATGGTGTCTAAAACGCAAGTCTCTTAATTAACTTGTTTACTAAACTGTTATATATATATATATATATGTATGTATATATTCATGATGATTTTTGGAGGAAACGATGGCATTCTTTGTGTGATTTTGATTTAATATATGAAATTATATAAATATGTGAATTTTCTGCCCCTATATCTTCAATTTTGTGATCATTCTAAATGCATTTTAGGAGACTGAATCACACAGTGAAAGAACGCACTATAAATGCGCGTGCACATCATTCAAACAAAAATAGCACACTCCTCACCACGGTCTTTTTAGCTAATTTGTGCAAAACCTCTTGCTAAAATGTCAAAGCTTCATTTTAACCACCAATGCAACGATGCAATTATTTAGCTTACCTCTACATTCATGCGAATGGTTGATGTCTTGTCGAGATTTTATAAGCTGCTAGTTTGGTCTTCCTAGGCAAGTACAGCTTACACTGCATAATAGAGCATACATATGGCCAGGGGTTCACTTCATTTCCTTCGAGTTCAATTTCAGAATATGACGGGGTTTCGTTTTCAGCGGTGTCTGCACCACTAACGCCTGTTTTGTCCGTCTGCATCTTTCTTGTGATTTTAGCGCCAGTTTGCCCTCCCCATAATTTACTGACGTAGTTTCCAGGGAGCGATTTTTTTTTTTTTTACTCAGTAATTAATGTGTTTTAAAATGTAGCGAAATACAATACTTCAAACAAAATATACTTAAGTAAAATGTAAAATTACAGATTTAAAAAATTACTTTAAAAAGTATTAGTACACAAAAAAGCTACTCAATTACAGTAACACGAGTAAATGTAATTCGTTACTTTCCACCTCTGAATGTGACTGTATTAAGGTTTCATTTAGTTTTTTTTTTTTTTTTTTTTTTTACCGTAACAAGCAAAATAAAAGTTAAACATGTGAGTGGATACCAATTTATTTGCTATGCTCATTAATGTAAAAGAATGCTAGACTTGTATTAAATATATCCTAAACTAAAAGAACAACTTTTAAGAACAACAGCAAGCAGGAATAGGCAGACTTTAAAGCGTTTTGGAGACATTGCCACAGTTCTTCTGGATTTAGTCTGTCTCAGTTTGTTCTGTTTCTTCATGTCACTCCAGAGACACTGATGATGGTGAGATCAGATCTCTGTGTGGAGCATTGGCTGCTGTCAGACTCCTTGTGCAAACAATAATCTCACTGGATTATTACATTTAATGGCAAAAATAATGTTTTGAAATATAAATTGATATTTCCTACTTACACATGACATCAAAACATTGAAATAACTGACTTAAAACCATTTTTTGGTGGTAAAAATACTAGTGGCCTAAGACTTTTGCATAGTACTGTATATCATGTATCAAAGTAGTTAAATTAATTTGTGGCCTAAAATACAATAAATTCTTCTTCTTCTTCTTCTTCTTCTTCTTCTTCTTCTTCTTCTTCTTCTTCTTTCTCATTTTTATTATGTACAATGAAGATACTTCATTTGAAGATACTACATCTTGGCTACTAGGTGACTCAGATGAAAGAGCTACACATTTTTACTCTCTGTTTGAGACACATAGCGTTGGAAAACAACTTGACCTTGTATTTACAAGGATCGTCTCGACCCCTCCCCTCATGTTACTGTGACCCTGTCCTGATACTAGTTTCTCTCATTTTGACCCTCTTTCCCACTCGCCAATGTCCTTCACACACATTGCTACAAACTACCTCACCATAAAAATCTCTTGATGACCAATGACTTCTAGTCTCTTGATAGTTTAAACCCCCAGACCGTAGCTCGATCACTATCCCTTACTTCTTCTAAAACAAATCTGAAGACTTTAAAACCACTGCAGCATCAAGAGTTCATTCAATCAAGGCTTGCTACTACCTGATCCATCTCCTTTACTGATCAAAATGGACTGCAGCTTTTTACTATCCATCGTGCAACATACTGCCCTCTTAGTCCTATTTCCTGTTCTTTCCAAAATGATATCTCTCCTGACAATCTCCAATAAACACCATCCTTTTCTTCATTTGCAATAAGTCTCATGCTAGTGCTGGTGTCCAATCTTCAGATTTTTCCTTAGATGCCTTTTAAAGTGATTTACACAATACAGGCTTCTTTTTGTCATTTTGGTAAGGAAGCAACCAGATTGAGCATTATTTCGCTCTCTGTACTATAACAGGGCTTATCTAGAACTACAGTAGTAACTTCTTTTCTTCCAGTGGTGGCATGATATTTCACCCAGAGAAATATGCTTAAAATCTCACCTTTTTAGAAAATATTTTATATTTGTAATCACACACACACACACACACACACACATAATATAATATAATATTATATAATATAACTGCATTTTCATCAAAGAATCCAGAAAGCTATATACAATTTCAACAAAATATTAGTCCGCACAACATTTGTCAAATTTTTCAAACAGTCCATCTGTGCCATCACAGGGATTCATTACTATACAGTATAAAATATCTTTAATAAAAATAGCTATTTTAAATTATGATAATATTTTACAACATAGTTGTTTTTGCTGTATCTTTGACCAAATAAATGTAAATAATGTGTGCTTAAGCTACTTAAAGATTCATCTTAAAGATTGCAAACTTTTTATTGGTAGTGTATTTTTTTTATTATTACTTTATTCCGCAACTCCATAGCAACCATCAAGCAAGGCTTTCAACTACTAACACATGCTTATTTAGTTGTATTCGCGATGTGTATGAACTTTTAAATGTATTATAAACAATACATTTACATCAAATTTATTTTATTTATTTATATTATTATATTATATTAATATTTATTTAATAAATTCCCCCTGTGCTTTTATGTTTTAAATAATGTTGAACTCGCTAGATAAGTTTACCATAAACACATAGTTATGTCTATGACAATGAATGAAAAATGGATGGATGTGCTGAGTGCTATGAAATCACTACCGTATTTTTCAGACTATAAGTCGCACCTAAGTATAAGTCGCTTCAGTCCAAAAATACGTCATGACGAAAAAAAAAAAAAAAACATTTATAAGTCGCACTGGACTATAAATCGCATTTATTTAGAACCAAGAACCAAGAGAAAACGTAACATCTGTATGAAATCATGGGCTGTCTCATATAGGCTATTGCATATAGTAATGTGACCAGAGGTGG
The DNA here is from genome assembly GCF_963082965.1 of Carassius carassius. Lineage (NCBI taxonomy): Eukaryota > Metazoa > Chordata > Actinopteri > Cypriniformes > Cyprinidae > Carassius > Carassius carassius. The sequence continues at coordinate 28,813,663 of NC_081757.1, read as the reverse complement.
AAAGAGTACAAAAATATTCTACTCAAGTAAAAGTACCATTACATTAATGAAATTTTACTTAAGTACAAGTAAAAGTACCAGTCTAAAAATCTACTCAAGTAAAAGTAAAAAGTAGCTCATTTAAACTTTACTCAGAGTAAAAATTACTTAGTTACATTTAAACAGTGGGAGGGAGTCAAAATGGGACAGGCCAAGAGTGTAGTAATGTTCATGTTAAAATATTTTGATAAATAAGTCGCACCTGACTATAAGTCGCAGGACCAGCCGAACAATGAAAAAAAGTGTGACTTATAGTCCGGAAAATGCGGTACTTGTTATTCATAAGTTTATTTCAGTTCATCAAGCTCACTCAAGCGGCAAGAGGCTTTGTTTACCAAAAAAAAAAAAAAACACACAAAAAAACCCTTGGAGACATTGTAACTCGGTAAACAAGGGTTAACCAAATTGCAAAAGAGTCAATGAGGGACCATTCATTTTGTCATCTATCAATTTCCCATCAGGTTTAAGAATATATATGAAGGTCGGGTGGAGGTAGGCAATATTAGCTACTCTACATGCTGAATGAAGAAATGGATTACATAGAGAATACAAAACATATATCCTGAGACATATGTGCAGGCATTCTCTAGTAAAATGAGCTGATATAAATGGTCCAAATGCTATATGAAAAAAATAAAATAAAACAAATATAAAAAATAAAAATCACATCTGCAACCGTGGAGTGTACTTTGGGAAATCACAGGGTAAGAGGAGTGGGAGTGTTGCTTTTCATTACCTGTGAAGCCTAGAAAATCCAATTCCAGCATTCTGAATCTCAACTGAGCCCTGCAGCCCTGTGGGCTACAGCAACACATGATGGGAAATCTAAGATAGAGGTAGAACGTGGACATGTGGACACACACTGACATACAGAAAGTTGAATGATAATGCCTCCAGGTTCTCATTATATAAGACTAGGAAAGAATCACCCCTCTAATTGCAAGCATAAAGGCCTTGCAGGAAAAAGAGCAATGTTTCACAATAGCAGCCAATGCTTGCCTTGAGAGAACAAAATAAATCAAAACAAACAGAAGACCTGCATTTCATGTTAGAATGCAGATGGCACTGCTTCTCTAAACTTAAACTGGGCAGTTTTTCTTCTCTCTGTTGTTTTGTTTGCCTCTACCCAAGTCTGTTGTGTTCAGCACCATCCCTCCATTTCATTTGGTCTGTAGTGCGCCTGCATTCATTACAAGGCTGTGAATGCCTAACTAGCCATCTGAAAAAAAAGAGAGGTGGGGGCGCGGAGAGAAAGGGAGTCAACTAGGGGCATCATTGGAGGCACTATTATACATTGGTTGAGGCGTGAATGCTCCCATGGCCGTCTTATCCAGGTTAAGCAGGCACGCTATTCCTGGCCAGAGCAGATGTGCTTGGAAGGCCCTAGTGGGGATTTACTGTAGAGTGGTAAAAAAAATAAAAAAATTAAACACACACAGGCAGTAGACTGTACTGCAACAAGCTACCAGCAATCCTGAGAGAAAAGTCTGAAAGCCATTATTATGCCCAGAGTCATGGAAATACAACTGGGAGTCATAAAGAAAGACTGAAAGATTCATGTGCGAGTTGGAATGAAATTGATACAAAGAATGTACTGTTGTATGGCCCATAAAAGCATTGTTCATTCAAAGATTGTGAGTAGTAAATGAATGTGTAAAACTTAAGTCATGGAACTTTATAATTTAATAAAATAATAATAATAATAATAATAATAATAATAATAAATATAGCTGCAAGCAGCAATAACGGGGCCAAGCACTACAGAAGCAAGCTTCAGACGAACGGCAGGAATGAGTAATTAAAACCATTTTAAGATTATTTTAGGCAAAATGGCTTGAAAACAATAAAAACAAAAACTAGTAATAGGATTTATTGGCTTATCACGTGTAACCAATAGGTGGCGCTGTTACCAAATTAGTTTGGAATGGTCAGTGTGAGGTGACAATGACACATACAATGTTTGGTGCAAAAATGTCAAAGCTTTGCTGAGATACAGCCTCAAATGCATTTTTGCATCCTTCCAGCAAATTCGTTGATGCGCTAAATGAGAACCGTTTCGTATATCGACACGAAATCCATATCTTCTAGGTGGCTCAGTCTGAAGATGATATGATTCAATTTTGGTGAAAATCGGACCTACGGTTGATGAGGAGTTCGAAAAAGTAGGTTTTGACTGAAATTCAAGATGGCGGACAGGAAGTTTGGCCAAATAAGGAAAACTTGGTATCTATGTTCTCGGCTTGACCCAAGGAATCTATTAAAACCAGCGAAATTTCAATAGCCAGATGTATTCAAAAGTTATTGGCCTTTTTGCAAATTTTGTTATAACTTTTGACCACTATGTGGCGCTGTTTCGAAATATTTTGAGTACCTTCGGGGGATGGTGTTGTTGGCACATTCTGAGTTTCGTAATATTACACCAATGCATTTGTTTAGTATAGCATTTTATTTCACAAAACTGTATTGAAGTCAATGGGAATTTCATGTTTTGTTCTATTATAGCGCCACCAAGAGGCTCAGTCCCACCATTTTTTTATGTGTCATCAGAGTGAGCCCATACATATGCGTGTCAATTTTGGTGAAAATATCTCAATTCACTTCAGAGTTATAGACATTTATATGAAAAAACACGTAAAAAATGAATTGAAAAAAAAATTGAATTTTACTACCCCTTACTATCAATATTTCGGCATTTGAGCATTGGCATATAGCTATCGACCTATGTTTTCGAACTTCTGACGGTGGTTTCGTCTCGATCAGACAAGCGGTTTCGAAGATATAGCCAAATGTTTTTTAAGCGCTAAATCACAACGCTACAGAAACCGTAAGGTGAAACCTAGCATGTTTGGTATCGTAGGACTCGGTAAGGTTTCAGGAGTGTAATTTGATGAGTTATAAGCATTTAAATAAAGATGATCACCACTAGGCCACTAGGCGCTGTTTCGAAACTTCTCAGGCTCCTTCAGGACATTGTGCTGATGACCCATACCAAGTTTCGTAACAATCCGTTGATGCGTTCTGAAAATACAGCAATTTAGCACAAAATTCAAAATGGCCGACAGTCAAAATGGCTGAAATGGTAAAATTGGTCGACTCGGCATGTTGCCCTGAATCTAACAAGACCAATTTTATGATTTTTGGACAAACTGTTTAGAAGTTATAAGGAAAAATAAAATTTTTTCATATCTCCGGACCAGTAGGTGGCGCTGTGCTGAAACGCAGCAAGTAGCCTCAGGTCATGCTTGTTATGACATGTACCAAGTTTGGTCTGAATATGATAAATCCTTTCAGAGATACAGCCTTACAACCGTTTTTGTAAGCGTTACGTAAAATTTGTTTGAGCGTTTATCGAAAACAGTTTGACGAATCAATTTGATTTGCATAACTTTTGGTCAGCACTGACTGAAGATGATGTGGTTTAATTTTCGTGTGAATCGGACAAACCGTCTAGGACGAGTTCGAAAAAGTAGGTTTTTCAAAAAATTCCAAATGGCGGCCATATCTAAATGACGGAAAATGACTTCATAGGGTGGAGAGGAAAGAAGAATTTTGTTGATTGGCCTTACAGTTAAAAAGTTATTAACAAAATTAAAGTGAAATTTTGGACAGTTGGTGGCGCTAGAGGGAATGTCTTAGAGACACCAAAATTGGTGTAATTAATGTTGGCACTGTCCTCTATCAGAATGTCAAACCAAAACAACTTTCCCGCAATCGGTTCTATGGGCTGCCATAGATTCTAGTCGGAAAAAGGAAGAATAATAATAAGAAGAACGGCAACAGATACAATAGGGTCCTACGCACCTTCGGTGCTTGGCCCCTAATAATAATAATAATACCAAATTCATTACCAGGGTTGAGCAAAATTCATAATTGAACAACTGGATTCTTTTCAATTAATGTATGTGAATTTGAATTGATTTGACCTCACCTCATGAGATTTTTTACGTTAATTTGAATTGGAACGACAAAACTGTAATAGATCGCAAAAGGTGAGTTCTCGGAGTAAAAATCCCATTCATTTTTCCATAGGGGAATTGATTTTTAATGATAACTTATAAACCACCAGAGAAGAACTAAGACAAGCTCTTTGTGATTATTAAGTAATGGATAATGTACATCCAGACGGTTATTCTCCGAGAACAACCAGCTGGATGTACATTATCCCGCTTATTACATGGCTACTTGCCATAAAAGTAAATAATTAGATGCAAAATATTGATTTGAGTTGAAATATTTGAGCGCAAATCTTCCGTAAAGACAGCAGTTGCGAGCAAGCGGTAAATTTAAACTAAACGGACATTTAAGGGAAAGGTTGCAAACCACGTATTACACAACATTTCACCACAACATAATTAAGGCAATAAAAGAATTAAGACAAAAAATGTTTTAAAACCTTACCAGTTTGTTAGTTATCTTATAATCCATTACAGCGTACAAAACAATCGTAGCAAAATGGCAGCAGCTTCTTTGGGTATGAAACGAGCGAGAGTCCACGTTACCAGGATGACATAATTAAACAACTGTACTACATTTTGAATCAAGTTTTAATATTTTATTAGCTAAACAAACTAATAAAATAAGCTTCCACCAAGAAAAAAATAGTTCAAGCAAGAGTACAGCGCCAATTGCTGTTACCTGTGTTATTAGCTTTTACAGGTTGTTATCAAGGGATAACATAGCTAGGAATGTCGTGACTGACCAATCAGAATCAAGTATTCCAAAGAGACTTGTAATAATAAATGGTAAATGCTTTTGTTAGCCTGCAATATTTCAAATAAATAATGTTTTACAGTAGAATTTCTAGAGGGGGGAAAAGATCAATGATTTAGCAAAAAAATCTCCACCAACTAGAGAATCACAACAAGCTTAACAATCTCTTTAGTGGTCATGTAGTTTCCATATCTACTGTATAATATTTAAATCAATTATTATAAATTTCCCCATCATTTTTAATGCAATTACTTTTGCTATTATTTTTGGAATTTTGGTTCCCTTTCAGTCAGCAGTGGTGGGAAGTAATGAATTACAACTACTGACGTTACTGTAATTAAGTAGTTTTTTCGGGTACTTGTACTTTTTTGAGTATATTTTTAAAGCTGTACTTTCACTTGTACTTAAGTACAAATTAAGCAAAATAAGCTACTTTGTTACTTTCAAATCACAGTTCGTTACTGAGTATACATACAGTCGGCATCTACAGTAGTCATAGCTGGGGGCGTGGTGAGGGCGGAGTCGGCGTGGGGGAAAACACTGCGAACATTGTGTGTATTTGAATGACAAAAATGCACATATTGAGCGCTCATTCCCAGAGACGCGTAGAACAATTGTACTCTCTTTTAACTTTAATATTCATATACACTAGTCCATATCGATATTTGATTCATTTTACAGCCCTAATGTAGATGTATTCATTCAAAAATAGACAAATTCCGTGACGTTCTGCTTTGTACAGCAAGTTCCATTTTTGACTGGATTCCGCGATTCAATCGTTTCGCAAACACAGAAAGGTGAATTTATGAATGAAAGTGTAAAAGTTCTAACACAAAACTAAGTTGTTACATGTCCTCATGCTTTTTAAATTGGGTATACGGAAATCCTTTGTCTTTTCTAGTGGTATCACGTAAACTACACCTCTTAGCAGATGCGTTTTCATACGAGTTTATGTTAGACACTAGGCTAACGTTACATAGTTTTGCTTCAGGTAGAATGATAAGGCTAATTATATATGCATGCCACTTTCTGAAACAACAATTGTATAAGTGTATGTCAATTTGCGCCAAGGCAATGTTTTCCCCCACAGGCTAAATTCACATCACGTGACGGGGCGTTCCCAGACGAACCGTCTGTATCCATGCCCACAATTTGAATTGATATTCAAATTTTTGAAGGCTATTCAGCAGCCAATAAAAATATCAGATCGTGAAAGGACCAATCAAAGTGCTGATATCTGAACCGAGAACAGCGTCGCTGCAGTAGGTGAAGAGCTAATTAGACAGATATGGAGCTCAGCGTCATTTATGGACTCAGAGCTTGGAGAAACAAACTACTTGGTAGTGTTATCATAAATATCTGTATTTTGATACCGATACTGAAATATCTGACACGGTTCCATTCATTACTCATTTTCCACAGTAACTGAATATACATCGATACAAGCTGCGTCTCTCTCTTCTCTCCGTGTGAGTTTGACAATCTTCCTTCTGTGCGAGATTGCAGGTATTCCGCATAATTATATTAATTCCCACGCAAATGTGGTGAGCGCTTTATTGTAACATGAGAACGCTGTCATGTAATCGCAGAAAACTGGATGCGAGCTCTCAAATAGGCCTAATTTATACCAATGAACTGCTTGTGCGCAGACTGTGTGCAGTCACGATATCTCTGTGCTTTTCAAGTAGAAATTATTTCTCTTTGCTCCTGGATTAAATTTTGTCAAAAGTTATCAACCATTCAGAATAGATCCACATCTGATCAATGAGAATCCTTCTAGAAGTTTTATTGGTTGTAAGTGAAATGCACCAGAAAGTCTTTCAACAAACAAAGATGGAACTTTAATTTCTTTACAATGTAAATTTGTGCTAGAAATGTTTTGGAATGGGATATTTGTCTCATTTGTACATATAAATATCCTGTCTGCATCACTACATTTTGCAGTCATTGCTGGCCAAAGCCATCTGATGTTCCATTTATCTACAAAAATAGGCCTAACATATTGTAGTATATGGCTCCTAAATCTTTGCTTGTAAAAATTCAGTGTGGTCATATTTTGAAGTCCTAGATTAAACCAACCAGTGTCTTGAAAAAAATGGATGGACAAAAAAAATATCTACAGGTGTAAATTGCAGTATACAGTATGTGGTAGTTTTGCCAATGGTTTTGATAATGATTGCACATAATGAAATCAGAAATAAACCTACTTGCTTTTTATTAGTGCACAGTACTAATTGTCTGCCGTCGCTTCCGGCTCTGGAATGACATTTTTGCTCTGAAGTCCGTTTGATGGCTTGGGAGAATCCTCTTGTTAAGTATGACATAAGGATTTGCATCGCGAGCTACGCCCGCTGTGTGGGTATATAAGGAGCAGCGCGAGCAACTTGCACACAAACTTTCGCTTCGGAGCAGAGCATATCGCTTGCTGCTTTCACCGGAGTGTTTACAAGCGAGTCAGCTGGTGTTGGTGATACGGTGCAATTCAGTGGTTCGTCTGGGTTTCCTGCAGTCAGCTCCCGGATTCCCCGGAGTGCTTCAGCACCACTGAAAGAGCTTTTTCTCTCACTAAAAGAGTAATGGGTTGAATTTGCATCTTTTTAAGATGTCATTTCACCCGTGTGTTTCTGGGTGCGGTCGATGTATCGCTCCTCGTGACAGCCACGATCGCTATGTCATGTGTCTGGGCTTTCAGCACACTGAGACTGCGTTCGTGGATGACTCATGTTCTCACTGCGGGGACATGACCTTCTCGGAGTTAAGATCGAGACTCGATTACCCTAAAGGTATACGTAGAGTCCCTTCTGCCACACCCCGTTCTAGCTCCTCTTCTCATAAAAGGGCTACTTCGGCTGGTGGCCAGGGTGATTTGAGGGTTACCATGTGGGCTTCCCCGACGAGCCAGCCTCCTCAGGCCACACCCCCTCACAAACGCCGCAGCCGGTAGCTTTGTGGCTTCACGACCGAGTCCCGAGATGGGCATGGCAACAGGGCAGTGACCGTCACTCCGGCCTGCCTTCGAACCTTCACCCCGTGGTTGGACCTCTCGTTTCTACGGGCTGGCATTCCACTAGAACCTGTGTCCAGACATGTTGTGATGTCAACAGATGCCTCTGCCATAGGCTGGGGTGCCATGTGGAATGGGCATGCTGTGTCAGGTTCCTGGACATGACCCCGACTTTAGTGGCATGTCAATCGCCTCGAGTTGCTAGCAGTATGGCTTGCTTTGCACCACTTAAGAGCCCTGCTGAAGGACAAGCATGTTCTGGTCCGTACGGACAACACTGCGACCGTAGCATACATCAACCGTCAGGGCGGTCTACGCTCCAGCCGCATGTTGCAACTCGCTCGCCATCTCCTCTTGTGGAGTTAGAAGCATCTGAGGTCGCTTTGTGCCATTCACATCCCGGGCAGGCTCAATCGTACAGCCGATGTGCTCTCACGGCTGCAGTCTCATCCTGGGGAATGGAGACTCCACCCCCAGTTGGTTGGTTCAGCTGAAGTTCCCTCTTGGGACCTCGGAGTGGTTCTATCGGCACTGCAGAGGGCTCCCTTCAAATCCTTGCTCTCAGTAGAGCTAAAGTTTCTATCATTGAACGTGTTGACGAAGCGTGCCTGGAATTCGGGCCGGCCAACTCTCACATTATTTTGAGACCCCGGCCTGGGTACGTGCCCAAAGTTCCCACCACTCCTTTTAGAGATCAGGTGGTGAACTTGCAAGCGCTGCCCCTGGAGGATGCAGACCCAGCTCTGGCCAGTACGTGCACTCTGCACTTACGTGGACAGAACTCAGTGCCTTAGGACCTCAGATCAGCTCTTTGTTTGTTAAGGAGGCCAGCAGAAGGGAAAGGGTGTCTCCAAGCAGAGGTTATTCCACTGTATAGTGGATGCTATTGTCCTGGCTTATCAGGCTCAAGACTTGCCATGCCCCTAGGGGTAAAAGCTCACTCAACTAGGAGTGTTGAGTCTCAGTAAGTCTCTTCGTAGCATGTGTCTTTCCCTTGGCAAATAACTTGCCAGCTCTGTTGTTGAAACTTCCACCCTGCGGGCTGGGTACCTCAGAGTTCAGGTGTATCACCACCTTTTGGTTGATACCTGCATTTGTACGTAAGTCCTCCTACGAGCAAGCAGCCTGCTAACTGCTTGCTACCTGCTACATCCAGCTGGAATATGCTACCCGTTTTCTGTGTTAGCCATAGGCCCTCACTTGTGCTGGCCTCACGACAGGGTTCTATCTCTCACACGGGTCACTGGAAGATAGCCATGTGGCGTTTTGTAAGGGATCCCATTCGTCAGTGTCTTTCTTACATAACATAGAACATGACCAACTGAAACGGAACGTCTAGGTTACGTATGTAAGGAAGGAGGGAACGGAGACATTACGTCCTTTTCCCACGTCGCTGTTCCACTGAATGGCCAGGTCACTCGGTTCCTTAGCGAAGACTTATATACCCACACAGCGGGGTGGAGCTCGCGATGCAAATTCCGCAGATCAAGGTACTCTGTGTACCATTGGCTCATTTTGTTACCACTCGAAGGTGATTGGGCTCTCGGGGAGATCCCATTCGTCAGTCTCTTTCTCTTTCCTTCAGGGAAAGAGGGTTACATACGTAACCTCGATGTTCTTCTCTTAAATCTATTAGGTAAACTTGTCTTGTGCCATCGTCTTTTTGTCTGATTTTCAAATACTCAAGGTGGAAAAACACAACAACCCAATATCAGGCCAAATCGAGCTCTGAATGAGCATTCAGAAACTGTTCTAATCAGCAGTAATGATTAGACTGTAAAATAGCATCAGATGACAATAAACTTGTTCTTCAGAAGACAGGGGGCCATCCCCAATCTAATCAGCATGGATCGAGCAACAGTAGAAAGTGTCAGCAGACCACATATCCACTGTTTACTGGACTTGAATGACCTTACCTGTACCACATGAAGAGGAAATTTCAACAGTGCCCCCACTTTCCACAGAAAATGTCCCAGTGGTCTCACTAGTTGCATTTCCATTAACCTTCAAATTACACAAATTGAAATGGCAAATTGAAATTACACCTAATTAAAACCCTTCAATTTCATCAAAAAGTTAACGTTTTAACGCCTGCATGAGATAAAAAAAAAAAAAAAATATATATATATATATATATATATATATATATTTAGCAAAACTGCAATGGAATTTGCATTTACAGGTTACCTGTCGTACGTAAGTGTTGAATGTTCATTCTTCAATATACTATAACATCCAAAAAATATATATATAAAATGAATATATATATATATATATATATATATATATATATATATATATATATATATATATATATATATATTTCATACCTGTAAAGCATGCACACAAAAAATAAATTATTCACAGTATAATACACTGCCTTTAAAAGGCTGTGTCTATTTGATAAATATACTGAATATTTTTTCACTTTAAAAAAGTTTTTTCTATTTTAATATACTTTAAAATATCATTTATTCCTTCGAAGCAAAGCAATTTTCAGCATCATTACTCCAGTCTTCAGTGTCACATGATCCTTCAAAAAACATTCTAATATGCTGATTTATGATCAATGTTGGAAACAGTTGTGGTGCTTAATATTTTTTGGGGACCTGTGATATTTTTTTTTCAGTATTCTTTGATAAATAAGAAGATAAAAAGAACAGTGTTTATTAACAGTGACATTTTTGTTGGAATATACACTACTATTCAAACGTTTTGGGTCAGTAATTTTTTCCTTTCCTTTTTTTTCTGTAAGAAATTGATACTTTTATTTAGCAAGGATGTGTTCAATGGATACAAAGTGATAGTAAATACATAATGTTAGAAAATATTTCTATGTTTTATAAATGCTGTTTTATTTTTACTTTTTATTAATCAAAGGATCAAAGAAAAAGTATCTCTAGTTCAGTTATTATTATTATTATTATTATTATTATTTTTAATTAAGCAGAGCAACAGTTTCACCACTGATAATAAATCAACATTTAAGAATGATTTCTGAAGGATCATATGTCAAATTCAGCTTTGGTTCACATTAATAAAATGTATTTTAAAGTATATTAAAATAGGAAACCAATATTGCAAATTTCAGTAATGTTTCACAATATTATGTTGCTGTTTTTTTATTTTTATCAAATAAATTACATCCTTGATGAGTAATTTTTCATTTAAAAAAGTACATTTAAAAAATGAGGTCACTCATTTATTAGGTTTATATTATAGGCCAAACATAATGTAATTTAATAAAATATCAAAACAAACAGAAGAATTTTAACCTATAGAATAGAATATAAAACAAACGTCTCTAGGTTACGTATGTAACCCTAGTTCCTCGAGGGAACGAGACGCTGCGTCAAACACGCTTTGGGGCTCTGAATATCGTGTGTAATCAGTCCAATGGAAGAGCGTGATGTCACAGGCGGGGTGACGTACGCGATCAGGAAGCTATAAAAGTATGTGCCGCGCAGCTGGCGTCAGTTTCTAGTACCAGCAAGCGCCAGCAGGGGTGCCGGGGGTATGGCTCCGAGACGCAGCGTCTCGTTCCCTCGAGGAACTAGGGTTACTTACGTAACCTAGAGACGTTCCTCTTCAGGAACTCGAGCTGCGTCAAACAACACTTTGGGGAATGAGTACCAATGCCGCCAGACTACCAAACCCCTGCCTAGTGTGTATCCGAAGAGCACAGCTTAGGACGAGAGGACAGAAGCGCCTGGAGTGACTGGCATATCTAAGCCATAGAATTTTACAAAAGTAGAGGGCGTGGACCACCCCGCAGCATTGCAGATGTCCAGCATGGATACACCTGCTAGGAAGGCCTTGGAGGCCGCCATACCCCGAGTAGAGTAAGCCTTGGCTCCCAACAGCGGGGGACGACCATAGGACTCATAGGTGGCGTTGATGGCCTCGACTATCCAACGACTAATAGTCTGCTTAGAAGCAGGAGAACCCCTCTTGGGGGGACCGTAGCATACAAGCAATCGGTCTGTTTTTCTCCACAGGGCAGCTCTGTGGACGTATGCGTCCTGCGCTAGAACTGGACAAATACAGTTTAGCTTCGCTTGGTCGGGCTCCCGAAAGGGAGGAGGACAGAAGGCCTGCAGCACTACAGGTCGTGGTGTGACAGAGGGAACCTTAGGAACATATCCCGCTCGAGGGTATATGAATGCTTTGGTCATGCCAGGTGCAAAATCAAGATAAGTAGGGGCCACTGAAAGGGCCTGAAGATCTCCTACTCTCCTAAGAGAGGTAATAGCCAACAGAAAGGCGGTTTTAATCGTAAGATGTCTGTCTGAAATATCTTGAAAAGATTCAAACGGGGGTTTGCACATTGCGGAGGAAACGTGTAACTAAGGGGTGTCTTCCTAAAGACTGGCCATCGAGAAGGGCGTGGTAGGCCGCAATGGCAGCCACGTAAACCTTCAGCGTGGAAAGGGTCAACCCTGCAGAGAGCCTGGCCTGTAGGAACTCCAGAACTGCAGTTTGCTGGGTCTAGCTGGCGGTCTCTGCACCATGAGGTGAAGAGTTTCCACCTCAGGGCATACAGTTTCCTCGTTGAGGGAGCTCTGGATTGGAGGAGGGTCTCAACAACCTCAGTTGAGAGACCAGCTGCTAATAGTTGTGCCCCCTCAGGGGCCACACCCACAGCTTCCACATCTCCGGGCGAGGGTGAATTACCGTGCCCTGCACCTGTGAGAGTAGGTCTGTCCTGATTGGTATCTCCCATGGAGAGCCGTTGAGGAGCGAGACCAGGTCTGCGAACCATACTCGGCCCGGCCAGAACGGGGCTACTAATATACCGGGAGTTCTGGTGTTGGACGCATCTAGTTGGCGTTGGACCACATTGGACGCAGCTGCCATCAGACCCAACAATCTTTGAAATTGTTTGACAGTGAATGACTGGCCTTCTCTGACTCTCTCGACTGAGATTAGGATCGACTCGATACGAGCAGGGGACAATCATGCCTGCATCGCGGTCGAATCCCATACTACGCCTAGATAGGTGGTTCTCTGAACCGGAGAAAGTACACTCTTCTTGGCGTTCAGTCTCAAACCCAGCTCCCCCAAACATGGAAGGAACAAACACTAGGAAAACACTCGGAAATGCCAGACGCCATCATGGTGAAAGAAGCATGCAGCTGCGTGCATGCGTGCTCATCTTACTGGGTACATTGCATATGGAGATGGTTTCCTAAGGCCGCTAATACGAAATGTGATCATTTGAGGGTACAGTTTCTGTGAGCACTGAAAGCAAGCTTAGAATTTCATGGTCAAAAAAATCTTCTTACTGGCCCAAGGGCAAATCTCTAGATGAGTTCAACATTATCTTATGTTTAAAGTAACACTCCACTTTAAACAAATAAATAAATAAAAAAATAGGCTTATTTTCCACTCCCAGTACAGTTAAACAGTTGTGTTTTACCGTTTTCGAATCCATTCAGCCGATCTCTGGTTCTGGCGGTAGCACTTTAAGCTTAGCTTAGCATAGATCATTGAAACTCATTAGACCATTAGCATCTAGCTCAAAAATGACCAAAAAGTTTCTATATTTTTCCTATTTAAAAGTTGACTCTTATTTAGTTACACCGTGTTCTAAGATGGGACTATTTTCAGCCTCTGAGTAATATCATTGTGCCTGCTGCACACATGGTACAGAAGCAAAGTTTATTGATAATTATTCCAGAATGAGAGTATAGTTCTATTCTAAGAGTATTATATATGCTAAGATAAGCTAAAAGTGCTACCGCCAGACCCGGAGATTGGCTGAATGTATTTGAAAATGGTAAAACTCAACTGTTTAACTCTAGGGGGGTTGGAAAATGAGCTATTTTCAAAAAAAGTGGATAGTTTCTTTAAGAATTCTGTATCAGTGGTGTTGTATAATATATACAAATTACAGGCAAACAAAAAACTAATTCTACTTAGTCAAACTATATGTTTTTATTGCTATAAAGCAGGCATGCCTATGCAACCATAGGAAAGAGACATTTAACTTCAACATTATCTAATTTAAGAAATCACAACTTCATTATAAATAAAGCCCTTATATCTGGGCACTTCATCACGAAGTCACATCCCTTGTGCCCAATAGCTCTTCAGCTCATTTGCTTAAGTGAATCTAAGATTAATCAAAATGATTTGAAAATTATAACTGCACCCTGAAAAATGCAATTAAGAATTATGGTAATACAAGGATGGTGACAAGTGGGAAATTAATTTGACAAAAGTACAGAATTAAATGATCTAAATATTTTTAAAACAGACTGTTTCTCACGTAATAAATGATTAATTACAATAGTTTTATGAAATCGGGAACCCTAACTTTTCTTTCAGTGATACCTGTAGCAGAGAGACAAGTCTGTTAGATTTTATCAAAATCAACTGAAATTAAATATGGTGGCTAAAAGTGTTCTCAGCTATATTTAAAAGGGGAGACCACAATGCATTCATAAATGCTATGAACTTAAAAATTATAATAATAATAATAATAATAATAATTATTGTGAAATTGTTATGCAAGCATCTTTAATGAGCTTCAATTAATTGAGAGACAGCATGGAATATTGGTACTAAAATTGAACAAGTAAAATTAAGGTGTTGATATAGTGAAAAATCAGATGTCTTTCCTCAGTTGCAAACTCTATCTATCCATCCGTCTGTCTGACTGTCCGTCCCTCCGTCCGTCCATCCATCTATCCATCTAGAGGTACATTAAGTTAACCAAAAATCTTTTGACAGTGCTGTTGTTTCAGCTTTTAGTAATGGCAGTTATAATGGAAAAAAGCACATTACCTTTTGCTTAAAGAGTGTATACACAGCTCATCTAACACTTAAAAGCAATTCAAAGAAATCACAATACTCTCTGGGAAAAGCAGGCAGCCTCATTAAAGGGTTTAATTGCAAATTAAGTATTCATCACAAATGAAAAAGAGCTATCAAGTGTGTGCTGGTGGGTGATAAAGGGAAGGACAGGGAAGAACATGGACAATACTGGTGCTCTGTTTACGTCATAATGCCACTAGGTTGTCTCCTGGGGCAAACAGATGTTCATTGAACTCTCCTTTGTGAGGCAGATGTTGAGAATGAATGGTTTTCAACGGCAAGCTCAGTATACATTCCCAGAGGAGGAAAGGAGGAGAGATGAAGAAAACTAAAGTTTTTGACAAACTTTTCAAGAGAGCGAGAAGGAAAAAGTGTGTTGTTTCTTGCACTTTGTGGTCATAAGATTATACATTCCTAGCTGGAATATTCCACAGAAAAGAAAAGAAAAGAAAAGAAAAGAAAAGAAAAGAAAAGAAAAGAAAAGAAAAAAAGAGACTAGCCATTAAGCATAATGTTTCCTTGTCACAAGCAGAGGTGTAGCAGAAGAAGGATGGGTGAAAGAACTAAAGAGCAAGAGAAGAATTTGTACTTTGGCTTTGTGTCAAGCACACTGGCATCTGGTACATTTGCATGGCAGTCGAAGATCCTTGGATTATGTTATTACAAGAGGACTGCAGTGTCTCATTTAACAACATAATCATCTTATGAAGAATGCAATGTATTATCCCTGCCACTTTCTAGGGCCTAGAAATTGATCATTCTCTCTGCTGCAGTCACTAACTTTGATATTCCCCACTTTGCCATCCTCACCCCTGTCTTTTTTGTCTTTCAGTTTATCCAAATCATTTTGAACTGGACATGGCTACATGTCTAAAAGAAGATCTATAATGTATGCGTACATAAAGACTTTTAAATTGTTGAAAAAGATTTCAGATAAAATTCTATTTTTATTAGCTATAACAGTGAAGAATGTTTTGTTTAAGAACAATATATGCTTTGAAATGAAAAAACACCGCATGAACCTGTTACGTGTGGACTCACTGCACATTTCTCTTTCTCTAGAGAACAACAGTAGCTGAGTCACCTTAAAAAATAAAAAAAATAAATAAAAAAAGAGAGAACAGGACCGTGTAAAATTGCTGATGCTGATGATTCCAACTTTCTCACTCCAGCAGTGAGAAAAGTGGATGTCCATTAGCTACAGCAGTTGTCCCCACTGGTGTGCATTCACATTGCACAGGAGCATGTTGGATATGAACTGATAGACAGATGGAGAGATTGGTTCACCCTTTTCTTCTGTTAGCCTCTCACTTCTTTCAAAATGGAAAACCTTTTCACTGTCAGCAGAAAAAACACCATCCATTATGATTATTTTAGCAGAAAATCAACAATTTTTCAAGCTCCTTTGAGCTGTAAACAGTTTACATAATTCAAGATGTGTTAACACAAGTATTTACAGTGTGTTTAGACAGCTGCAGAGGTTAAAAAGTCTACATTTCCTGCAATGCCACTGCTCATTCCTGTGGCTGGTGAATAAAGACAGACATGAGGGATCAGAACCGTTAAACCATGGCAAGATGTGCAATGAAATGGCTCGGCTGTATCTCAGCAGTGGAGTGTGGGCGGTCAAGGGATGCCAGGCGGCCCATTTTGTTCTTTGTCCAATTCTGTAAGAAATGACAAAGTGATAACACATTAAAGTTCGTCTCGAGTTGTTATTCACCAAACTGGGACGTCGGTGTGGCTCACTGCTTTTGCTGATGAGCCTGGACCTGGAACAGCTGTGTTCCAGTTTTTCTAGCTCTACCTGTGAGCTGCTTCATAATGCCATTGTAAAGTGATTTAAAAAGTCTCAATTTATTTTCCTCAGCTATAAAAGAAGACCTTACATCTCATTAAGGTTAGGAAACTACATGATTTAGGATGCTCGGTATGCTGATTTAAATGGTGTATTATTTATGGTTGACTGTGGATAGAATATTTTTGTAGTCTTTTTCATTTATGTACATTAGTGTGACCTGGGGCTCGTTCCTCATACGTCGCTTATTACATCCGAAATCAAATGACACATCAAAGATGATATAATTGTGCTAATCAGGATCTAGCTACTTTGGTTCTTTGAATAAAGCTGTTGTTGAAGATTAGTATGGTTTAGTGTGATTAGTATTTGTATTAGAAACCACAATCAGCAATTCAGGGATTGGCTGGTGGCAAGACAGCAACGTTATGACATCATACTATATAATTAAAAGAGAGACCAAATATTTCTTCTTTTTTTTTTTATTCTTCTGAGACCAAATTTTAAAATCAACTCCTATAGACTTTTGAAGCTACAACCACCAAACTCAGGTCAGACCTTCAGACTGGTCTGATTTGGGTTGCTATATCTTTTCTAACTGATCCGGTTTACAGTTTTTGTAAACCAGACTATTAAATCCACCTAAAATCCCATAGACTTTTACTGACGGTGTGAAAACTTTTATACAACAAGACTTATTGTGTATTTAAGCTGTCTATTGCTGTAGCAAAGCTTAACAACTCTCTACTGAAAAAACAACAACAACAAAAACTAAAACCAGCATAACTGACTGACTGCTTTGACTGGTTCCCTAAGCTGGTTTTAAAGTGGGTTTGGTCACTTTTTAGCAGGCCGGGCTGGTGTTTGTGGGGTTTTTGCCTTTTTTTTTTTTTTACTGAACCAACTGGTTTTAGCTGGATAAGCATATAAACATGGTAACAACATGCTAGTAACTTTCTAATCATGCTAGAAGCATGCTAACAAAATGTTAGTAACTTGCTAATCATGCTAACAAAATGCTAGTAACGTTATAATAATGCTAGAAACATGCAAGAATCTTGCTAATCATGCTAAAACAAGGTTAACACCATGTTAGTAATGTGCTCATCATTATAGAAACATGCTAGCAACTTGTTAGTCATGCTAAAAACATGCTAACACCGTGCTAGTAACTTTCTAAGCAAGCTATAATAATGCTGGCCACATGCTTGTAAACTTGCTAATCATGTTAACAACATGCTAGTAACTTGCTAATGATGCTAAAACGTGCTAATGACATGTTAATCATGGTAGAATAACACTAACAACATTTTAGTAACTTGCTAATCATGCTAGAAACATAGTAATTTGCTAAGAATATTAGAATCATGCTATCATTATGCTAGGAACATGCTAATCATGTTAGGGAACATGCTAATGACATGTATATCATGTAAGAAACATGCTGGTAACTCGTTAATCATGCAAAGAAAATGTTAACATGCTAATCATGGTAGAATCATGCTTGAAACATGTAAGTAACTTGCTAGTAACATGTTCAACATATTGGCAACATGCTTGTAACTTGCAAATCATGCTAGCAACATGCTAACCATGTTAGAAACATGGTAGTAACATTCTTATCATGCTAACAATATACTAATGACAGGCTAATTGTGCTAACAATATGATAGAAGCATGCTAATAATGCTAACAACATGATAGGAACACGCTAATCATGCTAGCAATAGGCTAGTAACATGTTAATCATGCTAAAATATGTTAACAACATGTCAGTTATGTTGGAATCAGCCTAACAACCATCCTCTGGTAGCCTAGCAATGTGTTTTATACCTATATGTTTTTCTGATAGTATTAAAAACATTCAAACATTAATCTTTAAAACTATTTTAACTTTTAAACTACTCCAAACTGAAAACTTTCAGATTGCAAGCAAAACTACTTCAAACTTCTTTCTGGCTAGTGGTGCTGGGCGGTATACCGGTTCATACCGAAAACCGGTGTATATTTTCATTACGATTTTAATTTTTAATATACCGCCATACCGATGTATTTAATTACTCAACGTTCAGAACGAACGTTATGCTGCGCCGCGGCCACCATAGTGTTCGGAGGGTAAACTCAGTAGTGCTCTGGTGTTACGATATAAAGCCTGTTTCACACATACTCCGTCTGCAGTGCGGTGTTGTGGTCCATCAGTGCGTTCAAGGAGCGCTGCGTCTGCAGCAGTGCAGCGATCGTTTACGTACTGAGTCTATTTTTGCTTTGCTGCAGGCGCTAAATTAAAGTGAAAGCGCATTGTTCACAGGAAAAATGAACATGGATTGACACGGAAATGCAGTCATTTCACAATAAATGTATTCTAATTAAAGGTGTTTCACACACAACACATGGGTTATTGGCTAGGTTTAAAACAAGAAAAAGTGTATAAGTGTATATATATATATATATATATATATATATATATATATATATATATATATATATGTGTGTGTGTGTGTAATTACTTTTATGGAGGCAGAAAAACAAAGTTCATTAAGACCCGTGGGATTGCTTGTGATAAAGATTTAAATGCAAAAGGCACGAGACTGTTTCTGTCTGTGGTGTTTTAATTTGAAATATTTTAACAAGAAAAGTAGGCTAATTATTGTGTTTAAATGTTTTGCCGCTTGCTTGAGCAGCTTATTATTCAAACCTAGAAGTAAAATGCATGAATAATGCGTTGTTTATATTTATTGAATTTGAACTAATGTCTATAACTATAACGATTGTTACTGTTCTGTGGTAAAAGACTCACAATGATGTAAAAAAAATAATAATAATTATATATATAATATATATACAGCATATTTTCCGGACTATAAGTCACCCTTTTTTTCATAGATTGGCTGGTCCTGCGACTTATAGTCAGGTGCGACTTATCAAAATTAATTTGACATGAACCATGAGAAAACATTGTCTCCAGTCGCGAGAGGGCGCTCTATGCTAATCAGTGCTCCTATAGCCTACACTGAAAACATAGAGCGCCCTCTCGCGGCTGTAGACGGTAATGTTTTCTCTTGGTTCTTGGTTCTAAATAAATGCGACTAATAGTCCAGTGCGACTTATATATGTTTTTTTCCTCGTCAAGACATATTTTTGGACTGATGCGACTTATATTTAGATGCAACTTATAGTCCGAATAATACGGTATATATTTTTTTTACATATGAAATCAAAACAATGAACAAAGGTTGTGTTTGTGGACTAAACAGACACGCATCAGTGTGAAACAAACGCGTCCTGTGTGAAAGCACAATGAGTCCGTGCTGCGGACTGCATATGCACTGCAGACGCAGTATGTGTGTAACAGGCGTATTAAAGGTAAGATAGATGCTGCAGAACTAGTAGAACATGACACAGAAGAACTTGTGCCAAAAAGAGGAGACTGGTCTGTTGTTTGGAGGGTTTTTGGTTTACAAAAATCCAACGTCGACCAAAAAAACATTTTATGCTAGTGCTGTCGGTCTAAAAGCATGTCTTGGAATATCAACCAGCAGAAAATGCAGTGTACAACTGTTTATGCATGAAAAAAAAAATAAACAAAACGCCATAAACCGGGAAACCGACAAAATTTAGAAAAAAAACATGATATCAATTTTGGTTCAAACTGCCCAGCACTACTGGCTGTGCTTTTTCAAGCCAACTTAAAGTTTGTCTTCATCTATATATATATTTTTTTTACAACATTACCAATTATTTATATTCACGATTTCTTATTTGAACAGGCTTTACATTTTTTTATTTCAGTTTAGCAATTAGCAATTCAGTTAATTTTATCTTTGAAACTGATTTGTTACGTGATAGCATTACTTAAAGGGGTGCTATTATGCTTTTTCACTTTTTCAACTTAAGTTACACTGTTATGTTGCTGTTTGACCTGTTTGACCATTAAAAAAAAAATACAAAGCTCAAAGTCCTCTTCAAAAGGAGACATTTTATTGAACAAAAATCACTTTTCAAAAACCACAATGAATGACTCATTTGGACTACAGCGCAAATTTTTCAGGATTTATGATATCACAAATATCAATGAATGGGACGAGACCTGGATGAGCTGCACTAGAGAAGGCAATGATGTCAGAGACATGCTAGCTTTCCCAAGGCAGACAAACATAGAGTGATTACAATCATCAGGGTTTAAACATTATTATTTGACACAATATTTACACTGAAGCTTGCAGGCGGGTATGGTAAGGGGCATGACATTGCCCAACCAGGCACAGAGTGGAGCCAATTACAACACACACTAGCCCCCACACAAGAACCAAGAGAAACCATTACCGTCTACAGCCGCGAGAGGGCGCTCTATGTCTTCAGTGTAGACTACAGGAGCACTGAGCAGCATAGAGCGCCCAGCCAAACTATGAAAAAAAGTGTGAATTATAGTCCGGAAAATACGGTATTCGAGCTGTTCATGCCAAACTGGAGAGAGAGGTGTTGTAATAATGTAAAATATTTGAAAAATATAATGTTTTTCGAACAACCTAGTATGAGAGCCTGTTTTAGTACACCCCCAAAACAAAATTGAGATTTTGTAAAAGAGCATAATAGGACCCCTTTAAAATTTCAGTGGCCAAGATTGTTATCTGCATCTCCTGTGCTCAATCAAGCCACCTCCATAATAGCTGTCATCACTCAAATTAATGCAGGCTCTACATTGTCACGGTTCATGAATCGGCTGTCTCACACTGAGGTGTCTGTGTGAGTGTAATTATGTGGGTGTGGTTACTCGTTGTGTTGATTAGTGTCACCAGCTGTCATTGATTTCACCTCCATATATATATCAGTAAATTCTCTCTCTCATTGTCAGATCGTTGTGGTTGTTCCCTGGTGTGCGTCCTGTTCTTGTGTCTCGTCAAGCCCAGTTCTCCGTTGGATTTCGTCAGTTCTTCGTGTCGTTTGGATTTCGTCAGTTCCTCGTGTCGTTTCGATGTTCCACGGTTCTGGGGTTTCTCTTCACGCTCTTCACCGCACCACCACCGGATCACCATCTCGTCCCTGCTTCACCACCACCACCTGATTGTTTGTCCCCGGCCTGTGTCTTCACTCTGACTCTCATTATTATTATTAAACTTGTTAACTTGCATCTTGCATCCTCTCATTATTCATCACAGAACGATCTGACCAAACATGGATGCAGCAAGCACTTCTCAGCTCAAGGATTTCATCGCTCACAGTATCTCACGTATGGACCAACAGGAAGAAAATATCTCAGGCACAGGTCGAGTGGTACAAGCACTCGTGAAGCAGGTGTCTGAGCTCACCCAACAGGTACAGCTTCTACGGACTCCCACTGCGCTCCCCACGTTGCCCGTTCCCCCACCATCAGCTCCGGCAGCAGCGGAAGGACCAGAGCCACGCCTACCCACACCAGAGGGATATTCTGGTGAGCCTGAATTTTGTAGAGCATTCCTCACGAGATGTTCCATGCATTTTGCTTTACAACCACGTACTTTTCAGAGCGAACAGACAAAGGTAGCGTTTGTACTCACCCTGCTGTCAGGAAGAGCAGCGCTTTGGGGAACGGCGGTGTGGGAGAACGGACACAACTGCTGCACCTCGTTCCAGGCACTGTCCGAAGAAATGAGGAGAGTTTTCGATCGGGCAGTGGCGGGTAAGGAGGCAGCCAGATGACTCGCCGAAGTGCGACAGGGAGAAGGCTCAGTGGCGGATTTTTCCATTCGGTTCCGCACCCTGGCCGCAGAGTGCCGTTGGAACAAGGAAGCGCAGTCTGATATGTTCCTGCATGGGCTGGCTGACCACGTTTATAAGGAGATTTACGCCATGGATTTACCAGAGACACTGAACATACTGATAGAACTCGCCCTGAGAGTGGACGCGCGTCTTGATCGCGTAACCCGGCTGACGCGTCCCAGCCGTCCACAGCCCAGTTCAGAGAAACACCAGGCCTATGGTGCGAGAATCTTGTTTAGTGTCTGTCTGTCCCTCTGTGTCTGGTTCTGTGTTTCAGAGTAAGGCAGCGGATTTGTCTAACGTGCCCGCGGAGTACCTCGACCTGAAGGAAGTGTTCAGTAAGTCCCGTGCTGCTTCTCTCCTTCTGCATCGTTCCTATGACTGTGCGATAGATCTACTGCCAGGTAAGACTCCGCCTAAGGGCAAACTTTACTCTCTTTCTGTTCCTGAGAGGGAGGCCATGGAGAAATATATTTCTGATTCTCCTCAGGAAGGGGGATGAATGGAAAACCAGTTTTAATACCCCCAGGGGGCACTTTGAATATTTGGTTATGCCCTTCGGGCTTTCCAACAGCCCAGCGGTTTTCCAGGCACTCGTGAATGACGTGTTGAGAGATATGGTAGATCAATTCATATATGTTTACCTGGATGATATATTGATTTTCTCTTTGTCTCTCCAGGATCATGTTCAACACGTCAGACGAGTGCTCCAGAGACTCTTAGAGAATGGGCTTTTTGTCAAGGTGGAGAAATGCTTGTTTCATGCACAGTCTGTTCCCTTCCTAGGGTACATCATCTCTTCTGAGAGGGTGCATGGACCCTGACAAGGTTAAGGCTGTGGTAGATTGGCCAAGTCCAGATTCCCGTAATGCCCTACAGCGGTTTCTGGGGTTCGCCAATTTTTACCGGTGTTTCATTCGCAACTTCAGCCAACTAGTCGCACCTCTGACTGCCTTGACCTCCCCCCGAACGACGTTCAGGTGTTCAGTGTTCACCAACCTCAAGAGTCGCTTCGTTTCGGCTCCCATTCTTGTCACCCCTGACCCCACACGTCAGTTTGTGGTGGAGGTCGACGCGTCAGAGGTGGGAGTAGGAGCAGTGCTTTCACAATGTGCTTGCTCAGACGATAAGATGCATCCCTGCACATTTTTTCTCATCGATTATCGCCTGTCGAACATAATTATGACATTGGTAACAGAGAGTTGTTGGCAGTTAAGTTAGCGTTGGAGGAGTGGCGTCATTGGTTAGAGGGTTCTGGGGTACCTTTTATCGTTTGGACCGACCATAAGAATCTTGAATACATCAGATCAGCTAAAAGACTCAACTCCAGGCAGGCTCGGTGGGCTCTTTTTTTCGGACATTTTGATTTTGCTCTCTCGTACCGCCCGGGGTCTAAGAACATCAAACCCGATCATTAGTAGACTGTCTGCTTAATATCTTCAAACATTTTATTTTCATGGGTCCACAACATAAAACCTACTGACTATGCGAAACTTTGCAAGTATGTAGACTATTCTATTTCAGAAGATATATTTTATTAGCTGCATTTTACTCAAGACTAAACTCTTTTCCACCTATTAATATTTTCCACATATGACTTTAGGAAGAAGCTCTTTAGGCAGATGCTGTAAGGTTTGCTGAGATGTTTATGATGAGTTACATTTCAGACATGCAGCAGTCACAAACAATTAATGATATCAGTATAACAATATGAGGTGGAGCTGGCGCCCCATGGCAGATCATTTCTTATTTTTATTTTTCCCCTCCCCACCTTTTTTTTACGGTTTCTCACTATTTAAAAATTTATAGCAACAACAAGACATTGGCATTCCCTCTTCAAAACTGTGAGTCTTCATACACTTATAACTTAACACAGTGAAGGGAATTAGAAGCCCTGAAAAACTAAAGGATCTTCATCTTTTCAAGATTACTTCTTGCTTCACTTGGTTTACAGTTTATTTGCCTGTATCTGTCTGTCCACACACTGACAGTACTGAATGTGGTGTGGGGAGATGGCCTCAGGCATTCATTTCCCTGAGCCAGCATCCTCTCACTGCAAACCAATTTGTTGCGATTATACTTTTCCAGTGTTGATTTTTATACTAGTTCTTGATGTGTGATGGGAGAGCACAACACTAAAGTGTGTGTGTGTGTGTGTGTGTGTGTGTGTGTGTGTGTGTGTGTGTGTGTGTGTGTGTGTGTGTGTGTGTGTGTGTGTGTGTGTGTAAATGTTTGTGTGATACACTCACAGGAGGGCACAAAGAGCGAGTAATTTATTCAAAAATGACAACACCAATGCTCGCTTCTTGCTTATCAGGAACATCTGGCAGTGTAGCACATTAAAGATTTCAGCACACTATAAGCTGACTCCAGGCTCAAGGGAATTTCTCACTTTTGTGCCAAAGTAAGACATTGGACAAAAAAGAAGCAGATTATGAAATGTTAACTTTCCCCATTAATCGCCAAATTTGTTTGTTTTTCTTTAAGCAGCAACATTGTGAAATTGTTGATAAAAATTGCAACTTCAGGCTTGTAACCAAAATCGTGAACAGAAAATTAAATTAAATTAAATTAAATTAAATACATTTTAAACACTTATCATGTATAACTGCAAGTTTTGCATAACCACAGGGGACACATCTAGCTCATAAATAAGAATGTGTCAGCTACACCAATGAGAGTGCTGATAGTATTTTTTTTTTAATTACCTCCCTTTCCTGTGTATACTTCTGTGTATGCATTTCATTATGTTTTATTTATTTATTTTTTTTATAACTGTGCTAGCCTATGTGGTATGGAGTGTAAAATAACCTCAGCCAAGCCAGAGTCCCCACTGTTGTAGGCTCTATTAGAGCTCAGATGGATCTCTCAACTCTGTCAAAAGTGCCATCATTACCCAGAAGCACTGTGTTAGTTGTATACTGGAAAAATAAGAAGTAGTGCTACGTTTTTCTTTCGTGCTCCTGTTATGTAAACTGTAATGGCCTTTGCTTGTCTGGTGTTTGTCTTTGTTTTCTCCATCCACAGAGAGAAGTCAAGTAGGCCAATATTGGGCAAGGACCACCAACTTAGGTTGGAAAAAGCTGCCTGACATGAAAAGCAACGTATGATGTC
The DNA here is from genome assembly GCF_963082965.1 of Carassius carassius. NCBI lineage: Eukaryota > Metazoa > Chordata > Actinopteri > Cypriniformes > Cyprinidae > Carassius > Carassius carassius. The sequence goes on along the minus strand of NC_081757.1, from coordinate 28,788,443 downwards.
TGTAAACTTTGTTCTTAGCATATTCATCCATCTAAATCAAATAAACATTGAATATCGCAGTGGTGTGCATATTGTAAACTGCCATTCAAATAAGAGGCTTGTGATATACTTCGGCATGGAGCATGTCTCTCCTCTTTTTAGTGCCCTGATCCATATATATATATATATATATATATATATATATATATATAAATCTACACCATCCAGCTGTGATGTAGTCATTGACACTTTCATATTTTGTTATAAAGTATTTTCATTTTTTTTTTATGTATATTTCTTATTGTATTTTACTTTGTTCCTTCTGTGTGTGTGTGTGTGTGTGTGTGTATATATACAGTACAGACCAAAAGTTTGGACACACCTCCCATTCAAAGAGTTTTCTTTATTTTCATGACTATGAAAATTGTAGAGTCACTATATATATACATACCGACTTCAAACTACAGACTTCACATAATGAGACCTAAACTGAGCCAGTTTGACAAACTGTCTCTCTTTTTAGGCATTTTGTTCTGTTTAGATCTTAGATGTTTTTTTATGTATATATTTAAAGTTTTGTTGTGACTTCACAAATCAAGAGATTATAACGGTGTTACTTCACTTCCATCTGACGACACAGTTGGAAATGGCAAAATGTGTTTTTGAGCAGGGTTTTAGATCAGAGACCAGTACTGCCTTGTCAAAGGGAGAGATAACAGACTAGACTGGATTGGGTGAAGATGACACCTTTGACCACACATAATGCTCAAGGGGTCAAGGTGGGAAGTTCCCAAACAGTCTGTGGTCTATGGACCACAATCTTCTGTAATGTCTTGATTGTACTGATCATTCAGTATGATCACATTTTTGGTAAGTCCAACCAGATTTTCATTTTCATCCAAAATGCAACGTCTGACCAACGTTGGAGATTGACGTCAGTCTGAAGTTGGTTGCTGACGTCAACCAGATTTTAATTTTCATCCAAAATGCAACGTCTGACCAATGTTGGAGATTGACGTCAGTTTGACGTTGGGTTCTGTCGTCAACCCGATTTTCATTTTCAACCAAATTACAACGTCTGACCAACGTTGGGATCCAATGTCAGTATGACGTTATATTGCCTGCTGGGATGGACCACAATCTTCTGTAATGTCTTGAATGTACTGATCATTCAGTATGATCACATTTTTGGTAAGTCAGTTGTCACAGGTCATTTCAATAGGAAATGCATGTGATTGGGAATTTCACATGAAAGTGAAACATTTTGCCACAGATATTCTTTGTATTGACCAAGAGAAAGCCGCTTGGTTTGAAAGTCACTTTTGTGAGAGCTGTGCTTCATACACCATTACACTATTAACAACAGACAATATACCCTTTTTTTTTTTGCAAAATGTATGCTGTAAATCTTAACTCAATGACTTGAACTTAATTAATAACCTTAACCTGTTAACTGTCACTCACATTTTTGAACATAGACTTGAAAGTGCATGATCCAAACCTACATTTTTATAATTCATGACTGAAAACATTTTGTAACATGACTTTGATGTATCATTTTCATGATAATGCAATGTTTGATTTTAAAACTGGGTTTCAAAGGATGAATTTTGAGATTTTAATTTTCAAGTAATATATAATTTCTGATGATTTCTAAAGTGTGATAGAGAAAAGGCAACAAAGAAGACTTTTTTTTTTGAGAAAGGTCAGAACTCCTGTTATGATGTAGGTTTTTGAGGTGTACTCTTGCCATAAATTAATCTATTACTTTTCCTATATATATTTTTTTTACAAAAAAGTCTTAGACCTTTCCAACGATATATAGTTTGTCATGATTAGATTAGGATTTAATTGTAATATAGTGAAGTAAAAGTTGGTGTCCCATATACTGGACGGGGTGACAGTTAACAGATTAAACAAGCACAAAATGATGGCATGTATGCCGGAAAACACTCACTAAACAAAGGGTGACAGCTTTTTAGTGGTTATGAGCATTTGCAAGCTTTCCAGTCTATAATCCATTTAAAATGTAGAACTAAGTTTTTCATCCACACATGTTGCAAAGTTGCGTGAATGACATCTGCATATATATGCAGCATTCACTCTCGAAGTACAGTGATTGACATAGTGATAACCAAAAAAGCAATAGATGGGAAAAAATTTGAAAATGTACATTAAGACTACAGCACCCTTACTAATTTCAGAGGCACCCTCAGTGATTATATCTGGAACCTGGTTGATACGCTTTTATTGCAAAACTATATACAAAAACAATAAATAAAATAACAGAATAATTGCATATTTACCACTTAAGCACTTAACTAAAATAAGTAGGATATTAATAAAATAAATAACTAGAGAAGGCTGACTATAATCAGCTTGCTTCCATTAAGTGAGATTAGCCTACTCCCCACCTGAATTAGAAAAAAAGAAAACACTCTTCTGGTCTTTAGTGATGCGAAGACAACATATGAGCATGTACATGGATATCTCAAATATATGAGGGTAACAATAAACGTTAACATTTCTCAAGAGCGATTTTTGAAGGAGACACATAATGAAGCTAACATTTTACTTATAAAGATATGTATTCACAGAGGAAAGCCTTACTACTATTAGTGCAGCAGGGAGACCGTGCCATATTAGACAAAAAATTAAAGCTGTTGTGGTCACACCGAGACAACGCTCATGTCCATAGACATTAATAATCATGGAATTGGAAAGCTACACCAATAACATGTATTATAGCCCCAGGAATGCGATTTTTACAAGAGGACCTCCTCAAGACCCTGTTAGTTTGGGCTAGTTTTGGGTAGCAATTGGGAGGTTTTTCATTTTTATATACAGTACAGACCAAAAGTTTGGACACACCTTCTCATTCAAAGAGTTTTCTTTATTTTCATGACTATGAAAATTGTAGAGTCACACTGAAGGCATCAAGGGCTATTTGACCAAGAAGGAGAGTGATGGGGTGCTGTGCCAGATGACCTGGCCTCCACAGTCACCGGACCTGAACCCAATCGAGATGGTTTAGGGGTGAGCTGGACCGTAGACAGAAGGCAAAAGGACCAACAAGTGCTAAGCATCTCTCGGGGAACTCCTTCGAGACTGTTGGAAGACCATTTCAGGTGACTACCTCTTGAAGCTCATCAATAGAATGCCAAGAGTGTGCAAAGCAGTAATCAAAGCAAAAGGTGGCTACTTTGAAGAACCTAGAATATGACATATTTTCAGTTGTTTCACACTTTTTTGTTATGTATATAATTCCATATATAATTCCACATGTGTTAATTCATAGTTTTGCCTTCAGTGTGACTCTACAATTTTCATAGTCATGAAAATAAAGAAAACTCTTTGAATGAGAAGGTGTGTCCAAACTTTTGCTCTTTACTGTATAAAACAATGTTATTTACAATACAAAGACTGGGTCTTAGTAATAGTTGCTATTTCAAAGAACTACAGTAAACTAATGTGATTTAAACTAATCACACCAGATTTACCATTGGGAACACCAAATGTAATTTACTGGTTTTGACAGTAAAATTTTAAATAATTTTTTTATTAAATCTGGGTTGATACTGAAAATCTAAACAGGCCAATACAACTTAGCAATTTTGAATTGCACAATTTGCATTAAAGTAACTAAATTAAGTTTTCCAGGAAGACTTTCTAGAAGTGTAGGAGTATTGCTCTTATTGCTCTATCACTCTCAGGCCGTCTTTGCCTCTCTTGATCAAGTTGACTTACCTGACCTGAGACCACCCCGCCAGAACGTCAACAACTGATCCAACTTAAGGCTTCAGGAATACCTCACTCCGAATCCTACAATAAACTGCAGGGAGGGACTGTAATCTTGTTTCAGATATTCCAATAAGCCCTCCCAATGAACCCTGAATGTTTCTCCTTGGATCTGTGTTTTCAGGGCATTTTAAAAAGTATTCATCTTAGAGGATTTATAGAACGAGAACACGGCAACCTGCTGAAGGGTGAAAAGTTTCCCACTCTCTCTCCTTTCACTCTTTGCCACAATGATAAATTTTATTCTTTTATTTAGCTGAGACTGGAGAGAATGAGGAGCAATATCACTTTCCCCAAATGCATCTCCTAAATCAGTGACTTTTCAGTCTCTCTCACTTTCTCTCTCTATTCCCACGGGCCAAATTTGCAAAATCGGGTCAACCAAGATTTTTTTTTTCCCTTCACCACACTATTCTCCTTCATAGTGTACTTTTATTCATCCATCAAAAAGCCTTGTGTGCTCTCCCAGAGGAGTCTCCCACCCCAGTAATGTAAATTGGGATTTATTTATTTATTTTCCTTTATGAGATACATTTAAAATTCAAGCTCACCTCACTGGCCTTCCCCACCAACAGAGATGCATACACACACCTCTTTTCCTCTTGTTTTATCAGACAGACAGGATTATCTGTTAGATGAGGTTAGGAGATTAGGGCAGATGGGGAGAGATAAAGAGGAGAGACCAGATTAGGTCAAGGGTAGGAGAGGCATCTCTGTTAAAATTACCTCTGTCTTGCTCACTGCTTGTAAAAGAAAATAATTTCTGTGTCTCAGTTAGTTTTCGGCTTTAAATTATTTATATACTTGATTTATGTGTGTGATTTTATACTCCTATTATCTTTGCCCCTTGTCACTTTCAGCAAATTCTTAATGATTTACATTCCAGCTTTTATTTTAGAGTCATAGCTTATCAACCAACAAAATATAAATTAAATAAAACTAAACAACTTAAAGGGTTAGTTCACCCAACAATCAAAATTATGTCATTAATTACTCACCCTTAAGTCGTTCCAAACCCGTGAGACCTCAGTTCATCTTTCGGAACACAGTTTAAGATATTTTAGATTAAGTCAGAGAGCTCTCAGTCCCTCCATTGAAACTGTGTGTATGGTATACTGTCCATGTCCAGAAAGGTAAGAAAAACATCATCAAAGTAGTCCATGTGACATCAGAGGGTCAGTTAGAATTTTTTGAAGCATCGGAAATACATTTTGGTCCAAACTTAGCAAAAACGACGACTTTATTCAACATTGTCTTATCTTCCGGGTCTGTTGTGAGCACGTTCACTGCAGTGTATGATATCCGGTTTGCGAATGAATCATTCGATGTAACCGGATCTTCTTGATCCAGTTCACCAAATCGAACTGAATCGTTTGAAACGGTTCACGTCTCCAAAAAAAACATTAATCCACAAATGACTTAAGCTGTTAAGTTTTTTAATGTGGCTGACACTCCCTCTGAGTTAAAACAAACCAACATCCCAGAGTAATTAATTTACTCAAACAGTACACTGACTGAACTGATGTGAAGAGAGAACTGAAGATGAACACAGAGCCGAGCCAGATAATGAACAAAAGATTGACTCATTCACGAGTCAAGAACCAGTTGCATCGGTTTTCGGATCACTAGTAGTTCTTTTAGACAGTTTGATTCAATAAACCGGTTGAAGAAAACGGTTCAGCGGTTCTTTTGCGCTCGAGGTAATGGCGTCATAGGAGATGATTGCCCTTGATTCAAGCCTTCGGTTTACCCGCGCTCATAACATTAGCACAGAATCAGTTCAGAATCAATCCTTGGACAGCATGGCAATGAGACGCTCTGCGTTAAATAGAAATTAAGTGTTAAAGCGTGCTCAAGGTTGTAAATTAAAAGTTTTTTTTTTTTGAAATACAAAGTCTCTACATATACTGTACAAAACTGAAAATGTAATCATTCAGTTTTTGAAAAAAAGTAAAACTTTTGAATTAAATTCATCAAATATATTTAAACATTTAGAATACTGTATAAATTAACAGAACAGTTTTATCAGAAGTTAATAAGTTGATTTAAATATTCTCAACTGAAGAAATACAAAACTGATACATCTACTAGACTGTCATTTTTTCAAATATGACTATTGATTCTAAAACTGTTTCATTAATGTACATTTATGCAAACAAATTAATTACAAACAGTTCTTCAGGAGCAAATGAAAACTAAAAATAGCATTTTTATCTTACAAGTTAGGCCTAGTAACATGATGAGGTCATGATTTTACCTTTGCAAAAGATTGTGCAGGGAACTGCATTTTAGCTTGTATTTTCCAAATAAGGTTTATAGTGTTTCCTCAGTATTTGACTGACCCTTGTAGGGTCTTGTGACGAGTGGGATGGGGCCGAGAGCTGTGGAAACGGAGCGAGGCCAGTGGAGTGATTGGGAAATGAGCCACACCTGCTCCAATCACCGGTCTCGAGTCCCACGGAGGAGTTTGGAAGAATACAAAAGAGGAGCGATGACAGTGAAGGACGAGAGAGGACCAGGCATGGAATTTATTTTGTGTTTGGTTTTTCAGTCGTCCGCGAGGGGCTGTTGCGCTGTTGTGTTTATTTTATTATTAAAGCTTTATATGTCCGCCGGTTCCCGCCTCCTCCTTCCCGTGACTGTGAAGTTTGTACTCCGTTAGGCCGGTGACACACTGGATGCATGGCGTAAGCATCTCAGCTGCATGGCGTGTCCGTTTTTAATTCAGCTCCCGTGTTAACAGGTTAGAGCTTGTAGACTGCCTGGGTGAGATGCGTGTCTCAGGCGTGGCTCGAGCCGCGTTGAAAATGCGTGCATGCTAGCAATAGAACCGACACCTATTCTTCATGCAACACACAAGCATGTTGGAAGCGTTCCAGGCAAAATAGAATAGGAAAATATGTTTATATATCATTTTGCACACAAATACATATTAATTAATGAAATTTTGATTTGATTTGACAATAGAGTCCTGGTGCCCAATACAGAGGTCATAGCAAAACTGAATAAAAATATATATAGATATATTTTTGTAGAGCGCAGTCTCGTAGGTACCCCCCGGCCTGCGAGGGGCGATGGGGGTATGTGACGAGTGGGGCGGGGCCGAGAGCTGTGGGAATGGAGTGAGGCTGGTGGAGTGATTGGGAAATGAGTGACACCTGCTCCACTCACTGGTCTCGAATCCCACAGAGGAGATCGGAAGGATACAAAAGAGGAGCGACGACAGTGAAGGATGAGAGAGGACCAGGCCTGGATTTTATTTTGTGTTTGTTTTTTTGTTTGTGCACGGCAGTCGTCCGCAAGGGGCTGTCATGCTTTTGTGTTTTATTTATTATTAAAGCGTTATTTAAATGTCCGCTAGTTTCCGCCTCCATGTTCCCGTGACTGTGAAGTTTGTACTCCGTTATATATACTCCGTCTATATACAGTAGATCTGATAATATATGTGGACAAACAGTACATTGTATCTTAATCCAGAATCATAACTAAGTGTAAAAATAACAAATAAATGGTCCATGATTCTGCAACAGAAGTGACAAAGAGCAGTCCTCCAAATCTGAAGTAATCAGCTGGATCCTTCGGGGGGTAAAAAAATAAAAATAAAAATAAATAAATATATATCTATATATATATATCTATATATATCTATATATATCTATATATATATATATATATATATATATATATATATATATATATATATATATATATATATATATATATATATAGTCCTTGAAATTGAGGATTTAATTTATGTAACATTTCATTAAACAACATTTGACATTTTGAGACATTTTGGTTAGAGAGTCAGACTAGTAAACGGAAGAGCACAGGTTTGAGTCACAGTACTGGCAGGAATTATATGTGAATGAGTGAATGAAAGACGCTCTTTCCCACCCTCATTACCCACAACTGAGGTCCCATTGAGCAAGGCTCGTAACCCGCAACAGGCTCCACAGCAGGAATGACTGCCCACTGCTCTGGAAGTGTGTGTACTCTAATTTTAGATGGTAATTATAAGGAATATGATTATTCACCTTTATATAACACCTTTTTCCAGATGTATCATAGCAAAGTAAACAAATTTTGTACCCAGAAAAATGCTAATTTGTACATAAACAATATCAAACTACCACACTACTTTTCTTATTAATTTCTAATAATAATAACTGTATATTTATAACTAATATAATTATTATTCAGTTTACACTTCAGTTTTTCTATCACACATGGGTGAACTGTCTAACAAATGATGAGATCATTAAATTACTTCATTTAAATCATACTCCTTCACCTTATTCCTGAAAGCGGAAGTAAATATATGGTTGAGACTTCTGGTTCATAAACCTCTACATAAACTCTCACTCTCACTCTCACTCTCACTCACACACACACACACTAATATTAATAAGTTTAATAAAACAATATTAATTGTTGACTTACTGACAGAAACATGGGCTTACAAAAATTTTGCTTCCTCACCAGCTTTATACAAAAACATCACAGTACATCCAAAAGCTTTTGCATAGCAACTTATTCTTCAGAGTTCAAGAATGGTGGTTTAATGTCCTCTCTGTTTAACAACATGGCAGTTCCTCGAGGGAACTCGAGCTGCGTCGAAGCGTTACTGGGAACGCGTTTAGCGTGAGCGACTCTGAATATCAAATCTTTCAAAGTCTTTCAGCAAGCGCTCTGTGTGTGCATGTCATTCTGTCATGTCAGTCTTATTTATTGTTGTTTGTCACTATTAGCTCCTCAAAGATTAAGCAATAGTCAAAGAGCAAAGCTAAGACGAGAAATCTGAAAGGCGAATCCAGATCGCGTTTCATATTGTGTGTTCCTTGCGGGGATACACAGTCTGTGCGCGGTCTGTCTGGGATCGAGGAACTCTGTTTCGGCTCTTGAGGGAGCCGACTGCCTGCACTGGTACAAGCCAGTGTGGACGCTTAGATCCCAGAGGACTCTTCTCGAGAGGGAGTCTTCGTCAGCGTTCCTCGCTGGGTTCGCAGATGCATCTGCTGGAGGGTATGGAGACAGGCGAGTCCCTTTCTCCTACCTCACCCGGCAGATCTGCCCGATCTCCGGGTTCAGAAGCCCGAGTGTTGCGGTCCTTCCCCCCGAGTGACGACCGTGACGCACCGCCTTTCTTTCTCTGAGGAGATTGAAATGGAGGGCGTCGATGAGCTCGCAGTTGCACAAACATAAGCTGCATAAACATCAGTTGCACAGACAACAGTTGCACAAGCATCAGTTTCACAAGCATATTATGCCTAACTTTATAACGAGCAGCATTAATGAGGAGCACAGCTCACACAGTCAGCTCTCGGGAAAATAAGGGGGCCGACTGTGCTTCTTGCATATCTGGGGATGGGTTGAAGACGGCTCTGCCTATCTCCACCCATGTTCCCTAGATCAAGAGTTCGTTCTCGAGGTTCGGGAGAGGTTTTCAGTTTTGATGTGAATCTTACCAAAACCAGACTATCTTTACTCGTCTGATTGGTTAACTGCATTAATTCTGAGGAATTAAATTCAGTATTTATCTGACTATGAGAAGTTAGATATGATATGAAACAAGGCAGACCGTGTTTACTCGTCTAATTGTTTGTTTGCATTAAATTCTGAGGAATATAATGACATTTATCTCACTCTGAGAAATTATATATACTGGAGGGGCAGCTTGGCCGGGAGCAGCCCTCTCAGTCTATCGTCAGAGCATTGCCGCCAGTGCTCCCCCACGTCGGGACCGGAGGCTGAAGCAACGCTCTTAACCAGGGTTTTCCCAGCCTAAGGCGGATCTGAGGGCCGTATTTCAGGCTGGGAGGTCCTCGGCTAAGAAGTCCTGACATGTTTTATTCACGACCGCAGAGGGTGGCCCCTACTGGGGTAGAGTGGCGTACACCACATTACACAGTGGCCGTCTCACCTCAACGCCCTCTGGGGGCCGGTCTGCTAACCCTGCCAGAGTTCCAGGGCACAACGGCCTCCAGCGACAATGTCCTCAGTATTTTCTGCCCGCGTGCGTAGCGGAGCTGAGGTGTTCGCCACCCCTTCGGCCACCTTTTACACCAAAGGTCAGTCTTGAGAGACTGATTCCCTTAGTAGATTATTAACAGCGTGGGAACTACTGCCAGATGTATCTCAATGGGTCCTGCGCACAGTAGAAAAATGCTACCGTATTCAGTTCGGCTCTCCACTGCTGAGATTCAACTGGGTTACTCCAATGTTAGTCGGCCCTGAGCATGCTCTGGTTATGGAACAAGGAGTGAAAACCCTATTAGGGGAGGAGGCCTTTGAGGTGGTCCCTTCTTAAGACTGGGAGTCCGGGTTTTACAGCCAGTATTTCATAGTTCCTAAGAAGGATGGGGGGTTGCATCCGATCATAGACCTGCGGGTCTTAAATTCTAAACTAAACTAAAATAAGTTCAAAATGCACGATCATGCATGTTGTAGCTCAAATCAGATCCGAGACCTGGTTTGTCACAATAGATCTCAAAGATGCATAATTCCACATAACCATCCACTACAACACAGGACGTTTCTGAGGTTCGCTTTCTGGGCGAAGCTTACCAATATCGAGTACTTCCCTTCAGCCTTGCACTCTCACCCCGCACGTTCATGAAATGTGTAGATGCAGCTCTGGTTTCTCTGCACATGCAGGGCATCCGGATTCTCAATTATATCGATGATTGGTTGATTTTAGCTCAGTCAGAGCAGGTTGTGGCTCGACATCGAGATGCCGTTCTCGCACATATGGGGGAGCAGGGTTTGAGACTGAAAGCCAAGAAGAGTGTACTTCCTCCGGTTCAGAGAACCACCTATCTAGGCATAGTATGGGATTCGACCGTGATGCAGGCACGTCTGTCCCCTGCTCGTATCGAGTCTATCCTCATCTCAGACAAGAGAGTTGAAGAAGGCCAGTCACTCACTGTCAAACAATTTCAGAGATTGTTGGGTCTGAAGGCAGCTGCATCCATGGTGATACCTCTTGGCCTGCTGTACATGAGACCCCTACAGTGGTGGCTCAAGACGAAGGGATTTTACCCAAGGGGCAATCCACTTCAAACTATCAAGGTCACGTGGCGCTGCCTCCGTGCCTTGGAAATGTGGAAGAAACCTTGGTTCTTGAATCAGGGCCCGGTGCTGGGAGTTCCTTGTCTCTGTGTAATACTAGCGATGGATGCATCCCTCACTGGTTCGGGTGTGGTCATGAGTGGCCACCCTGCCCGTGGTCTGTGGAGTGGTCGCAATCTGACATGCCATATCAATTGTCTAGAGATGCTAGCAGTTTATCGTGCACTGAAGCACTTCCTCCCAGACCTAAGGGGTCACCATGTGTTGGTGCGCACCGACAACACGTTTGTGATCTCTTATATCAACCAACAGGGAGGTCTGTGTTCGCGCCCCTTGTACAAGCTGGCACACCAAATCCTTGTGTGGTCCCAGGGCAAACTCCTCTCATTAAGAGCAGAATAAATTCCTGGGAAACTAAATATGGGAGCAGACATACTGTCGAGGCAGGGGCCGAGGCCCGGGGAATGGAAACTTCACCCCGAGGTGGTGAAGCAGATATGGAGAATTTTTGGCAGAGCTCAAGTAGATCTCTTTGCGACTCAAGAGACATCACAATGTCCCCTTTGGAAAGGGGAAGAAAGAAAGAAAGAAAGAAAGAAAGAAAGAAAGAAAGAAAGAAAAACATATACTGTATGTATACTGATATAAAAGTATATATTTTTGTTTTGTTTTTAGGCTGCTACGTTTAATTAATTGGTCAAATGCTTACAACCAGGGTTCATCTGTGCTATTCACTATTAACCTATAGTTTCCCTATGAATTTAGGAATAAAATACGGTTAGGTTTAGTAGTACAGAGAGGGTGTTTACTATACTTGTAAGATACATTCACATGAGCAATAATGACCCATTTGAACTTTAACAAATCTCTTGCATCAATTTCCTTTATAAACACTATTATGCCTAAATGCAGCTGTACTGTACATACAACTGTAGCATTTTCTTTAACTGACCCTTTGTTGTATTGCAGTGTTACAACACCTGTTGGTTTAGGTTCATTCCTTTGTCCACAGTAACACTTAGTGCAAACACTGCCATAACTGCATACAAGTTACAGCATTTGTCTTGAGATTGCACTGTTGAGTGCAGTTTTAATACCAATACAGCAATCATGGTAAGCAAAACTGTAAATGTTAATATGCTGTCCAACTAATTCAATGATAATTGAGGTCTTTGATTATGAATGTACTGTCACTCATTTCAACACTGTAGTGCTTGCAGCAGCAGCAAGATGACTCAGAGGTTAAGCTGTCACAGCAAGGTGTTTCCTTGCAGACCTGCACAATTGACAAATTGATGATTCTAAATTATTTGACTTAGGGCCAGTGCGCCGGACATCTGCCTGTGCCTTCTGTGTCGGACTGCCCACTGAAGGTGGACGTGATCTTAGTTCCATACCCTCTCACTCTCTCTGTACCAATTATCCACGGATGGGGCTTCTGACAATTCTCCTGTCCATGGGAATAGTTGTGGTTGGTAGCTGAGTATACACTGAAAGGGAGTGAGGCCGGTAGACCCCTGACGAAGCGAGTTTTGTGAATACTCGGTCCAAGGAAGGTATTTGCTCCAATTGTCTTGCTGGTGGTGACAGTAGGCTCTGAGATAGCGCCCGATCTCTTGAATCTTCTGCTCAGTCTGGCCATTTGTCTAAGGGTGATATCCAGAAGACAAACTAATTGACACTCACAATAGTTGGAAGAATGCGTGCCAGACCCTGGATATGAATTGTGGTCCTCTATATGACACTATGTTCTATAGAATGCCAAAGTGTCGGAAGATGTGGTTGAAAAGGGACTCTGTGGTTTCAAGGGCGGTATGTAGACCAGTGTGTCTTCACGGGAAGAGCTCAGTAAATTTTTTCTTCTCTACATACTCAGGATTCAGAAAACTATGATTGCATGAAATAAGCTGTTTGGAAAAGCTTATGAATTGGTATCAGAAGCATATAGACAGCAATTTAGAGGTTGGGAAAAATCTGAAAAAACAAATGCATGGGTAATTTGTGAGAGAAATTCAAACTCATTTTAATTGCTGGTGTACTGCTTCTAGTGTCAAGACTTTGAGTGATTTAAGGGAGCTGGTAGTGTTGGAGCAGTTTAAAAATTCCTTGCAATTACTGTCAGACTGAAGGCCATTGGAAAAATTAATGTCCAATGCTGAATCATCTGGATATAAGACATATTAAGGGTACCAACAACGTGATTGCGGATGCTCTATCACGAGGATAATGTGTATTACTGTGATTGTTGTGTTTTCTCTTTTAATCTTCTAGTTTTCTTTCCCCATCCTATTTCTTCTCCTAGGCACGGTTGATGAGTATTATGGGAGGAGGAGATGAGTGGATTCTGAAAGATGCTGTAACATCGTTGTTATTTGGAAGTATATGTGATTTACATTTTTGTATATATATATATATATATATATATATATATATATATATATATATATATCACAGTTTAGTTAGTGGGTTTTTTTGTTGTTGTTTTTTGTTTTGAGTGGTAATTCTGAGTGGGGGTAAACTTCAGTATTCTGCAGCAGTCCTGGTTATGGGATTGTTGTGCATGCTAGTAGCGGCTTTCCAGTAGTGTTGCTTTTCACATTTAATTATGAGTTTATTTTTATTTAAACTTTATTTTTGTTAATAAATACTTGTTGATTCATTCGTGTTCGTGCACATAGAATACATTCGTATTCTATGTGCAGAACAAGATTGTTGAGCTTTACAAAATACAAACCGGATTTCAAAAAAGTTTAGACACTGTACAAATTGTAAGTAATGTTGAAAGTGAGACATTTTGAAATGTCATGACAAATATGGGCTCATTTTAGATTTCATGAGAGCTACACATTCCAAAAAAGTTGGGACAGGTAGCAATAAGAGGCTGTAAAAATTAAATGTACAATCAAGATGGGCAGAGGATCACCAATTCTCCCAATACTGTAGTGAAAAATAGTAGAGCAATATCAGAAAGGAGTTTCTGATTCAGAGAGTTTCAGAGAAAAAATGGCAAAGAGTTTGAAGTTATCATCATCTACATTGCATAATATCATCCAAAGATTCAGAGAATCTGGAACAATCTCCATGCGTAAGGGTCAAGGATGGAAAACCATACTGGATGCCCATGATCTTCGGGCCCTTAGATGGTACTGCATCACATACAAGAAAGCTACTGTAATGGGAATCACAGCATGGACTCAGGAAAACTTCCAGAAAACATTGTCAGGGAACATAATTCACTGTGATCCGTTGCCGGTTAAAACTCTATAGGTAAAAAAAGAAGCCATATTTAAACATGATCCAGAAGCGCAGGCATTTTCTCTGGGCCAAGGCTCATTTAAAATGGACTGTGGCAAAGTGGAAAACTTCTGTGTTCAGACAAATCAAAATTTGAAGTTCTTTTTGGAAAACTGGGATGCCATGTCATCCGGACTAAAGAGGACAAGGACAACCCAAGTTGTTATCAGCGCTCCGTTCAGAAACCTGCATCTCTGATGGTATGGGGTTGCATGAGTGCATGTGGCATGGGCAGCTTACACATCTGGAAAGGCACCATCAATGCTGAAAGGTATATCCAAGTTCTAGAACAACATATGCTCCCATCCAGACGTCCTCTCTTTCAGGGAAGATCTTGCATTTTCCAACATGACAATACCAGACCACATACTGCATCAATTACAACATCATGGCTGCGTAGAAGAAGGATCCGGGTACTGAAATGGCCAGACTGCAGTTCAGATCTTTCACCCATAGAAAACTTTTGGTGCATCATAAAGAGGAAGATGTGACAAAGACCTAAGACAGTTGAGCAACTAGAAGCCTGTATTAGACAAGAATGGGACAACATTCCTATTCCTAAACTTGAGCAACTTATCTCCTCAGTCCCCAGACGTTTACAGACTGTTATAAAATGAAGAGGGGATGTCACACAGTGGTAAACATGGCCTTGTCCCAACTTTCTTTAGATGGTTTTTATGCCATAACATTTAAAATCAACTTATTTCCCTTAAAATGATACATTTTCTCAGTTTAAACATTTGATATGTTGAGAATTAGTTGATTAGTTGAGAATTTGGGTCAGAAAGCCTAAAAAGTAATAATAAAAGAGCCCCTACATCACCACATGCTGTTCGAGAGGGGTTTAATAAAAAAATGTAAAAAAAAAACTCCATGTTCAGTTGTCAGACATGACTGGAACTTCAAATGGCATTGGCTTCTATGGTCAGACGAAACAAACAACAAAAAGGAGCTTTTAATAAATGAATAAATTAATAAAAAGTACCCATGTCCAGGGTTGAATATACTAAAAAGATCTTTAATGTTCTGGGCCTGTTTTACTGCTGGAGGTCCTGGCCATCATGTTCAGATACATGGCATAATGTATCCAACCAGATACCAAGAGATGAAAAAATTAAAACCTGACTGCCTCCATTAGGCAGTCCTCATGACAATCCATTATGACAATAACCCAAAACAAATATTAAAATCAACACAAAAATGGGTCACTGAGCACAAAATGAAGCTTCTGCCATGGCCGTCCCAGTCTGACCTTTAATCCTGTAGAAAATTAGTGGGGTGTACTGAAAAGAAGAAGCACCCAGATGGAGCTGTGAATCTGAAGGATCTGAAGAGATTTTGCATGAAGGAATAATGTCTAATCTCTTATCAGGTGTTCTCAAAACTCTTTAGACATTATAAGAGAAAACTCAGAGCTGTTATCTTGGGAAAGGATGTTGCAGTAATTGGGTACCCATAATTGTGGCTAACATTAACTAGAGAAAACGCCTCAAGGTTACGTATGTAACCCTAGGTCCTTGAAGGAACGAGACGCTGTGTCTAGAGCTTTGGGGAACGTCCCTGACGAGACCGACTCTGAATATCGTGTGCAATCCGTCCATCGGAAAGGCGTGACATCACGGGCGGGGTGACGTAGCGACCAGGAAGCTATAAAAGCACGTGCCGTGCAGCTGGCCTCAGCTTCGAGTAGGGAAGCAAGCGCCGGCAGAGGTGCCGGGAGTATGGCTTTGCGACGCAGCGTCTCGTTCCTTCAAGGAACTAGGGTTACATACGTAACCTTGAGGCGTTCCTTTTCAGGAACTCGAGCTGCGTCTAGCGCTTTGGGGAACGATTTGCCAACGCTGCCAGACTTCCAAATCCCTGCCTAGTGTGTATCCGAAGAGCACAGCTTAGACGAGAGAACAGAAAAGCCCGGCGTGGCTCGCATGTCAAGATTGTAAAATCGGACAAATGTGGAGGGCATGGACCACCCCGCAGCGTTGCAGATGTCCAAGAGGGACACACCTGCTGAGAAGGCCTTAGAGGCCGCCATACCCCGAGTAGAGTGAGCCTTGGCCCCCAAAGGAGGGGGAAGACCAGAGGACTCATAGGAGGCGTTGATAGCCGTGACTATCCAACGACTAAGGGTCTGCTTGGTGGCAGGAGAACCCTTGTTAGAAGGACCATAGCAAACAAGCAGTTGGTCGGATTTTCTCCACAGGGCAGCTCTGTGGACGTATGCGTCCAGTGCTCGCACTGGACACATACAGTTTAGCTTCTCTTGGTCTGGCTCCCGAAAGGGAGGAGGACAGAAGGCCTGCAGTACTATAGGTTGTGGTGTGACAGAGGGAACCTTCGGAACATAACCCGTTCGAGGGTGTAAGAATGTTTTGGCCATACCAGGGGAAAAGTCTAGGTAGGTAGGGGCCACCGAGAGGGCCTGGAGATCTCCAACTCTCTTTAGAGAGGTGATTGCCAGTAACAGGGCAGTTTTAATCGTTAGATGTCTGTCTGAGATGTCTTGAATTGGCTCGAATGGAGCTTTATAAAGAGCCTCTTGCACCACAACCAAATCCCAGGGGGGAACACGGGATCGTACTGAAGGTCTCAGCCTCAGTGCACCTCGGAGGAAACGTGTAACTAGGGGGTGTCTACCCACTGACTGATCATTGAAAGGGACATGGAAAGCAGCTATGGCCGCCACGTAAACCTTTAAGGTGGAGTGGGATAACCCCGCAGAGAGCCTGGCTTGTAAAAACTCCAGAACTGTACCAACTGGGCAGTTTGCTGGGTCAAGCTGGCGGTCTCTGCACCATGAAGTGAAGAGTTTCCACTTCAGGGCGTACAGTTTCCTCGTAGCGGGAGCTCTGGATTGGAGTAGGGTCTCAACAACCTCGGTTGAGAGACCAGCTGCTAACAGTTGTGCCCCCTCAGGGGCCACACCCACAGCTTCCACAACTCCGTGCGAGGGTGAATTATCGTTCCCTGCGCCTGTGAGAGTAGGTCTGTCCTGATCGGTATCTCCCACGGAGAGCCGTCGAGGAGCGAGACTAGATCTGAGAACCATGCTCGGCCCGGCCAGAACGGGGCTACTAATAACAGACGGATCCCGTCCTGGCGTACTCTCGCCAGAACTCCCGGGAGCAGAGCGATAGGGGGAAAAGCGTACAGACGAAGCCTCGGCCAGGTCTGTACCATAGCGTCCAGTCCCAGAGGAGCTGGATGAACTAGAGAGAACCAGAGGGGACATTGCGATGTCTCCTGAGTCGCAAAGAGGTCCACCTGGGCTGTGCCAAATACTCTCCATATCTGCTTCACCACCTCGGGGTGAAGCATCCATTCCCCGGGCCTTGGCCCCTGCCTCGACAGTATGTCTGCTCCCACATTCAACCTCCCAGGAATATACACTGCTCTGATCGAGAGGAGTTTGCCCTGGGACCACAGAAGGATCTGGTGTGCCAGCTTGTACAAGGGGCGTGAACGCAGACCCCCCTGGTGATTGATATAAGAGACCACTGATGTGTTGTCGGTGCGCACCAACACATGGTGACCTCTCAGGTCTGGGAGGAAATATTTCAATGCTCGATAGACTGCTAGCATCTCTAGGCAATTGATGTGCCATGTCAGATGGCGATCGCTCCACAGACCAAGGGCAGAGTGGCCACTCATGACCGCACCCCAACCGGTGAGGGACGCGTCTGTCGCTAGCGTTACGCGGCGACAAGGAGCTCCCAGCACCATGCCCTGATTCAAGAACCAAGGTTTCTTCCACATGTCTAAGGCACGAAGGCACCGCCGCGTGACCTTGATAACTCGAAGTGGATTTCCCCTCGGGGAAAAGCCCTTGGACTTGAGCCACCACTGTAGGGGTCTCATGTACAGCAGGCCAAAAGGTATCACGTTGGACGTAGCTGCCATCAGCCCTAACAATTTCTGGAATTGTTTGACAGTGAGTGACTGGCCTTCTTTGACTCTCTCGACTGACGTGAGGATCGACTCGATCCGAGCAGGAGACAAGCGTGCCTGCATCGTGGTCGAATTCCACACTACGCCTAGATAGGTGGTTCTCTGAACTGGAGAAAGTACACTCTTCTTGGCGTTTAGTCTCAAACCCAGCTCCCCCATGTGTGCGAGAACGACATCTCGATGTCGAACCGCTATCTGCTCTGATTGGGCTAGAATCAACCAATCGTCGATATAATTTTGAATGCGGATGCCCTGCATACGGAGGGATACCAGAGCCGCATCTACACATTTCGTGAACGTGCGGGGTGAGAGTGCGAGGCCAAAGGGAAGTACTCGATATTGATAAGCTTTGCCCCCGAAAGCGAACCTCAGAAACGTCCTGTGTTGTGGAAGGATGGATATGTGGAAGTATGCGTCTTTGAGATCTATTGTGACAAACCAGTCCTCGGATCTGATTTGAGCTACAACCTGGTTGACAGTGAGCATTTTGAACTTCAGTGGCATAACTGAGCGGTTCAGGAGACGTAAGTCTAAGATCGGACGCAACCCCCCATCCTTCTTTGGAACTATGAAATACCGGCTGTAGAATCCGGATTCCCTGTCTAGAGGAGGGACCACCTCGATGGCCTCCTTCCTTAATAGGGTATTCACTTCTTGTTCCATAACCAGAGCCTGCTGGGGGCCGACCACAGTCGGTGTAACCCCGTTGAACTTCGGTGGTGGATGACCGAACTGAATGCAATAGCCTCAGAGCGTCGCTGGGGCCCTCGGTCCCGACGTGGGGGAGCACGAGCGGCGACACTCTGTTTTCGTGCTTCCCGGTATGAGGAGCCGGTATGTGGCGTGGTCATCTCCTGCCCAGATGCACCACGAGAGCGACGAGGGAGGATACTCTGGAACGCCGCCGCCTGTTTGCCTGCCTCCTGGAACCTGTTGACGACAGTGTTGACTGTGTCGCCAAACAGGCCCGAGGCTTGAAGCGGGGCGTCCAGGAGGCAGACCCTGTCTCTTTCTTTTATCTCTGACAGGGTCAGCCACAAATACCTCTCGGCGGCCACTAAGGCTGCCATAGACCGCCCAATTGCGCGAGCGGTCTCTTTAGTGGCGCGGAGGGAGAGATCAGCGGTCTTTCTGAGTTCTTCTATATCTTCAGACTTAATCCCCTCCCCCTCATCGACATCTCTCAGCAGGTCAGCCTGATAAGCTTGAAGGACTGCCATAGTGTGAAGGCAAGCCCCAGCCTGACCTGCTGCCACATAACCTTTGCCCACTAGCGATGATATAACTCAAAGAGGCTTAGTGGGCAATGTCGGAGCCTTTAGAGACGATGCCGAGCCGGGCGACAGATAGCCCGCGAGCGTCTGTTCGACCCGTGGCATCGCTCTATAACCCCGCTCTCCCAGCCCCATCACGTTGCCATAATATAGTGAATCGGGGCCGAAGAGGCGGGTTGAATAAGGGTGGTTCCACGATCTCGATAACTCATCGTGGAGATCGGGAAATTATGGAAGGCTCCGACATGGAGGTGGTTGCCTCGGCCGCAGAAAGCATTCGTCTAGTTTGCTTCTCTGCGGCTCGGTTTGTTTTTCAGCAGGCCATTCGATTTTTAATTTATCTACTGCTCGCGTAACCACCTCCAACAGCTCCTCATACTGGGGCGACAGGGGTGGCGAATCCCCAGCAACCATCTCCACATCGACCTCCTCGGAGGAAGAGAGGTGAAGAGTTGATCCCTCACCCTGGGGGGAAGAAACCGACGAGCGTGATTCCGAACCCAGGGTTTGGGCGCCGGATCTGGCGGATGAGGAAGGAGATAAGGACTCAGCGTGCTTCGATCCCAGGCAAGCCACGCACAGACTGTGTGTATCCCCGCTCGTAATGTAGCGAGGACAGGGAGGAACACACAATCTATAACGTGGCTTGGAATCGCCCTTCATATGTTTGGTCTTTTGCTTTTGTTTTGGCATATTGAGCTGTTTTAGCGATCTTTTAGTGGCTAAGGGACAGACAACAATAAATAGGACCAACGGGACAGACTTTTGACATGCACACACAGAGCGCTTGCTGACAGACGCGAAGCTGAGGCCAGCTGCACGGCACGTGCTTTTATAGCTTCCTGGTCGCTACGTCACCCCGCCCGTGACGTCACGCCTTTCCAATGGACGGATTGCACACGATATTCAGAGTCGGTCTCGTCAGGGACGTTCCCCAAAGCGCTAGACGCAGCTTGAGTTCCTGAAAAGGAACATTTATTTCACAATGTGATTTTCAACTCACTTTCAGTTGTTTTACTTGAATGAAAGTTTAGAATTGTGTAATTTCTGCTACTATTTTTCATGACATATCAAAAGGATAAACATTTAGATATATTTTCACAACTGCCTTTGCTCATATTTACCAAGGGTGCCAATAATAGTGGAGGGCACTGTATATATATATATATAGCTGTTAATGAGTGAGTCATTGAGATTCAACTGAATCATTCAGGAACAAAGCATTTGACTGTGTTAATAAGTGAATCACTGAATCATTTATTCAACCGATTCGTTCAAATAGCTGATTCATTCAGTAAGTAAACACAGGCCATTGCTCAGAGAAAAGCAAAACAGTGCTGTGATCTTAGACTGGAATAATTTTCGTTGGCAAAAATAAGCATAAACAAGCAATATTATGTCTAAATTGTAAGTCACTTATTACTTTACTGAACTTGCATAAAATTATTATCATGCTGATATCTGCAGAAAAACGGTATTAGATTAAGTTAACTAAATTAAATTATATAGATAAAAAGCACGCAGAAGCATTTTTTGTCTACAGTTTAGAATGCCAGGAATTCTGAGTATAAATAGACTAATAAATCAACATGCGTGTACTCTCTGTGTGTGATTTGGTAATATAGCCTACTTGATAATGTCAGATCGCACATCATTAAAACAACCCTTACCATATTATTGCAGATATACTGTATATCGCACATGCAGACTCGACTTGAGTGGAATATAAAATCATCCTCCAGTGCTGCCAGATTGGATGGATGAATTTCACGCCACAAGCTCACAAAAACCTGCCAACTCAAAAAAACAAACAAAAAAACATCAACTAGACCCGAGCAGGTGACATATGTGCCTGCATCGTGATCGAATCCCACACCATGCCCAGATAAGTGGTTCTCTGTACTGGAGAAAGCATACTTTTCTTGGCGTCAAGCCTTAACCACAGTGAGTGATGTGAGTGAGAATGACACCTCGATGCCGAACCGTCATCTGCTCTGTTTGAGCTAATATCAACCAATAATCAATATGGTTGAGTCGTGAAAGTGTGGGGTGAGAGTGCAAGGCCAGAGAAAGGCCCATATTGGTAGGCTTTTGCCCCCATATGTAAACCTCAGGAACTTCCGATGAAGAAGGATGGAGATAAGTGCATCTTTTTGATAGATCATGACACACCAGTCCTCGGACTTGGCCTGTTCAAGCGTGCTGAACTTCAGTCCCCTGACTGAGTGGTTCAAAAAGCGGAGATCTCAAAAAGGACACAACACCGCATCCTTCCTCAGAACAGTGAAGTACCGGCTGTAGGACCCGGACTCTGCAACCCAAGGAGGGACCACCTCGATGGCCTCCGTCCTCAGAGAGAGTCTACTTCTGTTCCATTACTAGAGCCTGCTTGGCAGTGCACCGGCAGGAGACAGCCGAACTAGCTGATCTGGAAACCTCCCAGGAGGTCGCGAGCCTCTTAGTACTACTACGTTTCCGGGCGGTAACTGAGAGAAGCGCTCGCCAGAGACCGCTGTGCCCTGGAATGGTCGTCCCCTGCTGGTCCGCCACTTCAGGGCACCGAACTAGTGGCTCTAGGTGCAGGGTTGGCAGATCGATCTCCTGAAGGCACTGAGAAGAGACGGGCACCGTGTTATGCGGTGTACACCGCTCTTCCCCAGAGGGGTCTGCCCTCCGTGGTCCTGAGCCACAGCATCAGGACTCTCGTTGCTGAAGTCTCCTAAAAATGATGGTCCTCAGACCCACGTCGTCTGCTAGGAAGACTAGACCAAAGCCTGCTCGGGGCAGGACCCCATGAAGCACACTTGGCAGGGGCTCCCACACCGCCATGTGAACTCCTAAGAGAACCAGCCTCACGAGACTGGCCTCTGGTGCACCTATAGCCACTAGTTCGGTGCCCTGAAGTGGCGGACCAGCAGGGGACGACCATACTAGCTGGTCTAGAGACCTCCGTAGAGGTAGCGAACCTCTAAGCACTGCTACGTTTCTGGGCACTATCTGAGAGAAGCGCTTGCCAGAGACCGCTGCGGCCTGGAACACCGGCAGAGTTGGCAGAACGATCTCCTGAGGGCACTGAGGAGACACGGGCACCGTGTACACCTCTCTTCCCCAGAGGGAGCTGGCCCTCAAAAAGTGAAGAAAAAAAAGTGAAGAAACCGCAGTGCAGTCTGCCAAGCCTTGAGAATGAGCTCTAGAACTAATGAACAAGGGTGGAGATATGACGAGCCGTCTCCAACTTGTTCGCCAGATTATGTGCGATTCCTGCTATCGCCGTACCTCAGCAGCAGCGCAACAGCAACTGAAAGATCGCATGCACGGACAAACTACTCGGAGCGTGCTCGGCGAGAGCGGAGTGCTTAACAGCGAGAAAAGCACAATCAGCCCCACGAGAGCAGACTGCGCAAGCTCCACTCCTCATTAATGCTGTTTATTATAATATTAGGCATAATATGCTTGTGTAACTGGTGCTTGTGCAACTGATGCTTGTGCAACTGGTAAGCTCATCAACGCCTTCCACATCAATCTCCTCAGAGAAAGACAAGCACCGCGTCACGCCCTCTCACCGGGGAGACAGTACAGCAAATGCGGGCTTCCAAACCTCCAAGAGTGGGCGCCGGATCTAGTGGTTAAGGAAGAAGATAGGGACTTGCCCACCTACATTCCTTTCAGCAGATCCGAAAGCGAAACCCGCGAGCACAACCACCGCTCTGCCTCAGCAAAAGCTGGGCTGGCACCTCGAGAAACGCCAGTGAAGGCTCCCTCCTCAAAGAGAGCCTTCTGAGAGTGAAGCAAAACGCTCGCATTGCAGCTGTCAACTCCCTCGAGATCTGATACTGTGTGCTTCACTCTCAAGCAGACAACACACAAGCTGTGTGTGTCCCTACCTGAACGCTGCCTGCTCTCGCCCAAAACTTCTTTTGATTGAAGCTTTGACAAATGGAGTTTATCAGTGGACAAACTACACTAAATAAGACTCACAAAACAGATAGCGACTGACACACACTGAGAGCTTGCTGAAAACAGAAGGCTGGTTAATGGCTTCGCCGCTAGTGCTTTTATGCTTCCTGGTCTCTGACGTCACTCGCCTATGACGTCTCGCCCATCCATTGGACTGATTACACACGTTATTCAGAGACGTCACGCTGGAGGCTTTCCCCAAAGCATTCTCGACACAGCTGGAGTTCCTGAAGAGGAATCTATAATTTTGATCAATGGATACAATGTATTATTGGCTATTGCTATACACATAACTGTGCTTTTTGTGACTGGTTTTGTGCTTCAGGGTCACACATAGAATATTTAGCAGTTTGTCACACTTTAATTCTTGTAATTATGTATATTTCACATTATAATCACTTGTCTTAAAATTTTATTAAAATTATGTTAACAGTAGGCCTATATAAATAGTGAAAAATAAAATATGCACTTTCTAAATCAATTGTTTATATAATATATATTAATGCTGTATAATATTAAATTTAATATTGAAACTTCCACTGAAAATGAGAAAGAAGCAGTCTCAGAGAGTGAGGAAGAGCCCATTGAGCATCAGCTAAATCAGACAGGTACATGTAAGACTGGCTGACAACAAAGGAAAATGCAAGAGTGAGATAAAAAATAAAGATATACATAAAATTATTTGAATGAATGAGTAATTAGATTACAACAACATAAATTGAAGCACTAAGCCTAAAAAAATATTTACAATATGATTGTAAAAGGTTTGTTATTCATTCTCTGTATTAAGATGAAACTGCCCCAGAGTCATCTCAACAAAGTGCAAGTGGAGGTCTTGGAACCGAGCCAGAGACAGAAAATTTTCAGACTGAGAAAGAAAGGCAATACAATGAGAAAGAGAGGAAAAAAAACAGAGGCAGAACAGGAAGATATGGAGAGTGAGGCAGCTATTATAAAGCACCCCCTCAGTGCCCCCTTTGTAGGTTTGGGCCACTGCCCCTCAAAATGTCTGTGCACGGCCCTGCACAGTATACCTATACAGACACACACACACACACACACACACACAAACCACAAACAGTTAGCTATGTGCTGTGGCAGGAAGACATTGCTTCATTTCTGGTCGGCAAAATTGCTGTCTTGTGTTAAGTCAGTTCTCAGTACATCGTAAGGTAACACTGTCAAATATGAAATTCTAATGCCAGAAAGAAAGAAAGAAAGAAAGAAAGAAAGAAAAACAAATATTTCACATCAGTATGCTCAAGGACTGGACCCCCAGAGAACTAGCAGAAGAACAGTGGGCCTTTCCTCGAAGAAGATGACAGTGAGCAGTTGTTTTTGTCTGCGAATGCAGGTATTTTATAGTTGAAGTGCCTGGCACTCAAATAGGCCTTAGACTCCTGGAGATGTCTGTTGGGTAATTACTTTATTTTCAAGACATACCATCAAGCCCTCCAGTAGTTACAGAACATGGTTGACACAAATGTCAGGGTAACAAGGCTGCCACCTGTTACTAGCCTGTAACCTACACCTGTTATTAACATCCGTCTGTGGTCAACCCGCTGTTTAAACCTGATAATGACATGTGCCTCAGTTGTGTCCGCAGAGATTGGATTATGCATTAATCCAGAACATTAACCAGGCATAAATAGGGTCATTAATACTCTTGTTTTGATACTGAGGCCATTTATTTTAGGATAGGATAGAATAAACTGTATTTGTCCTCAAATTTTTTTTTTTTCTACAGTGCTACAGGGCTACAGTGTTGTTCTAAATATAATAATAATAATAATAATAATACATAAAAGAGATTAATAATAATAATAATAATAATAAAAATAAAACATTAAAATACAACAATGTATAAGTCTAAGATGTAAAATACATACAGTGTAAAGCACAATGTGCTAATATGTTATATGGGCATTATTTTGGTAGAATTCAGCATTTTTATTAAGGCAGGAACAAAATGAAAGCTTCAGTCTATTAGTTTTACACACTGGCATTCTTAGTCTTTTTCCCAATGGCAGTGTCTGGTATTCGCTAAAAAGAGGATGTTTGGAGTTGGTACTGACACTTTTAGTTAGAGGTCTACCGATTTTTTTTAGCTAGGTTGGATCACACTAGCCGATGCCGATTAATTAACCGATAGTTTTTAAAATGGATAGTGAACAAAACTAAAATAGTGCTTTATTTAAAAAATAAAAGAAAAATGATACTGAACCATACGAATAGTATTAGTATTTAATAATAAAAGTAATAATAATAATTGGTTCTGTATTCTGTTTTATTCCATTTAATTTTTTTCTCCACTCCTTTTTAATAGTTAAATTAAAGTGTATTATTCATTCATATTATTCATTCTAATTAATTAAAATCATAAAACTTATATATTGTCAAATCATTTTAATAAAAGTTTAACAAAACTAAAATTTTTAGGGCCCTATGAAATGTTTTATTTCTACTCACCATATTTTGCATTGTTTCCAAATTCTGTATTCTCGCATGTCTAATTATTTGAACACATAAAACAACTTAATTTATTTATTAACTTTCTTAAAGAAGCCTAATGATTTTTTCCCCCTCAAAAAATTCTGTGCATATTTACAAACCCGTAAGACCTCTGTTCATCTCCGGAACACAGTTTAAGATATTTTAGACTTAGTCCGAGAGCTTTCTGTCCCTCCATTGAAGCTGTGTGCACGGTATACTGTCTTCCGGGTCTGTTGTGAGACCATTCAAAACACTGCAGTTTAGTGATATCCGGTTCACGAACTAATTGTTCGATGTAATCGGATCTCCTTGAACCAGTTCACCAAATCGAACTGAATCGTTTGAAATAGTTCACATCTCTAATAAGCTTTAATCCACAAATGACTTAAGCTGTTGACTTTTTAAATGCGGCTGACACTCCCTCTGAGTTAAAACAAACCAATATACCGAAGTAATTAATTTACTCAAACAGTACACTGACTGCGCGTCTGAACCGAACTGGTTCTTTTGGTGATTGATTCTGAACTGATTCTGTGCTAATGTTGTGAGCGCGGGTAAACCTAAGGCTTGAATCAAGGGCAATCATGGCCAATGACGTTATTACGTCGAGCGCAAAAGAACCGGTGAACCGTTTTCTTCAACCGGTTTATTGAATCGAACTGTCCGAAAGAACTACTGATGCAACCGGTTCTTGACATGAGAACGAGTCAATCTTTCATTTGTTTTCTAGCTCAGTTTGTGTTCATCTTCAGTTCTCCCTTCACAGCAGTTCAGTCAGTCTACTGTTTACTGCTTAAGTAATTTGTGGATTAATGCTTATTGTA
Source organism: Carassius carassius (assembly GCF_963082965.1). Lineage (NCBI taxonomy): Eukaryota > Metazoa > Chordata > Actinopteri > Cypriniformes > Cyprinidae > Carassius > Carassius carassius. The sequence continues at coordinate 28,761,808 of NC_081757.1, read as the reverse complement.
TATATATAATAATTAATTATATATATAATTGTAACTTTGCTGTATTGTAACTCAAATTATTGTAAAGTGATTTATTTATCCATTTGTTTGTTGTTTGTTTTCCCTTAAAGAACTTCAGGGTATCCAAGTAATCACAATATGCATAAATTCAGTAATATGGTCATTTGAAATGGCAAATATGTAATCAGAAAATAAAGTACATTTTATAGACAATATACATTTATAGCATACATTTTATATAGACAAGGTTTTATGTAATTATTTATTTGTTTATTTATTTATTTATATCCTAAATGCATGGTATTGAAGAAACAAATATTAAATTTCGGGGTGGACATTTTGGTCACACTGGATTATTAGGTTGATGTGTTCCTCTCAATGGCTATGGTGCTTGTGACCTTACGTTGAAATTGCTTTGAATAAATGTGTTTGCCAACTGCATGTATGTAATGTATGTATGTAATGTGAAAGTTGTGGCCTAGTGGTTAGAGAGTTTGACTCCTAACCCTAGGGTTGTGGGTTTGAATCTTGGGCCAGCAATACCATGACTTAGGTGCACTGTTGGGAACGTTACTTTAAAAAAGTAATTAGTTATAGTTACTCACTACTTGTTCCAAAAAGTAACTGAGTTAGTAACTGAATTACTCTATAATAAAAGTAACTCGTTACCAGGGAAAGTAACTATTTGCGTTACTGTAAAAAAAAAAAAAAAAGTTGCTATATGTCAAAGAATTTTTATTTTTATTTTTTAGCAGTTTTCACAAGTCATTTGAAATAAGTAGAACAGACAGGTGTTCGTACATAAGTTTCGAGATTTATTGCACGTCAACAGACAGCAAGAGTTTTATCCTGCACTCTTTGTAAGAAAAGTGTTTTTGGCCACTAGCTTTGTAGATGCGTGTGTCACACATTACATGCACGTTCTTGCCTTTGACTACAATGAATTTGAAGTAGTGCTTATATCTCCACCTTGAAAATGCCAACTTTTCATCGGATTGCTCCTGACTCGCCATTTCTCCTGCTGCGGCGAATCTCTGTGTAGCTGTTGCGTGTGTGTGACTGTGTGTGTTTGGCGCCGCTGGCGCGTGTGTGTAAAAACACTGGCTCTGATTGGCTACCATGAAACACATGACTCCGCCTTAGCCAATCATAATCGCTTATCTCATTATTAACCCACCTGCTCAATCGCTGTGTGACCAGGGGTGCGTTCGGATTGCATAATAAATGAATGCATAGTAACGCGCCGCATTTAACGTTCAGTAACGTTAGCGGCGATGTAACGACGGGAAAAGTAATTAGTTAGATTACCCCGTTACTGAAAAAATAACGTCGTTACCTAACGCCGTTCTTTTAACCGCCGTTATTCCAAACACTGCTTAGGTGCCCTTGAGCAAGGCACCGAACCCCCAGCTGCTCCCCGGGCGCCGCAGCATAAATGGCTGCCCACTGCTCTGGGTGTGTGTTCACTGCTGTGTGTGTGCACTTTGGATGGGTTAAATGCAGAGCACGAATTCTGAGTATGGGTCACCATACTTGGCTGAATGTCACGTCACTTACTTTTATTGCTATGCAATATACACTAGATTTGACTCATGGAAAGATAAGATCAGTATGGTTTTCTCCTGTGAGAAAAACAGCTTTCTGTTTAGAATAGCCATCTGGAAATAATGTGCCCTTGATTTTGCTGTTTCAAACCCATAAAAAAGGTGTAGCTTCAAACCCATAAAATATTTGTAGCTCCTGTCAACAGCAAAACCTCATTGATAATGACTATTACAGTAACAGACTGTCCAGTGCACTCTGTGCTCTGCTTGACATACTGCCCTCACAGCCAGAAAAAGAAAAGAAAAGAAAAAAATTGTAAAAGACCTTTAGTGATTGACTTGGCTTGTTTTTGCTTGACCACCAGTAGAGAGTCAAAATATTTCGGGAATACCCAGCTGACTCTGCTTTAGATGCAAGAAGCAATGAGAAAGAAAATTGGAAGTACAGAGAGATAGATAGGAAAAAAATGCATTTCACAAGTGAACATAGAATAGGCAATGACAAACAAACATATATTTCTGTCGCCTTGACTCTCCCTCACACTCTCTCTCTCTGTACACTCTAAGAATGGGGCCTTCTATTAAATAATTCAAATGGGAGCTCAAAGATTGCAGTCAAAAATACTACTGCCATAAAAGGCATGTGTATAGCTGCTGCCGCCTGGTATCCAGTGGTGAATAAGGGCATTAATCTTGCTGTTCTCTAGAGGTCTGCTTTAGCAAGTCTTCTGTTTATATTTGTTTCTTTGGTGCATTTATTTTTTTCCTGTGTGAAATACATGGTGCCTGGCTGGGGGTGGAAGCAGAGAGAGGAGGCTGTTCCATCTATTGCCATTTAAATAATGCCTTTTTATGGTTCTCAAGGTGAACAACTCTTAAATCTAGGTTGGGGGGCTTGTAGCAAGTCCTTGTTGAGGGTCTGACGGGCTCTAAATTATGCTGTTTGAGAATGAAGCACTTCCCCAAGTCATTAAAACAACATTCTTGTAGATCTTTGGGAATCTTAACATGTTAGGATTTTTATACATTTGGATACTTGTGGTTCATAGTTGATACTTGAAGTTTTGTTTAACATAAGAGTCACTCTGAGTGACGTTTTGTGACAGTAAGATTGCATTACAAAGTAGTTATGTTCTGTAAATGTGAATGGAATGGAATTATAGCCATCATTACTTAAATATTTTGAATGCAGGGCATAATATGGCTTTCACTCTTGTAAATAAGCAAACTCTGTGTTTACAGAACTAGTGTTCACCATATATGGGTTTTTATAGGAAGACATGTTGGATTTAAAATCATTTCCTTACTCTATACGAGAAAGACCTACAGTCTTTTCTTATGACCTTCTGCTTATTTTCCACACCGACCCCAGCTAACCCATCACCACTTGCAGTATATGAAGAAATGTAGCACAAATTAGTTTGCAGTAATGCTGCATGAACTATTAACATGACATTGATGACCAATAATAGGAAAATGCATCTCAGCTTATATGATTCATAGAATATAAATTAAACCAGGACACATTTATTCCATCGCTGCATAATAATCTCTGCAGCATATTGTGTGTTCCTGCATTGGTTGACAGGGGGGATGCCAGTAAGCAAATCCATATGCAGTGGAATGTAAAGATAAGGTTTGGATGTGTAGGGGTGGGAGCTGTCTGTGATAGTCCACTGATGGAGCGGGTTCCCATTTAACATTTATATTCATAGCACACGGGGTGGCTTGTCTCACAGCAATCCCGAAGAAGAAGAAAATGAAGAGGATGACAATGCGTTAAGATATGTCTGCAGTTTTGGTGGTGACAATGACAATTTTTGTATGGCATAGGCGTTCTGAACATTAGCTAAATAGCAGTTCCCATGTGTTTTGTCATACGTGAGTTTTGAAATCACACTGTCAATAGGGATTTTATAGCGTAATACAAAACATTGACGCTTGACTGATTGACAATGTGTTATTTGCTGTCTCTCCAGAATGTCACAAGTAGGGATTTACAAAAATAATCTATGGCAGTTTGTATAATCACTTTGCTTTAAACAATAATATTAGTTGGAAATAAATTCTTCCATAAGTGAAATTTATAAAAGATCTGCGCAGACAAAGGCTGCAGACAGCACACCTTGTTTGTTATCTTTATTTTATAAGTGGACAAAATTCTGTTGTTATTATGTCTGTATACAAAAAAAGTAAACCTTTTACAGATTCGATTGATGTATTGCTCTTATCTGTACAATCAAAACTGTGTAATTTAAGTTCTTTTCGGTGTTATTAGGAGAAAATGACTCATAACGGGTTTACGCATTAATCGACTTCTTAGCTTATGATTTATGGTGGAAAATCTATAAAATGATAGATGACATTCCAAAATGAATAATTATTGAGGGGGGGTAAGAACTAAAGAAACATGAAAGTGATCAGAAACAAACTAAAAGTCCATGACAGTGAGACAACTGTAACATACAACTCTAACATTCATGTATACCACATTCTTCTTCACATTCACCTTCACCTTCACCTTCACCTTCTTCTTCTTCTTCTTCTTCTTCTTCTTTTTCTTCTTTAGTTAATGTTTATTTCACTAAATTAGTGTCAGTGAAGTAATGAATTGTTTGTTACCCAAAACTGTATTTTGTTTTTGCACAATCCATACGTGAGTACTGGACTTTTAAAGGTCCCATTTTTCGTGCTTTTTGGAAGCTTTGATTTTGTTTACAGTGTGCAATATAACGTGTTCATGTTTCGCGTGTAAAAAAACACAGTATTTTTCACACAATTCACTTATCTGTATACCGCTGTTTTCACTGTCATAAAAACGGGCTGATGACTTCCTTGTTCTATAAAGTCCCTCCTTCAGAAACAATAAACGAGTTCTGATTGGGCCAGCGGTTCCTGTTTTGTGATTCGACACCAGCTTAGCGCACGTGGCCCTCCTGGAAACACGATTGGGCTAGTTTTGAGAAGCAAGTGGGCAGGAGCATGTGCTGGAGATGTACTTATAATCACAGGAGTGTTTTTACTGACGAGATGCGCATGAAAATCACATTCGATTTATTTGCACAGCCCTAACATCTAGTTAACAAAGCTAAACAGTGTTGCCCTTTGTGTAACAAGTTACAGAAACTGTTAAACGCACCAACTTAAATAATAAAATACACTTACCAGTCGTGGTCCATAAACAACGCTTTCTGCAGACAAAGAGGGAACTGCTCCATCTTTCAGGAATAATCTTTGTGCGAATCCACCATTAAACTGATTGAGATTGAGAAAGCTGTCCTCAGTAAGCTGTCCTCAGCAAAATGTGCTACACATAGTTTTACATGTGGATTATAATTTTCGGGAACCGAGTTAAACGTAAATTGTAACCATTAATCTTCAAGTACAGTGTCCCTGGGAAGGCCAAACAAAAGTGATTGGACTCCGAGATGAAAATAACAGCATTTTGACGACATGGAAACAAACACAACCACAACTCTTCCTCTTCTCCGTCGGAGCGCAACAAGGCCACGCCCGCTGTTTGTGTATTTATGTGGGCGGAGGTTAGTCAAAAAACTGTTTTAGTGAGGTCATTACTGCAAGAACTAGAGGGATGTAGTCCAAACGGGTCGTTTTTTGTAGGCGAATTCTGTTAAATAAAATATCTCGCTTGGCATTGAACTTTGAGCTTTAGAATTGTACAGATATTATATATACTCTAACAACAACATTACACACTAACTAAAGTTTAAAACATGGGATCACGAAGAACGGGACCTTTAAGGTAAAAGGCAGAATTTGGTGTTCAAGTATTTCATATATTATATATAGTAGAACATATTTTTATCAGCGTTGATAATCTTTATCAATACCCATTTTGCCCAACTTGTAACACGAAGTTGCATGACATAACCTACAAAACAACAACATCAACACTTTTACTGGTGTGCGATCGAGAACATCCTGACCATTTGTATCGCAGTCTGGTATGGGAACTGGTCAGTTGCTGACCGCAAGGCACTGCAGAGGGTGGTGAAAACAGTCCAACGCATCACAGGGACACCACTTCCTGCTATTGAGGACATCCAGAGAAAACACTGTCTACATCGGGCTCGCAGCATTCTTAAGGACTCCTCTCACCCTGACCACATACAGTTTAACCATCCTTGAAAATAGAAACATGCCATAGTTCACAACAGCTGCATTAATAGTAGCAAAACATAACTTTCTCTTCAAATGGCTCTGAACACAAATGATGTCACCTAATGTTTTGTTGTCGTGTAATGTTGGATTAAGTATTTAATGGTCTTGTAAAATGCAGTGTTTTAAGAAATATATGCATATCATCTTGACACAACCATTCACCACAAGCTTTGTTTAGATGCAAACATTGTTTGTGTAAGATACTGTGGTCACCTCCTCGGGCAGTGGATGCATCTTTCAGAAATTTTTCAGTTGCAGCAGCAGGATCCTCATGAAATCTTAAGCTTTTTGTGACACAAGCACTCAACACCTTCATCACCACCATCATCTTAATCAAAAGTTTTATAGCTGTCTTGTTATTGCCCTTTTAAATTTAGTATACATATTCATGCCTATATATGTGTGTATTATAATTGCATATGAAACAAGCAAAGAGAAATAAATTAATTTATGCTGAATTAAAGAACACATCTCCAATTTCAGAAATTATGTCTCAGTTAATAAATATTAAAGTGTTAATTTGTAGAGTGAGGTGTGCAAACGCTCAAGAGCACATCAACTCCTGGGGAAAATAGCAAATTTCTCTCTCTTAGCTGTCTGTAATTAGACAAGTTAATGAGTGTCTGATTGTTAGAACGGAATGAAAATCCATGAGGTATTATCAAAAGAGATGGAATGTAGGAACATCAGCAAAACACTTATAGCATCCTTCTGACATACTGTCATTTCTCTAGGGCTGTAACATTTTTGCTGTTTTATTATGTAATCAAATTCATTGTATTTGAATTATATTCATTTCATGGCTACTTTCAGCAAAAACATTGCATTTTACAATCATATACAAAAGCAACATTTTGAGTTAAAAGCCTTAAAGGACATTTAAGCTTTATGGACAGAGTTTTAATAGACACAAAGGAGAGCCAGGAACTGAAAATGTGAGCAATTGTCCCTTAGAAACCTAGTAAAAACATGCAGCACAGCTGGAGGTTAAAGAGAGGTGCAGATACCTCTTGCATAACCATCATCGACAACAAAACAAATATTCTAGTAAACCAGTTTAGAAAATAAATAAATAATAATAATTACCTGATCCACTAATTCTGACTGTTGGATTGCCTAAAACATTTGTAATTATAAATTGCCCACAATCTCCAGTCATCCGGGTGAAATGTTAGACCGCTGCAGTTCAAATGATTATTTGTTCAAAAATGATTATTATTCAATAATACCACAGTTGTGTCACTTAAAATCAAATAGTTCATCATTCATCTTTCAATAGAATAATTATTCTATGCTGTAATTATTTTATTTATTTTTATTTAATTTTAATATAAATGTATTTATTTATTTAATTAAAGTTTGATAGATTGATAACAATAAAGCTAGATACTTTAGATAAAAAAGTTAGATGCTATATTAAGCCAACCTAATGATGTAGTTTCTAGATTTTCCTCTCTCTGCTGAGCAGTTACCAACCTTGATACTCAAGCCATAAAGTGCCTTATTTCTTTATAGTTTCCGAACACGCACAAAGCCAATTAGTTAATCGTTAAGACTAGGCAGGTGGTACAGAATTACAGGATAATAATGTGCCTTGGGCATTCTGGTGCACCACGATGCAAAAGGCCTCGTAGACAGGGCATGGATCGGGTGCATAATTGCCTTGTTGAGCAGGGGGCAGACAGAGTATTGTGGGGGAACAGAGAGGTATTCCGCACACTTGTCATGAGATCGCTTTTAATCTTAAATGCATTCTCAGGGCTTTTTGTATATGGTAGCTGATAAGAAAAATGAAAAAAAAAAATGCACAAATTGTATGCTTAGTTTGGCTACCGGTTTGTGTCGCTATGAAATACGGCTTTAGAAAATGAACAATGTTAATGTCTGTCAGTGTAGTTTAAAGCATTGTGTGTAAGATCTGTGCCGAGCTGAGATGGGCCTCTAAAACAACAAATAAGTGCAAATGCTTGTTTGATTGCATGGACTCACTTGATCAAACATTGAAGTAAACACAATGAATATCAGTGAAGTAATTATGGAGAGATAAGTTCAAATAAAAGAAAGGAAAAAAAATGTCAAAGAACCCAAAGTTCTTTTAAAGCAATAACTACTGTAATATCAAAGCAGAAAGGACAAAGTGTTTATTATTTCCTCAAAAACCCACTAGTCATTAAAAAAGTTAACCTCAGCTCAAGGATGTGTACACACACAGTCTGCCAATCCTGATTTTAATGAACAAACAACAAACGGACAGACTGAACCGAAGAATGATGAGCCGCCTGCCTTGTACTTTTTAGAGTTTGATTAGGAACAGGTATGACAAAAAATAAATTAAAAAATAAAACAGATTTTGCTTTGAAGTTTGAAGTTTCCCTTTGGTTTTCCACATGCTTGTCTTTTATGAAGCTGAATAATTAAATAAATATATGAAAACTTGCCTTGGCAAATATAATATCTCTTTAGGAGCAGAGGAGGGAAAGAGGATGAAAGTGAGTTTGTTCTTGAAAGTCAGAGGAGAACCTTTTACAAATCACAATCTTTCACTAGAGACTCACAGCAGTTAACTCTTTAAGATCATCATCACACTTTTTGCTAAAACAGACTAAATTTGTTTGATCAAAGAAAACAAGCACTAGCTGGGAATACAGAGAGGGGCCAAGCTGAAGACAGGGCAGAGAGTAATGCTAAATATATAGACATGATTAATTAATATTCTCTCAGTCGCCAGTTTGTTATTTATTTTATGTATCATTCAGCATGAAAATTTAAATATTTGTTACTATTTTTCTTTCTCTCTTTTTTTCTCAATTTCTTTATAATGTATTCACCAACACACTCTGTTCATTAGCTTTGTTTTCACCCAAGATATTTCTAAGAGCTGTCAACAACATTTCCTCTGCATGGATAACATTATTTTTAGGTTATAATATACAATAATATGCATAGTCAATTTAAAGTAACTGGAGATGTCTATTAAATATTAATTACAAACTAATGATAAAAAATAAATAAACGAAAAATGCCCCAATGACATATATTTGCCTTTATTTGAGAGTTTGTTTTAAAATGATTTGTGATTGTCTTAATTATTCAGTGCATCATGTAGTCACTCAGATTACATTTTTAATCAACTGTCAACATGTCTGTTTAATATTGTGTAGCAGGTTGAGTGTTCGCAATGGTGTCAATCACACTGATTGTAACAGGGTTATTGGTCGCAGTGGTTTCAATCACACTCACACTCTCTCTGGACCAATCAGGACTTAGCTGCATGCTATATAGGCAGGGGTTCCCTATTGACACTCCTTACTCTTTGTGGCCGGAGGCACATTTTGGCTCTTGACTCTTTCGAGGCCGCGGTGCAGTCATGGTAATTCGACAGGTAATGCAATGGGCTAATTTGATTCATCTATACGTCTTTGTTTACGTTAGGATGGGTTTTACAGCGTGCAGTGTCTTTTGCAGTGTCTCCCTTTTATAAACCCGATCATTCCTGTGACAGAACCGGGTTGAGTTTTGCTGCTGGCTCGGTGTAGCTGTACTATCGTCACTATTGGTGTGAGGCTCCTTGATGTGTACGTATGTATACTAGTTGGCATTACGTGTATATTTTAATCGCAAACCGTTACTGAATTTGGTTTATTTGTGTACGTCAGGGTTGTAAACCGCTTCACTTGCGCTGGTATCTGCACCAGCCCCTCCTTTCCCTGTCACGCTGCTGTTTTGTTTCAACTATTGTTTTAACTGTAGACTGCTTAACCAGTTATAGCTACAGGAGCTCACTCCAAGCTCTGAACGCCGCTACGTGCCTTCCAGCACCAGGACCTGTTGCCCAATTGGGTGTCTGGGTGTCTGGCAGGGCTGTCTTTGAGTGATTGGTGACACAGATGATAGCTTTGCTGATCTTTTGGACTGACTGTGCTCCTTAATGTGTATGGAGATTGGGGTCTATGTTTATGGGGTTTTGTTAAATTTATGATTAAGTGATTCTTTTGGTTAATTTATATTTCTTTAAGTTTTGATAAAGATTTTCATTTTTGCTGAAACTTTGATTTGTTAAACTTTGGTTCTTTTTGTTAGGCTCTAGGCAGCTATTAAGTCCCCTTTGCTGCCTAGAATTGCCTTAGACTGAAGTTGCTTTTTTTCATTTATTTTTGGTTTATTGATTTATTTCCCTCCCCAATAATTGACTGTTCTCTCTCCCACAGTGCTGAGTGCCGAAAGTGGTGGTGTCGGTGTCCTCGGTGGTGGTCTCTTCTTGTGTGCTTTGTTTTCCCTTGTTTGCTTATTTTGGGTTTTTTATCAGTGTGTGTGAGTGTTCACGTGTGATTGGGGAATCCTTCCCTGAGATCCCACACCCCTTGACCCTACCTCTCCACTGGTAAGGCCACAGCACTCATTTCCCCTATTTTAGGGTGTATGGTATCTTATACTTGTATTTTAGTAATTGTATGAATAAAATTGTCTTTCAACGGAACTACGTCTCTGGCTTCATGCATAATTCAAACCTGTGTGCTTTTTGTATTTTGGTAGTTTAAGTATTGAGTTAGTCAAATCCTATTCTCGGGGTGAAATTCCCCGGGTGGCGTTGCCGGTAAGAGAGAAGTCCTACTCGCCACAATCCGGCGTAGTCGGCAGGATGTGCCATAGTTCAGGGTGAGCTTGTGTTTTTAAGGTTTTCTTTTTCCTTGGAGATGTAGGTAGAGTTCCTCTTCAGGAACTCGAGCTGCGTCAAATGCGCTTTGGGGAACGCGCCCAGCGTGAGCAACACTGAATATTGTGTGTAATCAGTCCAATGGAAGAGCGTGACGTCACAGGCGGGGTGACGTAAGCGACCAGGAAGCTATAAAAGCACGTGCCGCGCAGCTGGCGTCAGCTTCGCGTCTTTCAGCAAGCACTCTGTGTGTGAATGTCAACTGTTTGTCTTGTGAGTCTTATTTACTGTTGTCTGTCCAGTTAGAGCTCCTAGACATGCCAAAGAGCAAGGCGAAAGTAAAGCATTCTGATGGCGATTCCAAATCGCTTTATAGGTTGTGTGTTCCTCCCTGCCCGCTATATATATCGGGTGGGGATACACACAGCCTATGCGTGGTTTGCCTGGGAGCGAAGCACGCTGAGTCGGCTCTCGAGGGGGCCGACTGTCCGCACTGTGAGCGAATGTCGGTGTGGCTACTTCGTTCCCGGAGGGCACTCTTCGAGGAGGGGGCCTTCGCCAGCATTCTCCGTGGTGCTGGTCCCGCTTCTGCCGAGGCAGAATGGTGGCTGCACTCGGTTGAGGGAATGGAGACGGGCCAGTCCCTATATCCTTCCACTTCCGCCAGATCCGGCACCCAATCCCTAGAGTCGGAAGCACGCTCTGCGGTTCCTTCCACTCAGGGAGAGGGGTCGACGCTCTGCCTCTCTTCCTCTGAGGAGGTTGATGTGGAGTCGGTCGACAGGCATTCGCCACCCCATTCGCCGCAATACGAGGAGCTCTTGGAGGTGGTTACTCGAGCGGTGGCCAAGTTAAGCATTGATTGGCCCACCGAAAAGACAACCAAACCGCAGCGAAGCAAGCTCGATGAACGCTTCCTGCGCGCGAGTCAGCCACCTCCCAGCCGGGGCCTTCCATTTTTTCCCGACCTGCATGAAAAGATCACCAGGTCGTGGAAACGCCTATTATCGGCCCGCCTCTACATCCCCTCATCTGATTATTATGGAAATGTGGTGGGGATGGGAGAGCACGGTTATAGAGCGATGCCCCGGGTGGAACAGGCGCTCGCGAGCTATCTGTCCCCCGGCGCGGCATCATCTCTCAAGGCCCCGGCATTGCCCTCAAAGCCCCTCAAAACAACTTCGGCTTTGGGCAAAGGGTATGCGGCTGCAGGTCAGGCTGGTGCGTGTCTGCACACCATGGCCGTGTTACAGGGGTACCAAGCCGACCTGCTTAAAGAGCTAGACGAGGGAGAGGAGATCAAGTCCCATGATATCTCAGAGCTAAGAAGGACTGCTGATCTCTCCCTCCGCGCCACCAAGGAGACCGCCCGAGCGATTGGGCGGTCCATGGCAGCTATGGTGGCCGCAGAGAGGCACTTATGGTTGACCCTGTCCGATATGAAAGAGCGGGACAAGGTCTGCCTCATGGACGCCCCGATTCAGCCTACTGGCCTGTTCAGCGACGCAGTCAATTCTGTCGTCGACAGGTTTCTGAAGGCCCGCAAACAGGCGGCGGCGTTCCATAAGTTCCTCCCTCGTCGCTCCCTCGGGGCATCTGGGCGGGAGATGCCCCAGCCGCACCCTAGCTCCTCGTATCGCTAGGCCCAAAAACAGAGCGTCGCCTCTCGTGCTCCCTCTGGGGGCCGGTCTGCCAACCCTACCAGTGTTCCAGGGCGCAGTGGTCCCCAGCGAGCATCGGTCTCAGTATCTTCCGCCCGTGCACGTAGCAGGGAGTCCGGATTTTACAGCCGGTATTTCATAGTTCCAAAGAAGGATGGGGGGCTGCATCCGGGTCGTAAATCGTTCAGTTATGAGATTGAAGTTCAGAATCCTCACAATCAAGCATGTTGTAGCTCAGATCAGGTCTGAGGACTGGTTTGTCACAATAGATCTCAAAGACACATACTTCCACATATCCATCCTTCCACAACACAGGAAGTTTCTGAGGTTCGCTTTCGGGGGCGAAGCTTACCAATATCGAGTACTTCCCTTCGGCCTTGCACTCTCACACCGCATGTTCACAAAATGTGTAGACACGGCTCTGGTCCCCCTGCACATGCAGGGCATCCGCATTCTCAACTACATCGACGATTGGTTGATTTTAGCTCAGTCAGAGCAGGTTGCGGCTCGGCATCGAGATGTCGTTCTCGCACATATGGGGGAGCTGGGTTTGAGACTGAACGCCAGGAAGAGTGTGCTTTCTCCGGTTCAGAGAACCACCTATCTAGGCGTAGTATGGGATTCGACCGCGATGCAGGCACGACTGTCCCCTGCTCGTATCGAGTCGATCCTCATCTCAGTCGAGAGAGTCAGAGTAGGCCAGTCACTCACTGTCAAACAATTTCAGAGATTGTTGGGTCTGATGGCAGCTGCGTCCAACGTGATACCTCTTGGCCTGCTGTACATGAGACCCCTACAGTGGTGGCTCAAGACCAAGGGATTTTCCCCGAGGGGCAATCAACTTCGCACTATCAAGGTCACGCGGCGCTGCCTCCGTGTCTTAGACATGTGGAAGAAACCTTGGTTCTTGAATCAGGACCCGGTGCTGGGAGCTCCTTTTCGCAGTGTAATACTAGCAACGGACGCATCCCTCACCGGCTGGGGTGCAGTCATGAGTGGCCACCCTGCCCGTGGTCTGTGGAGTGGTCGCCATCTAACATGGCATATCAATTGTCTAGAAATGCTAGCGGTTTATCGTGCACTGAAGCACTTCCTCCCAGACCTAAGGGGTCACCATGTGTTGGTGCGCACCGACAACACATCGGTGGTCTCTTACATCAACCACCAGGTAGGTCTGCGTCCTTTGTACAAGCTGGCGCACCAGATCCTGGTGTGGTCCCAGAGCAAACTCCTCTCATTAAGAGCAGTACATATTCCTGGGAAACTAAATGTGGGAGCAGACATACTGTTGAGGCAGGGGCAGAGGCCTGGGGAATGGAGACTTCACCCAGAGGTGGTGAAGCAGATATGGAGACTATTTGGCAGGGCTCATGTAGACCTATTTGCGACTCAAGAGACATCACAATGTCCCCTTTGGTTCTCTCTAGTTCATCCAGCTCCTCTGGGACTGGACGCTATGGTGCAGACCTGGCCGAGGCTTCGTCTTTTATGCCTTTCCCCCTATTGCTCCGCTCCCGGGGGTCCGTCTGTTGTTAGTAGCCCCATTCTGGCTGGGCCGAGTATGGTTCGCAGATCTAGTCTCGCTCCTTGACGGCTCTCCGTGGGAGATACCGATCAGGACAGACCTACTCTCACAGGTGCAGGGTACGATAATTCACCCTCGCTCGGAGTTGTGGAAGCTGTGGGTGTGGCCCCTGAGAGGGCACAAATGTTAGCAGCTGGTCTCTCAACCGAGGTTGTTGAGACCCTCCTCCAATCCAGAGCTCCCTCAACGAGGAAACTGTACACCCTGAGGTGGAAACTCTTCACCTCATGGTGCAGAGACCGCCAGTTAGACCCAGCAAACTGCCCAGTTGGTACAGTTCTGGAGTTTCTTCAGGCTAGGCTCTCTGCAGGGTTGACCCACTCCACGCTGAAGAACCCCTGTTTGAACCTATTCAAGATATTTCAGACAGACATCTTACGCTTAAAACCTCCTTTCTGTTGGCTATCACCTCTCTGCGGAGAGTAGGAGACCTTCAGGCCCTCTCTGTGGCCCCCACTTATCTTGAGTTTGCTCCTGGCATAACCAAAGCGTTAATATACCCTCAAGCGGGATATGTTCCTAAGGTTCCCTCTGTTACACCACAACCTGTAGTGCTGCAGGCCTTCTGTCCTCCTCCCTTTCGGGAGCCCGACCAAGCGAAGCTAAATTGTATGTGTCCAGTTCGAGCGCTGGACACATACGTCCACAGAGCTGCCCTGTGAAGAAAAACTGACCAATTGCTTGTATGCTACGGTCCCCCCAAGAGGGGTTCTCCTGCTTCTAAGCAGACTATTTGTCGTTGGATAGTCGAGGCTATCAACGCCACCTATGAGTCCTCTGGTCGTCCCCTGCTGTCGGGAGCCAAGGCTCACTCTACTCGGGGTATGGCGGCCTCCAAGGCCTTCCTAGCAGGTGTATACATGCTGGACATCTGCAATGCTGCGGGGTGGTCCATGCCTTCTACATTTCTTAAATTCTATGGCCTAGACATGCCAGTCACTCCAGGCGCTTCTGTCCTCTCGTCCTAAACTGGCTCTTCGGATGCACACTAGGCAGGGGTTTGGTAGTCTGGTGGCGTTGATACTCATTCCCCAAAGCGCATTTGACGCAGCTACATATTACATATGTAACCCTAGTTCCTCGAGGGAACGAGACGCTGCGTCTCGGAGCCATACCCCCGGCACCCCTGCCGGTGCTTGCTGGTACTCGAAGCTGACGCCAGCTTCGCGGCACGTGCTTTTATAGCTTCCTGGTCGCTTACGTCACCCCGCCTGTGACGTCACGCTCTTCCATTGGACTGATTACACACAATATTCAGAGTTGCTCACGCTGGGCGCGTTCCCCAAAGCGCATTTGACGCAGCGTCTCGTTCCCTCGAGGAACTAGGGTTACATCATTGCCATTTGCCAGTTTATTGAAATTCCATACTGGGGCCCTGAGGAGAGTGGGAGGGAAATCTGTGGGTGGGTAAAATGGTTCCCTTAAAATCCTGTCAGGTAGTGTGGAGACCATTGTTAGAAGCCTGTGTTGCCCTTTTAGAGCTTGAGTAAAGGGACCTGTTGAAATCCCAGTAAGCCCAATTGGATCAGCTCTTTGGAAATCATGACCAGGTTAGATGGTTTTAAGTGTACATTAAGCCCCAGGATTCATGGTTATTTGCCATAGTTGCAAAAGTAACCTTCCTGTGGGTAATCCCTTAACTGTAAGTGGTTGACAACCTGGCTATTTTGGTTGGAAGAAAGTTTGGGAACATGTTCTACTTGCCCTCAATTTGAAAGGTCCCTCCTGTGGTTGGGAGTAGGCAGCCTTTTACACCATAGCTATAGAAAGAAGAAAAAAACTGTGTGCCCTCCACCCTCCTCCAAAAAAAAAAAAACAAGGGAGTTATAGTTTTGTGGTGAATAGCGATTCTAGTAGTTTTGGCGTCCCAGCATGGCATTGTCATTAGTGTCATTGTACTCTCCACTGTTGGGTGAGTCTCTTTATTGTGGCTTTGGAATTCTGCAACCCAGGTATGCGTCCAGCCTTACTCCATCTGCAAGGTTCCGTCAAGGTGTGCAGTTGTAGGATATGGTGGATTGTAGGTGGCATATTCAATTAGTAATTGTAACTTGGTCAGAGTGAGTTTTTCATGACCTTATGCTTTTTGAGCCTCCTAAATCTAGCCTTTTAGTGAGGTTGGTGGCCCCATCATCATTGGGGTAGGTAAGTTGGGGTACTTTTAATGCCAGTCAATGTGGGTATTAATGTGGGGCAGAATTTACTTTTATCCAGGTAATTTAATTGGCATCCCTTCAAGTTCCCTTCTAGAGGTTCAGGCAGCTAGTGTGCAGCCTGAGGTTTTAGATGGATATTACCATTCCTGTAATATGGAAGGTTAGGCCTTGGGATGATCCTTAAAGGAACACTCCGACTTTTTGGGACTTTAGCTTATTCACAGTATTCCCCAGAGTTAGATAAGTCCATACATACCTTTTTCATTTCTGTGCGTTCTGTAAGTGTTATTTGACGCACCCACCGCTAGCCTAGCTTAGCACAAAGACTGGATGTAAATGGATACTGGTAGCATAGTAATTCCAATATGTGACAAAATAATGCAAACATTTTCCTATTTACATGTTGTGATCTGTATAGTCACAGCGTGTACAAATAACAAGGCTATATGAGACAGAGACCATTTTTAATCGTATAAATACTGGGAACTATATTCTCACTAGGCGTAGGAGCAGAGCTAACGTTACTTTGGCGGAGTGGCTACTTGGGCGGAGTGGCTACTTGGGCGGTGTGATTAGCGCAGCACCCGAGACGCGCCGTGGTGAGGAGAAGAGAGTTCGCTCAGAGCTGGAGTAATAGAGTCAGCAATTACTAGATAGTAGATTTATAGTGTACAATCATGGGTGTTCGCTGTATTGTAAAGAACTGCGACAATAAACAGGGGAGACCAGGTATTACTATGATGTTTCATAGAATTCCAACCAAAAACGCTCATAAACGACATAGATCCAAACACACCTGTAAACACCATCACGAAGTATTTCGTTTGCTCTGAACATTTTACTGTAGACGACTATTTTGAAAAATGAAAGTTGCCACACGGACCATGAAACATGTGCTACAGGATACAGCCATCCCATCGATAATAAAGACAGGACAAATTGGATCACCTGTTACTGCGGTAAGTGTTCCGTTATGTTTTGAGATGACTAACATTAGCCATACTGTAACAGTGCCATGCTAATGTAATATAACCTTAGTAGTGACACTATTACGTGAATAGGGGCTCCGTGTATCCCCTTTATTGTTATTATTGTGACACACTGTATGCAATGGCTATACTAAAATTTCATTGAACTATGAATGATCATTATAACAAAAGCACTTACTTGGTGGATAGCTGACCATTAGGTTCACTCGGCATGGGGCATTTCTTCCAGTTGATCTTGTCACAATGGGGAAAAAAAGACAACTCCCGGGTGTATTAGGGCAGAGAAATCTTCCGTGGCATTGACGCAAATATTTTGATTGTCATCAAGCCTTGACATTGATGGTAATACCCGGTCCAATTCATTACAACAAAGGCACTCGGTTTCTGTCGGCATAGGTTGTCATGTTCCACATTTACACCACCAGTCCATGTTCGTTCTGATTCTCCCTTCGTCTTACAGCTTCCAAAGTTTGTAACTCCTCGTCTGTGTATTCTGGCTCAAAACTATATGGTTCTGGATCTTGGTTTGATACACAGTAAAATTCCTCTGAGTCTGACAATTCCTCAAAGTCAGCCATGATCACAAGCCACGTCTAGCTAGTTAGTCACATTTGTTTTGTTTACGGAACTATCAACAGGGCGTCTCGTGTGCAGCGCTAATCACTCCGCCCAAGTAGCCACTCCGCCCAAGTAACGTTAGCTGTGCTCCTACGCCTAGTGAGAATATAGTTCCCAGTATTTATATGATTAAAAATGGTCTCTGTCTCATATAGCCTTGTTATTTGTACACGCTGTGACTATACAGATCACAACATGTAAATAGGAAAATGCTTGCATTATTTTGTCACTTATTGGGATTACTATGCTACCAGTATCCATTTACATCCAGTCTTTGTGCTAAGCTAGGCTAGCGGTGGGTGCGTCAAATAACACTTACAGAACGCACAGAAATGAAAAAGGTATGTATGGACTTATCTAACTCTGGGTGATACTGTGAATAAGCTAAAGTCCCAAAAAGTCGGAGTGTTCCTTTAAGGTTTGAAATTCATCGTCAGGGCGACAATGCCTAATGTGGGGGTGGAATGTAGCAGGGTAAGGAATTAGCCCAGATATGATTGGTTGACATCATGCCAGCCTGGGAACCTATCAGTGTTCCTACTCCTTCGTTGGTTAAAATGGTTTAAATCCAATGAACCTATCAGTGTTGGGATTGATCATATTAAAAAGGGAATGGTTTGATTACTCAAGATGCATCATCCTGGGTACTAGATCATTGTGGAAAGTCATGGACAAAGGATAGGGTTTGTTGCATCTCCCTGTTGGTGTCGCAAGCAGGCCTTTTTCAGATTAGTTTCCCAATTCTGAGTAAAGGATTTGCTTTTTATAAAGGGGTTTTATTGTTTTTTGTTCATCAGCATGCTAGCAGCCGTGGTCTCGTGTAGTAAGCAACCATGTGTTTTGCTACATTGGAATTCTCTCTTGGTATGTATGATGGGAGGTTGTCATGTGTTTTATGAGTGTAATGTAGGTCATCTTTGTGTAATGTTTAGCAGTTGTAACTACACCTCCAGGGGTTTCCAGTACCTTGGTTGAAGACGAATGTACATCAGTATGACTGCACTGCTGCTTTGTTTTTAGTGTTTGTTGTGTAACCGTTTAACTGTTGTGATGTCTTAGTTTATACCAGTTAATTATGTGATTTACGAGTAGGAACTTTTAAAGCGGGGGTTTTATACTTTCAGTGTGTCCACTTGGGGTAGTGTGGTGTTTGGCCAATTGTATTGCTTTCACAATTGAGTGCTTTGTGTTATGGTGTGAGGTGATAATCCAAAAGTCCCCTGCTGGTCATTTTTCTCCTCCTGGTCATTTTGTAACTGGTAGACTTGTGTATTAGGCATGGTTTATATTGTATCCAAAAAACCCAATGTTTGAACCATTACAGTTGTATATAAATAAATTGCAAATGTTTTATACTATCTCTGTCTCCATGCTCACCCTGGCTGTTGGCCACGAACTTGTGTGCCCTTTCGTAGGGCTGTTATGTCCCGGTATATTCTGGGTGGCGTAGTCGATGTATATCCAATTTGGTGGGTCCCCTCCCCTACCTGACCACCTCTTGCCACACTTGTAATGTAATCATCCTGTGTTAAGGTTTCTTAAACCTTGAATCTTTGTAAATGAAGAGAGCGCAAGCAAAAGGAAGGGGCCTGAAGGCGGTGTTGAAATGGGGTCCCACTCGAGACTCATTATGGACTTTTTAGACCGCACAGTCTGCGATTCTGCCCCGGACAGCACTGAGGAGCAGGTGTAGAAACAAACTGCTGACAGACAGGCATTTGATCTGACAAAGAAAGAGAGTCAGCTGTAGAAGTAACAAGAGTAAAAGATTAAGTTGAAATGTCAGAGACAATGTCATTCTATTCAGTCACTGACGGAGTAATGAAGGCGTGAAACCAAACACAAAGGCATATTGTTCACAACAAACAATCAGCATAATGGAAAGCAAGATCTTGGAAAGAAAACAGCATAAGATAATAAGTCTTGTTTGAAAATATATATTTTTTAATTATTAATATATTTTGCCTTGCCACTTTCACAAATACTATTTTGTTCTTGTTTGAAGCATAAATCTAACAAACTTTAGTTAGGTTAATGCTTTAAAACATGAAGAAAAAAAAACCCACACACACAAAATACCATTTGAGTAAAAAAAAAAAATAATAATTCAACTTTATTCAAGATATATTCTTTGAAAACAAGTCTTTATATCTCACAAATTTTTGCTTCTCAAGTAAAATCATGTATATTAAAGATGATATCTTTACTATAAAACAACAAAAACACTAATTAGGGAAACTTTTTTGCTGTGTTTATTTTAACGAATGCCTAAAATAAGTGGATTTTCAGATATATTCACAATGATCAGCGACCTCATGAAGAGTGAAAATTATGTTAAATTGGCATTAATATGTCCTCATATGTAGTCATTATTTAACTTTCATAACTAGCTGCTGTCTTTGATTTAAAATATGTTCCAACTCAAGCTATTAACTGAATAAATATATAAAATACTTTAGTTTAGTCATGAATTACTATTATTCATTTATTTATTTATTTTTTGGTGTGAATAATTAATTACAATAACCACTGGCAAATAGACTGCAATGAATATATCACAAAACACAGTAAGCAGCATATTAACTACAATTTAAGGGATAGTTCCAACAAAAATGTGTTATTCAAACTTTTAAAAAAGCAGACTTAAAAAGCAGACTGTTTTCATGTTTTGGGTTAGTTACTTATAAACCAGTCATAGCTTTTTCAACAACAACAACAACAACAAAAACATTTCAAACCATCATGTTATTACAATGTATTAATATCATTGTTAAGTTTAAGTTGTATGTTATATTAATTCATTACACACAGACTGATATATTTCAAATGTTTATTTCTTTTCATTTTGATGATAATAACTGACAAATAAGGAAAATCCCAAATTCAGGATCTCAGAAAATTAGAATATTGTGAAAAGGTTCAATATTGAAGACAACTGGTGCCACACTCTGATCAGCTAATTAATTCAAAACACCTGCAAAGGCCTTTAAATGTTCTCTCAGTCTAGTTCTGTAGGCTACACAATCATGGTGAAGACTGCTGACTTGACAGTTGTCCAAAAGATGACCATTGACACCTTGTGTATGCACACACACACACACACACACACACACATGTATTGCCGTAAACAAGACTGAACAATGACTAGATAATTAATGGGAACTAAAATATGTAATTTAGAAACTAATAAGCAGAGGGAACACATATACAGGTACAAAGAAAAACAGAACATACAGAACATAACAATACATTTCATAACACAATTTTTTAAGAAAATATGAGAAGAATTGTCAGTATTAAGTCATTTGAAGAAAATATATTTAAGGATTTAAAGTGTTAATTTGTTATTATTATTATTATTATTATTATTATTATTATTATTATTATTATTACTATTATTATTATTATTATTATTTTGTAGTATACATAGAATACTGTGCATCTATACAAAGAAGACAGTTAGATGTTTTTGCCCCAATGGCTTTCTTTGCATGGACAAAACCAACACAGTGTTTAAACATTTTCAAAAGACCTTCTTTTATGTTCCACAGAAAAATAACATAAGGATGAGTAAATGACAAAATTTCAAAAGATTTTATTCATTATTTTTTTTTTTAAGTGAACCTTCTCTTTAAATTTAAGCAGTAGAGCTTATTAAACCATCTTCCACAATGTCACCACAGTCTAAACGCTGTGTATAATTACATAAGTACAATAGCAATAAATCCACACCTGAAAATGGTCTGAGCACTAACGACTTACTAAACCACCTTGCTGTAATGACAGGCCGAAGGTTTGGTTTTAATGACATGTGTGCGGCGTATTCGCCAACCCGAGCTGATCCACCTCCTCTCATTGTATCCATAATAACCCTCCTCTTGAGTCCTTCTTCAATACTGTCTCAGTCAAATGACACTTCCAGCGAACTGAACTGAACCTAGCAGCCTTGCTTCAGTGCTCACTCCTATCACATTCCGCTCCGTTATTCTTCCTTGAGAGCTCTTCACAACGCCTTCAGAGCATTGGTGCCCGCCACCCTGCCTCATTAGGGCTCCTTCGCGCTCCGTCTCGAGGATTATACAAGCAAATCTCATTGTGGCAACACTTCAGACGGAGATAAGGGAAGTCATTTTCTTTGAGGAAGATGCAGGCAAGAGAGGCAGGGTGATTAATGAGCATGATATATCACTTTATGTTTGATTAATTCTCAGTTGTACTCAAGTGATTGGCAGGATTCTGACCCTTGTATGACTGAGAAGGTTGAGTATGTGCTCGTGGTAATGAAGGGGGGAATGATAGACTGTGCTGCACTCAGAGCTAAGAGTGACATATTTATCATTTATTGCTGTTTCATACATATACTGTAAGTTATAGCAGGCTAAGTAGTTGTGGTATAAAACTGGGGAGCTATATATTTAAAAGTAACACATTCAAATATTTGATACTCGTTATAAAAGTAATGATGCTGCATCATTACTTTCAAAGAAAGTAACACATTGAGGTACAGTTATTACCTTTATGATTGGTTACAGTGTGGGGTTAGATTATAGTGTTTATAGTATTTAAAATAAGCTCTTTATTAAACCACTAGAAGTCTAAGGAATTTTTTTTGGATAATTAAGTAAATGCATGTGTTAGGGACATTCATCAACACATGAATTAATTACATGTCACAAAGTGCATTACATTTATATATTTTGGTCACAGAAAGAGTTGCATTTTGTCATTTTGTGCACTCAGCTCAAATTTTGTGCATGTTATGATCCATCTTTAGGGACGAAATACACAATTGATTAAAAAAAAATATATATAAAAAAATCTATCTTTATGTGCACAGAATAGAAGAAACTTAAAGTTTGTGCACAAAAACATATGAAATGCAGCTTGTGTGTGTGTGTGTGTGTGTATGTGTGTGTACCAAATGCAATTTATTTCACATAATTCCTTCAGTGTGTGCGTGTGTGTGTGTGTGTGTACCAAATGCAATTTATTTCACATAATTCCTTCACATCATTCCTTCATAATTCCTATACACAAAATTACTTGACTTACTCTTGGCACCCCAAATGGCAGTGTGCCAGTTTATTCAGAACAAGTAGCCATAGACTGAAACCGTCATCCAAATCAAGTGAAAATGACCTGAGGAATCATGTGCATTTCATTTGAGTTTTATTTTCTGCGGTCTCCTCCATCATCCACCTTGACTGTAATCAAAAGGTGCTCTCATTATGTAGCACGCGTGTGGGAATGCTGGGACAGCTTCTAGCAAAACTGGCTGCAAAACTCGCCTCTCTGAGCTGGAGCCGTGCCATCCCTCAAATGATCTGCTTTTCCCTCGATCAATGTTTGTTGCTACTCTCAATGCCCCGAGTGACATGTGAGATGGTGACAGCATATCCTATCAAAAGCTGGCACAGACATTCCCTCTGGCCTTGTAAAAAAAAAAAAAAAAAAAAAAAAACCTGTGAAGGCTAAAAAGCGCCCAACATGGAATGTTTGAGTCTACCACAATCAGCGGGGGCTGTTGTAAATGAAGGACGAAGTAAGTAACAAGAAGTTAATCAATAAGTCAACGCAAATGTGTGCGCAAAACCCTAGCGGGAGCTATTTGTCAGCCAACTTTCTGTGGAAGGAATATCCAAGACTTTCCATGTCCTGTCTTTCCATGCACATCTCCCTCTCTTTATTATTTTTATTTCAGTGTGTGCGCCTATGCATGTGTGCTTATGGAGAGAAAGGCAGAGATTTGCTCAGTGTGTCCGCCTGACTTGGCAGAAATTGATCTTGTGTATGCATTAGCAGATTGCCTGTTGATGAGATGGGGATTTATAATGCACCGGCTGATGGTAGTGATCTAGCTATATAAATAAATGAATATGTGCACTGTTTAGCTTTCAGATGACTATAAAAACTTGATTTGTAAGCCTTTCTGTACTCACAAATGTCTATATTAATTTCCCGGTACTCCACAGAAGAGACTGAAAGTCTGTATCTAACTTGATGAGGAACTGATGGCCAGACAGAAATACATCAAAACCTGTCACTGGCCATGTATTTATCAACAAAGAATCAGAACATTAACAGGAAGTGCCTGAACGGACATGAGTGAAATATAGAATCAGTAATACCTGCAATCTGGAAAAGAAGATAAGAGTAGAGGAGACAACGTGTTATAGATTGAACTGAATGTAAATATAGCAAATACCCTTTACTGATTCACTGTGGCCATTCGTTAAAAAATGTAAACACGAAGAGCATCTTTCCATTCCTACTTTACAAAGCCATTGTACCAGCTTATCTCTTTGGTAGCTGTGGTTTGTAGATCAATTTCATAATGGTTGGTGCAGTACAGTTGTGAGTTTTAGCTCTTACGAAGACTGCAGAGTCAGTAATTTGGCTACATGGACACACACTGATCAATAACTGTAATGTGATCGATTGGGAAAGTATGTCTTAAAGCTAGCACCTCTGAAAGTGCATTTAAACAGTTCGAGTCCTCCCACTTACTGGAATGATGGGAAGTATGCATTAAGTGCTTTTCGGTCTTAGTGATTTGAGAAATTTGTGTATGTACTTGTGTAATCTCAAAAATGTACTTTGAGATTTTAATCCAGTCAGATATATATATATATATATATATATATATATATATATTAGGGGTATCCCTGACTAAGGATTTTCATAGTCGAATCGGAATTTTCAAATCTTGTTGATATTCGACTAATAGTAGAATCATATGTTTGGGGGCGGGGCAAAATACATTGAGTCAAGTCGGACATTTGACAGTTATAATTACTAATGTTAACAAACAGGGAAAATGTGTAACAAATGCCTCGCAGATACAAATGGGGTAAATAATGTTTTTATGTTTTGATTAAAAGATAGTTAATACTAAACATCATTGAAACACTAACAATTCACAATTTTTACAGTAGTTATTAATGTTCTGCATTTCTGTTTAGAGCTGCGCGCTGAAGATGACCAGTAGAGTGAGCATTTGATAGCAAGTTTTTAATCAATGGGATTAAACTCATAATTCGTGGAGAGTATACTTCGTTATTTATATAATATTTATATTTATATTAATCATCGACTATTTGGGGTCATCCCTAAGATATATATATATATATATATATATATATATACATATATATATATATATATATATATATATATATATATATATATATTTGAAAATGAGTTTTTGACTAACCTGAGCTAATGTTTACGTACTGACCTTCAACTTCCTGCACCTTTCACTATCTGGATGAATACTGAGATTAGCATTTCATTTAAGATACATGTCTAGATATCTCTGGTCATTTATGTAGGTTTTATAAGCTGCCATTTCTATCAACTGATAAAAAAAATAATTAAGTAAAATACATACATGATGCACAAAACCACAGCACTTGACTTTCTGTAACACTCACTTCTAGAACACATACACTCCCAACTCTATAATTAACACTGAGATGTTAGTCCCGTCTGAATTGGTGCTTAAAATCACAGACGTTGTGTAAAAAGAACATAATTTAGAATACTAATCCCTCTTCTGTCTGAACGGGCTGTACTTTTTGCAATTTTAGACATTATTTGATGGAATTATAATATAAAAGTTAAATGCTTTATATACTGTATGATGCAATATTATTACAAATGTGAGAAATATGCTCTCATATCTCCAGAGTTTATTTACTAACTGACCAACAAACTAACTAGCAATGGAAAGTTGATAGTGTTGCAGTAGGCAATTAGGTGACAAGTTGTTTACATTATAGATGTCATTCTGCGGTTGAAACACAGAGATTACTATATATAGGAGATGATAAATTTCAGCCAATTGCATCTTTCAACATGTCCTTCAGGCCTGTTTACTTAGTCACTCCATGTGTCATGATCTATCAGATGATCCACATGGTTTGCACTTTCCATTCACACATGGCCACATAAATGTGCCTCTGCAAAATGGATATAAATCTGAGTAAATAAATTCTATAATGACAATGGTGATGATGATGCAATGACATTACTTATTAAATGCTCCTTTCCCTTCTTATGGCAAGTAACTTTGACTTTTAAACAGATTTTGAATGTGCAAAACATACGTTTGAGACCATGTGTAGAGGAAGATTTTGAGAAATCAGATGTTTGTATTATTATATTGGCAATCTGGTATTGAGTTCTTAATGTTTGAAATGGCCATTATTTTGTGTAACTGTTTTTGTTGAGGTCTGTGAGAACAATAACATCTGCAAACTTCATTTAAATGAGTATATATTGGAAACTAAGGCAGCACAAAACATAGTTTTGTTCTGAAACTGCATAACCAAGCTGTTTCTCATTTTCTGAAAATGCAAAAAAATGGTGCTTTGACCAATCTGTAATTCTGTCAAGAGCAATGTGTAGTACATGATAAACATCTACCATTTGAAAATGATTATTGAATTCAGTGAAGTGCTGAGATTGAAATATAAATATAAATAATAAAATTAATTATAAATTATAAATTATAAATATTAAAAAGTCTTATTTTAGTTACAGAAGAAGGGTCACTGACTTCTCCCCAGGAATAAAAAAACCTTTAAAGTCACGTGAAAATCACTCAGTTGTGTCCGAGTGACTAAACCGCTCATAAGAACATTGTCTCTATCTCGACAGCTCCTGCTTTCCTGCAGTATCCTTATTCTGTTTGCCCCACCAACTTCCTGTCCCAAGATGCCTTATAGTTCCCAGCATCAAGGCCAGGTCATTATTCTGACTTGCTGGGCCTGAACAGCATGCTCAGAGAGGATGCTGCCTAAAAGGCTCTAAAGCTTGCTCTGGGTTTCTGTAACTTCAGTTTGAGGGCCACCCTTTGGGCAGAATGAGAGCATTCATGTGTGCATTGGTTTCTCCCCTGATAACTCTCCCCTTAAGCTGCTCTAGATTGTTCCATTGTCTTTCCTTTGCTGTTCTCCCAGTAGAAAACCATGAATCCTAAACATTTGCCAACATGTGACCTAGAAATCTCACGTTATATATTTGCAAAGTAATAGGAGCACTGCAGTAACATCTGCAATAATATTTAGATTTGATGTGAGAAAGTGGAAAGTGTTCTCAGTGGAAAAAGTGGACTTTAAACATACACTTAACATTGGACTGCTTGGGAAAAACAACAACAACAACAACAACAACAACAAAAAACTGACAGGCTTACATTTCTTTATTTATTTTCTTTCTTTCTTTTTTTCTTTTTTTTTGCAATGCTGCATTGTAGAATAGGACAATGTATCATAGAAAAGTAAACCTTATCCAAAACAATACTGTTGACAGCTTGGCTGAGTACAGCATAATTCTTGGGTAATCAGATTCAGATATCTAAACCAGATAATTAATGTATAAATGGTCAACTAAAAAAAAAAAATAGAGAAGGAAATAATTGGTCATGCACAGTCTGACCAATACCCAGGAAAAGAGCTGATTGCAGTAGCAAGAGCTGTATTAAAACTATTAAAGTGGAAAATTGCATTTCTTATTTTCAATTTATTTAAAACAAAATTGTAATTATTGTACACTAAGACATTCTGGATAAAAGATGACTGCGAGTGGCAGTAAATATTACCTGGAGCAATGCAACTAGTCATACTGTATGGAAACTTATTGAAATAAAACTGTTTCCTTTATATTGTATATACAGCAGGGCTGTAGTCAAGACCACCTTTGTCGAGTCCAAGACAAGTCCAAGACCAGGACTAGTCGAGTCCAAGTCAAGACCGAGTCCAAAGAGGTTCGAGTCCAAGACAAGACCGAGTCCAAAAAAGTTCGAGTCCGAGTCTAGACCGAGTCCAGGACAGGAAAAAAAAGTCTTATGCATGACATTATCAAGACTTCGGGTTATTATTTGTTGATCTAAAAGCAAAAACAGTGTCACAACACCCAGGATTTTTAAGTATAGACATTCCCCTTGATATCATATAATCTATTAATCTAAAGAAAACAGAATGATGATATATAGTGATACCTCATAATAGCAGTGTTAGAACTGATATACAAACACCAACCCACTTCTGTTACCAATGCTAGGTACTAGTACTGAGCATTTAAGCAACTTAATTACAATATCGCTTCACTGCAGATGTACAGTAGTGTAGAAAAGAAGTGACCAGTATTACAGAGGGGGTACACTCTGTAATACTGGTCACTTCTTTTCTACACTACTGTACATCTGCAGTGAAGCTATATTGTGGTTGGTATATATATATATATATATATATATATATATATATATATATATATATATATATATATATATATATGGTTCCCTGAAAAAAATATTGTATTGTATTATATTGTTATTTGGACGTGGGTTAATAGGAAATACATTGTATTTTCAGAAAACATTCAAGTTTGGTTGTAGAACAACAATGAACACAGTGTAATTTAACATATGTTATTTTTATTTGAGGACAAACTGCAAAATTTTAAAATAAATTCATCAGGTGTTTCAGAAATTCATAAGAATAATTTTTTCACAGTAAACTTAACAGTACAAGCATTTGTACAATGGTGTATTCTTCAAAAGCTTTTTAACATGAACTATAACAAGAAAAACAAGAAGAATCTGAGTAAATTATCAACTTTTAGAGTTAGCATTCTGAGCATTCTCATAATGAGCCCTCCAGCACTGAACACTCTTTCATAAAAAAAATAAAAATTACCTCATGAAAGCAGTAATAGCCTACCAGACATAAATTAATATAAATTTATGTCCAAGAACATTACCTTTATCTTCTGCTATGTTAACAGATGTTAACATAGCAGAAGACGTTAACATGTTATGCTATGTTAGCCAATGTTAACGTTAACACAGTCAAGGATTAGCAGCTCCAGCTCTGCCGTTAACTTACCGCGATGTATGATTCCTCTGCAGGTGTCTGACGAAGTTTGACGTTGTCCCACAGGTTTCCGAAATTGTTGCTTTGCAGAATTTGCAGTCTGCTCTGTGTTTCTTTTTAAGTGCAGCGCTGAGAAATTTCTGGTGATTTATATAAGCAAATTTAATGATGGCAGAATTGGCAGACATTCTCGTTTGTGTGTGAATCAATGAAAATGAACGTTAGCAGGGCACACGCACACAGATGCAGAGCGTACCGTGCGAAGATAATCTAGTGTGTGATTGATTAATAGTTTTTTTTTTTTTTTTTTTTTTTTTTGTGATTGGTTATTGGTAGTGATGGGTCGTTCGGGCGGATGATGTGACGAAAAATAATATTTTAATTAAATTCGGATGGGTGAAATGGAAAAATTAAAATGAAAAAAGTTTAAAATGTGTGCTTACTGGGAACATAATAAAGACACCTGGACTCGGTCGAGACCAAAACCATATTTGGCAAGACCAGTGGCCGAGACCGAGACAAGTCCGAGTCCGAATGACAGCGAGTCCGAGACAAGTCCGAGACCATAAAAAAAGGGTCTCGAGACCGGACTCGAGTCCAAGACCGGACTCGAGTACTACAGCCCTGATATACAGTATATTGTACTGTATCGCGTCCATTGTCAGTGTTGTGCGCTTGCTTGTCCCTTTGTTGTGGTAAACAGAAAAGTTTGTTCAAGCACCAGCAAAAGATAGTGTAAAGAAATACTCTTTGAGAGAAGCAGTCAATTAGCTGAAGTTAAAAGCAGTTCGTAAGTGTATTTATTTATTTTCTCCTTAACGCAGTTGTCGTTGCTAGGAACATTTGTTTTGTTTACTCTGTAGAGACATGCTGAAATCACATTTGATCTTGTACTGTATAGTGTACCTTGTCATTGTTGTGCGCTTGGTTGGCAATTTGTCGTGATAAACAGGAAAGTGTGTCCAGTTGAATAAAATTTATGAATTAAATTCTGAGTTTTCTAGATAACCTAGATAAACCTCAGTCTGCAGACTTCCACACTCTGCTTGCCTCTTTTGATCTCATGCGAGTTTTAACTACAGCTACTCACAAATCAGGGAGCCACTGGACCTTATTTACACATGACACTGCTCCACAGATCATATGCTAGTTACTCCACTGGACACCTTGGATCACTTCTTCCTCACTCTTAACCTCAACATGGTTCCTGACCATAACCCTATACATGTCACTTTTCAACGTAACCTACGCTCACTCTCAACCTCCTGGCTGTCTGCTATGTTTTCATCATCACTCTCTCCCCCTGAACAGTTAACATCTCTTGAAGTTAACAATGCTACTGATACTCTCTGCTCCACTCTTATGTCTTGTTTAGATAGTGTCTGCCCCTTGTCTTCCAGTCCAGCTCGTGGCACCTCTTCAGCCCCTTGGCTATCTGATTCTCCTTGAGCATCATTCTAAGTTCAGAGGTGCAGAAAGAGTATAGCACAAATCACAAAATTCTACTGACCTTAATGTATATCGATCTCTCCTCTCTTCAATCTCTACTAATCTGTCCACTTCTAAAAGGACATACAATCACAACTAAATTAACAATTCGCCAAACTATTGCTTGCTCTTTAAAACATTTTCATCCCTCCGCAGGAGGAGCCCGGCAGGACCCAGGCCACAGCAATAATATCTACCCATGGTGGAGCTGACAGAGGGAGAAGCCATAGAGGAGGAATGTCCACCGACTCCAGGGGGTCTGACCAACAGTGGCGGAGCAGGTGGTGAAGGAGCCCAAGGCGGATGAAGAGACCGAGAGCCGATAAGCCAGTGCGATGGGGAGGATCTGGAGGTCCTAGGCAGAGCAGATTGCAATGGTCACTGACGCGAACACACCTGGATTCAATGCACAATTAACAAGAGGGAGACAGAAACAGGGTCAAAGTGCACATGGTGAGAAAAACCACAACAAAAAACATTCCAGGGGAGTGACACTGATGACTTTCCCACATTCTTCATTAATACAATTACAAACCTCAGTGCACAATTCTCCAAACCACAAACTGCAAAACACATCATACCAGCAAATATACACTCCTTCACATATTTCTCTTCACTCTATGAGGCAGCAGTCTCTAAACTCATCCTTTCCATTCATCCTACTACAGTACTTGTCCAATTGATCCTATTCCATCTCAACTCCTTCAAGCCATTTTTTTCTGCAGTTGTATCTGCACTCACTCACATCGTTAACACATCCCTTCACATTGTTTTTTTATTATTATTCAACATTTAAACAGGATTGTATAAACCCACTTCTTAAAAAAAACACTCTTAACGCACCTCTTTTAGAGAACTACAGACCAGTTTCCCTTCTATCTTTCATTGTTAAAACGAGTTGTGTTCAACCAAATATCTCACACAGAACAACCTCCTAGACAGCAACCAATCTGACTCCAGAAGTGGACATTCAACCAAGACTGCAATGCTCTCAGTTGTCGAAGCCCTAAGACTGGCAAGAGCAGCTTGCAAATCTTCTATACTTATCTTGCTGGTTCTGTCCACTACTATTGATACGGTGAACCAACAGATCCTCCTGTCAACCCCTTTTGGAAAATGGCATCTCAGGAACCACACTCCAGTGTTTTGAGTCTAACCTCTCAGATAGGTCCTTCAAGGTATCTTGGAGAGGTAAGGTGTCCAAGTCGCAACATCTAGCTACTAGAGTGCCTCAGGGCTCAGTTTTTGGAGATATTCTATTCTCTGTCTACATTGCATCACAATGGTCTATAATTCAGAAACATGGCTTTTCATATCAATGCTATGCTGATTACACTCAACTCTACTTCTCATTCCATCCTGATGATCCAATGATAGATTTTTGCATCTCAGCATGCCTAACAGACATTTCTTGTTGGATGATGAACCATAACCTTCAACTCAGTCTAAGACAGAAATACTTGTAGTTTCAACTAACCCATCATTTCACTATCCCGTTAGGTTCATCAACCATAACTCCTTCAAAAATAGCTAGAAACCTTGGAGTTGTGATTGACGATAAGCTGAATTTATCAGAACACATTGCTAAAACTGCCCGGTCCTGCAGATTTGCTTTATACAACATTAGGAAGATCAGGCCCTTTATTTCAAAACATGAAACACAACTCCTTGTTCTAGCTCTTGTTCTATCCAGGTTGAACTATTGCAAGGCTCTCTTGGCAGGTCGTCCAGCCACTTCTATCAAACCTATTAAATTAATCCAAAATGCTATTGCAAGATTAATCTTTAATGAGCCGAAAATAACACGTCACACCTCTGTTTATCAATTTGCACTGGCTAACAATAGCTGCTCACATAATATTCAAGTCATAGATGTTTGCCTACAAAATCGCCACTGGCTCTGCACACCTTTGCCTAAATGCCCCACATAGCAAATGTCTTTTGGCCCAGAATTGTGCCAAACAATCACTTTTCCATCGGCCCATGTGCCGCAAAGAATGACGGCCCTGAAGTGGCCCAGAACTGGTGGCCATAACCTACCCAAATCTCAGCCAGTTCACCCTTAACTGGTCCTAAACTGGGCCAAAACAGGTTTTTATTATTGGTGCCAATTCTCAGACTTAAGTAAACAAGAATCCCCAAATCTGAGCCACATCTGAGCCTTATATAGCCCAGACCCAATACATAATCTTAATATTTGTTATTATTACATTGTGTATTACTATTATCGCCATTATTCATTTGCTGACATGCTTTGGTACACACGAACTATGCCAATAAAGTACATTAAACTCAAAAATCAGACTTAAAACCCACAAATCATGTAACTGTGCAAAAAAATGCATTGTACTGATTTTTCTATTTATTTTTATAAAGAACAAATTAACCAATAAAGATTGAGTGTAAAAAGTATACAGTCTATAAGAGAAACGTAACAGATAGACACGTATAACTTAATCATAAGAATTTATTACGGATGTGTCAAAGAGCAGTACCACAGTAAGTTAATCCAAATGATGATGCATTGCAGTTGCAGTCCACTATGGCAGAATGTAATAGTAGTGCGAGGAGCAGCGCATAATTTAAGTTGTTAAACGCTAAAATACTATCCGATGCTCTCCGTCAAGGCACACGTTTCTCATTCAAATCTGGAAATCTCTTTTATAACCGCAAACACGGCATGTCGCAATCTATGACGAGAACCGACGAGAGCCAGTGGGCGTTTAAAATCACTGCCGTAAAACTTGTTGTAAAACTTCTTAATGGCACATTTTTTAATTGTTACTATAGCTACAGAGGAAGGAGAGACATATCGCCGATGAATGGTTTGAATTTGGATCTGTTCCTCACACCAAGCATCACATGGAAACAGAGGATTTAAATAAAAACAAAGATACTTTCATGATCATTTTATTTAATGATTGTGCATGACAGCTGCTAATTAAAATGATGTGTCCCCACTCTCTATTATAAACCAATGTGTGCCCCATGGTAAACCAAATAAATATTACATGATAATGGTTAAATGATCTCTCTCTCTCTCTTTTCATGTAAAGATTCTAAGATTATTTGTACCAAGAATAACAATATAAAATGTAATAAAAGTATAATTAAGTACAGTTTAAGGCACATGACTGATTTGCTTAAATTAGAAATGATAATGTTTCATTCTGTTTTGACTTGCCATTTCAAAGACTACATTTGAACAATACTACACTTCATTAAAATGTATGTGATCATTTAACCATTAATGCAATATTGTATTTATATTGTTTATCATGGGTCACATACTATGCTGCCAGATCATCGCCTGATTTGGGCCACATACTGTATCACCGGACTGATCTGAGCCACACTCCTCCCACCAACAATCGGCCCTCATATTGTTTGCCGTGATCCATGCCGTGCCGTCATTACCAAACATGGCCCAGCTCTGAATGAAAGGTTAAATGCCATTGATGACAGGAGGCCAACAGTGCTAGCTTGAGGCCACATTTGGGCCAAGTCCGTTTGCTATGTGGGGCACTACTTTAGTTATGTGCCTTCTAGAAGCTGGCGCTCTGCAAGTGAACGACACATTGTTGTGCCATCTCAAATAGGCCCTAAATTAATTTCACAGACTTTTTCATTGACTGTTCCCTCCTGGTGGAATGACCTGCCCAACTCAATCCGAGCAGCTGAGTCCTTAGCCATCTTCAAGAAATGACTAAAAACACATACTGTTTGTTCCATCTTTATTTGACCCTCTAACTTTAGCACTTTATTTTCTATTTTAATTCTACTTTATCTATTTGTATTCTCTATCTCTCTCTCTGTCTCTCTCTCTCTCTCTGTCTCTAGACATGTGCTGCGTTAGGTTAACCAAAATCTTGCACTTACATGTTGTTGCACTTTTGATTGCTTCTGTTGTCCTCATGTTGTCCACAGTGACTCACATATTAATAATGCTTAGCCAGGGGTGATCAGTCCCAGACCTGTGGCTAGGTAGCTTGTGTAGTCCACGTATCGCCCCTTTTGATCCAAGGCTATCTCGATGCCTTCTCAACGGCATCCATGATGTTCCTGATGGCTTTATTCTTGTGCAATCCCGTGATTCCAAAGAGCTTGAGGGCCCTGCATAACAAATGGCCAACAAAACCTCAGCAGCCACCCTCAATGGGGAGGCACCAGGTCTTCCATCCCCTGTTATAGCATTCGCTTGCCAACTCCTCATACTTGGCCTTCTTCTGTTTAAACACCTCTTCCATCTGGTCTTCTTAGGGCACACTTAATTCCAGCCTTAACAAATGTGATTGCCCACTGTCCTGGCTGCTGGTGTTTGCTGAGAGAGATCTCTGTGCTGATAGTTCCAATGATTACCCTCAGCACCAGATCCTGGCGCTACCAATGACAGGGAGGTGTCCATGTAATAATTAGAATTTTTTCCTGATAATAAAATGACTTAAAATCAAGAAAAAGCGGAGGACACGAGCAGGGCCCCGGGCGACAACTTCTCTCCCTCCTGCCTTCGAGATCTCCATCCGGAACCGCTTCGCTCCCCTCCGCGTGACAGGACGCGACGCTGTGATCATCGGAGACTCCATCGTCCGACACGTCCGTGCTACGCTAGCCGAAGGTAAAGTGCACACTCATTGTTTCCCTGGTGCTCGTGTTCTCAATGTTTCTGCGCAGATACCCGCGATCCTGAAGGCCGACGAGAGCCCCAGAGCTCCATTTTGAACTAAGTTGTGCCGGGGGCAGCATTTCTGAAGATTTATAATATGTTGCTTCTGGTACATTTTGTGAAACTTTTTAATTGAAATGTCCAGTGAGTGGTGCTTAAAGCTGTTAACTTTTGTTTTTATAACGTCGATTGTTAGTGCAGCAGTTTGCAAATGAAATGTCCAGTGAGCGCTAAAAAGGTTAATGCTCTTTCAAGTTTTAAAATAACACACCACGCATACTGAACATTATTTAAACCTAACTGATAGTGTTAAAAGCAAATGTGAAATAAATATGCTTTTGTTGAAGCAACTGTCTCGGTTACGTATGTAATGTCCATATTACATATGAAACCCTTATTCCCTGAAGGAGGGAATGGAGGAGTCGCATTGATGATGACCGAGGAATTGGGATCTCACCAGAGAGACCAAGCAACTTTGAGTGTAACCAGGGGCGGATCTAGAAAAATATTGATGGGGTGGTGAGAAGGGGGCAGGAATTTTTGAGGGGTGGCACTGGCAACATATGGCAGATGTATTGGCCAGCACCTGTATACTGAATTTAGTCACAGTTATCACAGTTTGATGATAAATAGTGTATGTACACACTACAAAAGGGCACAGGCTGCCATTTACAAGCCATTTACAAACTTAATCTAATGCAATCAATGTCTTGCATTTGAAACAGTTCATATAAGGAATAAGTGACCATACAATGTGAACTCACTTAATAGGAGATAGAAGTGTGATAGAAGTAATGGGCATTATCACAGGAAAGACATTAAGGTTAAGACACAGGTGATGAGTGGCAGATGTGTGAGAGGGGAAGCATACTGTTTAGCTGACAATAATAATAAATAAATATTATATGCACAAATACAAATGTACTTTTAGAAATTGTTTTTGAAAAATAAGGTGTTATTGTTTTGGCAAGTTTAAATTAAAACATCTATGAAAACGTGTGTGATAGGCCTATTCCTTTAAAATAACGTTTTAGTAAATTTTTTAAATGTATACTTTACTGTGCAATTTCTTACTTTTTCTTTTCTTTTTTTTTTTCACTTTTTTTTTGAGTTAGACCGAACTTTTATTTTGGTGGGTTGTAGACATTTGTAGAGGTGGGTAGACAGAGTTTCTGTGTTTTTAATAAACTATTATTATTATTATTATTATTATTAGCTATTAGGCCTACTCGATGTATAGCATACTCTACTGTGCAATAGTACTATATTTCTGTTTAAATTTCTTGAAGTTATACCGAAATTTTATTCTGACAGGTTGTCTTAAAGACATTGCAGTTTCTGTCTGTGTATAGGATACGAATGAATGACGATAGTTTTATCAAATGAAGTGGTGTAATCCTTGCTAGCGTGCACATGTGTAGCCTACATCATGTGTCAATATAGTGAGAAGCTGAAAACACCGCGCGTGCTTCAGTGTGTGTGTGTGCGTGTGTGTGTGTGTGTGTGTGTGTGTATGTATGTGTGTGTGTGTGTGTGTGTGTGTGTGTGTGTGTGTGTGTGTAGTAGAGCACACATTGAGCGCTCATTCCCAGAGACGTGTATAACAACACCTTTAATATTCACAGACACTAGTCCATATCGAGATTTGGAGTCTAAGGGCATTTTTGGGGCCTGGAGAAGTTTTGTCATGCCTTGACATTTGTGCTTTTTTCAGTTTCTTATAAATATCTAAATGGGTAAAGACTAATCTCACTGTAATCAGCACAAACTGGGCTGTAATAATATGTGAAATGCATGTATGTACATGATTGTGTTTTTGAGAAAAAAAATATTATGCGTGGTTAGTGAAAAACTAAAAATGTTAAAACGCTTGAATAAGGCAAAAAAACACATAAAGAACAATGGTTCCCGGGATTTTTGAGAACTGGAGCTTGTAGCCTAGAATTTTTCTTTCTAAATGATGTGAAAATCATCTTGTTTACTCACTCACAGAAAACAATATATTGATTTTAATTTTCTAAGACACTTTTTGTTGGTAAAAGTCATATGCGAGTAGGCGTCAACTACCATGAATATCATTGTGATTTACACCTGAGAAGACAAAGGGCTGCATAATGAGCTGCATAATGAGCCATTCAGTCATCTGTGCCACTGTGAGTGAGGAGTTACAAGAGAGAATGTGAGAACAAAATAAATCTATATAATTTTATGTTTGTAGTTTATTAAGAATATATTTAATTATCCCACAACATAATTTAATATCCACTTGGGGGAGCAGTTAAACAGTTTATTAGAAACAATCAAAGCTGACTTTCAAACAAATTGTTTGGCAAGCTTACTCCAGCTTCGCAAACACAGACGGGGTGAATTCATGAATGAAAGTGTGAAAGTTCTGACACAACGAAGTTGTTACGCATCCTCAGGCTTTTTAAAAGTGTGCAACATATCACGTATTAGACTACACAACTAGGCTAGCACTGTGCTTTCATTATAGCTTAATTTCTTGATAGATAGATATTTCTTTTTTTTTTTTAGTAATCCAAACAAATCAGTCTCTTGCCACTCTGTCGTCCTCTCGTGCTGCTGCATTCACTGCAGTTGGACATTGGAGATTCGCGCTCGTTAATTTTCAAATTGGCCATAACTTTTAATTTGTTGCTGCCAACTGGGGTGGCAGCAGGGGTGGCAAGGCTTTCTTTTAGGGTGGCATTTGCCACCCCATGCCACCCTGGTAGATCCGCCCCTGAGTGTAACTAAACGAGCCAATGGACACTGACATGCAGATTTCACAACTGGCTGCCACACTGGCTGCTAACATGCCATAGGTGCTGCCCCCTCCAGTGCCATGTTTAGGCCTACTTATCCTTTCTATAAGGCAGATGATAGGACCGGGCTCTACACAGAGAAGGTTGACTACATCTGTTCCTCGCAATCCAACAGTAGGACTTGGATAACAGTGGGAAAGCGTTTCCTTCCATTTGGAAGAGGACACATTGCGGAGGGGCCGTACTGCACATGGAAGTCTCTCAGATGGCTCAAGGCTGCATCATTTAGAGATGGCAGAATGTGGTCTGCCAGGGGAAACATGGCCCAAGTAACTGTACTGTGGAAATACACATATGAGATCTCAACCGGGTCACTCATATGGGCACTAGCCTTACACCAGTTCAAAATGCATTGTCTGAAAGGCACCGGACACTGGTGACTGGAGACCCGTGCCCGCCTGTAGCCGCAAAGTTCAGCACCAGATCCGACCCATCACCCGTGATAATATAAAAATTAAATCTGCACCCGCCCAGACCCGTTAATATTTGGCCCGTTACCCGATCCGCGCCCATGATAAATCACACATGCTAAAATAATTCCAATTAAAGTGCTTTTTTTAATCTCGCACCTCTCTCAACATCACAACAGTGTCATTTTGCTAATGAAACGAAATGTGCTTTGTTTTGCGCCATTCAAGTAGCCTACCATTGGCACCTAAACAGGCTACGGAACCTGATAACTATATGCAAATAGACCTATTAATGAAAAAAAAAATACACCAAGAAAAAATACATCCTGAGACTATCGCTCACAAACTATGGATTTACTTTCACTTAAGGTTATTGTGCAGGAAAAGGATATTGTCCACAGTCCCAGGTTTAAGTTGCATTCTCCGTTCTTGAAATTACAAATCCAGCTGTGAAAAAGTCTCTCTCGCAGCGCTGTTGCACTGTCGCAGTGGTGGTGAAGTGATGGGTCAAATGTCATATCGTTGTTGCTTATGTGTAATGGTAATTTAGACATACAAATATTGCACATATTTTTCATCTGCACTACTACCCGCCCGCAAGGAGTTAATTATCCGCCCACATCCCAGCCCGTGAATTTTAGGAATGTCAAATTCCACCCGTTTCAGCCACTTTTCAGGTATCGTTTTATGCAGGTATCCCACGGGTACCCGACCCGTTGCAGGACTCTACCGACCACTCCACCGCATCTGGCCACCAAAGTGCTGGAGGACTCAACAGGGTCTGCCTGGTCAGGGGACTCTCTGGAAAACTAGATGTCGAGGACACCTCAAGCCAACTCTAAACCGGACCTCTCAGTGCCACTTCCCTTTTGAGGTGAGAACACGGGAGAAAACTGGTTCAACATGCAGGCTATAGAACCTAGCATATGTGTTAGGAGTTGCCCAACCCACAGCTCTACAAATGTCTGCTAGCGAGGCACCACGAGCCAATGCCCAGGATGATACGACACCCCTAGATGAGTTAGCATGTACCCTAAGTGGGCAGGGCACACCTTGTCCCTCGTAGGAGCATCCACTTTCCATTGTACCATCCTCAGCCTTCCACTTTTGCTGTCCATCATAACAGACAAAGAGTTGTTTAGCTGAAGTCCTGAAGCTCTGAGTGCTATCTACGCACTGTCACAGTGTGCGTTCTGGACAGAGCAAAGCTAGGGCTTGGTCTGCCTCCTCCAGGGGCAGCACTTGCAGTTTAACTACAGTACCTGGTCCGAAACAAAATATTGTAAGCTCCTCATTAAAATATTATGTGCACCTGCTGCCTTTTTTGTGGAGTGTGGCAGCCAGATGTGGAATCTGCATGCCACTGTCCATTGGCTCATTTAGTAACTCTTGAAGTGGATTGGTATCTCCATCGAGATCCCAATTTATTGGTCATCACCGATGTGACATTGAGCATGATCGACTGAAAGGGAACATGCCCTTTGATCTTTTTTATTGTTTTTATGATGTTTTCCTACAAAATGTGTTGCTCCATTAATCTTCAATATTTAGTCAATTCATTTAGTATCTATTATATGTGCATCATGCTTCTGACATAATTTATAAGTTATGAACAGTGCAAGTCACTTGATCCATTCAGATGTGACACATAATTGTTATACAGTCATGTAATTTGAGTTTTGTAGTGTTATTGGCTGATAACAGCCATGACAATGATGTACATTGGAAAACACCAATAGGCTTGTCAATTCAGCACAATAGTAATTTATGGTGTATTTTTGGGGCACAAATCTATTTATTATAAATTTTACTGTTATTACATATTGGATAATATTTAAATTTTATAGAAGGTGTTTTGTAGGTTCTTCGTGTTTTTTTTTTTTTTTTTTTTTTTTTTTTTTCATTTTAGATGTTTATTTCTAATGAATTTTAATTGAAGTAAAATTTTAATCCAATAAGGGCCTGATTAAAGATAAATATCAGTGGTTTATATAAATTAGGTGTTTATTATTTACATATAATAAAGTTCTAAAAGGGAGATTCATCCAAAAAATTCAAATTGTCATAATTTACTCAACATCATGCAATTCCAAAACTGTATGGATTTTGTTCTTCAGTGGAATATAATTTGAGAAATTAAAAAAAAGAGTTTGTCCATACAGAAGAAATCAAGGGTAACCAAAAATGTTTTGGTAACATTCTAAAACAAAATCTTATTTTGTTTTCAACAGAAGAAAGTCATTTAGAACAACATGAGGATAAGGAAATTATGACAGAATTTAGTAGCAATGACTTTTCAGCAGTCTAGCTCAAGACAATGCTTGATTGTCAAGTGCTTTTATTTGTGATCAGAAAGCATTATTATTATTATTATTATTATTATTATTATTTATTTTTATTTTTTGCATTTGTCATGAATTCATGAATATCTTTCAGTGTTTGTTTCTGTCCTGTTATATGTATTCATTTATGTACTCCAGTTGAAGGACCTATGACCCATCAAAACATTCAAGGGGGAATTTGTGGGCCAGATGGGCTCGATTTGTCTAGGGAGAAATTTTGACTGAATCAGCGAATATATAAATTCATGGGTCATGCCCCCTTGCTTTCTGCGTTACATTTCGTCGTCCTCCAGAATGGCATGTTGAAGGAAACCCTGTGGTAATCATTTGGTTTGGGATGCCCCTCTGCAGGTAAGGGAATTGGTCGCGATGTGTCCTTTTGTTTATGAATTCGCTTGGGTTATAGTGGTCTTTTTTTGGTTGTCTTTATGTATAGTTTGAGGGTTCATCCATGACCATCACCTCGTGTTGCAGCATGATAATGCATGGCCCCATGTTGCAAGGATCTGTACACAATTCCTGGAAGCAGAAAACATCCCAGTTCTTGCATGGGCAGCATACTCACCGGACATGTCATCCACTGAGAATGTTTGGGATGCTCTGGATCGGCGTATACAAAAGCGTGTTCCAGTTCCTGCCAATGTCCAGCAACTTCACACAGCCATTGAAGAGGAGCGGATCAACATTCCACAGGCCACAATCAACAACCTGATCAACTGTGAAGGAGATGTGTTACACTGCATGAGGCAAATGGTGGTCACACCAGATACTGACTGGTTGAAATGTATATACAAGTAAATATTATATATATATATATATATATATATATATATATATATATATATATATATAAACACACACACACACACACACACACACACACACTTGTGAGTAGCATTAAAAACACATTTTCCTTAACACAGAGATTTATTCCCATTTTACCCTACTTTTAACAGTAAATATTGTTTCCAAGTATACTTTCTCCTCAACATGCTTCATGGATGGAGTTTCAAACACACATAGCCACTATAAGCTGACATTTTCTCCCATTCTTCCTCAAAGTAGTACATGCTTAACCTGTACTTAACCCTGCCTGAGCATACAATTGTAAAGAAATTGAAAGTCGTCAAAGAATTGCCAAGGGTACGAAGGTCATCCCCCGTAAATAGCTTTAGCAGCTCTGTGTAATACCACAAACACACAATTCTCATTTTTCTTCTCATCATATCCAAAGTGCAGATTTGCAGAAACCACCTCTTATCTACAGTTTTTCAGGAACCTATGATTATGTTCTATAAGCACTGTGCTGGTATCAGAGGGAATGTGACTGAGGATAGGAAGAAAAAGTTAAGAAGGATGGCTTTCTAAAAATTTAAATGCAGGTCAAAAGTTCAAAATTACGGAAGGTAAGCATTTTTTAATTATTTATTTATTTATTTATTTTGGTTAACATAGATATAAAATAATATAACATTTAAACCTTAACACCATGAAGGCATGCATGTTTGCATCAGTGAGTGAGACACCTTAAAGTTTCCATTATTGTACAAAAATTGTTATCGTGCATTTTCACACGTTATAAAATATAACTTAATTCACACCATATTTCTGATATTATCGATCAATCTTATCAGATTAATTTTGATCGTTCACTTTTATTTTATATCCGTGAGTGCAGTACACCTGCAAAGCTTTAGCACTCGTTAGCTTGTCATTAGCGTTTTAATTCAAACCTATAGCTGTTTTCTTTTCTCCTCTCCTCTCTCTCGCTCCAGTTTTTCACAAGTTCATCAAACAAACGCAGTAAGAATATTTCATCAAGCACGGTGAGTAATGGCTTCTCCTGCTATTGTTATTTGCACCTCTTGCCACATGTACAGTTTATCTCTGTCGCAGATGAGGGATTCACATGTGATAAATGCAGGGAAATAGTTAGGCTGACAGAGAAGATTAGGCTTCAGAATTAGAGACACGCATCCAAACTTTAATTGAGGACAGTAAGAATGTTAGGGCTCTAGATACGGCTTTGGATGCATCTAGCTCAGGGATTCCTGTACATTGTTCGGTTCCGGCAACAGAGCCCCTGCAGCAGGGCAACTGGGTGACAGTGAGGCAGCGTAGTCGTGGGTCAAAACACCGCTCTTCTGTTCCGATCAAAACATTAAACAGGTTCTCCCCACTCAGTGATGCACCCACTGAGAAACCTGATGAAAGTGCTCTAGTTATTGGTGATTCTATTGTATGGAACGTGAATATAGAGACACCAGCCACCATAGTCAAATGTTTACCGGGAGCCAGAGCGCCTGACATCTTGGCAAATTTAAAAGTGCTGGCTAATGCTAAACGTAAATACAGTAAGATTGTTTTTCATGCCGGCGCTAATGATGTTCGACTTTCGCCAGTCGGAGATCACTAAAAATAATATTAAAGAGGTGTGTAAACTTGCAAGCACGATGTCAGACACTGTAATATGCTCTGGTTCCCTCCCTGCTTACCGTGGTGACGAGATGCATAGCAGATTGTCATCAGTCAATGGCTGGATGTCTAAGTGGTGCCCAGAGAATAACATAGGTTTCATAGACAATTGGACGAGCTTTTTGGGCAGACCTGACCTGTTGAAAAGAGATGGTCTTCATCCCTCCTGCGGTGGCGCCACTCTTCTCTCTAGAAATATAGCAACATTCTTTTGCATAGACTTGAACACTTTGTTGCCATTAATGGAAGTGCATTAGCATGGTTTAAATCGTACTTATATGACAGCCATCAGTTCGTAGCAGTGAATGAAGATGTATCATATCGATCACAAGTGCAGTATGGAGTACCTCAAGGCTCAGTACTATGGCCACTACTCTTCACGCTTTATATGTTACCCTTGGGAGATATCATCAGGAAACATGGTGTTAGCTTTCACTGTTATGCTGATGATACTCAGCTCTATATTTCTTCTTGGCCCGGTAAAACACACCAATTTGAAAAACTAATGGAATGCATAGTCAATATAAAAAACTGGATGACGAGTAATTTCTTACTGCTAAATTCTGAAAAAACAGGGGCGTTAATTATAGGACCTAAAAACTCTGCTTGTAATAACCTAGAACACTGTCTAAGACTTGATGGTTGCTCTGTCAATTCTTTGTCATCAGTTAGGAACCTAGGTGTGCTATTTGATCGCAATCTTTCCTTAGAAAGCCACGTTTCTAGCATTTGTAAAACTGCATTTTTCCATCTCAAAAATATATCTAAATTACGGCCTATGCTCTCAATGTCAAATGCAGAAATGTTAATCCATGCATTTATGACCTCAAGGTTAGATCATTGTAATGCTTTATTGGGTGGTTGTTCTGCACGCTTAGTAAACAAACTACAGCTAGTCCAAATGCAGCAGC
This sequence comes from Carassius carassius, assembly GCF_963082965.1. Classification (NCBI taxonomy): domain Eukaryota; kingdom Metazoa; phylum Chordata; class Actinopteri; order Cypriniformes; family Cyprinidae; genus Carassius; species Carassius carassius. Next base: position 28,718,428 of record NC_081757.1, on the reverse strand, counting down.
AAGAGTTCTTACTAGAGCCAGGAAGTATGACCATATTAGCCCGGTTCTGTCAACACTGCACTGGCTCCCTATCAATTATCGTATAGATTTTAAAATATTGCTTATTACTTATAAAGCCCTGAATGGTTTAGCACCTCAGTATTTGATTGAGCTCCTTTTACATTATAATCCTCTACGTCCGCTACGTTCTCAAAACTCAGGCAATTTGATAATACATAGAATATCAAAATCAACTGCGGGCGGCAGATCCTTTTCCTATTTGGCGCCTAAACTCTGGAATAACCTACATAACATTGTAGGTTATTCCACAAGAGGAGAGGAGAACTGGCCCCCCAACTGAGCCTGGTTTCTCCCAAGGTTTTTTTCTCCATTCTGTCACCGATGGAGTTTCGGTACCTTGCCGCTGTCGCCTCTGGCTTGCTTAGTTGGGGTCACTTCTTCTACAGCGATATCGTTGACTTGATTGCAAATAAATGCACAGACACTATTTAACTGAACAGAGTTGACATCACTGATTTCAATGATGAACTGCCTTTAACTATCATTTTGCATTATTGACTCACTGTTTTCCTAATGAATGTTGTTCAGTTGCTTTGACGCAATGTATTTTGTTTAAAGCGCTATATAAATAAAGGTGACTTGACTTGACTTCACTAAATGTTTTGGCAATACGGTTGTTATGAACATCAAGGGAATGTTAAAAATAAATTTTAAGAGATAAAAATAAGGAAAGCTTCATACAGTATCTCACAATTATGGGAAAATATGCAAAAAGTTATTTTCTTAAGTTATGTTTGGGGTCTTTAAAAAAACACATTAGTTCATAGCATTTGAAAAAAAAATAATATAAACTATTTTGATGTAACATGAATATGACTGAATGCATATTAATGCATTATATTTATTATTCTAAAAACTGGTACAAGTGACCTTGTTTGATACTAAACATTTATGTTTACAGAAAAACTTAACCCCCATGTAGTTAACTATCACACAGTTCATCCTTAGGTACAGTAAGTTAAGTGTATAAATACATGTTAGAATATTCACTATAAAAAGGTAATACTTATAAAGTAAATGAATGAATGAATATACCGTTTTTTTATTAGTTCATTTTTTTTCTACTGACAAAATTGCTAATATTCAGCCAGCAAACTTTGGTTCTGATCTCTTCTTTACAGTTTTACCATCAGTATTTTTTATTTTTTTTATAGCACTGTTTACTAGAACACTGTTCACGTGCACACTTACATAATTTCTCTCTTGACTACCCCCATTTAAAATAGTAAATTAAAAAGCATCTGCACATTAATGAACAAATTAATTATTGCATTATTCATTGTCCAACATTTGCAGAAATCAGAAACAACTGTTGGTAGTTATAGATTAAAATAATAAATAACTGAATGAATGAACAAGCGTAAAGTTAAGTGTCAGACAGATGCACAGATGGTTGAGTTACTGTCAGCTTTGGATGAAGTACCTATTACCTTTATGAGACATTCATGCTTTAAACATTCCCTCATGTTCGCAATGATCTCACTGTCAAATAATAAAAATATAAATGCACTCTTGTACTTGTGATTATGCAAAAAATAAAAATAAAAAATAAAACACTGTAGGGCCTTACTCACCAATGTTACACCAAAGGCTTAGATTTGATTTAAATATTAGTAATTGGTAGTGGTAGTGTTTCTCAAAATTTGTTTTTCTTTTTCGTTTCCTCAATGTGTGTATTTATTTTGAATCTGATTAAAATAATAATAATAATAATAATAATAATAAATAAATAAAACCTTCCAGTGGTGTGCACAAGCCTCCACAGTGACAGGGAAGAAAGCACATTCCGGCAAGTAACCGAAAAGGCACTGAAAAAGCACTGTCAATTAAAGGGGCAGGGGCTTAAGCCCCACTGTGCTCACCACTGAAAATATGTTGAAAGCCTATATACCTCATAACCTCATTAAATGTATGCATAATATTTTATCAAATTATTACGCCATTACTGTGAAATAATAAAAAAATAAAAATAAAAATAAAAAAATTGTGCATTTAATATGAAATTAAAACGTCTCAGTTACGTTTGGTAACCCTCGTTCCCTGAAGGAGGGAACAGAGACCCCACGTCGGTGACTGACGCAAAATGGGATATCGCTTCAATAGACCAATCTACTTTGAGTGTAAACTAAACGAGCCAATGCACATTGGCATGCAATCACAGCGTGAGTATAAGAAGGCAGCAGGTGCAATGCATACCAGGTTTTCACTGAGGAGCCGAGCCGGAGACCCGGCAGCTCAGCGGTGGTACAGCAACCATGGCGACGGGACGTCACGTCGGTGACCGACGCAAAATGGGATCCCTACCAAAGCGCCATGGGTGCTGCCCCTTCCAGTGCCCTGTGCGAGCCGCCTGCACCCCTATTAGGTGTAGGCCGGGGCTCGGAACAAGTAGTTCCACTCACCATTGTCAAAGCACCACCTCACTGGGTGAGATTGGATAACACTAGGAAAACATACCCGTTCCACTTGGAACAGGGACACTGCGGGAGCCCCATCCTTCCTGAATGAGGTCTCAGGAGCAAATACACATATATCATCCGTTTAGGTGTATATGGAGAAATTGAGGTGATTAAAACCCTCTTGGGAAGGCAGAAGTCTGCCGGGGAAACACGGGCTCTAAGACTATACCGTGGACTATACACATATAAGTACCGCTTAGGTCTCAATATGGAACCCAGCCTCCCATGGTTCTCATGGATTCATCATGAAGGCCTGGCGCCGGACGTTCCGCCGCATCCAGCTGCCTAGGGTGATGGAGGATCTCAACATGGTCTACAGTATGGACACTCTGGAGAAGTTTAAGCAAGCTGACACTAATCGGGGCCTCTCAGTGCCACTACCCGTTTGAGGTAAGAACACAGGAGGATACCGGCTCTACACGAAGGCTATAGAACCTAGCGAACACCTCAGCAAGGTGCCACGTGCCAGCACCCAGGAGGGTGCAACATTTCTAGTTGAGTGAGCTCGCAACCTGAATGGGCAGGGCACACCCTGTGCCGGATAAGCCAGGGTTACAGCATCCGCAATCCAGTGGGCCATCCTCTGCTTAGAGACAGCACTCCCGTTCTGCCAGCCTCCTTAACAGACAAAGAGCTGGTCTGAGGTCCTGAAGCTTGTGTCCGGTCTACGTAGCATCTCAATGCTCGGACGGGACAGAGCAAAGCCAGGGATGGGTCTGCCTCCTCCAGGGGCAGCACTTGCAGGTTCACCACTTGGTCTTTGAAGGGTGTAGTGGGAACCTTGGGCACGTAGCCAGGCCGGGGCCTTAGGATTGCCTGGGGGTCAGTCAGCCCAAACTCTAGGCACGAATCATCGACCAAAAATGCATGCAGGTCCCCGTACCCTCTTGATGGAGGCCAATGCAAGCAGGAGCAGAGTTTTCAATGAAAGAAACTTTAGCTCAACTGAATGCAAAGGCTCAAATGGGCCCCGCTGTAGTGTTTAAGCACTAGAGTCAGGTCCCAAGAGGCTATAGAGGGGGCCAGGAAGGATTTAACTTCCTGGCCCCTCTAAGGAACCTGACGATGAGGTCATGCTTACCCAAAGACTTCCCATTCATGGGGTCATTGTACACAGCAATAGCGGCAACCTGGACTTTGAGGGTGGAGGGAGACAGCTGTACATTTGAGCAGGCCCGGAATGTGAATGGCGCGAAGTGACCTCAGAACCTTCCGACTCCAAAGGAGGAGGTGGCAGGCGAGTTGTGACATGCGACGGAAATGCAGACCACCTTGTCGGTTGATTTACGCAACGTCGCTGTGATGTCCGTTCAGACCAGCACATGCTTCCCTCGTAAGTGACCTTTGAGACGGTTCAAGGCAAGATGCACGGCTAACAACTCTAGGCACTTGATGTGCCACTGCAGCTGCGGGCCCGTCCAAACCCCCTGAGACCGCATGCCCGTTGTACGTGGCCCCCCAGCCCGTGGTGGAGGCATCCATGTAAACCACAACATGCCTGGAGATCTGCTTTAGGGGCACCCCTGCCCAGAGAAATGCAAGAGCTGACCCCGGGGTGAACTTGGACCCGGTGAGTGCTGCTCTTCCATGCCCACCTCGGGACTCTGCCATAAAGCCAGTGCTTGAGCGGTCTCATATGTAACAGACGGCAGTGCTGACCAGGCGTTTAGAAACCGTACAAGTGTGACTAGCGGAACCACAGCCGCACGAAGTGTGCAATCCACTCGACACAGGAACGACCACCGCTGAAGCACCGTCTCGCCAACACACAAAACTTCCGAGAGCATGCTGAACTCGTAGTTCACAGCAGACACGGTTGAGCAGAATGATACTAACATTTGGCTCTGAAGCGAAAAGCTGGTATGCACTGCACCTGCTGCCTTCTTATACTCACGCTGTGATTAGCGGCAGCTGGATGCAATAATTGCATGCCAAAGTGCACTGGCTCGTTTAATTTACACTCGAAGTAGATTGGTCTATCCAAGCGATATCCCATTTTGCGTCACTCGACGCCTGAAAGGGAACCATCAGTAGGAGGCAGCAAGTCTAGATACTTAATGACTGAGCCACTTGAATTGTTCATTCATCTGATTTATTCAAACAAGTGTGTTTGGGGTTGGGGCAGGGCAAAAGTATCAATTATTATATTATGTTATTATTAAATTAATTTAAACAATTATTTATGTATATGTGTGTATATCAAATTGTGTGTTTTCTGTGTAAAAAAATAAGGGTCATTTTTTGGCTTTGGACTGAAACAAAAAGCAGAAAAGCTTATGGAAAAATGCAAATTCATTCTCTCCCCATCTTTTCGCTTTTCGCCAGGAATATAGCCATTTCCCTGGTAACCGCAGTAAACAAAGCAGTGCACCACCTGATTTTGCAACTTGCAGTGCTCATATTTAATCAATTAAACCATAGCCTTTTGGAGTGTAAGCTGTATCTCAATTTACTTGTATATCTGTTTGTTTGCTGAGTCTTCTCCTTCCATCCCATTTTTACAGTGATTCTTTCCTTTCCGTGGTGCTACCCGATATCAATTGCATCACTGGGGTGTAGTTTGGCAGGCTTAGGGGGCAAATGGTTTGTGTGAGAGGGATGTATTTCATACAAGATCTGGCAACTGGGCAACCTTGGAATTTGTTGACGTGATTATAATATTTATACAAAAGCATTAGCACTCGTTAGCTTGTCATTAGCGTTTTCATTCGAACCTATCGCTGTTTTCTTTTCTCCTCTCCCTCGCTCCAGTTTTTCACAAGTTCATCAAACAACCGCAGTAAGAATTTTCATCAAGCACGGTGAGTAATGGCTTCTCCTATCATTGTTTCTTGCACCTCTTGCCACATGTACAGTTTATCTATCTCTGTCGCTGATGAGGGATTCACATGTGATGAATGCAGGGAAATAGTTAGGCTGACAGAGAAGATTTCAGTATTAGAGACACGCATCCAAACTTTAATTGAGGACAGTAAAAATGTTAGGGCTCTAGATACGGCTTTGGATGCGTCTAGCTCAGGGATTCCTGTACATTGTTCGGTTCCGGAAACAGAGCCACAGCAGCAGGGCAACTGGGTGACGGTGAGGCAGCGTAGTCGTGGGTCAAAACACCGCTCTTCTGTTCCGATCAAAACATTAAACAGGTTCTCCCCACTCAGTGATGCACCCACTGAGAAACCTGATGAAAGTGCTCTAGTTATTGGTGATTCTATTGTACGGAACGTAAATATAGAGACACCAGCCACCATAGTCAAATGTTTACCGGGAGCCAGAGCGCCTGACATCTTGGCAAATTTAAAAGTGCTGGCTAATGCTAAACGTAAATACAGTAAGATTGTTATTCATGCCGGCGCTAATGATGTTCGACTTCGCCAGTCGGAGATCACTAAAAATAACATTAAAGAGGTGTGTGAACTTGCAAGCACGATGTCAGACACTGTAATATGCTCTGGTCCCCTCCCTGCTTACCGTGGTGATGAGATGCATAGCAGATTGTCATCACTCAATGGCTGGATGTCTAAGTGGTGCCCACAGAATAACATAGGTTTCATAGACAATTGTACGAGCTTTTGGGGCAGACCTGACCTGTTTAAAAGAGATGGTCTTCATCCCTCCTGGGGTAGCGCCACTCTTCTCTCTAGAAATATGGCAAATAGTCTTAGTGTTTATACTTGACTAACTGGGGCCCAGGTCAGGAAGCAGACAGACTTTATATGTTACCCTTGGGAGATATCATCAGGAAACATGGTGTTAGCTTTCACTGTTATGCTGATGATACTCAGCTCTATATTTCTTCGCAGCCCGGTGAAACACACCAATTTGAAAAACTAATGGATTGCATAGTCGATATAAAAAAACTGGATGACGAGTAATTTCTTACTGCTAAATTCTGAAAAAAAAACAGAGGTGTTAATTATAGGACCTAAAAACTCTGCTTGTAATAACCTAGAACACTGTCTAAGACTTGACGGTTGCTCTGTCAATTCTTCGTCATCAGTTAGGAACCTAGGTGTGCTACTTGATCGCAATCTTTCCTTAGAAAGCCACGTTTCTAGCATTTGTAAAACTGCATTTTTCCATCTCAAAAATATATCTAAATTACGGCCTATGCTCTCAATGTCAAATGCAGAAATGTTAATCCATGCATTTATGACCTCAAGGTTAGATTATTGTAATGCTTTATTGGGTGGTTGTTCTGCACGCTTAGTAAACAAACTACAGCTAGTCCAAAATGCAGCAGCAAGAGTTCTTACTAGAACCAGGAAGTATGACCATATTAGTCCGGTCCTGTCAACACTGCACTGGCTCCCTATCAAGCATCGCATAGATTTTAAAATATTGCTTATTACTTATAAAGCCCTGAATGGTTTAGCACCTCAGAATTTGAATGAGCTACTTTTACATTATAATCCTCTACGTCCGCTACGTTCTCAAAACTCAGGCAATTTGATAATACCTAGAATATCAAAATCAACTGCAGGCGGCAGATCCTTTTCCTATTTGGCGCCCAAACTCTGGAATAACCTACCTAACATTGTTCGGGAGGCAGACACACTCTTGCAGTTTAAATCTAGATTAAAGACCCATCTCTTTAACCTGGCATACACATAACATACTAATATGCTTTTATTATCCAAATCCGTTAAAGGATTTTTAGGCTGCATTAATTAGGTAAACCGGAACCGGAAACACTTCCCATAACAACCTATGTACTTGCTACATTATTAGAAGAATGGCATCTACGCTAATATTTGTCTGTTTCTCTCTTGTTCCGAGGTCACCGTGGCCACCAGATCCAGTCTGTGTCCAGATCAGAGGGTCACTGCAGTCACCCGGATCCAGTACGTATCCAGACCAGATGCTGGATCAGCACCTAGAAAGGACCTCTACATCCCTGAAAGACAGCGGAGACCAGGACAACTAGAGCCCCAGATACAGATCCCCTGTAAAGACCTTGTCTCAGAGGAGCACCAGGACAAGACCACAGGAAACAGATGATTCTTCTGCACAATCTGACTTTGCTGCAGCCTGGAATTGAACTACTGGTTTCGTCTGGTCAGAGGAGAACTGGCCCCCCAACTGAGCCTGGTTTCTCCCAAGGTTTTTTTCTCCATTCTGTCACCGATGGAGTTTCGGTTCCTTGCCGCTGTCGCCTCTGGCTTGCTTAGTTGGGGACACTTCATCTACAGCGATATTGTTGACTTGATTGCAAATAAATGCACAGACACTATTTAACTGAACAGAGATGACATAACTGAATCCAATGATGAACTGCCTTTAACTATCATTTTTGCATTATTGACACTGTTTTCCTAATGAATGTTGTTCAGTTGCTTTGGCGCAATGTATTTTGTTTAAAGCGCTATATAAATAAAGGTGACATTGACATTGACATTGACAGACTGGCTAAACCGACCGTCTGCTAGCTGCCTCCCATCACAGAGGTCGGTTAATTCTCAGCACATAGAGACTCTTTCACCTAGATATCACACTATAGAGACTGTGTCTGTTCCCCGAACTAGAAAATACAAAAAACGTCCAAACCAAGTTAAGATTAATAATTTAATTGAGGTTCAACAAATAAAAAACAGAAGCAATATGGATAAACAAATGATAAAGCTTGGCTTATTGAATATCAGATCCTTTTCTACAAAAACACTTTTTGTAAATAATATGATCACTGATCATAATATAGATGTACTCTGTTTGACAGAAACCTGGCTAAAACCTGATGATTACATTATTTTAAATGAGTCCACCCCCCAAGATTACTGTTATAAACATGAGCCACGTCTAAAAGGCAAAGGTGGAGGTGTTGCTTCAATTTATAACAACGTTTTCAGGATTTCTCAGAGGGCAGGCTACAAGTATAACTCGTTTGAAGTAATGGTACTTCATATAACATTATCCAAAGAAACAAATGTTAATGATAAATCCCCTGTTATGTTTGTACTGGCTACTGTATACAGGCCACCAGGGCACCATACAGACTTTATTAAAGAGTTTGGTGATTTTACATCCGAGTAAGTTCTGGCTGCAGATAAAGTTTTAATAGTTGGTGATTTTAATATCCATGTTGATAATGAAAACGATGCATTGGGATCAGCATTTATAGACATTCTGAACTCTATTGGTGTTAGACAACACGTTTCAGGACCTACTCATTGTCGAAATCATACTCTAGATTTAATACTGTCACATGGAATTGATGTTGATGGTGTTGAAATTATTCAGCCAAGTGATGATATCTCAGATCATTATTTAGTTCTTTGCAAAATTCATGTAGCCAAAATTGTAAATTCTACTTCTTGTTACAAGTATGGAAGAACCATCACTTCTAACACAAAAGACTGCTTTTTAAGTTATCTTCCTGATGTATCCAAATTCCTTAGCATATCCAAAACCTCAGAACAACTTGATGATGTAACAGAAACTATGGACTCTCTCTTTTCTAGCACTTTAAATAAAGTTGCTCCTTTACGCTTAAGGAAGGTTAAGGAAAACAGTTTGACACCATGGTATAATGAGCATACTCGCACCCTAAAGAGAGCAGCACGAAAAATGGAGCTCAGCTGGAGGAAAACAAAACTAGAGGTATTTCGTATTGCTTGGCGGGAAAGTAACATATCCTACAGAAAAGCATTAAAAACTGCTAGATCCGATTACTTTTCTTTTCTTTTAGAAGAAAACAAACATAACCCCAGGTATTTATTCAATACAGTGGCTAAATTAACGAAAAATAAAGCCTCAACAAGTGTTGACATTTCCCAACACCACAGCAGTAATGACTTTATGAACTACTTTACTTCTAAAATCGATACTATTAGAGATAAAATTGCAACCATTCAGCCGTCATCTACAGTATCACATCAGACAGTGCACTATAGACCCCCTGAGGAACAGTTCCACTCATTCTCTACCATAGGAGAGGAAGAATTGTATAAACTTGTTAAATCATCTAAACCAACAACATGTATGTTAGACCCTATACCATCTAAGCTCCTGAAAGAGGTGCTTCCAGAAGTCATAGATCCTCTTCTGACTATTATTAATTCCTCATTGTCATTAGGACATGTCCCCAAAACCTTCAAACTGGCTGTTATTAAGCCTCTCATCAAAAAACCACAACTTGACCCCAAAGAACTAGTTAATTATAGACCAATCTCGAATCTCCCTTTTCTGTCCAAGATACTAGAAAAGGTGGTATCCACACAATTATATTCCTTCTTAGAGAAAAATGGTATATGTGAGGATTTCCAGTCAGGATTTAGACCATATCATAGTACTGAGACTGCTCTTCTTAGAGTTACAAATGATCTGCTCTTATCATCTGATCGTGGGTGTATCTCTCTATTAGTTTTATTGGATCTTAGTTCTGCGTTTGACACAATTGACCACAACATTCTTTTGCATAGACTTAAATACTTTGTTGGCATCAGTGGAAGTGCATTAGCATGGTTTAAATCGTACTTATATGACCGCCATCAGTTCGTAGCAGTGAATGAAGATGTATCCTATCGATCACAAGTGCAGTATGGAGTACCTCAAGGCTCAGTACTAGGGCCACTACTCTTCACGCTTTATATGTTACCCTTGGGAGATATCATCAGGAAACATGGTGTTAGCTTTCACTGTTATGCTGATGATACTCAGCTCTATATTTCTTCGCAGCCCGGTGAAACACACCAATTTGAAAAACTAACGGATTGCATAGTCGATATAAAAAACTGGATGACGAGTAATTTCTTACTGCTAAATTCAGAAAAAACAGAGGTGTTAATTATAGGACCTAAAAACTCTGCTTGTAATAACCTAGAACACTGTCTAAGACTTGATGGTTGCTCTGTCAATTCTTCGTCATCAGTTAGGAACCTAGGTGTGCTACTTGATCGCAATCTTTCCTTAGAAAGCCACGTTTCTAGCATTTGTAAAACTGCATTTTTCCATCTCAAAAATATATCTAAATTACGGCCTATGCTCTCAATGTCAAATGCAGAAATGTTAATCCATGCATTTATGACCTCAAGGTTAGATTATTGTAATGCTTTATTGGGTGGTTGTTCTGCACGCTTAGTAAACAAACTACAGCTAGTCCAAAATGCAGCAGCAAGAGTTCTTACTAGAACCAGGAAGTATGACCATATTAGCCCGGTCCTGTCAACACTGCACTGGCTCCCTATCAAGCATCGCATAGATTTTAAAATATTGCTTATTACTTATAAAGCCCTGAATGGTTTAGCACCTCAGTATTTGAATGAGCTCCTTTTACATTATAATCCTCTACGTCCGCTACGTTCTCAAAACTCAGGCAATTTGATAATACCTAGAATATCAAAATCAACTGCAGGCGGCAGATCCTTTTCCTATTTGGCGCCCAAACTCTGGAATAACCTACCTAACATTGTTCAGGAGGCAGACACACTCTTGCAGTTTAAATCTAGATTAAAGACCCATCTCTTTAACCTGGCATACACATAACATACTAATATGCTTTTATTATCCAAATCCGTTAAATGATTTTTAGGCTGCATTAATTAGGTAAACCGGAACCGGAAACACTTCCCATAACAACCTATGGACTTGCTACATCATTAGAAGAATGGCATCTACGCTAATATTTGTCTGTTTCTCTCATGTTCCGAGGTCACCGTGGCCACCAGATCCAGTCTGTGTCCAGATCAGAGGGTCACTGCAGTCACCCGGATCCAGTACATATCCAGACCAGATGGTGGATCAGCACCTAGAAAGGACCTCTACATCCTTGAAAGACAGCGGAGACCAGGACAACTAGAGCCCCAGATACAGATCCCCTGTAAAGACCTTGTCTCAGAGGAGCACCAGGACAAGACCACAGGAAACAGATGATTCTTCTTCACAATCTGACTTTGCTGCAGCCTGGAATTGAACTACTGGTTTCGTCTGGTCAGAGGAGAACTGGCCCCCCAACTGAGCCTGGTTTCTCCCAAGGTTTTTTTCTCCATTCTGTCACCGATGGAGTTTCGGTTCCTTGCCGCTGTCGCCTCTGGCTTGCTTAGTTGGGGACACTTCATCTACAGTGATATTGTTGACTTGATTGCAAATAAATGCACAGACACTATTTAACTGAACAGAGATGACATAACTGAATCCAATGATGAACTGCCTTTAACTATCATTTTTGCATTATTGACACTGTTTTCCTAATGAATGTTGTTCAGTTGCTTTGACGCAATGTATTTTGTTTAAAGCGCTATATAAATAAAGGTGACATTGACATAATGAGGTTTGTGCTATTCAAATTACCTGAGTTTTACCGGAGGCAAATGAAGCAAAAATATAAAATACACCCAGTGGGAATTTTTAATAGAAATATAAAAAAATATGGGAGTAGTATAGAAAAATATTCAAACAGGATTACAGCGGCATAGAATGGTAAAATACGGGTAATCCCGGGAAAAAACGAGAGGGTTGACGGGTATGCAAGGTAAGGCAAGAAAAGTTTATTTACATAGCACATTTCATACACAATGGTAATTCAAAGTGCTTTACAGAAAAGAAAAGAAAAGAAAATAAAAATTCTAATAATAAAAATCACAATAATAAAACAAGGAATTTAAAAACGTTTAAAATTATTAAAAATAATAATATTACACAAGAAATGGATCAAAAGTTTTCAGAACATCATCATGCAAACAGCTTGCAGTGCTAGAGTTGCTAACTGTCTTAAAATGACAGCTGTCAGTGTGAAAGCCTTGTCGCGAGATGTTTTTGATAAATTTTGTTCACAGATGGACCATTATTGAAGTGGGACTTGAATATGCCATGGAGTGATATATAAAATATATTAAAATAAATATGCAAAAATACAGATCTCAATGCAAATGGGAGAAGCCTCATGTTACAGTTGTCAGGATCGCAATGACAACATCCAGGATCCACATTGTCCATGTACCGCAATGTATGATTAAATTAATTTACATGTAACCAGTTTAATATGGGGAGGCACTGAAATAAAGACCTTTGTTTATGTATTTTTGACTTACACTGTATGATGTGAAAATAGTTCGCTAATTAGGTTTGAAAGTTAGCATGGACTCATTAACTTAACATTAGCTAGTTTTAGCCAAATATACCTTGCTGAAGAACAAGATGACATTAATGTTCTGCTTGAAGAGATGAAAACTGTAACTTAATGAGAGTGTGACAACCAGAAAATAAAAATGTTCATCTTCATTGGGATTGGGGTCGAATACTTAGGCACATTTTGCTCTGTTATGGTTGGGTTTAGGAAATGGAATAAAATACATTCAATTGTCCATCCTTTCAGAATACCTGGAATCAGAGTTACAAGTACCCCTGGCTCATTTTCCATTTTTGTAGCATAAACACCATCAAACCAATGAAAGCTTCAGATCTTCCAATGTTTCTCTACGGCGATGAAACCTTAAAGATGTTTGAGTTCCGGTCCCCATGCAACTGATACTCAACTGCCATTGGCTCATCTGCATTCGAGGGGAAGGGTTTACTGATTGGTCAGTTTCTTCCAAATATCTATATTAAAATAAACTCCTGTTTCACGTGTTGTTTTGCATCATTCCCATTCCTCTTCTCAGAGTTGTGGTCAGCTCGTGTAGTGTGTGGCCTCCTGTTGTGGATCATTTACATAGTGTAATGTGTGAACAACACAATGACTTCAAGACAGACAGCAAGTCATGTAGTCTGAACAGTACAGCAATCTGCTGAAGTTTAAAGTCGTGTAGTCTGAACTAGGCATCACATGTGCTGAAAAGTGAACCCAAAACATTTTGATTGTGACCTTGTGGTTAGCTGCAATATACTGTAGGTCACAAATCTCACCCTCTTCATATAAACAAATGGGACGTAAGCTATACTAAAAATCGAATTACACCTCAATTATTTTGTAAGCTATACTAAAAATCTAATTACACCTCTATTTTTTCCCCCCCAGAGATGATTTCCATCACATTAAGTAGGTCTTATCAAATGGGGTGTGGCATCATGATTGTGAGCTTGTTTTTGTGTCTCAAGCTTGTCAAATAACGCATCGGTCCAAGATGACAGCGACCATACTTCGGACTTCACTTCCATGGTTGGCGTCACACAAAGATTCCGCTGGAAAGATTTTCATTCATGAAATATCAAATACTGACAATATTGTGTCTAAACTGTAAAAGTCAGCTTGAACCAGAAGTTTGCTACCTACTTAAGTATTACAATATATTTTCAAATGAATCACAATTTTGAATAGAGTGTGGAGTTTTATTTTAGTGAACCTCATCTCCATCTTTTGCTGCTAGCAATCTAATCATTAGTGGGGAGTGGTTGAACATATTCTGTCCAAACCATTATACTGACATAAAGCGTCACTCTTGTTTAAGTGTTTGCTTACTGTTTCCATTGTGAACAACCATGTTGCTGGCAATTGCGGACACTACTACTGTTATATTGATGGTTATGAGTAAATTGTAATGGATTAGCTAGCTTAAATATATGTGGAGTGGTGTTAACTTGATTACGCATGTTTTATCATTTATAAAGAACAGCTGTGTAACCTTGCCACAATAAGCCATTCAATGCTGACCACACACCAAAAAGCAATGGATGAGGGCATCTCTACTCAGAAATAGGAAATACAATTTCCCAGTTATACCAGATGAATCAGACATTAAATGGAAATCTTTCTTTCCTGCAAACAAGTCTTCTTTATGTCCAAGTGTCATGTAATGATAGCAACAAGTTTCTCCACAGTGCAGGCTAATAATAGGACAGAAACAGTATGACCACTAATATGGACACGGCTTGGTAGAAGATCCAGTCTGGGAAACCCCCCCAGCACCCAAACCCCCGCACCCCAACCCCCACCACCACATACACATACACGCTCCACTTATGCTCTAGAGAACCGCTCTAGAGTACTGTATAAACTGGATAAGTGCAACAACACAGAGAATGATTACACATAAACACTCTCATATCCGCGCACACCTAAGCAGAGATCCTCCGCTTCAGGTAAATAACAGCTAAAATCTAAATGCCCATTTGGAGAGGGAGCTTTCAAGATCTCAAGAGGTTATATGCGTCATCTAGAGAGTTTACCAGGAAACAAAATGGGGGAAAAAAACAACAACAACAAAAAACATCTAAATTAATGCACAGAGAAAGCTATTAGCAGCATAAAATCCATTCTACCTTTCTCTTAGTGTAGTTCTGTTATAAACACATACAACAGATAGACACTGTACTTGATCTTGTACTTATGGCATACTGCACATCAAACCTCAATTGTCCAGGCTGAGAAAAATAGTAATAGTTTACTTCCATGGTTGCAACTAGACTTGCAACTAGCTAGCAGTGCTCATTCCAATGCTGTTTCTAAACCAAAATAAGCCTTGTCTTCAGCATTAGACACTAATCTTCAAGCAGAAAAGACTAGCACTGCTGATGTTACACAAAAATATCAAGGTGCTTGTTGAGGCTTATTGGCCAGAGCCGATGCTAAATTATACTCATGTATATTTACAACAAGTCAGATTAAACATGATCAAAGAATGTCCAACATGCAAAGCATTATTGCTGCAGTCACATTTAAAAAATAAAAAAATATAAAATCATGGAGACAGTATCTGTCAACAAGAATGGGTCATTTAATGATGTATAGCAAAAAATAAGACTGCATGACAGTTACTTTGAATGAAATGTTGGTGGCACACATGCTTAGATGGCAGACATGCTCTTTCTTGAAAAGGAAGCAAATAAATGACAGAGTTTGCAGATTTCATATCAGATTGCTGCACTGCCACAGGCACAAACATTTTTAGTAAATGATTGATTGATTGATTGATTGATTGTGTTGGAGGTATTTTATTTATTTATTTATTTTTTTACTTTTGTTCGGTAAAATAATTGTATTTATTTAAATAAATGTATATATGAATACTAGAGTAATGGCTAATGAAAAAAAAAATATTGTCTATTACAGTCTAATACAATGGTAAAACAACATTAATTGTTGATATAAGACATATTTAAGAGACATACAGTAACTCATATCTCTGAACAGTACTGTAGTAAAGCAATAAGCTCCAAGAAAACACCAATTTAGAACAGCTAAGGGGTGTTTTATATATATATCTATATCTATCTATCTATCTATCTATCTATCTATCTATATATATATATATATATATATATATATATATATATATATATATATATATATATATATATTCCTAAGGTCCCCATAAATCCCAGAAAGAAGGGTTTATCAGCTTACTTTTAGGTCCAGTTTTGTCCCCTAACTTTAGCAAAAGTAAACACACACACACATCCCCTGTCAATCCAACCAACAGCATAATGAAATGCCATTCTTGTACGCAAACACATGGGAGAGGTGCAGACTGACTTGTCCAGGCATCCTCCATAAAACTTGTCGCATTACTTTTACCCGCTTCTGTTCCTTCCCACTTTTTATTTACTCTGCCATATATTTTAGCTACAAACACATTCATCGCTTCCCTGTGGATTTCACTGCCACCCATATCTCCCTTCTCCATAAGCAACAGCTTCAGAGAAGGATTATTCCAACACCTTATTTAGTGTCTATTCTCTCCCTCCTGTTAATTCATAATGCTGCTCAAATCTCTAAGGCGAACTTCCCTGTCAGTTTCTTATTCGTATTCCTCTTAAACTCCCCAATGACAAACCTCTCTGCCGTATCCGAGCAGCATAATTAGCACTTCAATTCGATCGTGGCTGTTCGGAGACCAGAGAAATATATTGTGTTTGAAACAAAGGGTGGTAGAGTGGCTGTGTACATTTCTAACAAGTAATAATGTCTTGCAATTACCAGCCTTGTGGTAATGCCGTAATGCCACCTGTTGACACGGCTGCATAATCAGTGACTCTCCCTGGTCTTTGGCAAATGGACATCACAGGGAGCACTTAGAGTATACTTAATGGAGCATGCGTGACCCTGGAAACACAATTACAAATGTAAACTGATTTCCATAGCTCTGTGTATGACAGCCAATGGAGCTAGCATTAATCCTAATGGCGTTCCCCGCATAGGAAATCATCCCGAATTTTCGTAACCTTTCTCCTGCCATGCAAATGCATGTTAGGAAACATTACGCTAGCCAAAAAGGTTAGTTGGAAGCATATGCGAAATAGATAAGAACCTGAAAAGCTGTTTAATCATATCAGATGTTCGTCCTACTAAGCTAATGGCCGGTATTTTTGGGGTTTGGTTTTATTTATTTTTTTTTTTTTTGCACTAGCTTCAGGAGGGAGAGAGAACCCTGCAAGTTTTTTGTAATAGTTTTAATCTGCCAAATTATTAATCTGTGATCATAACTGGCCATTAATAATTGAGCTAGCACACGTCAGAGTTCTTTGCTTCTTGATGGAAGTGTGTAATGAATGCTCTGTGAGAGGGAAAGGGCCTTTCTGTTCCCATGGAGATTCTAACGGAACATATAAAAAAAAAGTGGAAGGTGGAACACGAAAAGAATAAGCAAGAATAAAGAAGCATTACAAACTTGCTATATGCTCATTCTGGATCAATCAATCTTGTCTCCCTCCTGCTCCCTCCGCACCTCAGTGAGCGGCATGAAAGGAAGCATATTTTGGTAAGTAATAATGTTGTTGTAAGATAGCGGAAATGAAAAAGAAGGACAAATACATTTCATCAAAAAGCAATAAACTGGAAGTTAAATGGCATCTGAGAGGACTGCCAAATGAAAACACACATATAAAATATCAGAAAGTATATCGGTGACAGGGAACAAATTAATAACATACAAATAATATCTGCCTGTGTATTAACTCCTTCACTGTCAATTGTGAAGAAAAAAAAAACCTTTATGCTGGATTGAGGCTTTTGAGGAGGCGACTGGGGATGTGTTTCATATTCAAAATCCAGTTGAAGTTACATAAATACAGACTCAAACGATTGATACAGAACATGAAAAATGACAAGGGTAATGAACTATCCTGACACTGCAGGACAACACGTTACTAGACATGAAAACAAAATCAACAACAACTGTTTAAATAAACCTGGCAAATGCTCAAACAACACAGGTGTAATTATTCAGGCCCCAGTGCATGCTGGGAAGAATTTTTTTTTTTCTCAGTGTAACTTTTGTCAGCCTTATTTGATTCATTTTTCTTATGTAATGAAAACATTACAGTGACATTTGCCCACACACACTCACACAAAACTATTCATGAAGCTCTGCTCACCAGTACTGACAGGTCTGCAAACCAAAACTAGCCCATTGATCTCAAATAACAAAACTCAAATATGCTACTCCCATACATAACATACATATTTTACAGTCATTGTTATTCATCAAACAATATTTCTACTTGAAAATCACTATATAGTAGTAATCATACTGTAAACATAGTCATAAGCCCTATTCGGATGGTAATTGTTTCTCAGGGGTACGTAAGTGATTTTCACCATTTACAGGGGGTAGTCTGTGATTTAATTGCCATCCAAATCACGATGTCTGTGTTTTTCTCTCACCACCCCTGTAAAAATTCCCGGCGGAAGTACCTACTGTTTTTTGACAAACACCAAGGTCGTGTGGTAATTTAATTGCCGTCCAAATCCACATCACTGGGCCAGGTTTACAAGAAGAAATCAATTCAAAATTCAGTGCTTAAACCCTTTTTGAGCACTCCCAAACACCGTAAGCTACGTTAACTGTTGTCCTTCAGTGTAATTTGCATAAAATATTTATTTCTGAAATACTGGAAAGTATTTAAAAGAACAATACTTCATAACTGGGAGCAGAAAGGGAAGGAAAAGCATGCAAACATTTGAAATGGGTTTTTATTATGGAAGCACCAGTTAGCCTATGCAATACAGTTTTAAAATGTGTATTATAAACGGATATATATATGCTATATAACTATATCACATTTAATTATGTACAACTGTAGTGCGTCTAGATTGAAATAATCAAATAATAGATAGGATTATATATTATAAAATATTTTTGGAATAATAAGAATACATTTTATATGATAATAAATATTTTTAAATACATCTTACACAATAAGAAGAATGCATTTTGTAAATTTTATTTACAACTGACAATTATGTGAATGGTCACATGAGCAGCGCATTACCATGTTTATAGGATCACAGAACTCACTCTTCCTCTTTGAACTGATCGCCATCCGAATCAATGAGTTTTATCACTGAGGTGATATGTAAATTTATTTTGAGAAACAATTACCGTCCGAATCGGGCTATAAGAAACATAATAGGTGTTAAAATTATCTCTACTAGTTTGAAAAGAAAAGTTTGAATCCCTAAAGTTTGAAAGAATATAAACTATTACACACATATATATATATATATGCACATGGTTTGTGGGTGTATTATGAGGTGAGTAGAAAAGAAACTGGGAGAGGAAAATGTTAGGCGAAACAGTAGACATGATAGCATGTCCTTGGGATTAGAGAGCATGCTGTGGTCTCAGCGGAGATGTCTAATGTTGTGCATCATCAAGGCGCTGTGGAGTAGAGGAGAGCAGAGAACCCGTGGGGCCCAGTGTTTAATACCCCTTAACCGCTTCACTAGCAGCAGCTACAGAACCCTTAGGACCAGCACACACACACACACACACAGCACAGGCAGGCATGTCAATGAGCCACACACAGCCATACACTTTCTCACACACACATACACACACACACACACACAATCAGAGAAAAATATACACACATTCTCCGGAAGGATTGTATACACATAGTGAGTGAAGTGGTGAATGCATGAACAAATGAATCAGTGAATTAATCAGAGTCTGTAATATAGATTTTAATTTTCTACCATCAATCTGCCCCTTGGGCTGAATACTGCACGCTCTTGTACAACAGCAGTCTCATGCTGTGCTTTCACATAGTGTTTTTGCTGTGTAACCAAACTGTAACATAACTATAGCATAACTTCCTGGCCTATTTCATTTAATACAATTGTGTCTGTCCCATATTTCATTTAATAATGACTATAAATTATACAACTGTAATCAGTAGTTGGCCATTGAGTTAGATCACATTTACATCCAGATGGTAATAAATATACTTAGAAAAGGCATGAAACTCCAAACTGGAGCTATAAACTGCTTAAAAAATCTGAATTCAGATTTGCTGAATAGAGTCACCTTTATAGTGGTTTTAACAATACATATTGTGTCAAAACACTTTACAGTATTAAATAGGACAATGACAATAGTAAACACTCTAAATTTAGTCAAAGGCAGTTCATCATTGAATTCAGTGATGTCGTCATCCAGCTCAGTTCATTTTAAATTGTATCTGTGAAATCGAGTCGATGATATCATTGGATATTAAGTGTCCCCAACTAAGCAAGCCAGAGGCGACAGCGGCAAGGAACCTAAACTCCAATGGTGACAGAATGGAGAAAAAAAACTTGGGAGAAACCAGGCTCAGTCGGGGGTGCGGGGGTGGATGGAGGGGGTTGGCAGTTCTCCTCTGGCCAGATGAAACCAGCAGTTCAATTCCAGGCTGCAGCACATTGTGCAGAGGACTCTGGTTCCTGTGGTCTTGTCCCGGTGGCCGTCTAGGAGACAACGTCTTTACTGAGGATCTGTCTCTGGGGCTCATCTAGTTGTCCTTGTTTCTGCAGAAATTCAGGGGTGTCGAGGTCATCTCTAGGAGCTGATCCACTGGGGTGGATATGGGTATGTACTGGATCCGGGTGACTGCAGTGACCATCTGATCTGAATACAGATTGGATCTAGTGGCTACAGTGACCTTGGAATAAGAAAGAAACAGACTTATATTAGCGTAGATGCCATTCTTCTAACAATGTAGCAAGTACATTGTGTGTTATTGGAAGTATTCCCAGTTCCATGCAGCCTTAAAATACTTTAACGGATTTGATTATTAGAAATGTGTTAGTGTGTTATGTATGTGTTTTATATAGTGCCATCACTTTGCATGCCGCACCTCAAAACTAGCATTTTTGTTTTCTTTTTTGGTCCCATTAGGTGGCCTTAACTACTATGTACATACATACATACATACATACATACATACATAAATGCACTTATTGTGTTCCTATTGTATTGCAAAACACTTTTGCCACGATTGAGATGGGATATGGTAAGGTTAGATATCGGTTTGGTGGTATGGGTAGTTTTAATGGTGAGTTAAGATGTAAGGGATGTGTCAACAGTGTAATTATAAATGTAATTACATAAATTACTTATCAATGTAATTACATGCAGTCATTTTTTAAACTATTAGTAATATGTAAAAATGTATGCATACAATAAGTGTATTGTATCAAGTGATCAGTTTAAATGTAAGTGCATAATAGCTAAGGATCAATGTCAGACTCTGTTCCGTGTTTTGTGTTTGTTTTTATCTCTGTTACCCAGTTTCTGTCCTGCACAAATTCATAATAATATGTCCAAGGTGTTTCCTAAATTGTTTCATTAATCCCAGGTGTTCCTCATTCTCCCCCCATTAAGTCCTGTATATATGTGTTGCCAGGCGAGCCAGCTCCATCGAGGGGGAAACCCTTATGACGCTGTTCCAGATTGGGATAACTTACCATTTTCCCATGGAGCTCCCAGACACCACCAACCTTAGAAGGAGGCAGACATCCATTGTCTGGAGAGCCTCCAATCCAGATCCGGGACCCATCTGCCGCCAGTTCCCAAGTTAAGCCCGCCGCCATACGTGGCTCACCCATGCCCAACGAACATTAATATGGCAAGTCCAACAAACATTAATATGGCAAGCCTAACAAACATTTATGCAGCAAGCCTGCCAGCCCCAAAGCTCCCTCCAGTGCCCACTCCTCAAAAGCGCCTTCCTGGGCGCCATCCAGGGCCCGCTCCTCAAAAGCACCTTCCAGAGCACCCTCCAGGGCCCAGTCCTCGAAAGCGCCTTCCCGAGCTCCCTCCAGTGCCTTCTCCTCATAAGCGCCTTCCAGAGCATCCTCAAGTTCTCTCTCCTACAGAGCTCGCTCAAATGTCTTTCTCCATTGTTGGCCCAGACAACGCCTTTTCCCCACAATCCAGAAGAGAAAACTAGGGGTGAGGAGAAGGGTGTTGGCTCAGGCCCCAGAGTTCGCTCCAGTGTTGGCCCAGGCCCCCAAGTTTGCTCCAGTGTTGGCCCATGTCCAGAGCATAGTACACAGAGGGGTCCTGTTCCCCCATAAAGCCCAGGGATGGCTCCGGATCCCCTCGGAGGGCTCTCGGAGGGCTCCAGGCCCCGAGTACCACCCTTTAATTTTCCCCCATTTTTTTTTATTTTTAGGGGGGTGCTGATTTTGAACATTAGAACATTTCTTATTATTGTCAATGTTAAAAACATATGACATATCAAGTGTCAGTATATTATACTATGTGAATGTCAGGCAAATGATGCTGTGAGGTCTTAACGTTACAGCTTGTATAAATAAATATGTATTTATGAGTCAAAATTATAGATTTTTTTTTAAGCCAAAAATCATTAGGATATTGAGTAAAGCTAATATTCCATAAGATATTTTCCTACCATGAATATATCAAAACTTAATTTTTGATTAGTAATATTCATTACTAAGAACGTCATTTGAACAACTTTAAAGGCGATTTTCTCAGTATTTTTTTTTATTTTTTATTTATTTTTTTGCACCCTCAGATTCCAGATTTTCAAATAGTTGTATCAAGGTGTCCTTGTTTCACGTTAAATGTACTTACTATTAAAATAACAATAAATGATGCATAATTAAATGCAAGTAACCTTAAACCAAACCCTAATCCTAAATCGGTAGCACTTTATTTTACAATCCTGTTCCCCATGTACATACTATGTACTTATTATAGTAATTACAATAACTATGTAATAACTAGGTACTAACCCTGAACCTACCCCTAAACCTAACCCTACCCCATGTAGTTACCTTGTATTACCAGAAATTTCTTAGATAAATACATTGTAAGTACACTATAAGTACACGTAAGTACACGTACTGTAAAATAAAGTGCAACCCCTAAATCTAACCAAATAGTAAGTACATGTAGTTTCGCAAGTGAATTTAAAACATTTATTTGAGCCCCGGTGTGAGTTTTTTTTTAGGCAACGGTTATTTTAGCATGTACCGCCTTATTGTTTCCATGGCATCCATCATGCTTGTCATGTGACACAATGCAGCCACAATAGATCTGTATGACACATGGATCGATTTTATTTAGTTTTCCTGTTTTATTCAAAATATTCACAAACATGCTCACTATATAATGCAATATCTGATATTCCCATTCTGAAATATGTGCGAGCAAATCTATTTGGTAATTTAAACACTTTTACATCAACAGTGTTAGTTGATCTACACCGGGAGATGGGCGCCGCAATGTTAGTTCTAACTGAATCCATCCTCTCCTCCCGAAACACGTTAAAGTAGAGTATGTCTCCGTTAAACTGGGAGAAGATCAGAGTACACAATCTGAATATGATATAAAAAAAAAAAACATGTGGTCACATTATATTTGTAGGGATCAATATTGCCGTTTCCGTAGACATAAGTGTGTATTTTACAAACTGTAAATGTATGGTTTTGCTAGAACTTATGTGTATTTAAATGTCTGAAACCTTAAATAAGCATTCTATCGTATGCGTTAAAGGGTTAATATCACTCAATAAACGTATAATTAACTGTAACAAGAAAAAAAGTATAACCAAATATTACTAATATAAATGTTTTATCCTATGAAACATTCACGGACACTGATCAGCAGTTACAGACAGCTTTATCCTGGATCAGAAAGCAGCAGGCTGTGGATTGTGTGAGATATAGTGCATGTATCTGTACGTTAGCAACCGAGAGTGCTCTTACTGTACATCCGTTTGAGGATGCTTAGCACATCAAGCACACCTGTAGAGCTGTGATTGGCTGCAGCATGTAATTTTAGCACCACAAGCACCAAACACAATTGCAGAAACAATGAGAGCTTCAAACAGGTTTCCCAAACACTTCTATTCGGGACAGACAGGTAGTCATCAGACTGAGCCAGTAGTTCAAACAAATGGAGCAAATGTGTTTTTTTTTTTTTTTTACTGAGACCTTTGCAATTAATTTACTTATAGGTGTATATTCATTCACATTTAGCAGGCAAAAATAAAGTATATATATATATATATATATATATATATATATATATATATATTATGGGTGTAACGGTACGTGTATTCGTACCGGACCGTTTCGGTACAGGGCTTTCGGTACGGTGCATGTGCATTTTCGTGTTTCCAAACGAACATATTAAGTGGCGGAAGTCTCCGCATTCAGCGCAAATCCCACCCTGCAGCTGATTCTAAAGCCGGTGACACACTGGCTGCGTGGCATGAGCGTGGCGTTTCTGCTGGGTGTGAGTTGCGTGATAGCTGCTTCGCGTTTTCTGTGTCTTTACACACCAGAATCGTGCCTGACATGGCGATGGTGCGCTGCTCCTTTTGTAGATGACATAGATGGAGGCCGCTGACAGACCAGGATCTTGTCTTCACGACAACAATATCTATACTTCATGTTGAGCATAAATATAAAGCCTACTGATAAAGGACACCGTCAACAGTATTGACGGCAAAATAGACTATGTTTGACAGGTGCAATATGCCAGTGTGTCACCAAGGTTTTCAAAAGGCATCACGCGAGTGTGAACATCACTACGACTAGGAAAAAAAACGATTATAATTCAAACGCAGCTCCCGTCGGCATTTAAACAGACCTTTGCTCTTAATTCCGATCGGACCAACGCAATAACGAAATCTGAGCAGGTCTAAAAACTGAAAGTGTTGATGCTGCACTTTACACTTTGGAAAAGTTATATTATATATTTTTTAAATATGAGCAGACCTACAAGCTGGGATTGGTAATGCTGCACTGTAATCATAGTTATTTATTTATATTTTTCATTTTATTTTATTATATGATATTGGTTTGAGACTGAGAGTATTTTATTTAGTGGAGAACTTTGCAGCAGTATTTTATTTCTTATTCTTTTTTTTATTGTATATATATTTTATTAAAAATTATTTTAAAAAAGAGTGTAAACAAATTGTAAAAATGTTTTTATAGTAATAAACAAACTGCAGTTTAATGTTTGCATTTCTTTTCCTTACTGTACCGAAAATGAACCGAACCGTGACTTTAAAAACGAGGTACATACCGAACCATGATTTTTGCGTACCGTTACACCCCTAATATATATATATATATATATATATATATATATATATATATATATATATATATATATACACACACAAGAACGTTAATACAGTTCCCAGAAATAATTTACAATCTTTTGGTACAGATCATAATGTGTGTGAGAAATCTGTCATCTGCAGCAAAGTATTAGGAACTACGATAAATTGCATGCAGCAATTTTAATGTAACTGTCACCACTATCCTGAGCTGACAGAAAGCCTTTCTTCCATACCTTTACTCATAGGCTGTATTTAAATATGTATGAAAGTACTCGCAGTGCTCTACTCATTAGTTCTTATAATGCAGAGGCTGTGCTAAAATCGACTGACTGCTTGACATCTGACCAATGATTTAGCAATTAGATTTTTTTGTAGAACGTTATGTATTCTTGTAATATGAAAGGTAAAATTAATTGCATTTTATTTAAGCAGTGTCTATTCACACTATTATCTGTTATTTTCAGTGTTCCCTTTAACACATATTGCATGTTACTTGTATTTATGAAACACTTTTTGTGAATAGCACCTTTTACTATTTACACTTAATCTAAGCAAGATGCTACATTCAGTACAATATTCAGCTGCATTTCCAGTTGATGTAACTATACAAATATAACTATTTTGCAGACATTTTAAATAGACCACCTAGGAAAGTCTGATTGCACATGCATTTTAGTCATCTTGTGTTATCTACTTTTTACTCTAATTTAGAAAATTGCAACAGCAGAAAGCAGAATGGAGTGATAGGGAGAGGAAGAGAGATGTGCTTTCACTGTAAAAAGCTCTTAATTGTTAGCTTCCTGTTTTTCAGCCTTTTGGACAGTTCACCTCAGGGCAGACATCTCTCACGATCTGATTCACTGGCAATATCCTTATAATTGCTATTACTGGATGTCCGATCTTCGGAAAATAAACAACTTTTTGATGACCTGATGAACTCATTAAATTGTCAGTAATAAATATTGTAATAAATCCAGAGACATCCTGGACATGTCTATTTGTTTATATATTAATCATTATTTACAGTACAACTAGAAAATCAGTTTGTTGACTCATGTGCCTTCCACATATAAGCAGCAGCAACAACAACATGGTGTTGGTGATATAGTAGAAATTATGTTTTAGTTGCATTTTAAGGTTAATAAATGTGTACCTCATCACATAAGCATTAAACTGCAAACTCCATATGGTGGGACCGAGCTGCACTATGTAAATTGCAGTCTTCAGGATTGAGCGCTGAGAGCAGTTTGTCGGTGTAATTTTTGATCTCATATTCCAGACCTCCCTGACAGATGTTGAGTATAATGAATTAGCTAAATATTCTTCCTGCTCTCTCAAATTGAGCCTGTTTGTTCACAAGCATCATTTGGTGGCGTAACTCATTTTCGTCAAATATTTATTTAGAACTCTCGCTGTTTGTTATGATTGAAACAGAGATTATCTGGAGAAATTGGCTAGATTGAAGTAAACCTTTAATGGCCCTTCTCTGTTATTTAATTTGGGCCTCTCCACAGCTGAAAAGCCTCTCGAATTCAAATTCCTCTGGAGCGCCGCAAATGCAAATACATCTTTGGCTCCTCACTGGGTCTTATAGTTCTCAGCCTCTTCGTGTGAATGTGCTAATATGCTCTGATTCTTCCCCTTCACACATGCAACTGTAGGAGACAATCTTTCACACAAAGAAGCTCTAGAGCTGTGATTACTGATGGCATGCGTGTTCAGACAGGTTGTCTTAAAAGGTCAATATAGCAATGTGATTCATTTAAAAGGATATTTCAGCAAGCAAATGTCCACTTTACGGGACCCACTTGGTAATGTCTCTGGTATTTGTGCCATCGTGTTCTTGGCCACATTTTGACATGCTTTCAGCACTCACTCAGCTCCTCATTAGCAGGTATGCAAGTTGGCTCTTCACTCTATCCTTTTCATAGTATTCCCCCCCCCCCATACCAGTTAATGGGTAGCATGGAACACAATAATGAGCATGTGACATCTACAGAAGCAGTGTCTTAAAATCCCTCACACATAGCACAATTTATCATGGAAATGTTGTCCGCCACAACTTTTGTTCTGGCTGTCTCTGGCCCTTACCTCCGCTCTCCCTCTCAATCGTCTTCCACTTCACAATTGCCATTTATTCACAATTGCAAATTTAAACTCTTTGTGTTTCCATTTGGTAAAAAAAAAAAAAAAAAAAAGATCATCGTGCTTAGTCATAGCTATTTATTATTATTATTATTATTATTATTATTATCATTATTATTATTATTATTATTATTATTATTATTATTATTATTATTATTATTATTATTATTAATAATAATAATAATAATAATAATACTAATAATAATAATAATAATAATAATAATAATAATAATACTATTTATTTATTTATTTATTTATTCTGTAAATAACCTCAGAATGATCTCAAAGTAAAACTAATAATAATAATAATAATAATAATTTATTTGGTGATGGCTGTGCATTAAAATGAAATCATTATAAACCTAATTCAAGTGGTGGACAATTTTGAAAGTCTGACCATTATCAACAGTTGAAAACATTTGTAATTTAGAAAAGCAATCAAAAAGTAATCCAAAGTAATCCGTTACATTACTATAAAGTTATTGAAATAGTAACACTACTTATTACATTTTGGACAGGATCAGAGGTGGATAGAGTACCCAAAAACTGTACTCAAGTAAAAGTAAAAGTACTTATAGAAATATTTACTTAAGTAAAAGTAAAAGTACTAGTCTGAATAGTTACTTGAGTAAGAGTAAAAAAGTATTGGATAAAAAATCTACTCAAGTAGTTAGTTACTAGTTACTTTGGGTCATTTATACTGAGCCTATTTTTTATTTAGATATATAGATAAAATGTATGTAATGTATGTGTGTGTGTATAAATATACATATATTTCATCAGCCTTTACTCCTAGTTTAAATCTAGATTAAAGACCCATCTCTTTAACCTGGCATACACATAACATACTAATATGCTTTTATTAGAGGAGACCAGGACAACTAGAGCCCCAGATACAGATCCCCTGTAAAGACCTTGTCTCAGAGGAGCACCAGGACAAGACCACAGGAAACAGATGATTCTTCTGCACAATCTGACTTTGCTGCAGCCTGGAATTGAACTACTGGTTTCGTCTGGTCAGAGGAGAACTGGACCCCCAACTGAGCCTGGTTTCTCCCAAGGTTTTTTTCTCCATTCTGTCACCGATGGAGTTTCGGTTCCTTGCCGCTGTCGCCTCTGGCTTGCTTAGTTGGGGACACTTCATCTACAGCGATATCGTTGACTTGATTGCAAATAAATGCACAGACACTATTTAACTGAACAGAGATGACATAACTGAATCCAATGATGAACTGCCTTTAACTATCATTTTTGCATTATTGACACTGTTTTCCTAATGAATGTTGTTCAGTTGCTTTGACGCAATGTATTTTGTTTAAAGCGCTATATAAATAAAGTTGACATTGACATTGACATTGACTCCAGTCTTCAATGCCACATAATCCTATATTTAAAGATGGGTACTTTTACTCTTACTTGAGTAAATTTTTTGGGAAAAATCTGTACTTTACTTCGTTACTGTGGGCGACGCTCCTCTCGTTACTTTATCTTAATGCAATAAATGTAATGCTTCAGTTTATTCCAAACGCGACATCTACTTTTCTCTGGACAATGAGCGATGCTCATTCCTGAATGATCCATTCTTTTGAGTCAATTCTCTTCAAAGGCTTGATCAAACCAATTGGCAAATGAGTGAATTGGTTCATTAATCAGTTTCAATGATTCGTTCCCTGCCGCACGCGCTGAGCGTCTGAAGTGGTTCCCTCAAAGTTGTAACTTTAAGAACTGAAAGACATTGAAAACGTGGCTATGGAATTGCACTGAATTGAAAGCAAATCTGCAAAGGCTATTATTTGCTAGCGATGAAGATCCTTATTAGATGAACACCACGTGCGCTGTTCAACAGGTAATAACTTGGGCTACACTCGATTACAGTACACGATACCACTGTGACATAAGTTTGTTGTACGTGTGACTTATAACAGAAGGGAACCAAGTTGAATGTTTTCAACCAAGTTGACTATTTGAGGGTCAGATGGTTGTGAATTCATACCTCAACTTTGTAGCTGGATTTGGAGTCTTATTACAACTTCAGTCTGGCATCCCAGGAGCAGGCATCTTTTGCACACTTGAATTTTTTCAAAGGTAACAAGTTTTACTTAAGTAATTTCATTTGGGAAAAAGGTTACTTATTTAGTTTAAAGAGTTACTCCACCCCATAATGACAATTTAGTCATTAATCACTGTTAACGTGATTAACAGAGAACGGGGAGGCTTGCGTCTGTCCCACTGACAGCCAAACAATTAACAATGTCTAAGCCCAGAAAAGTATGAAAAGCATCGTCAGAAAAGCCCATCTGCCATCAGTGGCTCAACTGTAATTTTACGAAGCTACGAGAATACTTTTGTATGGAAAGAAAACAAAAAGAACAACTTTATTCAACAAAGACGTTATTTTTGTTTTTGTTCAAATCAAAGCATAAATAAACATAGAAAGCGTGTCCATGTGACCCAGCTGACACAGAACAGCAGCTGCAGTTTGTGTCCAACAGATACTCTCCAAAATAGTGCTACACTGATGCGTATAGGAGGCAAATTGTTGAATAAATCATTATTTTTGTTTTCTTTTCATACAAAAAGCATTGTCGTCGCTTCATAACGTTACTGTTGAACCACTGATGGACTATTCTGATGATGTCTTTCATACTTTTCTGGGCCTTGACAGTTGTATTTACTTGGCAGTCAGTGGGACAGTCACAATCCTCCCAGTTGCATCCAAAATATCTTAAATTTTGTTCCGAAGACGAATTAAGCTTTTACGGGTTTGGAACGACATTGAGGTAAATGATTAATGGCAAGATTTTCATTTTGGGGTGGAGTAACCTGTTAAGTACTGGTAAATGCTGATTGTATTGTATAAGTGGCATTTTGACATGTATTTTATTGAGCTAGTTTCATTCAATACTTAACTTTATCCTGATGCTTTTGCTTGTTTTTTTGTGCAGATGTTTTCTTGGAATCACAACACTCACTGGATACAAGACGGACACATAGAGGCAAAACAAGTGGAAAAGTCTCAGAGAAGAGGGACAACCCTCATGTGTGTGCTCATCTCAGAAAGTTGATGGACTTTCAGTATGTATTTATTAAATTGTCTTTTGCAGGAATATTCTTAATTTAATAGAACATAAGCTCAAACAACAGAATTTGTGATTTAATGTTGATTCCAGCATTTTATTTTAATCATTTTCTTTTTTTTCTTTTTTTATTACAAAAATTATACATATTCTGTTGATTGACCTCTGAATATGGCTTATTTTTTTAACATGTATTTGTAGTTATTTGTGATGCTATGTTATTTTCATGACAAGATTTAACTGTTGAAAGACTGAAATTTGTATTTTACCAGTAAAAGCCTTGCAATGTCTTTCTGCCAGTTTTAATAAATACTTATTTGCAATATCATTGACTTTATTCATTTTTATTCATTTGTAAATGTATTAAGATAGAGCTCATGATAATGCATTTATATCAGTATTTTATAGTTTACTGTTAAAATTATTCTTTAAAGCAGTTTCATTGTTAAATTATTACAACATCATATTGTATTTAGGGGTATTTACAGGATTTCATTGGCAACTTTAGTTGCCAGTTAAATACTGTAATTTAATGAAATCACAAATAAATGCTGTAAAATATATTTACAGGACTTTATTGGCAACTTTTTTGCCAGGTAAATAATGTACTTTAGTGAAATTACAAAATATTGCTGTAAAATATATTTACAGGACTTTATTGGCAACTATTTTGCCAGGTAAATACTGTACTTTAGTGAAATTACAAAATATTGCTGTAAAATAAACTACAAGTTAAATTCAATTTTACTGTAAAAAATACTACAAACTACTGTATTCCACATACAGCAATTAACTGTAATTTGCTTTATAGTAATTTCCTGTAATCCATTTTACAGCAATTAACATAATTTTTACAGGATTTTATTGGCAACTTTTTTGCCAGTAAAATCCTGTAAATTCTACAGTACATTTTTTACAGTGTATGGTATGACACCTATATCTGTTACTTAAGTAAACAGAAAGGGTTTTATAATAAATTACATAATTAGGCTACTTTGACCATCGCATATTATCATTATTATCAATCTATGTAATGTGAAAATCGATATATTTCATTATGTAGTTCACGCGTCTGGGAATGTTTCTAATAAAAATGAAAAAAAAAAAAAAAAAAAAATAATGCTTAATAATAATTTGCCAATATTCTGTTGTGGCTGCTGTGTCACATGACGACCCCCCTATGCCTAGACAAAATTCATTATGATATTTCCACAATATTTACGCTTGTAGAAATATACTTCTGCGAGCAGACAGAAGAAGATCCGTCAACGTGCATTAGGTTTGTTATGTTCAGACGTTCGGTAGCGGTCATGTGAGGAGTTTTCACTCTTCTCTGTGTCAGAGGTTATTTATACATATACTGTACTTAAATTAGAACAATATTGGAGTCAGTATGATGGCAGAATGTACTTTAGATTGAATTAGTATTCTTTGTGTTAGTCTGATTGTAAAACATATTAAAGACATAATTTGATTTCACAAAAAAAAAAAAAAAAAAACTGTCACCTGAAACTATAATAGGCTATGCACAATGCTTGATGATTGAAACAACTTTTTAAAAGTGTGACAATTAAAATGGTGGATTTACATGGTAAGCACATTATTATTATTATTTATTTATTTTATTTTTTTATACAGACAGATGACACCTTTGTTCCACTGGGGTAGAGGAGCCATTCTTCTGGAAAATACATGTTGGATTTTTTTTCCCAATCTTTTCAGCAGTTTTGATTTGTAAACCTCTCAGGGACTTCTCCTGTTCTCTCTCAGTGTCTTCTCTAGGTCCCTGTAGTTGATTAATCCTTCCTTTCTTTCTTCATTTTTTTTACTTTTGTTTTACTCACTGCTTGTCAAGTTTCAGAAACCTTTTTTTTTTTTCTTCTCCCCGATGGCAATCAGGGGGAAAATGTGCACCGCTGATTGACAGTGCTATGCTTGTCACTCACATCCCCAGAAAGGTGTCTGTGTATGTGTGAGAGTGTCTATGTCTCTGTGAGTGTAGCTCTCTGTGACAGATTGAATCGGAGTGCAGGTGGGGGTTGCTCACTGAATTTTTGGGAGACTTCTAGTTGGCATCTGGACAGCGAGCTCCGCATTTGAAGGTACTCTGTACCTTCTGTACCTGAGATAAGCTATATAACCATTTTTGTTATATGGAAATGGTAAACTGATCAATTACTGAGACAGAATGAATGAATGAGACATTTATATAGTGCTTTATTGTGTTTTGCTGTACATACAAAGTGCTTTACAATTATATGGGGGGGGGGGGGGGGTGGATTTATCCTCAACCGTACTGTGGCCAGGAATTTTCACTTAATACAATTCATATACTAAGAGAGATCACAACACACATTTTAGTTACTGATTTGAAATATGTTATTAAAATGTGCGATAGGATTGGAGTTGGTTTTGCATGCCCAAAACAGTCTTCCACAGTTTTTTAGTAGATTGTATCTTTTTGTTTTTTCTTCCCTCAAAAGTACACTAATTCACCTTTAGTTTCTTTCTCTCTCTCTTTTTTGGTTTTGTTTTTTAATAAATAATGAGAGTAAAATTGCTTGCCTTACTTTTATAAAACAATTATAGAAAATAAATAAATAAATAAATAAATAAATAAATAAATACAAATAAGTTGTATTTTTTTTAAACAAAGACAGACACAGGCTACATGTACACCCACACAACAGCACATTGATTGTTACAGGTATATTATGTCTAATTATGTATATTATGTAATTTATATTTTTCTTTTCTTATGAGGGAAATAAAATGATCGTTTAGATTTTGTAATTGCAAAAAAATTTAAACAACCAGCAAAGGTGCTTTAACATCAGAAGCTCAAGTGGCCCATTCAAATTCAGAAATTATTGGTATGTTACCAAAATAAGAGTGTTGAACACACATAGAAATTAGAGATGCACCGATTGACCATCCAGGGACCGGAATTAGCCTATTTTCTGCATAATCGGCTCAGACAGGAGACCGGTCAGAAATCAAAACAAATGAGTGCAACAGCACACACAGAAAGTTATATGCATTTTGCAGTAGTAATAAAAAAATATATATATATATATATCTGTATATATATATATATATATATATATATATATATATATATATATATATATATATATATATATATATATATATATATATCTGACGCTTTGGATAAAAGTGTCAGATAAATGTAAAGTAACATATATATATATATATATATATATATATATATATATATATATATATATATATATATAGTACAGAACAAAAGTTTGGGCACACATTCTCATTCAAAGACTTTTCTTTATTTTCATGACTATGAAAATTGTAGATTCAAACTGATGGCATCAAAACAATGTTTCAACACGATTATTGCTATGTGCTTTTATAAAATAGTAGTTCAATAAACAAGAAGTTAAAATTATTTTTAAATCATGAAATTTCACAGACAATACTGAACATTTTTTATTTATTTTGCTATATTTAGCTGACAAATATAGCTCCAATCAAAGCCGCAGCAGAACTGTTTTGTGTCTTCTAGCAACACAGCGGTGTTTCGTGCCAGAATGAATCCACGTTTTTAAACAAATCAAGTGAGTCAATGATTCAATAAATCGTTCATAAAGACAGTAGTCGCTTGCCTGAATCAGACTCACTCATTCAAACAATCATTTGCTGCTACCTAAAGGTTTGGTTTTTATATTTAAAACTATCATTGCATTTTTCCGAACATTTCTCATTTGTATGTTTCAAAAAATATATATTTAAAATGTTGCTTCGTCAATCTGTGTAAATACATACAAACACATACATACGTAAATACATACAATACCAATTCAGATGCAGCTTCTGTGTTTCCTACAGTGGAAGGAATTTGTTGATACTGATTGAATTTAAGTGGTAACAGCTCTACAGTTTCTTATTATTACACATTTAATAAGGTAAGTAAAAAAACAAAAACAAAAAACAAAAAAAAAACACGATATATATTTGATATTTGTTATATGCAGCAACTCCTTTTCAGTTAATTGTTATTTATACCTCTTTTCTAGTCACAGAGCACTTTATTTGGAGAGTTGTTTAAGTGAGAGAACATCTTTAACTTTGTCCAGATTGGGGGAATTGTAATGTTTAGTATTTTTTTTTTTTTTTTTAAGCATAGAGGTTAGTTTCTTTCTTGTATGCTGTAAATTATAGCTTTTAGGAATAAAATCGGAATTGGCAAAAATCTATATCGACAAGCCAGACAAAAAAAATAAATAAATAAATAAAAAAAGGACATCGGAATCTGCCAAAAATATTGCCATCAGTGCTTCTCCAAGCGAAATGGGACAATTTATTGTTTGCTCAAACACTTGAGTTAAGTTCTTGGTTTCATTTTTTAACTTCAGGTTTAACTTCTAGCAAATATGACTCTGATGTTTTTCTTGTAACTTTATACCTTCATTGCGTCGCTTCATGAGAACCGATAATAGTCTTCAATTTGCAGCCAGCAAGTGTGTATTGATTCTCCTCACACTGCCTTGTTGCTGTGTTATTGAGCAAATCAAAGCTGTAATTTAAGTGTTACCTCTGGAAAACATGGAATGCATTTGAAGAGCATTCGTATCAGAGTGGAATAAATTAAAGTAAATTGCCTGGCCTGGAAATCAGATGAATTGCCAGGTTGAATTGTAAAATAATGTGTGATACAAAGCCTGTCAAGGTGGGACACAATTAAATGAGCTCTTATTTACCTATTCATGTGAATAGCGGGACCAGCAGTGCTGGGCTGATCCACAGTGACTAAACATTACGTTCACACCATTTAATTGAGGGCGATGAATGGTTTGAAAATATCTAAACAGACAAAACACACAGTAGACAAAATTTTAGCAAAAACAATGATTATTTTTATGATTTCCAAATGCTTGTGTGAAAAAGGAAAAGTCAGAATAGACAGAGGTGTTGCTCCAAGCTTTGTCAATGGACTCAATATCTTAGCCTTAGATCCCTTCTGCACACACCTTAGGGAGCATATTACTGTTTGAATCAGCCTGTGGAACATCTTAGCTGCTCAGTGGACGTTCTGATTCAGTGCCTGTTCTCACATGTTCTCAACCCAGAACATGTTCACCCCTCTCTGTCCTTCAATTAGGATCACTGCAGGAGGGTCGCATTTGAAGATTCAACTTCACATGGGCGTACTTGTCCAAAAATCACTCTATGTGTGCTTGTTGATTTTCTTTTTTCTTTCTTTCTTTATCTTTTTTTTTCACTCCAGTGGTTGTTTGTGAGAGAATTCTTTGTGAAGTGTGTTTGTGAATCGAACAAATCTCTCTCTCTCTCTGTGTGTGTGTGTGTGTTACTTATTGAATACATATTGGAATGATATCTGAAGACTCGAGTGTTGAGCTTTGCCATCACAGGAATAAATAACATTTTAAAATTTAATTGAAATAATAATTAAAATAAGATATGTAAAACTGAAATAATAGTTCCCAACATTACTCTTTTTTCAAGTAAATTAACTAATTGATCAAGTAAATTATATATATATATGTTTGTACACTTCACACTTCTCCAGACTGTGATCTTGACAGAGAGGAGCCCCTCCTCTACCTCACACTGAACCACTGGAGCTTACAGTGTACAACACATGGCCTGCTGCAGGAGATAAAGTAGGTTAAGAAGTACCACTCACCTCACAGGGGAAAACACTCTCCCTTAGGGCTGAGAAATGAAAAACGTTTTTGATATTTGTAATCTCAGCACAAGTTATTCATCTCCATGCTACAGTGGCTATCGGTATTTCAGCGATTTCACTTGTTTGAGAATTTTGTCATTTCAGCAGTTTAAAATATATACCCACAATAGCATTACCTTAGATAAACGTAGACGTAAAATGTAATTGCTTTTGAAGGGGATTCGCCAGTAATGCATCTCAGAGGACCATTCGCAGTTTCACCAGTGGCACTGGTGCGCTCTGAGATAATATAAAATGAATGGCAATTAATAGGGATGTGCACTTCAGAGCAGAGGCCCATGACTGCACATGCCTGCATACTCTCGCAGGGACATTTAGCGTTCAGCACTAGGAAACACTGCAGCGAGCTCTTAATGTAGTCTTTGAGCTTTTCATGTCTTATGTGCTTTCAATCAGAGTGAATGGGGGGGGGGTGTAGAAGTAGATTACCACAGACAACTGTGACTGCAGAAAAAGAGAGAGGGAAGAGAGAGAGAGCAAATCATTCTTTCATCTGACCGGCATTTAGAATAACTGATGTGATGTGGGGATTTGAAAATGAAAGAAAGAAAATGTGACAGCACTCTTCACAGAGATAGGAAAGGATTGAAATGGGAGAGGGAAAAAGACAGGAGAGACGGAGAAAAAAAAAATACAAAATACCTCTGCGCAACGAAGCCGGTTTGTCACTTAGTCACACTTGCTGCCCATGAGGTACTGCTGAAAGAGATCTGGCCAGGCATCTCTTCTGAGTCCATGAACAATTGAAAATGTTACACACACCATCCTTGTATTTCAAGGCCAAAAGCAGACGCAGGCGAGTCTCATTGGTGTTACAATATATAACATCTATTTTAAATATGTTTTCCATCAAAACCCTTTCTGGCGTGTATTTGATGATGATTACAATTTCAGTACGAATGTGGGTGTGTTGTTAAAGATAATGTCACATTTCAGTGTCAAATTTAAGAGCTGTAAGCCGTGAACATGAAACAGTCACCAAGGCTCTGTGTTGGGTCCCCTGCGCTTGCCGTGTACAGAATGTTGCATTCATCAACATGGTTATTTCACAGACAGATGAGTCTTATGGTATCAGTTCACTGCATGCTTTCTCCATTTCCAAAGGAAAAATCATATTAGTTTTGTCACACTACTGCCATTTCACCCCTACTAGTCTCTTGTTGTACAATCTGGATTTGTCTTTGTCTTTGATATAACCTGAAAGAGACAGCCCAGAGAAGCGTAACATTTCTCCTTTTTGTCTTCTTAAGGTTGTTTTCCTAGGAGACGAGCCATCCAACAGATTTTTACTAAACTCTGACAACTGCACCACAATACATGCTTTGAAAGATGGCTCAAACAGTGATTTCGGTGTATGGATAAAAGTCTTATGTTACTATACCTCAACGGAGCAACAACAAGGTCATGGGTTTGATCCCCATGTAATGCATGATGAACAGATGAAATGTGTACCTTGAATACAGTGCTGTGTCCTTTTGGTCTGGATACAGATAAAAAAGTCTGTCAAATAAATGTAAGGGTGGATGAATAGGTAATTATTATTATTATTATTATTATTATTATTATTATTATTATTTGAGAGTCAAATGCATAATACTAATAAAAAGAGACCCAGTGGTTGTAAGGTTTGCATAGCAAAGTATATAATAAGGTCCTGGTATCAATCTTGACAATAATTTATTGTTGGTTAGCATGACCCACCCACAGAGGGACATATTTGTACCATATTTGCCCTTCAATTGTAGTAACTTAAGGGCACATGTTACTATTCAAAGTTAATAATATGCACCTTTTTGAGTAGATAAGTTGTCCCTTTATGGGTATTTATTATTATTATTATTTATTTTTATTTTTTTAAGTATGCAAAATGGTGAACTTATTGACCATTAAACCATCTAATAGGTAATATTTCATATGCCTTTTCTAATTCTCCCTCATCTAATAAAAAAATTATTTGGTGCCATCAAGATTTAAAAGTGCTAATTTCAGAGTTCAAGAGTCTTTACAATTCCATGACCACTGAATCTCAAGTAACCATTTAAGTAATTAATGTTCTTCTTTTCTAAAACTAAATTGTAATGATAAGAAGAATAAGAACATTTTATGTAATTTAACTACTTAACTTTGGCTGAACATACAGTACTGTTCCAATATTTGGGGTCGGCAAGATTTTCTCTTTCTTTCTTTCTTTCTTTCTTTCTTTCTTTCTTTCTTTCTTTCTTTCTTTCTTTCTTTCTTTCTTTCTTTCTTTTAAATCAAAGATGTATTAATTACTGCTGCAATTATACATAATGTTACTAAAGTTTTATAAAAAAAAATCTATCTATCAACTGTTGCCACACACACACACACACACACAATATATATTATGCAGCACAACTACTTTTAATATTGATAATAATAAATGTGTCTTTAGCACTAAATCAGCTAATTAGAAAGATTCCTGGATTGTGTGACACTAAAACTGGTGAAAATTAAGCCTTGCCAACAAAGGAATAAATTATATTTTAAAATATTAAAATGTAAACAATTTTATATTGTAATAATATGCAATTATATTTCACAATACAACTTGTACTCTCTAGTGGCAAGGTCCAGATGGATCCTGGCAAGATCCAGGCAGTTCTTAATTGGCCCAAACCATGCTCCGTCAAGGAGGTCCAACGCTTTTTGGGATTTGCACATTTTTACCGGAGGTTTATTAGGAACTTTAGTGCTATAGCCGAACCCCTGACCGCTTTAACCAAGAATACATCAAGCCCTTTTAAGTAGACTGAGAGGGCAGATAAGGTATTCAACCGACTCAAGCAGCTCTGCACGTCCGCACCCATTCTGACTCTCCCAGATCCCGAGTTGCCATTTGTTGTCGAGGTGGATGCTTCGGACGTTGGGGTAGGAGCTGTTCTGTCACAGAGGACTAGAAATGACCACAAACTTCACCCTTGTGCTTACTTTTCACGACGACTCTCCCCAGCCGAGAAGAATTATGACATTGGTAACCGGGAACTGTTGGCAGTAAAGTTGGCACTTGAGGAGTGGAGACAGTGGCTGGACAGGGCCAAAAACCCATTCCTTATACGGACAGACCACAGAAACCTCACCTACATCCGTGAGGCCAAGAGATTAACTTCACGTCAGGCTCGTTGGGGCCTCTTCTTTAATCGTTTTGATTTTACCCTCTCATATCGCCCAGGTTCTAAGAACTCAAAGCCTGATGCCCTCTCAAGACAATTCGATCCACCAGAAGTGAAGGGCGAACCTGAGCCTATCCTACCCAGCTCCAGAGTTGCGGCATCTATTCAGTGGGGAATTGAGACCACAGTTAAGAGGGCCCAACAGCAACATCCTGACCCAGGTAATGGCCCACCCGGTCGCCTTTTTGTACCTGATTCTGTGTGTTCGGATGTGTTACAGTGGGGCCATGTTTCTCTTTCATCGGGCCATCCTGGGAGCACAAGGACATTGAAACTCATCCAGAGAAAGGTTTTGGTGGCCTAACATGCAACGAGACGTTCGGGCTTTTGTTGCCGCATGTGCTGTGTGTGCCCAGAACAAGGAACCCAGAAGCCACCCTCATAGCCTGTTGCACCCACTACCCGTCCCTAGACGCCCCTGGTCCCACATATCTTTGGACTTTGTAACTGGTCTACCCAAGTCTCAAGGTAACTCTGTAATTCTGGTGGTGGTAGACCGAATTTCTAAAGCCTGTCACCTAATACCATTACCCAAGATTCCCACAGCGGGCCAGAATGCGGAATTGTTGATGCAACATGTTTTCCGAATCCATGGCTTTCCCCAAGATATGGTGTCCGACTGGGGATCACTATTCACTTCCCGATTCTGGACGTCTTTCAGTAACCTCATTGGGGCATCCATTAGCCTGTCCTCTGGATTTCACCCCCAATCAAATGGACAGACTGAGAGGGTCAACCAGGAGATCGAGAAGACCCTCAGATGCCTGGTGTTTAACAATCAGACTGCCTGGAGCTCTCAGTTGATCTGGGCTGAGTTTGCACACAACACTTTACGCCACTCTTCCTTAGGCATGTCCCCTTTTGATTGTCAATTTGCCCCCCCCCCCCTCTGTTCCCTGAACCAGATCCCGAGGTCCGTGTATCAGCTGTGGCTCAACTCATCCAGAGGTGTCAAAGGGCGTGGAGGAGAGCACGAGCAGCCCTATTAAGAGCCACTCGACAACAGCAGAGGCTAACCAGCACCGTAGAATTGGACCATCCTTCAGGCCAGGATAGAGAGTGTGGCTATCCACTAGGGATCTACCTCTGCATGTTAAGACTCGGAAATTAGCGCCTCGCTTCATTGGGCCCTTCAAGATCCTCAAGAGGATCAACCCAGTGTCCTACCGACTCCTCCTACCAAGGTCCATGCGCATTCACCCTACCTTTCACATCTCCCGTTTAAAACCTGTTATCTATTCTTCTTTGTCTCCAGCTAGGAAACCCCCTCCACTTCCTCGCATCATTGGGGGTCAGCCGGCCTATACCGTGAGCCGAAATGTTGGACTCTCGCCAGGTCCGTGGGAAAACCCAGTATCTTGTGGACTGGGAGGGGTGTGGCCCAGAGGAGCGTTCCTGGGTGCCCAGCCCGAGATATCCTCGATCCAGATCTCATCGGGAGTTCCACCATCGTGGTCAACACAGCTAAGGGAATGTCAGTAGCCGTTCGTGGAGGAGGGGCTCCTGTAAGGCTCCAGCCTCTAGTTGCTGCTCATGTAATGACTCTTCCAACCATTAGTTGGCGCTGTCACTCATAAGGTGTAATGACTCTCCCATCCACAAGGTGGCCCAGCCATTGTAGAACTCTCCGGGTCACCACTGATTTCTACCACCTGCTGGTCATTATCTCGTTGGTGTTTTGCCTATTTAAGTGTGCCTCTTCCTTAGACTTGTGTTCAGTCTTGAGCTAACCTCATGTGTAATCCTTGCCTAGGAAGTCAAGTTTGTTAAGCTTCTGGTTTTGTTACTGTTCATCTTTTGTTTTGTATTTTCACTGAAGAAGCCCGATTTATTTTATGTTGAACTTTGGGAACTTGAAACCTTCAGTAAAACCCTTTTGTTTGATTGACAAAGCCTTCTTGTTATTCTTCT
Organism: Carassius carassius; assembly: GCF_963082965.1. Lineage (NCBI taxonomy): Eukaryota > Metazoa > Chordata > Actinopteri > Cypriniformes > Cyprinidae > Carassius > Carassius carassius. The sequence goes on along the minus strand of NC_081757.1, from coordinate 28,677,600 downwards.
GCTCTTTGGTCCAACGGATATCTATCATCCACCATAGCCCAGCGGTAAAGAGGTAGTTCAGTTGACTAGAAGACCTGTGTTCGATTCCAGCCTCAGACACCCATTACAGCACCTCACAAACTTAAACCAATGCACTCACTCACTAACTCACTCTCTCTCTCTCTCTCTCTCTCTCTCTCTCTCACACACACATGTATTTCACCTCTTCTCTAGCTTGTTTCCTATTTTACTTGCCTAATAAACCTTGCATTGTATATTTAGAATATTATTTTATTATTGTGTTCCCCTTTTGTATGTCAAGTCTACTAAATGCATAAATGTAAATGCATCCTTGGTCAGCTTAAGAGACATATTTTAAAACATTAAAGGATCTTAAAGTTTTGGGAAATGAAATGGAAATGGATACTGTAAATAAGCCATTAGAATCACTCTGAATGGATTGTACAGTATAACATACAAGCTGTTTGAGTGGAAAGAAGATTAGGCTGTTTTCTTCTTTTCCAGACTTATTCTGTGTTTACAGGTGTAGAGTTGTTTGAACCAAGAATACCATTAATAATGGATATTAATATATTCAAAACTTTCAGTGCTCGCTACATATTACCAGGTATTTCTATTGATCAGAGGACCTTGCCAGAAAAAATCAAGGACTTGAAAAATAATTCAGTCATTGAGTAGAAGCATAACACACATGCAGAGTATGTGTGTATCAAAGTGGATCTCTGCACCCTGCAATGTCACTTATCATGGACAAAGTATTTGTTTTTTTCTTTTTTTTTCAACACTGTGTGGACAAGTTTATCTCCATTCCTGTCCTTGGGTCAGGGGCTGTATATGGAATATGAAGCATTGTGGTCTTTTCGACCTTATCAATCTGTCTCTTTCTCTCTCACTATTTTTATAGGATTTTGAACACCTCAATCAAACCTTGCCGAAGGTTGCCTTTGTAGCACATTGGCACATTAAGTCACAGTGAGTGTGTGCAGTGTCTGCTTTAAACCACAGAACACAATAAGAAAGACGATGCTGCTAGTCATCTCCCTGCAAAACTCTGTGGTTAGACCTTCACATTCTTTGAAGTCACCGGGTATGTGATTGAATCAACCCCATCGAAACATACTACGTAGAACGATGCATGACTAGTTACAAATTGGGCGGTATAATTCAAATCAGCAAAATGGTGGAGGATACCACCAGTGATAGTGCTCCTTGTAAAAAAAAAACAAAACAAAAAAAAAACAAGTTGATATGCTTCTATACAAGAGAATAAAGTGTTTCCCAATACCATTTTGTCCCAAAACAGATAAATCATCGCATCAGCGGTTCAGCAGATTGATTCACACAATACACCATTCAAAGTTCTGTGGCAACGCAAAACCATTAGACGTCCACATGTACGTGTGATCTATGAAAACACAAGCAAGCATCTATCACGTGTGCAGCCTCAGCCCATTGTTATGCTTCAGCAACTTTATAGGTTCGCCTTTAATAAGTTTATTTTCTTACATGAAGAATGCCCAAACTGTTTCGCACAGCCTAAGTGATTATTCATCAGCGATATTTCCAAAATAGGGAATCAGAGGCTTATTGAATTAAGACGATGATGACTTTTGAGACATCTCGGCATGGTCCGGGCCAGCAAACTTGATATGTCTCCTGAATGGATGAAGTGAAAGTGGCACGGTCTGGATTTTAATATGATATGCAAGGATATCTCCAAGGCACAGAATCAGGCATTAAATATATAAATAGATTTCAACCAACCCCCTAGTATGCTCAAATAAATCTTAATTTAGCCAGTTTGGGTCACGTTTTTCTCTCTATTTCGCTTTCTTTCCACCTGTCTGACATACATCTTATGCACAGCCGGAGATCAGGATATTAAATGCAAGAGTCATACAAGTCTTACTCTCCCTGTCTAATTACATGCACCGTGGATTGCACGGCTGCAGGAAAGGTTGCCTTAGGCCATGACACCCCAGAGGTTACTCCTTTATTCTTTTGCTTTTCCCCCTCTCTCCATTTCCTCCTAATTTCTTTCCTGCCCAACAGCTTTCTCGCCTTTATAACGACATATTAATGTCTTAAATTAATTAGCATGTGGGCCGTTCTGAGATTTAAGGGATAATGAATTGCTAAAGTGGCTAGCCTTAACATCTTAACTTTTTCTGTTCCCATAGGGCTTTATGTGTAAACTTCCAATTTTTTTTTTTCTGAGAAAGGACGTGCTTTTTCTTCTCACCTCTCCCCGGCAGAGCTTACATATGGCTGTGCGGTAAATGGACTAAAAGCCATGACTGTCTGAAAAGTTTAAATAAAAAAAAAAACCTTTCACTCCTCTATCCTGAGAGAACACTGAGAAAACATCACAAGCTTAATGAGGCCAGTGGAGGTTTAAGCTAAATATGTTACCTGTTCGTTCTTACTTTCTTTCTTTCTTTCTTTTTCTAAACAGTGGAAGATTGCCTCTTTTAGGGATTTGTGCCATGTACTGTAGCTCCAAAGAACACATACAGCCACTGCGGCAGTAATCCATAAGATATGGATCCATAAGACTAACTGTGTGTGTGTGTGTGCATGTTTAGTTGTAAATTTGTATAAATGTGTGTAATGACATGGGTATTACACTGGTATAACAACATAAATGTGTTTTCACATTTCCTGAGTCCTCATAGTTAAAGTAGCTTTAAAAACATACTATACATTTTTATTAAAGGGGTCATTGATCGCGATTTCTGTGGTCCCCACAAGAAAAAAAAAAGAAAAGAAAAAAAGCAAATGATGTTTATCAGAAACGTCAACAATGCAAACATTTTTTTTTTTTTTTTAGGGTTAAGAAGGTTAAGGGTTAGGTAAAATAAAATAAAATATTGTTTGGTCAGTATAAAAGTAAAAGACATCTATGAAAAGTCACCACAATTCTTAGAAACAAACGCACGTGTGTGTGTGTGTGTGTGTGTGTGTGCGCACATACATGCTTGCGTGTGAACACATTTGTTTGCAGTATTTCCAAGGTAGGTTTGAGATTTGAAGAATAAAAGGAGAGACAGGAAGTGGAATCTATTTAGGGAAACACTAGGGAATATTGTCTGTGCACATTTCATAAAATAACTTTATATGACTTGAGCACGGCACTGCCAGCCCACCAGAGCCATACTAGATCTGAATTGAATGTGTGGATACAGGAGACATTCTGTCCCTGAAGATAACTAATGATTCCAAGATTGCTTACATATAGGGCACATTTCAGCCACACTTTAGTTTGGTGACAGATTCTCAGTATTAACTACTAACTAACTAATAAACTCTTAAATTGCTGCTTATCAGTAGTTAATAAGTTTAGGTATGGGAAGAACTAAGGTAACTGAAATAGGGTCATATGTGCTTTATAAGTGCTAAGAAACAGCCAATGAGCCAGTAATATGCATGATAGTAACAGTGAGAATTGGTCTCTAAAACTGAAGCATTACCATCCTCTTTCTCTCTCTCTCTCACACACACACACACAGTTTAATTTCTTAATATTTTAAGTGAGGCCTCATTATTTTTCATAGGACGTGTCATACTATGAGTATTAAAACTGCAAAGATGTATTTTATTCCTTGGTGATTACTGGTCGATAAGAGGGAAAAAAGTATTTCATGGTCTTTGACTCTGAAATGAAGGTTCAAGGTCATTGTGTGGTGCCGAAGCTATTAGCTTGTAAAATGAAGCAAGCACTGCACTGAGATCATCTACACGTACACACACAAACAGATGGCTGAGTTTCCCATTAAACAGACATGAGATAATCTTCTCAGCTTGACCATGGAGCAATCATATGGGACTCCCCCAAATGGAGCCATTGTACAAACTGTGCCTGGTGGAGGGAAATTAAACAATTAAAGCAAGCGAGGAAGCCCTGATGTGTGATTTGTTGTTTATATGTGTGTGTATGTGTAAGCATGACTCTCTGTGTGGTATTGTGCCATAATTACCAACCACATTGGTGAGACATTCTTGTCACAATGGTGACATTCAAAAGTACATCCAGATGACAGATAAATTACATGAACACACCCTGTGATGACACACGCTAAAATAAAAGGCTAATTCACCAACATCCTCATCTTCCCTCTCACAATCTAACATTGCTATGCTCAATAGTATTTCACACATAAAAGAAAGAATCCCTTTCTTGATTAGAACCATATCCAAGGTTAACATGACCGGTCTGAATAGAAAGGCATTGGAGGCTGCAATTCTCAATTTTCCAGTCCAGGAGTCCATCTACTGCACAAAAACAATAATCTGTAGTCTGTTATGGGTAAATGAAGAACTCCATAGTGGTATTAAGGAAACCTGGGAAGGGGGGGGGGGGGGGGGGTATTGGTGGTTAATGGACGGTCACAGGAACATAGATCAAAGCTCAAAGACAGAGCACTTTGGTTTTCCGCTGTTACAGAAGAGTGGCAATATGGGTATTAGAGAACCTCCCCTTGGAAAGTACTGGTAAATGACCAGAGAATGTACATATTGACTTTAGGTAATTTCTTTTTTGAGTGGGTGAATATATTGCATGTTTAATGGTTGATTAGACAAAAATTTATGTGTAGTTCTGCCTTGTGGAAAATGTACACTTTAGTATACAGTACTTGAGTACTTATTATGAAAATAACACACTGTAAAATAATATACTTTCAAAAAGAATGTGTTACAGGTTGAGGTAGTGCTAAACGTAAAATAAAGTGTGAGATGAGGATCTGGAACAAAATAAGGAGTTTACTGATTAGGACGGAGAATGAGGATCAATCAATTAACTAAAACAAGAAAAGGAAGAGGATCAAATAAGGAGACAAAATTTCATAAACGTGACAGTTCGCCCCCTCCCGGAAACGGTGCGTCCTCAAACCGCAAGAGGAATACCAGTGGAGGGAGGGTGGGGGTTCTGGAGGCGGGCGAGGAGTAGGCCAGGAGCAGGTGATGAGGGAGCATGGAGGTAGGGACCAGGGCGGAGTGGATGGAGGGAGGAGCCAGGGAGGAGCCCGGAGCAGGAGGAGCCAGATGGTCCACCAGAGACCAGCCAGGACGGAGATCCACGGTGGAGTCGACGGTGGGAGGAGCCACGGTGGAGAAGCGGCCGACGACACCAGGGGGCCGACAGGAGGAGACTGCACCGGTGGGTGAGGAGCCCAAGATGGAGCAGCACAGCCGCAGAGCCAGGGTGACGTAGAGGATCCGGAGGGCCTAGGTGGAGCAGAAGGCTCTGGCGACCAAGGCGGAGGCGGGGTCCTGGAAGACCGCTGTGGAGCCGGAGTGACGGAGGATGACGGTGGAACCAGAGGGAAGGAGGAGCCTGAGAGAGCCGGAGGGATGGAGTGACGATGTGGAACCAGAGGAGTGGAGTCCCGAGGCGGCGGATGGTCGACGACTGACCAAGGTGGAGCCGGAGGGACGAGGGAGCCCGGTGGAGCAGGTGGGATGACAGGCCACGGTGGAGACGAGGGAGCTAGGAGCCAAGGCGGAGCCGCTGGGTCGAAGGACCGAGGAGGAGTCCAGGGCTCGGAGGCTGGAGGCGGAGACAGGGCCTTAACATGCCAAGGCGGAGCTGGAGACTGGCAGTCCAGCGGCGAACCATCGCGCCCAGATGGCGCGGACTGAGGGTGAGCTGCGGGACTGACTGGCACCAGCAGGGATGACGAGGAACTGGCTGGTCTAGGAGGAGGAGAGAGAGGAAGGATGGGAGGAAACACAGGAGGATCAGGGTTGGACGGAACCAGCGGAAGTGGAGCAGAGGGACTGGCAGGTTTAGGAGGAGGTGGGAGAGGGAGGCTGGGAGGGAACACAGGAGACACAGAAGATTCAGAGCTGGGCGGAACCAGCGGAGACACAGAAGATTCAGAGCTGGGCGGAACCAGCGGAGACACAGGGAATTCAGAGCTGGGCGAACCAGCGGAGAGACAGGAAATTCAGAGCTGGGCGGAACCAGCGGAGAGACTGAAAATTCATAGCTGGGCGGAACCAGCGGAGAGACAGAAAATTCATAGCTTGGCGGAACCAGCGGAGAAACAGAAAATTCAGGGCTGGGCGGAACCAGCGGAGAAACAGAAAATTCAGGGCTGGGCGGAACCAGCGGAGAAACAGAAAACTCTGGGCTGGGCTGAACCAGTGGAGAAACAGAAAATTCATAGCTGAGTGGAACCAGCGGAGAAACAGAAAATTCAGGGCTGGGCGGAACCAGCGGAGAAACAGAAAATTCATAGCTGGGTGGAACCAGCGGAGAGACAGAAAATTCATAGCTGGGCAGAACCAGCGGAGAGACAGAAAATTCAGGGCTGGACGGAACCAGCGGAGAAACAGAAAATTCAGGGCTGGGTGGAACCAGCGGAGAAACAGAAAATTCAGGGCTGGGCAGAACCAGCGGAAATGGAGCATAGGAACTGACTGGAGGAGGTAGGAGTGGGAGAGTAAGAGGGTATACAGGGGGATCAGGGCTGGATGGAACCAGCGGAAAAACAGGGGATACAGGAATTACCTCCATAGACCAGTCAATTAGATCCAGAAGTTGCTCCATATTTCCCGAGATCGAATACAGCTCACCCTCAGTCGCAGGAGTGTGGGCAGGGCTTTCCTCCACGCCCTCGATCTCCACGAGGACTCCCACGATGCACGGTGTTGCCGGCTCACACACCTGGTCAGTCGCGCTCTCGACGTCCTGAATCGTCTCGGGCTCTGCGGCTGCGATGGGCTCTGGCTCCGTGTGGCGAGATGGTGGCTGGCTGGTCTCTGGGTCAGGAGTGGGGCTGGAGATATCGTCCTCGGCGGTGCAGATGGTCCATGACGATCCATTCTTCTCCAGCACCCACTCCACAAAAGCGGCGAAATCCTCTCGGGGACCGTTCGCTGGTAGGCGTGCCTTACTCCGCTCGCTCAGGCCGGTGTAGAAAAAGTTAGAGAGCGAGCGGTCGGGGAAGTGAGTAAGGCACGCCAGATCTAAAAAGTCCCTGGTGTGGTCCTCCAGCGAACGGTCCAATTGCTCCAGGCATAGGAGACGGACTGCTGGGATGGCCATTCCGGGAGAGGAGAAAAAAAAAGGCAAAAAATAAATGAAAGAAAAAACGCCGCTAAATTAAACTATACTGTTTAGGTCCGTGATTCTGTTACAGGTTGAGGTAGTGCTAAACGTAAAATAAAGTGTGAGATGAGGATCTGGAACAAAATAAGGAGTTTACTGATGAGGACGGAGAATACAGACAATATACAAGATTTACATTTAGCATTAACATACAGATATAGCTTTGACACATTAACAACGCTAAACATCGACATCAACATCGACAATCACGGACCAGGAGGAACTGAACAGAACAGGTATTTATGCACACAGAAGGTAATGAGGAAACAGGAGACAGGTGAGGATCAATCAATTAACTAAAACAAGAAAAGGAAGAGGACCAAATAAGGAGACAAAAATTCATAAACAGACAGCCAATTCATAAACGTGACAGAATGTTTAATATATAATTTTTTTTTGTAAACTTCTTTATAGAAAAACAATATTAAAATAACAATATTATTATTATTATTATTATTATTATGAACATTATTATAAAGTTTACATTTCAGAAGTGTACTTATGTATGTTAAGAAACAGTCAGTAAAGTGTACTTTCCAAAATCAGCGGTCTTTTATTTTATTAATTTTATATATTATCTGCAAGTAATTTTTTTTCCTTTTTTTTTTTTTTTAATTAGACCAGGGGTCTACAACTAAAATTGCTAGAGGTCCAGTAACGAACCCTCCTCACCAGCCGAGGTCTGGACAATTGTATAGGCCTACCTAAACACACGGTTTGAAAGTTTTTGCCAGGATGTTTGGTATCTGCAGGATGTTCCGTTTAAAACTTTTTAAGACCTGCAAAAAAAAAAAAATCACTGTTAAATAAATAAATAAATAAATAAATAAATAAATTAGATTTTAGATTTTGGTTTTCACCAAAAAAAAAAAAATAAAAATAAAAAAAATCATATTTCAGCCTTTAAGACGTTTGTAAGTGTCTGGGGGCAAAAGTATTTTTTTTATTGAAACAATTATTAACAATCAATTATTATGTTAATTAAATAACACAAATATGTGTTGCTGTCTTAATTGTTTATTTTTTATGACGCTGTGCAGCAGCTGACTTTGAACAGTCCAGTGCTCATGTTAATGTAATGAAATTCTTGTTTTACCATGCCAAATGTAAGACCTCTGGAATCTTAATTAAGACTTACTTGTACCATTTAAGACTTTTTATTGCCTTAAATTTGATACAATTTAGGCTGAGTCCACACGAAGCCAGAGCTTTCCCTATCCGATCTTTTTTTTTTTTCTTATCAAGAAATATCTGCGTCCACACGAAAACCAACACAAAAAAAACGATGTAGTATACATGCCAGACCAGTATGTGGCACTGTAATTCTGCCACAGAGATACACTAAAATGGAGTTGGACTATGGACTTGGACTATGTGCATTAACCTTGTGGCTGTATATAAACAAACATGGAACAATACATTTATTCATCTGTTTTAACGATATTTAATAAAAAGACAATCGTTCAGTGTTTGTCCATGTTTTCATTGCTGTTACATGATGTAGCGGTGTCTGACTAGGGGCGAGACATGGACTGATGACATCATCGATTCAGAAAATATACATATTCGCTGTCCACACAAAAACAAAAGGGCGGCATATTCAGATTTATCCATTCTGGGACTCGGTTATATAAAAACTATCGGTTTCACTCTCTCAAAACGCCGGAGCAGTGTGGACGAAATGCCTATACAATACAAAATGTATGTGTATACAGCTTAACGTGTCTCTGTGTGGGGACTAAATTCCGCCAGTTGGCGACCCCTGCAATTTTAAGATTTGAAGTACACTACAAGTGCACATTCAGTAAAATTAAGTGCACTTCTGTTTCAAAATGGGTGTTAACCAGCCCTCATCACGAAACTCTCTGCTTCACTAATCTTTATTGTGTCTCATTAAATCAGTTTTAACAATACCACCTTTGACTACATAAAATTAACCAGTAAATTCCCACAATCATTTGTTCACAGGGTGTTTTATAGAAGTTAAAGATTTAGGTTGGAAGACTAATACACAGCCTCTTCAGTGCTAAATAGTTTTATCTCTGTAGTTGCCTCTTTGTGACTCAATTCTCCCTTATGTCCATGTCAATATTGAAGTCAGCCGTGATTTTACCACTCTCGTCTCCATGGATGCTCTTGCTACATGCTTTTACACAGACAGCCAATCAGAAGTCACAGATCTCCTCTATGAATTCCAGTAGTCTTGAATGTCATTAGGGGACCATGACACAAGCTAGGCTTTTCATCTGGCTCCACTTTTACATAAAGGTCAAGCTTACCCAAGAATTATGCAGACGACCTTTCTGGATCTTCAATTAAAATGTGCCAGCTCTCGAATGGAGGTGGAGGAGTGCAGTGAACTAATGTGTAGTTAAACCATTTGCAGTATTTCAGAGGGATCCCTCTTGTGTTTGGGGTAGAGAGAAGTGGTGGGAATTAGGCGTTCTCACTCAGTTTCTCCCAGGACTAAAACAATAAAATAAATAAAGAGAGGAACTTAGATTCAGTACAGACTTTAATCCTGATTCTGTTGCATATTAAGTCATAATTTCAATGCTGTAAATGGTACCATCAACAACAGATTTGGCAAATGATTTATTGCCTTGCAAAGTGAACTCATTAGTCATTGTGAATGGTATCTTTCCAACCACAGGTGTAGAAGTGAGAGTAAAATATTATATTTGTATTTATCAAAGAATAAAGTCTGCGGTCCAGCTCACCCCTAAACCATCTCGACTGGGTTCAGGTCCGGTGACTGTGGAGGCCAGGTCATCTGGCGCAGCACCCGATCACTCTCCTTCTTGGTCAAATAGCCCTTGATGCCTTCAGTGTGACTCTACAATTTTCATAGTCATGAAAATAAAGAAAACTCTTTGAATGAGAAGGTGTGTCCAAACTTTATTTATATATATATATATATATATATATATATATATATATAATGAAATAACTACATTGCATAAGTATTCATTACTCAATACTACTTAGCAAGTCACTGTATATATATTGAACTTAGTTTTCCTGGTAAGTGTATATAGCAGAAAAGCAGTTCCATAAGTTATTCTGTACTTAGTGGATATCTAAGATTTCATGCTTGAAAAATGTAAAGCTTTCAGCTAAAAAAATACAAAAAAAATGGACAATTTGTCGCAGCTGGATTAGCAGTCATTAAGTCAATAGAATTGTACAGATATCTGCTACTAAATCAATGACTGTCACGGCTTACGCTGCTGGAAGGAACACGGAGCCGAGGGATAAACGAAACAAGGATTTATTAAATCAAACATAGGCAAGAGAAGTGGCAAATAACAGGTGGCAAGTGGCAAGTGGCAAGTAACAGGTAACAAGTGGACAAGTAGACAAGTAGACAAGTTGACAAGTAGACAAGTAGACGAGTAGACCCGACAAAACAGAACTGAAAGGACAAGGCTTTTATACAAACGATAATTGGGAAAACACAGGTGGATGGCATGACTAAATTAACCGGGACATGGAACACATGGGGAAATAGAATAGACACACCTGGGAACTAATCAAACCGAACACGGAAGACAGAAACTGGGTCACAGGGGCAAAAACACACAAAATGAGTCCAGGTATGTGACAGTACTCCCCCCTCCCGGTAGGTGCGTCCTCGCACCGTAGAAACAACAAAGGGAGGCGTGGGTGGGAACTTGGGAGGAGGTTCCGGTGGAGGACAGCCTCCCAGGAGGGGGCCAGCAGACAGGGACCACAGAGGAAGGAGCCAGGGAGGAGATGACAGAGGGAGGAGCCCGGGAGGAGACAGGAAGGATCTGAAGCAGGAGGTACCCAGCAGGACCCAGGCCACAGCCATAACGGCCCAAGGTGGGGCCGACGATGGAAGGAGACATGGAGGAGGAATGGTCACCGACTCCAGGGACTCGACCCACGGCAACGGAGCAAGTGGAGGAGGAGCCCGAGGCGGAGACGGAGAGCCGAAGAGCCAGGGTGACGGGGAGGAGCCGGAGGTCCTAGGCGGAACTGATGGCTCTGGTGACTGATGCGGCGATGTGGATCCGGAAGGCCGCGGTGAGGCCAGAGTGACCGAGGACTGAGGTGTAGCCGAGGGGATGAAGGAGCCTGACGGAGCCGGAGGGACGGAGGGATGAGGCGAAGCCGGAGGAGTGGAGTCCCGAGGCATAGGACGGACGACGCCAGACCAAGGCGGAGCCGGAGGGACGAGGGAGCCAGGCAGAGCCTGCGGACTGTCGGGCCACGGCGGAGAGGAAGGAGCTAGGAGCCATGGTGGAGCCGACGGGTCAACGGGCCGAGGCGGAGTCCAGGCCTCAGAGGCTGGAGGCGGAGGTGAGGGAGACGCCGACCAAGGCGTCGCTGGAGGATGGCGGTCCCGCTGAGCTCGCACCACAATGATGGTAGGCTGAGGGCGAGCAGAGGGGCAGCCAGACGACAGCGGAGGAGGAGGCAGGAGTGGGTGGGAGGGTGGGAATTTTGGAGGAGCAGGCATTGGAGTAAGCTCTGGGGCTGGAGCCCTTCCTGGGCTTAACGGAGGATCAGGAGCCCGTCCTGGGCTTAACGGAGGATCAGGAGCCCGTCCTGGGCTTAACGGGGGTTCAGGAGCCCGTCCTGGGCTTAACGGGGGTTCAGGAGCCCGTCCTCGGCTTAACGGGGGATCAGGAGCCCGTCCTGGGCTTAAAGGAGGATCAGGAGCCCGTCCTGGGCTTAACGGAAGATCAGGAGCCCTTCCTGGGCTTAACGGAGGATCAGGAGCCCGTCCTGGGCTTAACGGAGGATCAGGAGCCCGTCCTGGGCTTAAAGGAGGATCAGGAGCCCGTCCTGGGCTTAACGGGGGAACAGGAGCCCGTCCTGGGCTTAACGGGGAATCAGGAGCCCTTCCTGGGCTTAACAGAGGATCAGGAGCCCGTCCTGGGCTTACAGGAGGATCAGGAGCCCGTCCTGGGCTTAACGGAAGATCAGGAGCCCTTCCTGGGCTTAACGGAAGATCAGGAGCCCGTCCTGGGCTTAACGGAGGATCAGGAGCCCGTCCTGGGTTTAAAGGAAAATCAGGAGCCCGTCCTGGGCTTAACGGAGGATCAGGAGCCCTTAACGGAAGATCAGGAGCCCGTCCTGGGCTTAACGGAGGATCAGGAGCCCGTCCTGGGCTTAACGGAGGATCAGGAGCCCGTCCTGGGCTTAACGGAGGATCAGGAGCCCATCCTGGGCTTAAAGGGGGATCAGGAGCCCGTCCTGGGCTTAACGGGGGAACAGGAGCCCGTCCTGGGCTTAACGGGGAATCAGGAGCCCTTCCTGGGCTTAACAGAGGATCAGGAGCCCGTCCTGGGCTTACAGGAGGATCAGGAGCCCGTCCTGGGCTTAACGGAAGATCAGGAGCCCTTCCTGGGCTTAACAGAGGATCTGGCATAGGTGAATTGGAAACCCCCTCATTTTGACCCATTTGGCGCTCCACATTTTGCTCCCTCGTGGTGGGCAGTGTCGCCGGCTCTCGCACCTGGTCTGACGGGTTGCTCTCTGGCTCTCCGTCATCGGTGGGCTCGGGCTTATGCCTCGTACCGTGGGGAGATTGTAGGCTGGGCTCTGGGTCCAGAGTGGACCTGGCGAGATCCTCCATTGGGCCGACCGTGAGAGGTGACCCATTTCTCACCAGATTCCACTCTATGAATGCGACGAAATCCTCCCGAGGACCATCTTCGGGCGACAACGCTCTGCACCTGGAGTTCAGGCTGGCGTGATAAAAGGTGCAGAGCGCGTGGTCCGGGTAGCTGGTGGCATTAGCTAGGAAGAGAAACCGTCTCGTATGGTCCTCGAGAGAAAGTCCCTCCTGCTCCAGCAGGAGGAGGAGGTATTCGGGGCGATAGAGGGGATCCATGACACGCTACGGAAAGAAAAAAGACTGTGAAAAAACGGAAAACAAAACGGAGGGAAAACACGCAGTTTTTAACTTTTTGGTCGGGTCTTCTGTCACGGCTTACGCTGCTGGAAGGAACACGGAGCCGAGGGATAAACGAAACAAGGATTTATTAAATCAAACATAGGCAAGGGAAGTGGCAAATAACAGGTGGCAAGTGGCAAGTGGCAAGTAACAGGTAACAAGTGGACAAGTAGACAAGTTGACAAGTAGACAAGTAGACGAGTAGACCCGACAAAACAGAACTGAAAGGACAAGGCTTTTATACAAACGATAATTGGCAAAACACAGGTGGATGGCATGACTAAATTAACCGGGACATGGAACACATGGGGAAATAGAATAGACACACCTGGGAACTAATCAAACCGAACACGGAAGACAGAAACTGGGTCACAGGGGCAAAAACACACAAAATGAGTCCAGGTATGTGACAATGACATAATCCACTATAACACTTACCAATAACTGAAAACATTATAACTGTAATTTTAACCTATACAGATTTTCTCCGTAAATATAATACTAAAATAATTGGATTGTTAGGCGGCTGTCCTTTATTTCACTATCCCTGTCCTCTGCCTGTCCTTTCTGTTCATGTAATCTAATGGAGTGGGGTTTGAACTGTATTGATTTTAAAAGTGAAATGTTGGGATGAAGTGGGACTTGGGGGTTCGGAGCACAGTAAGAAACAGAGACAGGCAGGGAAAGTCAATGGGATAAATCGTATCTATTATGAGTCTCAGTGGTGTCTTAAATGGCGGCAATTATATAGAAACACTTGAATGGCCAATTCAGTCAGTGTGTCTACCGCACTGTAGGCCAGGAGGACGCCTGACCCAGAATCACATGCATGTACACACGTACAAATAAAATCAAAAATATGCATGCATGCACATGCTTACAAATAATCTCTGCTAATCCTTAGATCTCAGTGTGTTTTTCAAACACAGGCTTCAGGTCTCTCTTTGTGAACACTGGGGCAGCTGGAAATGAGCAGTAGGGGGTGCTAGTCACTTGTGGCAGCATGGTAGAGCAACACGTTCACTCCTTTGGTAACAAAATCCTCATAAATGTGTTGTATACTGTCTGTTTTTCTTCAGTAAAAACAAATATCTCTTTATTTCATTTTTAATCATGCGAGAAAGAAAGCTCTAATCCTACAAATCAAGTAATTTTGTCCTGTGTGTGATTAAGCATACATTTATTTGAAATGAACGTGAAAGACATACATCATTATATCTCAAAGGGATCCCACCCTGCTCCCATAACAAGTGTGCATAATTTGTAAGGGTAATTTATGGTAATGTATGATAGAGGAGAGATTAAACTAATTAGACTTGCATGCTTTGGGAAAATACATTTCACCCACGTTAACAGTGCACTCTGGGAAGAGGAGTTATTTTCCCCATGAGTGTCCCTATAGTAATGCTGCAATACAGGTTTAGGTTATTAAAGTCATTTCAGCTTGCGCTGGGAAATCTGTTTTGGCCTGTGCTTGCTGATACTGACACTCAAATTATTTTCTCCTGTTTCAGTGAAGTGCAGTGTGTGCATTTTGAATTTTTTAATTGGGAAATAATTTGACTGGATGCACAACTAGTAAATCAGCATTACTTTTATCAGCGGAAGAATGTAAATTTGTTCAGGTCACTTCAATTCATGAAGCTTCAATTAGTTGAATAAAATCTGTGCCAATGCATTTGTAGATGACATTTAAACTATGATTCCCAGATAAAAGCACGATTGCAATATTTACAGGCACATTATAAATACAAACGGTTGTGCCTTATTCATTTAGGCCATTCATTTTATTTCATATTTGCTTCACATTATAAGAAAATAGCATGATTATTTGCTAGTGCTGCAGACCCCTGATCACTCTCAGGTTGATTTATCCTCGATGAAAAAATAATGCAAGTAATGATACAGGGGCACTTGAAATAAAACAGCGCACAGTTCCCCTTATTAAATTGCATTCAGAGTTTTAATAGTCCTATATTACTGTTAATCTTAATGTCGCACTATGGGCAGTCTGATTAATTAATGTTTTCTTGTTAAATTATAAGCCTGAAAATTGAATATCAAGCCACATACAATTATGCTTAATGGAAGAGGGAGTGAAAGAGAATGAGACAAAGAGTGAAAGTGCTAATAGGTCCCTCATTCTTTGCTAACGCGCTCTCTCTCTCTCTCTCTCTCTCTCTCTCTCTCTCTCTCTCTCTCTCTCTCTCTCGCTCTCTCTAAAAGTAAAGTTATCAAAATAAATGAAATAACATTAATGGAAGTATGGAAATCATGTGACATTGAAAAAAAATCAACTCATTTGAACTTTTTCATAGCGTAGATTACACCGCTGTTGTTTTTCTATATGGCATACACAAGTCCCGTGACCAAATGATGTTATGATTTGCAGCAAACATTTGCAAATAGAATTGCTTGAGTAGTTAGACCTACAGTACAGCTCTCGGCCTGCATTTACATTCAGCATTTTGCAGACACTTTTAGCCAAAGCAACTTACATCGCATTCAAGCTACACACACTGCAGATACACAGTTTCTTGGTATTATGAAAGGTATTAGGTATTAGGACTTAGATTATACTTTTGTGCACAACAAGCAAAATATAATTCAGTACATGTATATTTCATCCCATTTATTTCAATCTATTCCAATATGGTTCAAACGACTGACCATGTTATTAATTGTCAGGAAGCGGACATGACTAGCTAGTTAATTTCAATTAACTATGCAACAGTGCATATGGTCCTTAAGCATGGGAGTTCCTGCTTTTGTTGGCTGTCGGTCCATTACTCTATTCATATATTAAAAAGTAGATTAATACATTTAATTAAACAATTAAAGGGTTTTTTTTTTTTTTGTATTTTTTTTTTTACTGTAAGTACATTGTTACTATCAAAAGGATCATGAAATCATAAATTTATTCAAGCATGTTCAAACTTTTGGCAAATTTTGACATTTACAGTAATGTTTGTATTTGTTTTTTGTTTAGTTTTTTCACATGAGAGTACAGAACAGAGGTCAACAGAAGCACACCTGGCATATTTTTTATATATGACAAACCCAACAATTACTGGTAAACAAAAACAGCAATGAAACTGATCTGAAGACAGCACCATTTCTTTAGACCTGAAGCCCTGTTGCTTTTGCCAAGCCCGTTATTAGACCAGCAGAGCAAAACATCCATTGGCCCTTCTAAATGTAGTTATTTAAAAATTTTAGAAATGTATTAGGTAGAGTTATTTTTCACCAGAGAATCTAAGATCGAGCCTCTTACCAATATGCTTATTCTAGCAGAAATCCCCTCTGCTCTCTGTTCTCTTTTAAATTCTGTCTCTATGGAGATGGTTTCCAAGTGCTTCGGGTTTCCAAGGGTTTCTAGTAGTCAAATAGGTATGGTGTCGTTCTCAGTGAGGACAGCAGCTGATAGATGAAGCTCCTTAATTACAAGATTAAACAGCAGCTTAAAAATAATTTCACTGTGACACAAGTGCTACGTATGTAACCCTAGTTCCTCGAGGGAACGAGACGCTGTGTCAAACAACGCTTTGGGGAACGCGTTTAGCATGAGCGACTCTGAATATCATATCCAATCTGTCTTATAGAAGAGCGTGACGTCATAGGCGGGGTGACGTAAGCGACCGGGAAGCTATAAAGGCACAAGCCGCGCAGCTGGCTTCAGCTTCGAGTACCAGCAAGCGCCGGCAGGGGTGCTGGGGGTATGGCCTCGAGACGCAGCGTCTCGTTCCCTCGAGGAACTAGGGTTACATACGTAACCTAGAGACGTTCCTCTTCAGGAACTCAAGCTGCGTCAAACAACGCTTTGGGGAATGAGTACCAACGCTGCCAGACTACCAAACCCCTGCCTAGTGTGTATCTGAAGAGCACAGCTTAGGACGAGAGGACTGAAGTGCCTGGCATGTCTAAGCCATAGAATCTTGCAAAAGTAGAAGGCGTGGACCACCCTGCAGCATTGCAGATGTCCAGCATGGACACACCTGCTAGAAAGGCCTTGGAGGCTGCCATACACCGAGTAGAGTGAGCCTTGGCTCCCGACAGCGGGGGACGACCAGAGGACTCATAGGTGACGTTGATAGCCTCGACTATCCAACGACTAATAGTCTGCTTTGAAGCAGGAAAACCCCTCTTGGGGGGACCGCAGCATACAAGCAATTGGTCCGTTTTTCTCCACAGGGCAGCTCTGTGGACGTATGCATCCAGCGCTCGAGCTGGACACATACAGTTTAGCTTCACTTGGTCAGGCTTCTGAAAAGGGAGGAGGACAGAAGGCCTGCAGCACTACAGGTTGTGGTGTGACAGAGGGAACCTTAGGAACATATCCTGCTTGAGGGTATATGAACGCTTTGGTCATGCCAGGTGCAAAATCAGGATAAATAAGGGCCACTGAAATGGCCTGCAGATCTCCTACTCTCCTCAGAGAGGTAATAGCCAACAGAAAGGCAGTTTTAAGCATCATATGTCATCTGAAATATCTTGAATAGGTTCAAACGGGGGTTTGCACATTGCCTCTAACACCACAACCAAGTCCCACGGGGGAATACGGGACCGTACTGGAGGTCTCAGCCTCAGCGCACCTCGGAGGAAACGTCTAACTAAGGGGTGTCTTCCCAAAGACTGGCCATCGAGAAGGGCGTGGTAGGCCGCAATGGCCGTCACGTAAACCTTCAACGTGGAGTGGGTCAACCCTGCAGAGAGCCTGGCCTGTAGGAACTCCAGAACTGTACCAACTGGGCAGTTTGCTGGGTCTAGCTGGCGTTCTCTGCACCATGAGGTGAAGAGTTTCCACCTCAAGGCATACAGTTTCCTCGTTGAGGGAGCTCTGGATTGGAGGAGGGTCTCAACAACCTCGGTTGAGAGACCAGCTGCTAATAGTTGTGCCCCCTCAGGGGCCACACCACAGCTTCCACAACTCTGGGCGAGGGTGAATTATCGTGCCCTGCGCCTGTAAAAGTAGGTATGTCCTGATCGGTATTTCACATGGAGAGCCGTCGAGGAGCGAGACCAGGTCTGCGAACCATACTCGGCCAGAACAAGGCCACTAATAACAAACGGACCCCGTCCCGGCGTACTCTCGCCAGAACTCCCGGGAGCAGAGCAATAGGGGGAAAGGCATACAGACGAAGCCTCGGCCAGGTCTGTACCATAGCTTCCAGTCCCAGAGGAGCTGGATGAACTAGAGAGAACCAAAGGGGACATTGAGATGTCTCTTGAGTCGCAAAAAGGTCTACTTGAGCCCTGCCAAAAACTCTCCTTATCTGCTTCACCACCTCGGGGTGAAGCCTCCATTCCCTGGGCCTCGGCCCCTGCCTCGACAGTATGTCTGCTCCCACATTTAGTTTTCCAGGAATATATATTGATCTGGAGCGCCAGCTTGTACAAGGGGCGCGAACGCAGACCTCCCTGGTGGTTGATGTAAGAGACCACTGATGTGTTGTCGGTGCGCACCAACAAATGGTGACCCCTTAGGTCTGGGAGAAAGTGCTTCAGTGCACGATAAACTGCTAGCATTTCTAGACAATTGATATGCCATGTCAGATGGCGACCGCTCCACAGACCACGGGCAGGGTGGCCACTCATGACTGCACCCCAGCCAGTGAGGGATGCATCCGTCGCTAGTATTACACGGCGACAAGGAGCTCCCAGCACCGGGCCCTGATTCAAGAACCAAGGTTTCTTCCACATGTCTAAGGCACGGACCCAGCTGCCATCAGACCCAACAATCTCTGAAATTGTTTGTCAGTGAGATACTGGCCTTCTTTGACTCTCTCGACTGAGATGAGGATCGACTCAATACGAGCAGCGGACAATCGTGCCTGCGTCGCGGTCGAATCCCATACTACGCCTAGATAGATGGTTCTCTGAACTGGAGAAAGTACACTCTTCTTGGTGTTCAGTCTCAAACCCAGCTCCCCCATATGTGCGAGAACGACATCTTGATGCTGAGCCGCAACCTGCTCTGACTGAGATAAAATCAAATAATAGTTGAGAATGCGGATGCCCTGCATGCACAGGGAAACCAAAGCCACGTCTACACATTTTGTGAACGTGCGGGGTGAGAGTGCAAGGCCGAAGGGAAGTACTCGATATTGGTAGGCTTCGCCCCCCGAAAGCGAACCTCAGAAACTTCCTGTGTTGTGGAAGGATGGATATGTGGAAGTATGCATCTTTGAGATCTATTGTGACAGACCAGTCCTCTGACCTGATCTGACCTACAACATGCTTGATCGTGAGCATTTTGAACTTCAATCTCATAACTGAACGATTTAAGACCCTCAAGTCTATAATCGGACGCAACCCCCATCCTTCTTTGGAACTGTGAAATACCGGCTGTAGAACCCGGACTCCCTGTCTTGAGGAGGGACCACCTCGATGGCCTCCTTCTCTAATAGGGTTTTCACTTCCTGTTCCATAACCAACCCCCGACTATCCCCGGAATGACCCCGTTGAATATCGGCGGTGCAGAGCCGAACTGAATACGGTAGCTTTTTCTACTGTGTGCAGGACCCATTGAGATACATTTGGCAGTAGTTTCCACGCTGCTAAATAATCTACTAAGGGAATCAGTCTCTCGAGACTGACCTCTGCTGTAAGAGGCCCCCGCAGGGGCAGCGAGCGTCTCAGCCCCGCTACGTGCATAGGCGGAAAATACTGAGAACGATGCTCACTGGGGACTGCTGCGCCCTGGAACACTGGCAGGGTTGGCAGACCGTCCCCCAGAGGGCGCTGAGGCGAGACGGGCACCGTGTAATGCGGTGTACGCCGCTCTACCCCAGTAGGGGCCGCCCTCTGCAGTCGTGACCGAAACGTGTCAGGACTTCTTAACCAAGGGCCTCACAGCCTGAAGTACAGCCCTCAGATCCGCCTTAGGCTGGGAAAACCCTGGTTCAGAGCGTTGCTTCAGCCTCCGGTCCCGACGCAGGAGGAGCGCGGGCGGCAATGCTCTGACTATAGACTGAGAGGGCTGTTCCCACCCAGTAGCCCCTCCAGTATATATAATTTCTCAGAGTGAGATAAATGTCATTATATTCCTCAGAATTTAATGCAAACAAACAATCAGACAAGTAAACACGGTCTGCATTGTTGGTATAATTCATATCTAACTTATCATAGTCAGATAGATACTGAATTTAATTCCTCAGAATTAATGCAGTCAACCAATCAGACGAGTAAAGACGGTCTGGTTTTGGTAAGATTTACATCAAAACTGAAAATGATGTAATAGATGCGTTGCCTCGGCAACACGCGAGCCGCTTAGTCACACAAACAATATTAAACTCCTCGGAGATAAGTAGCTGCAGCTGCGAGTTCACAGAGGGGGAAGGAACCGCTGCGCGTGCTTCCGAACCTCGAGAATGAACTCTAAATCTAGGGAATACGGGTGGAGATAGGCAGAGCCGTCTTCGCCCCGTCCTTAGATATGCGAGAAGCACAGTCAGCCCCCTTATTTATTTTTTTTTACTTTTTCCGAGAGCTGTGAAACTGATGCTTGTGTAACTGTTTGTCTGTGCAACAGATGTTAATGCAGCTTATGTTTGTGCAACTGCGAGCTCATCGACGCCCTCCGTTTCAATCTCCTCGGAGAAAAAAAGGCGGTGCGTCACGGCCGTCACTCGGGGGGAAGGACCGCAACACTCAGGCTTCCGCACCCGGAGATCGGGCAGATCTGGCGGGTGAGGTAGGAGATAGGGACGCGCCCGTCTCCATACCCTCCAGCAGATCTTATCTGCGAACCCAGCGAGTGCAGGCGCCGCTCCGCCTCGGCGAAAGCGGGACCGACAACGTGAGGAACGCTGGCGAAGACTCCCCCTCGAGAGAGTCCTCCTGGATCGAAGCGTCCACACTGGCTTGTACCAGTGCAGGCAGTCGGCTCCCTCAAGAGCCGAGACAGAGTGCCTCAATCCCAGGCAGACAGCGCACAGACCGTGTATTCCCACTCGTGATGAACATACAATCTGAAACGCGATCTGGATTCGCCTTTCAGATGTCTCGTCTAAGCTTTGCTCTCTGACTATTGCTTACTCTTTGAGGAGCTAATAGTGACAAACAACAATAAATAAGACTGACAAGACAGAATGACATGCACACACAGAGCGCTTGCTGAAATACGCGAAGCTGAAGCCAGCTGCGCGGCTTGTGCCTTTGTAGCTTCCTGGTCGCTTACGTCACCCCGTCCGTGACGTCACGCTCTTCTATAAAACAGATTGGATATGATATTCAGAGTCGCTCACGCTAAACGCGTTCCCCAAAGCGTTGTTTGACGCAGCTCGAGTTCCTGAAGAGGAACAGAAATTAAGTTCCTTATGACAGCCAGAAGTTATTTAAATGGAGAATATGGGACTGCCAGCAAGCCAGTCTTGAACAAGGATGCAGTTGTACAGTTCTTGTTTGTTTTTTCTTGGAAAACGCTTTCCACATTTTGCCATGTTGCTGATATATTTTAGGCCAGTAGTTCTCAAACTGTGGTAATCCGATCTACCCGACCCCCAGTTTTGTTTCTGATTTATTTGCAAGTCTAATATATTGTTGTGTATACTCCAAGGTGCAGCATATGTAATTACTGAATTAGTTTTGTGTGTGAACATGCTTATTGTAGTCTGTCGGCAAAAAAAAAAAACACAAAAAAAACACTGGATTCAGCTCTCAACAAGGAATATTACTAGTATAACAACAATGTTAGCAGTCTGTTTTAAAGTCTTCAGGACAACATTTTTATTTTATTTTTAATTTTTTTTAACTATGGGGATATTATTGATCAGAGTCCTAAAGCTTATGCTCTAAATTAATTAAACAATCAGAGGCAAAATATGAGAAGTCAGAATATTAATTATTCTGCCAATAACTTTTTGCAATCTGCAACACAGACATTCTGCATTTTCTCTTCCTCTGTCACTGTCTGTTTGTCCTTATATCATCAATCTGAATGAATACACTTCAAATCAAGCTTTCTTAATAGACTGGCACATATACTTACTGGTTGACTGACATTGTCAATGCCTTATTGGAATGATAAATATGTATCTCTGTTTCTGTCCTTTTCTTTTATCAGAACTGTCGACTGACACATTATTTAAATTTGTACAAATGCTAAAATATGACCATCACTCTCTGACTTTATGAAATATGCATGCAATCTTTCAGCAGCATGGGAAACATTTGTGTTTTTTATAAATGTATTATCATCTACGAAATACCCAACAAGATTCAAGTGGTTATTTCACAAATGTGTTCTGAAAAGAGAATCATCTGAAAATATAATTGACTGACCTTTGTATAATGATGATATTTTCCATTTGCAGCTTTTAAGTGTTTGTCTCAGTGGCCACTACATGTATATACAAGCTTAATTTCAAAATATAATTCAATTATGACAGGAAATGAGATGTGGAAAGCACTCAGATACATATGCTATTTGCTGCTACGGGGAACAGTATAAGTTAATTTCACATTTTTTTGAGAGCCCTTCAAAAACAGGCCCTGGTACAACATCTAATAAAGTACTGGCTATATGTTGCTTGCAAACTACTTATTTAAAACGAATGATTGTTTTAAAGGATCATGAAGAAGAGAGATGCTTTTTAGCAGTCAGATGAAATAGTTAACAAGCCAAAGTTTGACCTCTTGGTTTACTCAGACATATGGAGTGTTATTTATATATTCAGAATATATATAATGCTATCTAATTTGTAAGTATTTTACGAGGTAGCTAATTCGTACATATTTGTATGACCTCACTCGTACAGTTTTGTATAATTAGTCTAGACCCCAGTGAAGGGTAGGTTTAGGGCCAGGGTTAGGTGTAGGTCATTCATACAAATTTATAATGAATTGTGCAAATCTTAAAATATGTGTGATTTTAATTTGTACAAGTGAGGTCATATAAATATGTATGAATAAGCCACCTCATAAAGTATGCACGATTTGCCGTGAGATCGGGCTGTGAAAACCAAAGAATGCCCAACAAGTCATGAAATTAATGAAACACTTATGGATCATCCAGATGATAACAAGGTAAAGTTAATTTGAAGATTTAGCATTTAGCTTTATGAAAAGTATGCTGTGCTTAGCTGCATGCTGAATACTAGCCTGGTATCAGCAGTGAGTATATTTTATGTTGAATTAATTCATACTTCTGGGAATAGAAAACAACAATAAATCTCCCAAGGGCTTACTTTCAGAGGATATATGTCAGATATATCAGAGGTATGCACATAGTGCAAAAGATTTGTGAACTGAATTTTTTGAGTCTGTCAATTTTGGGCTTGGATACATTGAATACATTGAAGGTAATGTTGCATTTCGGGCTCATACATGACCCTCAAAAATGCTAATCCAAATGCCCCTTCCCTGTGTGCATGAGCTGTTTTGATCAACTACCTCAGGGCTGCTGGGAAACCTGAGGTTAGCTTGAGAAGGCAGATATCACAGCAGGTACAAATAATCCTTCATGTATAGACTACACATGCTCACCTGAGTGTGTATGGCATCAAGATCCGATAAGACGATATCCATTTGAACTCTGAACTGAAATAAGAAATAACCCTTTGCTGTCAGTCTGAAATCTAAAGAGTCTTTTCCTCCCATCCGCTCAGAAGGAACTCCTTTCCATCGATTAGTTTTTTTTTTTTTTTTTTTTACGGTGGATCCATGTCCATTTTGCTGCATTAATATTGAAGTGTTCTTATTTATTAATGCTGTGTTATCTAGATGCTCCTATCTCTGCTAGTAGAGCAATTCAACTAATGGGGACTGCTAACTGTCCATCTCTCTCACAGACTCAGGATGTGTGTGTGTGTGTGTGTGTGTGTGTGTGTGTGTGTGTGTGTGTGTGTGTGTGTGTGTGTGTGTGTGTGTGTGTGTGTGTGCGTGTGTGTGTGTGTGTGTGTGTGTGTGTACGAGAGATCATGTTGGAAGACAATGATAAATCTAATGAGCATACTTTACTGATCACTTGTCAAGGAATTATACAATACTGGTAATTCACCAAATATATGTTTCTGGTTGTTATTATTGTACAGATTTGATCATATTGCAAATCTGATAATGGTAATAAAATGCTACAACCTAAACAGATGGTTAAGATGGGGACGTTGTTATGACCTTAAATGCACTCTTGTTGTATGTTTACAGTCGTTGGTCTTAGCCTAAATTGTTTTGATTGACAATCCAAATCCGGGTGCCCTGACCCCTCACCCCTGATGGCCTTCTTAAACATGTGCATATGTTTCAGTAGGGCATCACTTGCAATTTATGGGCTGTGCAGCTGGAATGTTGGAGTATTCAGATTCCGTCTCCATACTCCTAAATCAGGGTCTCTGCAGCATATTGTGTGAGTCAAAGAGGAAAATCTGTCATCAGTGGGGATTAAGGCAGAGGAGTTTAGACATTTTCCATAAGGTAGCATTATAATCGGACTCAGGGCCTCATAATACCCCAGATCTTAGTGGATTTGTGGGGAGGAAATGTTATTAAAGTCGCCACATGGGAAAAACAAATTAGAGCCAGTGGTGTGTTCTCCAGAGCGGACATAGTGAGAGGGAAAAGGATAGTGCTTAATCATGATGCACTTCTGTTATTTGTTACAGTTTGCCGACAATGATTTTCTGCCTCCTCTCTGTAGGGGGGGTTAGCGGGAGGCCAATATGCACTTCTAAACTTTCTGAAAGAGGGAAAAATGTGATAAGCTGCTCTTAATGCAAAGCAGTTTTGAATGGAAAACTTTTAATGCTGACTATGATATCAGCTTAATGTTCTCTGTGGGCAAAGCACCTTTGGCTCACAGAGAACATCTGTTTGACCTGCAAACTTTTAAGCAAAGGTTTTTTTTTAGCAATCTATCTTGTGCCATTTTAATTCATGCCATGTCCACTCCTCCAATAAACTTTGTTCACATCCATCCGTCCATATAATGTGCTTTTTCACATCCATCCATTTGTTTATGTGTTTATTCATATCCATCCATCCTATCTTTATATCCATCCTTTTGGGAAGTTGTGGCTTAGTGATTAGAAAGTTTGACTCCTAACCCTATGGTTGAGGGTTCAAGTCTCAGGCCAGCAGTACCATGACTGAGGTGCCCTTGAGCAAGGCACCAAACCCCCAACTACTCCCCCGGCGCCGCAGCACAAATGGCTGCCCACTGCTCCGGGTGTGTGTTCATGGTTTGTGTGTGTTCACTGCTGTGTGTGTGCACTTTGAATGGGTTAAATGCAGAGCACACATTCTGATTATGGGTGACCATACTTGGCTGAATGTCACGTCACTTTATTGTGCAGTGTTTATTCACATCGACTGTATCTATCCATCCATTCATCTCTTTCATACATTCATCCAAGCATCTACACATGTATTTTTTGCATTGCTGGCTCACACAGTGCTTGTTCACATCCATTCATCAATCCATGTATCCATTCATTCATCATCCATCTCAGTTTATTTTTTGTTCAAATCTATCCATCTCATGCAGTGCTTTTTAGCATCCGTCCATCCATTTCTACGTTCATCAATCTCATACAGTTTTTGCTCCTATCCATCCATTTTATGCAGTGCTGATTTACATAATCAATCCATCCATTAATCAACCATCCAACCATCAATTTCATAGTTTATTTACATCGATTCATTCATTCATCCATCCATATCTTGCAGTCTTTATTTTCATATTATGATTCAGCCATCCATTCATCCATCCACTCATTTGTTTCATGCAGTGCTTGTTTTAATTCATTCATTCATTCATTAATTCATCTATCATGAATGCTTGTTCATGCAGTGCTTTACATTTATTTATCCATCCATATTTCCATCCATTCGTCCATCATCTCAATGCATCTCTCTATGCATTCATCTCTTTTGTTTAAATCTATCAATCTTGGGCAGTGCTTGTTAGCATCCACCCATCAATCCATCCATCCATCCATCCATCCATCCATCCATCCATCCACCATCTGTCCATCTGTCCAATCTGTCTTTCCATATGTCCATCTATCTCATGCATTTTTTTTATTCACATCTATCCATCTCATGTAGTGCTGATTCACATCTTCCATCAATCAACCAACCATCCGTTTATCTATCCATCCCTGCATCCGTCCATCCCTCTCTCTTGTGCAGTTACCGTTCACATATTTTAGCTCAGTTTAATTTCTCTCGGACAGATTCATTTATGCATTATTTTTGTTACAGTCCCTTGGCAGGGAGCAGAGCCCGATGTGTTAAAGCATCTTATTCGCTCCCCCTGCCTGACGTTTGGCATTTACATCGCTTGAGAGAAAGAGAGAGGTTAATTACGCTCAACCCTGCAATGCCATTAATTATAGAGCAAACAGTAAATAAGCTGATGATATTTCTCACAGTGATAGGAGAGGAAGCAGAGGGATAGAGATGACATTAACACACAAAAGTGAAGGGGAAAATGTACATGTTCAGACTGAGAGAGAAATCATGTACACATTCCCTTTCATGTTATTTAGAGACAGAACAATGAGACGTAAAACGCACACACTTGATGAATCAAAATAGATTGTCTTGCCTCTTCAATGCAAATTAAAAATCCATTTTAATGGAAAAACAAATAAGAAATTTAGACATTTGTTTATGTGAGCGGGTAGCAGAGGCTGACAGACCATATTCAAAATCATTAGTTTAGCAATTAGCTTTCTGCATTCCTCCGGGCATTCTGCTGCTCAGCATACATACAGCCCAGCCAAGTCATGGGTGTTGACGTATGACGACAAGAAAACTAGATAATTGCTCATTTTATTCCCATAGCATGATGACTCCATGAACAAATCAACTTGTTGGCTTCATTTGATTTTTTTTATATTTTCTTGCAGATGGGGGAAAAGTTTTGGAGGTTGGCAAAGTGATTTTCTTTTGCTGAGAGGACAGAGTTAATGACCTCTTGGGCTGCCTCAAAATTATGTTAAATCACCAGTGTGCTGGGGGACTGTCATATTAATTATGATAGAGGACACTGGTTATCAACATGTTTAAGAGGGATTTCAGGTTCCTTTTGAATACGTGGGGCTAACATATTTGTCCGTGATGGGTATTTTGTATCAAACCTCAGCAAAATAGTCTTCTGAAAATAAACATATTTCAATTCCTACATTTAAAGAGCTATGTCACACTGAAACAATTATCCCAGCCCTCCCCCCAGTGTTAAACATATGTGTTGTAGAAACATATCTGTTGTATATGATGAAAGATAGTGACAAAACATTTTTAATTTTCAAAAAAAAACAAAAAACATATAGTTTTCATTGGATTTGAACATATTTAGGTCAGCAGTACATTTGATTACAGAATCGTTAATGAGAGAGTGTAGTCATTACTTACTGCGTTGTTTCCATCTATAAGTATGGAACACAAGTTTACATTTTTATGGTCTCCATTGCTGACTAAACAACAGGCTTTCAATCAAAGACAGACATGTTTGACATGTTTTTGTGCAACAAGCATTTATTATGTGAGAGTTTCAAGACACAGTACATTAAGGTTGACTGGGGCTTGTTAAACCCTGATAGTCTCAGACGCAAGTGTCATTCTTTCATTGTGTTAAATCAACTCCATATGTGTATCAAATCAAAAAGTTATTTTAGCACATGTACATATTTTGTAATGAATCAGCTCATGAATAAAAGACCAACAACAAAAACTCAAAAAAATCTTGGTCAGCTGATTACCCTAAAAGTCCCAAACAACACGCTGTCCAAAATAAGTGCAAATATCCAGCCTTGTTGGCAGAGGCTATTTGCACTAACTCCGCCCACCAAAGTGTGGTTGGGCTGGACAATATTACAAAAGAAAACTGTTAATTGACAACCCTAGTGGCATAGATAATAAAGCACTTAATGCCAAACTTGATATTCTCCCTTCATATCACATATATTCTTACATCTGATTGTTCAGAGGCATTTGTTTTCAATAAAAATTTTGTAAATAATCAAAAAGTTTCAAATAAAGTAACGTTTTTTATTAGGATATGTGAAGGCATGGGTTTATTGCTCCAATGAGGAAGCATCAATTTAATAATTTTTATAAAAATTATAATTTACACAATATGTTATTACTGAAAACTGTTTTATAATCTACTACAATATGCAAGTGCAGATATTTAACACTATTTTTAATAAGTAAAAAGCAGAAAACAATGCAATTTTTACATAGTATAAATAGAATCTATAACTTTTTGTACTTGGTGTAAATAGCATATCGCTAGGAAAATAACTGCTATTTCCGCTTAGTGTAAATAGAGTCCATTGTTATTTGCATTAAGTGTGAATAGCATCTATTGTTATTTGCAATTAGAGCAAATAGCATGGTTTTTTTTGTTTTTGTTTTGTATAATTCAATATGTTGCATTACCGTGTTGTAGGTCGGAAACATGGTGATAGCATGGTATGTTTGTTTATGAGCTTCACATATAATTAGCTTTGTTTAGTTTGTGAGAAACATGTGTCTGTTAATCCTTAGTGTATTTGCTTTTTTGATTGTGCTGAATCAAAAAAAACCCTTGTTTGCTGCATTAAAGTTGAATAAAATACAGATTAATTGCAGGATCAAATTTCAGTTTTCTTTCTTTTTCTTTCTTTCTTTCTTTCTTTCTTTCTTTCTTTCTTTCTTTGTTAATATAAAAAATTCTGTTAAGTGATTATGTTAACATTAAAGGCACTTGCCCCAGCTTGTGTCCTCTCCACTTCTAACAAACATAGGTCACAGTCAGTTGAATTAGTCGAGGGTGTAGCAGGGATTATGCATTCTACAGTGACTGTGCTGATACCTCCCTCTCTGCAGTAGTTACTAATGGCCATTTGCCCTCTTTGAGATGTGTAATGGCTGTGTGTTAACTGGAAAGTTGCATTGACGGCATGGGTTGGCATGGCTGGAGAGTGAATCACTTTTGCTATGAGTTCTCCTCACTACCCCGCCATATGGCACAGGGTACAGTAGAGTGCCAAAGTCATGAGTCAGATGCCCAAGGCAGCACAGCGTCCACACACTTAGCCATTGTTCATACTCTTACTTGCATTTGTTCTGTTTTGTTTGCTTTTTTGATTGTGTTGAATCAAAAAACAGTGTTTGCTGCATTAAAGTTGAATAAAATACAGATTTATTGCAGGACCATTTCATTTTTCTTTTTCTTTCTTTCTTTCCTTCTTTCATTCTTAATATAAAAAATACAGTACAGAATTTATTTATGTAATATTATAAGGGATTGAAATTAACCTTTCCACTCACAAGCCAATTTGGCTACTAAATTAAGTTACCAGCCATTCATCATTTCTACTAGCCACAAAAACTGTCTACACAAGTGACCGTTGCAAATAATTTTTGTGTTTTCAGTACTAGGGGTGTGCAATACTCATTATATAGATAGTTTCTAGAATTTTATTGATAAAGATAATTAGACAATATTTTGCTGTGTGTGTTATTGTGCTGATATCTTTAGGACAACCATGGACAGCTGACTTCTAAGGTTTTTGATATATTTCATATTCTGTGGTCAGTTCACATCAGTGATAGAAATGAATGTTTTAAATGTAAAATATTAAAGTTTAATTAGATTTTTACCTTTCATTGGCATTTTCCTTTATAAAGCCTTTTTTTCTTCTAAAAGTGTGCATCATCTTTTTAGTCAAATTCTTACATTTAATCACTCAATTCAAATAAAAAAAACATTCAGGCTAAGCTAGGCTTGGGCTAGGCTAAACAAAAGAAATTAGTATCAACAAAATCTTATATGAAGTGGAATTTAAATGCATTTACACACATTTCTAAGTATAGATTTTTGTAATCTATAACATTTGAAAAGAAAAATATATTTATTTTATCAAGGATAGTAACACGAGTTATGTTTGGGGTCAATTTGACCCCGGGAAAAACAAACACAATTTCAAACATTTAGAAGGATTTTATTTTGACCCCAGTAATTTAAACCTCCAGAATATGATTTTTTTTAAAGGTTTGTGTCTCAGGCAATTTATGTCTTTGTTGACTACTTAAATAGCCTTTTAAGTTGACATCCACCCACCACCCCCCTCCCCACCCCTTATAAATCCAGAATACCCATTGCACGACTATGGACACATTTACAAATCACCATAAAATCTTACTGATTGACCTCAAATTTGAAAAGTATATATATATTTGGTGTTTTATTTGTTTTATAATATTTCTAAGTATAGATTTTTGTAATCTATAACATTTGAAAATAAAAATATATTTATTTTATCAAGGATAGTAACAAGAGTTATGTTTGGGGTCAATTTGACCCCGGGAAAAACAAACACAATTTCAAACATTTAGAAGGATTTTATTTTTAAACAGAACATCATCACAATCAAAACATCAGTAAGGAACACATAACAGTCCTTTTTGTTATTAAGGATTGCAACATACATAATGCGTGGGGTCAATTTGACCCCAAGAAAAACGTCCTAGGTTACGTATGTAACCATGGTTCCCGGAAGGGAAACGAGATGCTGCGTCCGAAACGCTATGGTAACGCCCTTCAGCATGACCAGCTCTGAATAATATGTGAAATCCGTCTCATGAATGGGCGTGACGTCATAGGCGGGTGACGTAGCGGCCAGGAAGCTATAAAAGAACGTAAGGTAGAACGAGCGTCAGCTTCTAGGAATGAAGCGAACTCTGGCAGGGATGCCGGAAGTATGGCTTTGAGACGCAGCATCTCGTTCCCTTTGGGGAACCATGGTTACATACATAAGCTGGGATGTTCCCCTTCAGGAACTCGAGCTGTGTCCAAAACGCTATGGAAACGAGAATACCCACGCCGCCAGACTTGCAAGTCCCTGCCTAGTGTGTATACAAGGATCACAATTGAGGCAAGAGAAAGAAGAGCCGCGAGTGACTCGCAGATCTAAACCATAAAATCTGATGAATGTGAGGGGCGTGGACCGTCCAGCTGCGTTGCAGATGTCCTGTATAGACAAACCTGACAAGAAGGCCTTTGAGGCTGCCCTACTTCAGTTCAAGTGAGCCTTGACTCCCAATGGTGTGGGGAGATCAGAGGACTCAAGGTTTTAGGATAGCATCCTGATCAACCACTTCTTCTGGCCGGAGGCCTCAGCCTCAATGCACCGCAGAGGAAACATGTAACCAGAGGGTGTCTGCCCACTGAATGGCCACCAAGAGGGGCACGGTAGACTGTAATGGCTGCCACATAGACCCTCAGGGTGGAGTGGGTCAAACAGCAGAGAGAAGGGCCTGCAGGAACTCAGGAACTGCAGGAACTGTCCCAACTGGGCAAATAACTGGGTCGTGCTGGCAGTCTTCGCACCAGGAGGTGAAAGGTTTCCACCTCAAGGTGTACAGTTTCCTCATGGAGGGAGTTCTGGATTGAAGGATGATCTCAGCAACCTCAGTTGAGAGACCAAAAGCTACAAGATGTGCCCCCTCAGGGGCATATTGCATTTTGCCCTTCCAGTGTCAGCATTCAAAAGGCTTGCTGTTGTGTCTCCTTTTGCCTTTTAGACTCCTGCCAAAATGAGCAACCCAATGTAGGCTTTCAAGTCAGTCACATCAAAGTCTTTCCAACCATCCCCATACACACGCCTATCCTCTAAGTTTGTCATTTCAAGTACATTATTTTCAATTGATGGTGTGATGAAAAGATGAAATGCTGATTTTATATCTTGGACATGGCTGACAATATATCTAGTGGGCCCTGAAACCATTTTGATGACATTAGCAGCACTAAGTCTACCCTGTTGTTCAGGTGGTGAGCGGGATCATGACAACATTCCATTTTTGGAAGGTAATGGGTTTGTGGGTGGTTGAGAGACAACAATTCTCATTCTCATCTGAGGAGGATGCCTCATAATCAGGGTCCTCAATATTATCATCGGTCTTAGACACATTCTCCTCTGTCACTTTTACTGTCAAAATCTCACAATCTCATTGACAGAAAATCTTTGCTTAGATGTAATTTTCAAATGAGAGAGATGGAGAACATATAGAGCACACAGAGCACAAAGAGAAATGGTTTAGAATGCTTCTGTTCATGCTTTTATAATGTTTGCTCCACCCCTTTGTTTGGTAAACCATGATAATTAGGTTTTCCCCTCCCCACGGCATGGGAAATCTCAAAGTTCTCGCAAAAATGATGTTTTCCCCTCCCCTACGGCACGGGAAACATCAAAGTATTCATGAGAATTATGTCCCGTGTCATGTGAACTACTTCAGATATGGTTATGTTAGGTTAGAGCCCTAAAACAGAGGGAAGTTTTTTGAATATAATATTGAATATGTAAAATTATAATGAACATTATATAATTATAACATGTTATAGTGACCTCAATAAAACAACCAAAACAAATGTGTGTGAAATTTTTATATTTCTTATGTTTTATACAGCTAAAAGGGCTTAGGGTCAAATTGAACACCGATGCTACAAAATGTGTACAGGACATTTAAAAAATATCAGCAGGTTAATTTTATGTTTACAGAGTTGTCCCCATTAAATTAGGAAAATTTATTAAATCTGAAGAAAAAAAAAAAAATAATGTATTTACTGACGTTAAATATTGAATGGGGTCAAATTGACCCCAAAGTTAATAGGAGGGTTAACCTGCAGTAACAAATTATTAAGTAATGTTTTGATATATTAAACATGAAATGTTACCCCTTCCCCTTGTCCCTTGAAAGTGTCAATGGGTAGGGGTGAAAATTTTCCCCTGTGAAATGGGACACGACTACTCATCATATGTCGTCTAGTTCTTACAATATACACATGCAGTATACTGGTGTGCTGGTGTGCATTAGAGCCTTTCGATTAGATTCCATTAGATTACCGTTCTACATCAATGCGTTGCTTACTGAAAAACACACACACTATATCGGAGATCGTGCAGCTCACACATCCAGAAGAAAAAAAATCAAACAAAAACTTTTCAACACTGCCCCATGACTTTTATTAATAACAGTTTTTACTGAATCACTACATTATATTTTTCAGCCATGAGAGGATGTCTCTGGTGGTTATCAGCCTGTTGTCAGATTTTTTGAGTAACATGAAATATGAAATTGCTATTGATTGTAACATAAAACAATTACCGTATTTTCCGGACTATAAGTCACACTTTTTTTTCATAGTTTGGCTGGTCCTGTGAATTATAGTCAGGTGCGACTTATTTATCAAAATTAATTTGACATGAACTGTGAGAAATGAACCAAGAGAAATGAACCAATAGAAAACATTACCGTCTCCAGCCGCGAGAGGGCGCTCTATGCTGCTCATTGCTCCTGTAGTCTACACTGAAGACATAGAGCGCCCTCTCGCTGCTATAGACAGTAATGTTTTCTCTTGGTTCTTGGTTCTAAATAAATGCGACTTATAGTCCAGTGCGACTTATATATGTTTTTTTCCTCATCATGACGTATTTTTGGACTGATGCGACTTATACTCGGGTGCGACTTATAGTCCGAAAAATACGGTATTAATTTTGGTTAAAATCTTTATTAAAACCAAAAATGCTTATGTTTATGTGGCTTTTTGCCACTGAAGCCAGTTTGCACTGAAATAATTCATACTCCTTCGTTTGAAGTCTAAACCCTGAAAAATCTTCATTTGAAGGGCTGTCAGGCCCTTCCCCTTCCCCTCCAACCAAAAGTAAATAGAGACACCCCTACCCCTTCACATGAATGCGAGAAATGGAGGGGTGGGTGAAAGGGGAAGGTATAAGGGGTAGAATTGGGATTGGGCCTTTAAATTTAAAATTAAAACTATTAAAACCGGCAGTAGGTGACTCTTGAGTGAGTCATTGTGATTGAACCAAATCATTTTAACGGTAGATTCATTCAGAAACGAAAGCAGTCATGTTGCTCAGACACGCAAAACAACTCTGTGGTTGTGTTTGGAATTATTTTTGTTTGCGCAGTAGGGCATAAACAGCCAATATGGTGTCTAAACATATTGTTTGGCTATATAAAAAGTTAAAAAACAAATATTTTCTTCCCTTCCTATCTTGAATTATGTGATCATTCTTAATGCATATTAATAGACTGAATCATGCAGTAAAAGAATGCACTCTAAATGCGTAAGCACACTAACTTAGTGTAGTCACTTTTGTGTGCACTCTATAGGTGTGTTTTGTTTGGTTTTTGAATTATACTCGATAATGTGATGTCTCACAAGTTCAGTATTTGCACTAAACGTGCACAGATTTGACTTGCAAGAACTTCCCCAAGAAATGAATGAATGAGTATAACACAGAAAAGTATCCTGCCAAATTGGCTAATGAGTTGACAGCGTTACCCGCCACAGCTGATTTTTACCCGCATTTGTTAGATTGGCGGGTGTTAATTTCAAACCCCAATTATGATGGCAGCAGCTATTTGCACTAAGTATAAATAGCGATAGAGGCTATTTACACTACATGCAAATCACAATAGATGCTATTTTCACTAAGTGAAAATAGCATAGAAGTGATGTATGCTATTTACATTAAGTAAAAATAGCAATGGATTCTATTAACACAAAGTGAAATTAGCAGTATTTACTTAGCAATATGCTATTTGCACTTATTTACACTGTTAAAATAACAAGATTTTTTGCTATTTCTGCTACTTAGGCTATTGCAAATAGTGGCAAGTATCTGCACCTCGGTATTGTAGTACATTGTACAAA
The DNA here is from genome assembly GCF_963082965.1 of Carassius carassius. Classification (NCBI taxonomy): domain Eukaryota; kingdom Metazoa; phylum Chordata; class Actinopteri; order Cypriniformes; family Cyprinidae; genus Carassius; species Carassius carassius. The sequence goes on along the minus strand of NC_081757.1, from coordinate 28,642,890 downwards.
TTCACGATATCGATATATCGTTATATCTATAGAAACCTTGAACTTTAGCATACTGATAAATGCAGGACACGAGTCTCTGGCTTTCTCCGTTTTCTTTGAAGCTCCTATGAATAAACAAGAGAGAACATACTGTCAAGTTCAACAGTATGATGAATAAATATTAATGGTAACACTTTACAATATTATGTCATTTGATAACATTAATATATTAACTAACATGAACAATGAACAATACATTTATTACACAATTTATTAATCTTCGTTGATGTTAAAAAAATCGAGTCACTCATTGTTCATGTTAGTTAACAGTGCATTAATGTTTACTAACACAACTTGTGATTTTAATAATGCATAAGTGAATGCTGAAATTAACATGAACTAAGATTAATAAATGATGTGGAAATATTGTTCATTATTATTTATGTAATTTATATATGTTAACTAATGTAATTAACTGATGTTAACTAATGAACCTTATTGAAGAATGACTGCAAATGAGGCATTATAAGTGCATGGCACTATGACCAACTTAACATTTTACAAGTTTAATGTAGCAATGTGGTTGCTCAGTTTTTCAAGATCAGTTTTAATCTTGTAACTGTTAATAGATTTAAACAAAGAAATAAAGTGTAACTACACACAGGCCATATTGATTGCAAAAACAAAAATAAGACGAGTAAAGAAAACAAGGTACTTTTTAAAATAATCACCCTTTACTTAAATATATGAACACAGAAAACCGCTGTTAACAGGTTAATATAACGTTTCCCATTCTATGACTAGTAAAATAATGGAAACTTAATCTGAGGAACACGGCTCTCCTCAGAGTAGCTATGAGTGTTGCGTCTTCTTCTTGTGTGACAGGTGTCAGCGTTAAGGCACAATACTGCCACCTGGGAGCTCAATCAGGTACTGGCACTGGAGTATTTACATATGGTGGTATCATAAGAGAACTGTTCAGTTTAAATGTTGTGGTTATCGCTAATACCGGTATATCATCACACACTAAATTAACACGATATCGATAATTGTTTCTTTGAATATCACAGTTATCATCAATACCGGTACAGTATATCGCGGCACCCCTAAGTGGAAATTATCCTTTAAATTGAAATTATTAAATAGATGCCACCTTATTGGGACAAAACATCCCTCCCCACACTTATGCTAACACTACCGAATACTTTATTTTCTACTTTTTGATTATCTCTTTCATTTTCATTGAAAATAAATACCTTTCCGAAGGGATATGAGATTTAAAAAAAAAAAGTCCAGCAAAAGGCAAACCTGATTCGAGGTTGATCGAGTCAAAAAGAACACTTCACACACTTTACCACCTATGCCACTGGTTAATCACATGTTGATGGGTGAAGTTAGTGTAAATAGCTTCTGCCAACAAGGCGGGATATTTGCACACTCCGTTTAATTTATTTATTTATTTATTTATGTAATGATGGCAGTTATGACAAAATAAGGATGTTATGTGCTTTAATTGTGTTGTGTAAGAATGTACAAGCTGTAATGATCAGATGTCTTTGTGGCCTGCAGTGTTTAAAAGATTTTATATGTTGCTCTGCAACAGATACAGTCCTGATAATCGCAAAAGTGTTCCTCCATCTCCAAGGAGAAAAAGGAGGGGAAACTATTTCCACTTATTTTCTTGATAGTGGAGGTCATGAATGAATTAAATGCCGCTGATGTATTTACGGCATCAGAAAAAATTACTAAATGCATTTCTTTTACAGGGGGAGGCTGCAAGCAAGAAACATATTACATTCAATTACTGGCCTAAGTTTTCTCTTTAATTAAATGCACTGCCTGATTAATCAGACATCTTCAGAGATGGAGAGGTGATGAAATGCACCGGCTGTGTTCCTAAATAGTAAACTCTGATAGTGAGAGGACACAAACACAGGATGTTGTCAGAGGCATTCTAGAGTCCATGTGTCAAATGTTCAAAGGGACCATTAAGAAGCTGTTGAGGCCTTCACCGTCTGTTTAAAAAGCAATTATAAACATGTTTAAAAGAAAGGAGTCATAAAGCACAAGTCTCAAACACAGTGGGCCTTCAGAGAGATAACCAAGCAACTGATGGCCACAGTGAGCCATTATCTGCATCTCTTTCGCAGTCTATTCCCCTTTTTCTGTTTTTATTCCATCACCTATGTTCCTTCTGTAGCAGTACTGACAAGTCCCTGAGTGATGATAGCCAAAATCGACTGTGAAGCAAATGACATATTGGAAGATGCAACTTTTTTCTCTCTCTCTCTCTCTCTCTCTCTCTCTCTCTCTCTCTCCCCATCTGATAAAACATCCCCTTAAATAAAGGAAAACACAGGAGTTTTATGGACAGCTATAGACACAAATGCTAACTTTTCTTCAGCATTAATAAATGGCCGATTATGGCACTAAATGAGATGTGTAGATCTATACAGTACACAACGGGATATATACAATAAACATTTTATGAATAGCACTGAACATCTGGTGGACTGAATTTTAATAGTGATGGCTTGTCCTAAAGCTCATCTGAGTCCTATGTTTGCACTAATCTCCTTCCAGTGCCCTCAGATTTTTAGCTTTAATGGCCTTCAAGATTATTTTCATACAATTTTTTTCAAAATTTATTTATATTATCTTAAAGCTTTCCGGCCATGTAGGGCATTTTTTGATCCGATCTCCTTGGGTTTCTGCTTTCAAGTTAGGGTATTCGAAATTTTAAATTATTATTATTTTTTTCTTTTTTACAATACACTAATATAATATAATATAATATAATATAATATAATATAATATAATATAATATAATATAATATAATATAATATAATATAATATAATATTATATTATATTATATTATATTATATTATATTATATTATATTGTGTGTGTGTGTGTGTGTGTGTGTGTGTGTGGATTGTCCATATATAATAAAAAGGGAGACAGATGGATTCTTGGATGGCTGGAAGGACTCAGCACTCCTGCAGGGTTAAAATGCTTTAATCTCTTTATCCAGCAAGTAGATATGGACAAATACAGAAAGGTTAGACTCTAAAAGTGCAAAACATTGCTGAAATTGTGCCATGGTTTTCATATAATACAGTCCATTCTAATTCTACAGTCACATCCAATGGTATTGAACTCACTCCTGTAGACGAGTGTGTATGTATATTTTATAGAGGTCAAATAATCTATCAAATTCAATAACACATTTGTAGTCATGTGCTATAAAATCAGAGCAAGGTTTAAATAGACAATTCTGGCACTTGTGCTCCAGCATACTGCATCAAACACTATTAAACAGAAGAGACACCTATTTGCTTCTGTTGAGACTGTGACCTTCTGTTTTCAAGTCTGTATTTTATTCCAGTGGTTTAAAATAGCTCTATACCAGCCAGGGACAGACCCAGGGGGTTTAGCTGATGGTGCTCAAGGGTGCTCAGCTCTTGATAGGGGTAGATCATAATTTCAGTTAATATATTTCTGCTGTACAAATATGGCTCCAAAATAATTAACCTACTACTATATAACACATTAATATAGATCTTGTGCATCAGAGAAACAAGTGCACAGCCATCTTTAGAATTGTATCCCTTTATCATTCTATAGATTCACTGTTGAAGAGTAATTAGCTGGTGGAGTGGATTTACTTATTGTAGAGTTACCATTCCTTGGTGAAAATTAAAGATACCATTCCTTGAATTACATAATGTTTGAAGTGTCTCAACAAATGCCATTAGACTGGGAAGATTTTAAAACAAGTGTTTCAATTATTATTATTTATATAAACATGCATTTAAATAGCCAAAAAACAAAACAAAACAAAAAAACCTTTAAGATTCCCAACTAATTTCTAGGTGAAAAGAAAAAATACAAGTAGACAAAATGAGCAAGGAGTAAGTGCAGAGAAAAAAGTCATATTCACTCACTATGGGTAGCAACTTGCTGCGTCGCTACAGAGGAACCACAACCCTGAGAATATCTCCCTCCCTCCATTTCTCTCTCAGCACTCTATTTTGCACTCTCTACATTTATTTTCCTCACACTAATAAGCCATGATCACTGTGTTAGTGTGGTAATTAAATCAGATATTAAGCTGTGTTATAATCCTCTGGGCTGCCTGCCGTTGACACAAGGCTGTGTGTGTTTCCATGCACATGTGTGTGCCTGTGTGTGTGAATCTGACACTTTGCTGACTGCAGCTTTGCAGAGTTGCAGATTCAAGAGGGACGGATGGAGATGAAGGCTGCTTATTTCATGATGCGTTAAACATGCCAATATTGGCCCATGATGTAAAAATGTATGTTACATATTCTCAAACACGTTTATGTTACTGTGAAACCAAATTGTCATTAATCTCTGCATATTTTGTTACATTCAATGATCATAAATGATACATGCATAAAAATAAAAAAAAATGAATAAATAAATAAATATTATTGTAGTACTGTAGAGCAGCTTTGCATCATTTTCACCACTAATGCATGAATCAGAGCATCACAGGGTACTAGACTTTACCCTCGGCTTTGACACTTTCATTCACTATTCATACATTCAATGTTGTGTTTTGTTCATTGTTGACCCGTAATAATGGTAAGAACTCAGTACGCACAACAGTTTTACTGTCTGCTAATGTAGGGTCGAGCAGGGATGTGGGAAAATGCTCAATAAAATTAACTAAACTCAGTAAAAAAACTAACCCTAATAAAATACAAAATACAAAGCTGTAACTTAGTGATATCCAAAGGTTCCTGTGCATTTCAGTACTTTAAAGGGGTCATATGATGCAATTCAAAGATCCCCTTCAGGAACTGAAGCTTTGGGAATGCCTTCAGCGTGACCACGCTCTGAATCAAGTGTGTAATCAGACCAATGGATGGACCTGATGCCACGGAAGGGGTGACGTAGTGACCAGGAAGCTATAAAAGCACGTGCGGTGGAGACAGGGGCAGCTTCTGTCATTCAGCGAAGTGCTTTGTATGTGTATGTCTTATTTATGTTTGTCTGTCAATGTCTCAAATGAGAAAGCTATGCCAAAGTCTAAGCACAAGACAGATAAAGTGGGTGATAAAGGCAAGCAACATTTTAGGCTGTGTGTTCCTCCCTGCCCTCGCTACATCACGGGCAGGGATACATACAGCCTCTTTGTTGTTTGTCTGGGACAGAGCATGCCGAGTTAGCTCTCAAGGGTGCTGACTGTCCGCACTGTGAGCGCCTCTCACTGCGGACGCTTCACTCCTGAATGGTTCTTTTCAAGAAGGCAGCCCTTGCCAGCGCTTATTGCGGCTCTGGTCCTGCATCTGCCAAGGCAGCACAGCAACTGGTCTGGTGGGGTTCGCAAATGGATCTGGTGGAGTGGATGGAGATGGGATGAGTCCTTTACTTCTCCCTTGGCCATCAGATCCAGCGCCACCACCCAGGGTTCAGAAGCATGCTTTGAGTGAACGGTTTCTTCCCCCCAGGGAAACAACTTGATGAACCATTCAAGTCTGCAGAGTAGGAGTTTGTGGAGGTGATAACTTGAGCTTTGGCCAAGTTAGATCTTGAATGAACCACAGAGAAGCAGGTTGAATCCTCAAAGAGCATGTTAGAGCAAGTCTTGTGCCCCCTCCACACCGGGGTTTCCAAGCTCCTCATACAGAGATGAACAGAAAGTGAGTGTCGCGACCCTTAATAACCTTGATTCTTATAACAGGGGCCGGTGTTGGGAGTTCCTTGTCCTTAGTCCATTAGTCTGAATACACACATGATTCAGGTGTGGTCATGCTAAAGGCTTTCCCAACGTGTTCAACGCAGCGTCTTGTTCCATCGGCAAACTAGGGTTACATCCGTAACCTTGAGGCATTTTCTTTTCTCTTTGGAGTGCTACAAGCTGTCAGTGCATGGATAAAATTCCATGCACTGAAAAAAAGTTTCCAAAGACTTAAGTCTCAAACCCAAAGAGATATTCTTTATAAAAGTTAAGACTCATCCACACCCTACTAAAACAGTCCTATAATATACCCCTGTATCCTTCAGATATTCCACAACAGCATCCTGTGCATATTTTACCCCTTCTCCTGTTGTTCCCAAAACACCCTCAAGGTTCCATTTTCTTCCTGTCTGACTTATCTTTTGCTTTAATCTAATCCTCTCTTCCCTATATTTCCTGCAATGCAAAAGTATGTGTTCTGCATTTTCTGTGATTTTACATTCTGTACATTCCTCTAATTTACTTTTACCTAACAAAACTAATGTTTTATTTGACCCTGTGTGGTCAAACCTCAGCCTGGTTAGAACTTAGTCATCCCTTATATTCCTTCCATTCACAACCTATGCATTTGATGGATTTCTAGCATTAAATCTTTTCTATAAGATTTCATATTTTGAGTACTGTAAAGGGCTGCTACAGAGTCAACACAACATACTGTACCACTCTATCTGGTTTTATTTCATCCACCCACTGCAACCCTACATTAAATGCCATCATCTGTACCATATAAACTGACAGCTGATCAGGTAATTTTTCCCAATACTTACATTCAATTTTGGTATGCATATTCCTATGACTACCCTATTTTCTTCATCTTTGGATCCATCTGTATAAATATCTAAATAACTGTAAATTTAGCTTTTTATGTTGCATCACACTATGGTAAGGGGCGTAACATTTCTGTAACACGCTTGAGGTATTCGGCCAATCACCATACACTGTATACAGTAGCTGGCCAAACCGCTTATACAGTACCTCGCTTTTCAGAACGATGAGCTTTGTAAAAATGTACACGTTTCAGAAAGGTGGGGCATAGAGGAGCAACAATAATGTACAGTATGTGAAAAAAAAGTGTGTAGCCTAGAATTTTTCTTTCTAAATTATGTGAAAATCATCTTGTTTACTCACTCACAGAAAACAATATATTGATTTAAATTTTCTAAGACACTTTTTGTTGGTAAAAGTCATATGCAAGTAGGTGTCAACTATCATGAATATCATTGTGATTTACACCTGAGAAGACAAAGGCCTGGATAATTAGCTGCATAATGAGCCATTCAGTCATCTGTGCCACTGAGAGGGAAGAGTTACAAGAAAGAATGTGAGAACAAAATAAATCTATATAATTTTATGTTCGTAGTTTATTTAGAATATATTTAATTATCCTACAACATACTTTAATATCCACTTGGGGGAGCAGTTAAACAGTTTATTAGGAACAATCAAAGCTGACTTTCAAACTAATTTTTTTTGCATCATTACTCCAGTCACACAATCCTTCAGAAATCCTTTTAACAATCTTATTTTCTACAAAAAAAACATTTATTGTTGTTATTATTATCATTAGGGCCCGAGCACCGAGGTGCGAGGACCCTCTTGTATCTGCTTTGTTTATTATTATTATTATTATTATTATTATTATTATTATTATTATTATTATTCTCCCGAATGAATCGCATTTTTGAGGGCTTAAACATGCTCAAAAAGTCGTGAAACTTTGCACACGCGTCAAACCTGGTGAAAATTTTCGTCTGATATAGGATTCAGAAGAGGGTGTGGCAAAATTGCTCGACAGCGCCACCTATACTAAGAAAATCAACAGCCTTCCAGCTGTGTTTCACGTACATGCACCAAAATTGGCACACATATGTAACACACCAATAACTACAAAAAGGAGCAAAATTCTAAACCCAACAGGAAGTCGGTTATTTTTAATATTATGAGCAAATTTTGTGTAATTTTGGTCATTTCCATGTGTTGTATTTTAACGAACTCCTCCTAGAGATTTCTTCAAATCAACACCAAATTTGGTATGCCTAATCTAAAGGCCTTTGCGATGTTAAATTGCGAAGATCTTGAGTTTTCATTGAAGGGCGTGTCCGTGGCACCCTGGCGAATTTCGATGATTCGCCATGAAAAATGAAGTTGCTATAACTCAAACATACAATGTCCAATCTGCCGCAAACTTCACATGTTTGATGAGACTCCAAACCTGAACAGATTGACATGCCCATATTCAGTTATAGTCATAGCGCCACCTATTGGCAACAGGAAGTGACATATTTTACTCTCAGGCATAAAATGTCCGATCTTGCCCAAACTTCAAAAGTGTGATAAGGGTCCTGGCCTGAACAGATCTGAAGGCCAATATTCCATTGGGTGTGGCAAAATGGCTCGATAGCGCCACCTATACACTTTCAACTGAGTGCATATACACTTTCAACGGAGTGCACCTCGAGCTATGTTTCACGTACATGTACAAAAATCGGTACACACATGTACCACACCAATATCTACAAAAAAGTCTCTTGGTACGAAATCCGAATCCCAACAGGAAGTCGGTTATTTAGAATTTTCTCTGCAAAATTGGCGTTGTTTTTGCCATTTTCAGTGGTTGTACTTTAACAAACTCCTCCTAGAGATTTATTCAGATCAACATCAAACTTGGCCAGTTAAATCTAAAGGCCTTTGCGATGTTAAATTGCGAAGATCTTGAGGTTTCGTTAAAGTGCGTGTCCATGGCGGCCTGACAAATTTCGATGTTTCGCCATGAAAAAGGAAGTTGTTGTAACTTAGACATACAATGTCCAATCTGCCCCAAACTTCACATGTTGGATAAGACTTTTGACCTGAACAGATCTAAATGCCAATATTCAGTTATAGCCATAGCGCCACCTGCTGGCAACAGGAAGTGACATGTTTTACGTTGTAACAAACTACTCCTAGAAATTTAATGACATCAACATTTTATTTTGGTCAGTCTAATCTAAAGGTCTTTGCAATGTTAAATTGTGGAGATCTTGAATTGTTGTTTAAGGGCGTGTCCATGGCGCTGTGACAAAATTTGATGTCTCGCCACAGCAAGAGAAGTTGTTGTAACTCAGGCATAAAATGTTCAATCTTCCCCAAACTTCACATGATTGATAAGAGTCCTGACACATCTGAAGGCCAATATTCCATTATAATGATAGCGCCACCTGCTGGCAACATGAAGATTGGCACATATTAATGACTTTGACATATTGCAATTATGTTTATGACATGAAATGCATATTTCTCACCGTTCATCTTTTTACTAAATCAACTCGCTGGCGGTGAGCCCGGGTGCGAGGGCCCGTTCATCGCTGATTGCAGCTTTAATTATTATTATTATTATTATTAATGTTGAAAAGAGCTGAGAATATTTTTTAGGTTTTTTAGGGGGAATAAATTGAAAGAACATCATTGTTTTTACATTTGTTAGCCTACAGTTATTTATTTGTTACATTTATATTATTTACATCAAGCTTTTGAATGGTATAGTATTGTATATTGTTATTGAAACTTAATAATGTTTCACTTGATTATATATTTAGTCAGGAATTATAGTTTGGAAAAAGTCTTTGGAAAAAGTCTAAATAGTAAAATGTTTACACAATATGTTGAAACTAGTACAAGTATATAAATAAATAAAAAGAGACTTACTCATGTTTCTGATCTCTGCTGAATAAAGTGCTTCATTCTTTTTTTTTCTGAGGAAATCCATTTCTCAAATCCTCAACCACATGACATCTTTTTGGGGTGAATTATGTCTTATTCCTCTCATCGCGAAGCAAACAGTAAAATAAAAACTTGAAGAACAGTCTCGCAGCTTTTTCTTCTGTTATGGGCGTATTCAAGCCGCGCGCTTCAGTTTGAATCTGAATAGCGCGTTCAGCGCGGGGGAGTGGTCACATTAGATATAATGAAGGGAGACTTGAAAAACAGACATCGCGTTGTTTTCATTCTTGTTTGTTATCTTTATTTTATAAGTGCACAAAGTTTTGTTGTTATTATGTCTGAATCCAAAAAAAAGTAGACCATTTACAGATTCGATTGATGTATTGCTCTTATCTGTACGATTAAAACTGAAAGTGTAATTAAGTTCTTTTCGGGGTTATCAGGAGAAAATGACTCAAAACGCGTATCCGCGTTAATCGACTTCAGAGGGTTAAACTGCATAAACAAAATAATGTCATATGACCCCTTTAAACGAACATAATAGTTGCTTTTGAATGGGCACTTTTGTACCTTCTTTCTCTCTCTCTCTCTCTCTCTCTCTCTCTCTCTCTCTCTCTCTCTCTCTCTCTCTCTCTCTCTGGGAGTGTAATAATTAAATGCATTCACTGCGACCGACTCCAATCAGAAATTACCAACTTAGATATCTAAATCAAGTCATGCATCATTCTAAACAGTTACTGGATCTCTCTTTCAAAAATGATTTGGTTCATTTTGTATTACCCCCACAAAAAAATAAAAATAAAAAAAGATGTAGAGCATAGAGCAGTGAGAAAGAAAGTATAAGAATAAGAATAAGGGAGAGAAAGAGGTGGTCAGACAAACACAGTCTCCTCCCTCAGGTATTAAGACTACTGACACAAACTATGCCACCATCTGTTGACAAATGGAGGGCCATTACCACTCACAGACCCCTTATGCTAAACCCTGTGATCTGGTCATCCTCTTTGCCTCTGAAATGGGAACATTTTTTTCTTCTTCTTCACAATGTCAAGGGCATGACAGTGTGTGCACAATGATTTAAGAAGGAAAATATGGAGGGCAGAAAGATAGTGACACACTTTATATTCATGATCGTTTCAAATCTTAGGAGCCAAGTCAGTTCCAAACCCTGCTCAGCTCCCTACTGTCTACATAATCAACCGCCTCACTGTTAGACTTTGCTGTAATGTTACAGTTACTTACTGCAAAAATGTCCAGTAAACTACCATATACTGTATATGTTTTAAAGTTAACTACTGTAATATGCACTGAATTTTGTGTAATTTTATGCCATTTACAGTAATTTACAGTACATTACTGTTTGCTCAAAAGCAGTAGTGCTACTGTAATTTGTTCTCCAAATGAAAAACATGAATCTGAATTTCAATTTAATGTCTGGGTAAGCATAAGTGCAGAGAAATAAATTTATTTTTAAAATGATTATATAAATTATATATATAATTTCCCTACACCCCACAAAATGTACATTTTGTTTTCGCACAAAGTCCGTGAAACAACCTGGTAGAGGATATATAAATTGAGGCTTGTGTCAGGTGCACGCATAACGTACTTTCCACTCTGATAGCCAGACCTCAGCTGCAAGTTTTCCTCTGGGAAGTACTTTTCACTTACTTTTAAAATGTAAACCATTATCAATATCTTAGTCAATAATCACAGACAAAAAATAATAATTCTTCTTTTTATCTCTTTTGCTTAATTCAACAGGAGCTAACTAGACCCCAAAGGCTATTTTAGGAGCCACATCACTGAGCGTCTTTGCCTTTCTAAGTATGTTTTAACTTTTAGACACAGTATGTGACCATAGATTAACTGCAGATATGACAGAAATGGCTTAATATAATAATAATTAAATAGGTTTCTTTGACAGTGACCTTCTGCTCATATGCATTTTTTGGTCTCTTGTTTCTCATTTTTAACTTGACAATTTTTTTTTTTTTTTTTTTGAGAATCTATGGGGTTCAGGTCTGGTAAGTTTGCTGGCCAGTGAAGCACACCAACAACATGGTCATTTAACCAACTTTTGGTGCTTTTGGCAGTGTGGGCAGTCTCCAAATCCTGCTGGAAAATGAATACAGCATCTTCAAAAAGCTGGTCAGCAGAAGGAAGCATGAAGAGATCCAAAATTTCTTGGTAAACAGGTGCAGTGACTTTGGTTTTCAAAAAACACAATGGACCAACACCAGCAGATGACATGGCATCCCCAAATCACCACAGACTGTGGAAACTTAACACTTGACTTCAAGCAACTTGGGCTATGAGCTTCTCCACCCTTCCTCCAGACTCTAGGACCTTGGTTTCCAAATGAAATACAAAACTTGCTCTCATCTGAAAAGAGGACTTTGGACCACTGAGAAACAGTCCAGTTCTTTTTCTCCTCAGCCCAGGTAAGATGCCTCTGATGCCTTGTCTGTGGTTCAGTAAATTCCTTGACACGGCTCTTGATGCCTTGACCCCAGCCTCAGTCCATTCCCTGAAGTTCATTCAAATTTTTGAATCGATTTTGCTTGACAATCCTCATAAGGCTGTGGTTTTCTCTGTTGATTGTGCTTCTTTTTTTCAGACTTTTTCCTTTTACTCAACTCTCTGTTAACATGCTTGGATACAGCACTCTGTGAACAGCCAGCTTCTTTGGCAATTAATGTTTGTGGCTTACCCACAGGATGTCAATGATTGTCTTTTGGATGACTGTTAAATCAGCAGTCTTCCCCATGGTTGTGTAGCCTAGTGAACCAAACTGAGAGACCATTTTGAAGGCTCAGGAAACCTTTGCAGGTGTTTTGAGTTGATTAGCTGATTAGCATGTTACCATATTCTAATTTGTTGAGGTGAATTGGTGGGTTTTTGTTAAATGTGAGCCAAAATCATCACAATTAAAAGAACCAAAGACTTAAACTACTTCAGTCAGTGTGCATTGAATTTATTTAATACAGAAGTTTCACAATTTGAGTTGAATTACTGAAATAAATTAATTTGTACACACCATTCTAATTTATTGAGACGCACTTGTTATTGTTTTAGTTATAAAAGCAGATCATTTTGATACCAAGGACAATACATCTAGAAAATCCTAAAGCAGAGATACACTCATATACTTGACTATAAGCATTGAGAGTCTTACTAATACAAATAAAGAATTATAACAAAGATGCTATAATAGGGAAACATACAAACCACACATGCATATACCAGATACATTTGTAACTGATTAATTATAGTCTGAATAAAGAAAAGTTTTTACGTGTATGTGTTGTGTATTTTGAAAATGTGAGTTTCCTGGTCAGGAAAAGCTTCTCATCAAGGGCTATCTAGTTATCTTGGAATGAGTTTGAAGTCAGATGGGCAGACCTGAGAGTTGATCTGTTCAGCATCTTCCAGATAATGAAGTCTAGACTATGGGGCCAGATTATGTAATTTGTATGCAAATGTCAAAAGGCAAGGAATTTGTAAGGCATAAAGCCCAAACGATCGTACATGATCCTCAGCAGATGCTACAGAATCCCCACTTTTGGCTGACACAGTTCACCTGCAAACATCGTCAGACAACAGTCATTATGGTCAGACAGCAGGTGGATCCTGATGATTGGATGGCAGGTGGATCCCAATTGTCAGATGGCAGGTGGATCCTGATGGTCAGATGACAGGTGGTTGAGAATTATGTAACATTTGGACCAATCAGACACACAACTATTTGTTATATTTAACAAATAATATCTAACGCCCCCTATTCTAACCAAAGGGTCTATGGAGCCTTTCCCCGAAATGCAACTATCACTTTAAAAAAGGCAGAACAGGCCTGCAGGCGTGAACCTTCTCAGACCTTAAAGGCCTCACATCAGTGACCGACCTGCAGTCTGCGGTTCTTTTAAGATGCTGAGCTAAGAGCTTTACAAAACACCTCAAGCTTGCGCCAGGCCTTCGGCGCAATGTTAGACTAGTTTAAGCGTGTGTGTAGTTAATAAAGTCTTACTTGTATCACACTTGAGTTTGTTCATTGTTTGTTCATGTTTGCTAAGTCCCTAATCATGCAAATTTTTGCTGCATGCTCTGAGTAGTATTGTACAGTAAGAAAGTTATTTTCCTTAACCTGGAAATTAACATTCTTAGAATTGACAGACAGTTGGCATTGAGAGGTCAAGTAAATACTTAAGGCAGATCTAAATATTTATAATTAATCAGAAGTAGTAATGATTGATTATTCATATTTCCCCTTTGAGCTGATTTGCTACATTACAGTAACTTGCCAGTAAGTTGATGTTAGCATGTTGCTAAGCTATTGGGAATAAAAATAAATAAAATACCCCGTACACACATATGTTGGTCAATCAATCAATCAATCAATCAATCAATCAATCAAAATAAGTATAATTAAGTGGAATTAACTTAATCACACAATTTTAGCAATAAATATTTGTTTGGTATTAATAGTACAGTATATTTAGTATAGAATATTGTATTGGTATTTAGAATAAGAAAGTCTGTTTTTGGCTCATCACAATGTGGGATGGCTTCTCCTTGAAGGCTACACTAAGAAATTAATATTTAGAAATAATGTATTTAAATCAAAAATGGCATTGTGAATGTAAATTGTAAATGTAAATGTCCACTACTATGATAGGCTAATAGCTGTGCATGTTTGACAGCCTACATCTTTAACAGATGGATGCTGCTGTGATTTAGGTAAAAAAAAAATGCATTAATACTCAGTACATATCAAAATATATGTGATAACAGACAAAGCAATAGTGACCATGTAACAAAAACAGTTACTCACACTTGTATGTTACAACATTACAGACAGATCCAACATAGTCAGTACAGCAATGTCTTTTAGTTTCAATCTTTCTGAAAATCCTGCATCAAATTGCGCCTTGTTTGTAAATTAATTTGTGGTAAAAAAGAAGTGAACAAAGGACCGAGTTATTACAGACGTGTCATCCACGCTTTTCTATCGGATGGGATCAGAAGGAAGGCAACGTAAAGACAGTTTTTCCACAACTTGGTTCACACCCAGTGTCTTGTTGTCTTTTTAGCCATATTTATCGTTTGATTTCTGCATAAACCTGCATTTGCCTCTCTTGCTATTTACTCTACATCCCCAAATTGGTAGGCAGGGCTAAACAGGCAATGATGTATAAGCAGTCGTTGATCTTCTTCTGTGGAGGCAGTGTTTAGACACAATATTACGTCATCAAGTAGCACATTCAAGATCATGTGACCCTTTGACGGCAGTGCACATACAGTCCTTCACTCTGTTCATTCTTTCAAATATTCTACAATCCTGAAAGTGAATTTCGAATAACTCTGTATCTATTCCATCATAAGTACTTCAACAGTCAAGGACAATAGGAAAAGAGTGATTAAGCAGCTGGCCCAGTGCATTGTGATTGGCCAAACACCGCAGACACTCATCGGAAATGTAACACCTCTTTCAATAATCGCGAACTTTATCTATCAAAATAAATATAAAGACAGTTAAAGATTTAAAAACAGTCCTTTGTTTTACCATCAGTTCAAGCCCAGAGGGCGAACAGAGTGGTGTGATAGAAACAGTGATGAAGCTATGTGTTTGCAGTACACAAGCCATGGATGGTTAAGACAGCTGACTCCACTGTGTGACCGTCTCTCTTTCTCTCACACACGCACAACACATTAAACTCCACATCTAAACATTCAATAGCAAATACTAATAACAAAACAGACTTACATTAGCTTATCCAGAAGCGCCAGATTGTCGAAGCAAGTCAGAATTACCTCCTTTCCTAGGTTCACAAAACGGTCGTCCATAAAATGTGTTGCTGTTCTATTGTAAGTTAAGAGAAAGGAAAAATTGAAATAGCATCATATGACCCCTTTCATTTATCTGTTGACTTGGGAGAAAGTGTGGTCTAACCTCAGTTTAACCTCTAAAAATTTGGCTCATCGTCTTATATATTTCAAAGTTATTCATAGAGCATGTATAAATTATATCTGCCATTTCTTTAATATTGCATCAGCTGGTACTTTTCTTTGTATTTTTGTGACGTGTCCTGTTCTATTAATAATCTATGGACACATGTAAGCTTTGTTTTATCCTCATTATTACAGTATTATATGGTTAAGCCAACTCTATGACCTCATTAATGTAGAGCGGCATGAATTGATGGGGCCAAGCCGGGTGCTGTTGATGGTTGGCAGCGTTCTTTTTCTTAAGTACTGGATTATATAGAGTTTGTTGTTGTTGTTGTTGTTGTTTTGTGTGTGTGTGTGTGTGTGTGTGTGTGTGTGTGTGTGTGTGTGTGTGTTTTGTCATGAATGGATGTTGTGATGTTGTTTGTTGTATGTATAAAGAATATTTATTAGGGGTGTAACGATTCATCTATATGGATTGATACAATTGACAATTGATACGATGTCTGACGATACAATGCATCGATGCCACACATAAAATATCGATATCTGTAGTATAAATATAAAGTATAGACACCATTTTGAACTGTCCACATTTTCACATAATATCCGTCTATGCATTATTGCCAACGTGAGCATTCTCGCTCAAACTCATCTGGACTTGATATAAGGACTGCCCCTGCCCGAATACACAAGGTGAAGTATAAAAGATGCTCGGCATTGTTGGCGGAACAGACGTTTTCCGCGCACATGTCTAAGCGCAAGCTAGCACATAGACAGCCGTGTCTAGACTGTGCAAATACTAAATCTTCTGTGCATGGATTTAATAAATATTGTGCATGGATGATTAAATACAGACAAAATTAAATCAAAATGTGTGTTTTGGCAATTATCCTAGTAAACACAGTCGGTAAAACATAATGTCTTAACGTAAACAGTTGAGAAAGAAAAGGCATGTGTATCAGTATATTAAATATGTGCTTTGTTATTAAAGTGAAAACAAACTAATAATAATAAATAATACTGTCATAGAAAAATACAAGTGCTCACCGCTGTTGACTAAATAACCGTTGTAACATCAAAAATTGTTTATCTATATTTAATTTATACAGTGAAGACTGTGCAGTTATTTTATATGTGATTATTCCTTACATTTCTCTAGCATACCTGGAAATGTATTGTAGACTGATCTGAAAAACCTGAAAAGCACTGTTTATTGAACTTATGTCTTTGTTGTATTGTATTTATTTTCTGCTATTGCTTGTAATGTGGTTATCTGTAGAAAAGATTTTTAGCACTGAGCCCATAGTAGCAGCCAGAATTGTTTTTCCAATTGTTTATTTTCTTTATTATGAAAAAAAAAATGTGTAGGGTTTTTTTTTTTTTTTGTAAATGTCCCAACTGAGGTACAGAATGTAAAAATTTCAGATAAATGTACTTGTTATATATTTTGGTTGCCTTTGTGAGTTAACAAAAATGTAGATGGTTGTTTAAAATAGATATATAATATAAAAATATCTATATATCGATCGATATACTCCTGTATTGGATAGAACCGTAATCATATCGTAGAAATTTTTGAGGTATCAAAAAATATTGCATCGCTGGGTATGAGCATCGATATCATATCGTATCATGATGAACCATCCGATTTACACCCCTAATATATATATATATATATATATATATATATATGCACCTGTGATTTTACATTTTTTAATAAGAATTTTTTAGACTAAAATTACAGGCTGTTTTTAAAGTACTTAAAGTTTTTTCTCAGTATCTGATCCATTTAAACATTTATAACAATTTAAATATATTAAAATAAGAAAGTATTTTCGATTGTGATAATATTTCACAATATTACTGTTTTACTGTAGTTTTTTTGCAAATAAATGCAGCCTTGATGCACATAAGTGACAATTTATAACAAATGTAATTCACTTAATGTCCTAACTTTTAAACAGTGATGTGCATGTGATGCATTTCCTACATTCCCTTGCCTTGAGAGCGCACCTGGGATGTGAAGTGCTGTGGCTCATTAAGTTTAGACCAGAACACAGGGGATTGGGTGACCAACAGACTGATTGGGGTGAAGCCTTCTCAACTCAGTGGATCAGTGCATACTGGTTCTTCTCTGCCCTTTTATTCACCTATTTACCCTAACATTCAAGCACTCTACTCAATAAGGGCCAGCCTATATCTGCTATGGATCTGAAATGTCAAGGCAGAGGCGAAAGCTGCTCCTGGAATCAAGTGAATGCTTGATGTTTGCAATAATAGAAGGTTACTGTAACTTTATCATGCTGTGCTATTGCTGAATATATATATCACACACACACACACACAATTCCATGTAGATCATCTTAGTTTCAAATGGAACACTGACTAATCATAGAATTGTAAGGGTGGCAATGTTATATTACTGAATCTCTAAATCTAGACAGTGTATAATAATAATAATAATAATAATAATTATTATTATTATTATTATTAGTAGTAGTAGTAGTATTATAATTATTTATTTTTGTAGAAATCACGTTTTTGTGCACAACCTCGATGGTCATAAATGACTGGCCAGATCTCCCATTTCGGCCACCCACACTGGGTGGAAAAATAATGGTCATCCATGGACTAAAGGCTCTGTCTTTCCTCCATCAAAGCAATAGGGCCATAATCCCGCCTAAAACACTAAATCCTCCATATACTGACATAATGCCCTTTAAGCTCACTAATTCCTATCTCTCGCTTTCCGTCTTTCCCTCTTTTCTCTCCCTCTCTTCTCTTTCGCTCTCTTTAGTCCTGCATTAAAACAAAAACAATTGCACCACAGTCATCAATCTAAGCGGTTGCTAGGAAACCTCCAGGGCAGCCTGATCAGTTTTCATTAAGGCTTTAGTAACTAATGACTTCACTGTGCAGTCTATTGCGCAATATGAAAACAAAAACAAGTGCTTAAAGATCAGAAATTCTTTAAAAAATAAGCTGAAGCCATATGGGAATTGTACAGAAACACTAGCAAACATAAATGAGAAACAAATCAAAAGGTTAAATACAGTCTGGCATGATTTCTCACAAAATGAAATAAATAGAATTGAAATGTTAAACATTAATTTAGTTATTCATTACTGTGTATAGCTGTGTGAATTATTTGATAATATGATATAAGGACAAGATTTATGATAAGGCGCAATATCAATTTATTAGAAATTGCAATAACAAAAGTATTTATTTATGTATTCATTAAATCATTCTATATCACAGTAATATAAATATAGTTAATATGAATTTATCACAATTTAAAATAATTAGAAAGTATTATTTGTTTTATTTAGTAACAAAAGCTTGTTTGTTTTATTTATTTATTTACTAATTCATTCATTCATTCATTAATTCGTAAGAGCAAAAAGGGTAAATATATTAAATATAAACACAGATAAATATAAATTTATAACAATAAAAATAATTATAAATTAATTTATTTAGTAAAAAGGCATATAAGGCATACTGTATTTATTTATTTTGGTGTATGAATTATTTGTTCATGGGAAGAAAGGACGAACGCATTCTGGAATGATTTAGCACAACATAAAATAATCCGAAATTAAAAGTTTTTATTTATTAACAATAACAATTAGTACAATAGTTAGGTAGCCTGTGTGAATTGTATGATTGTTAATCTCAAAAACTAGTCACCATAGAGGTCTCCAAACCAGTGGTGGTCTCTGACCAGCTGCGCACAGTCACAGTTAACATCTCTAGACTGCAGTGAGAGGTTATGGATGGCCAACGACACCATAAAGCAGAGTATGTGATCTGAGACATTGCTGGTATTCTAGTTAAATAGATTATGCAAATGAATATTTACTACCATTCTTTTTTCTTATGCTGTATCCAGCTATTTCGATCTGATGTCTTGCAGCAGAGGAGGAGGCAGCAGTACTGTAGGACTCATCTGTGAATGTGTGTGTCTCTGTGTGCATTACAGCTTCATCCCTCCCCTGCTGTAGGGCAGATGGTTTCTGCGCCAATCCGAGGCTTGAGTTATGACTCCCATATGGTCATAGTGTAGGCTGCCATCACTCCATAGCCACTCTGTGAGTGTGTATGTGTGTGTGTGTGTGTGCAAGCCTGTGTTTATGTTGTCACAGACAGTGTTATAAGGCAAAGATACTCTGAGAAAGAGATTTACAGAGAAGGAGAGAGTCTTTATGTTTGTCAGAATGTGAGAGGAAGAAAACAGATAGAGAGAATGATGATAATGGATGTGTTTGGATTGTATTTTTGGTTGAAAGAAAAAGAAAACTTCAGTAGAATAGCATGCCAGCTCTATGGTAACAAGAGCCTGAAGAGATCACTAATAAGTTTAAATCTCATTGGTAGTTGCTGAACTGGAACTGGATGTAGCATAATCCACATATGCTTATACTGTATATAATCTTAAATTTTGTATTATTATTTAGTACATACATTTCATGAACTACTATTTTACTACAATATAACTGAATTGCATATATTGTGCAAAAGTTTTAGTTTGAAGGTTTTTTTTTTTTTTTTACTTAATTATACGTGATCCTAAAATGTTATGATCAGTCACAGGTGATATAAATATCATTGATCATCTCCTAACAAGGCCACATATTAGAGTGTGTGTAGATGGTAAGCAAACAAACAGTTCTCATAATCAGTGTACTGGATGCAGAAGAAATGGCCAGGAATAAAGATCTGAGCAACTTAAAAAATGCCAAATTATTATGGCAAGACAAATGGGTTAATGTGTTATTTGTGGGTTGCTCCTGGTTAGCAGTGGTAAGAATTTACCTACAGTTGTCTGAGGAGGAAAAAGAAATGGCGATGGGGTGTTTCAGACCCATTCGCTGTCTGAAAATGTTTTCCTGTGATGGAGCCATTACTATAGACTTCAGTCACTTTCATAAATCTTTCTAATATGCTGATGTAATGCTCATGTATCATGTCTTGTTTTTATAAATGTTTAAACAGTTGTAGTGCTTGATGATTTTGTGGAATTGACCCTTCACAAAAACCTGCCCTCCTTAGTTACTGTTGCTATGTCCAACAAGCCATGCCACTCTCACACCATATACCTCTAACATTGAAAAATACATTTCCGTAGCAAAGAAGAAAGAGACAAAACAGCGAACAAAAGGAATAATTAAAATTAAAATGATAAAAACAGTTTTGTGGCTATTTAATGTGTCATGACAGATCATTGCATTGCCTCAGTTCAAGCGGCACGTGAACCAATTATTATTACTATTTTTTTTTCATATTTACCCAAAGCATGAAATAAACATTAATGAACATCAGATGGTATTTTTATTTAAAACGTAGAAAGACATCAATACACACGAACACACTTTTTTTTTTCCACCAACGTTAATCTAGTCTCCTGTCTGATTTGTTTGTCAGAATAAATGGCAGATTCAGCCTTACGATTGGTCAGATCGCCTGTCAATCACACATGCCATCTTCACCCACCTCCACCCAATCCCCTCCAAGCAGAAGAGCATTTGGGTCTGTGCTTAGGAAATCATCTTGACTGGACTGTTACTGTAATCTATCTCTATTTGCAATTGTTTACATACCATTTTATGAAAAATGTATATGTAGCTAAGAAATATCTGGATTTGTATTATTTTTGTATTTTTTTTTCAGGTGGAGGATTGATACTTTAAGGAGCTATCCATGTGTGGAGCATGTGTAAGGCTGGGGAAGGTTTAGCCTTGGGGACTTGGGGCAAAAATTACACTAAATTGGACAAAAAGGCCCCTGCAAAAACAAATTAAATCTATAACTTTGATTTACATTTAGTCTGTTACAAAAAAAAATACAAACAAAAATAATAATAATAATAATAATATGTTTTTGAGGCATTAAATTAAGGTCAAAGACCATGTTGCACCGTATTTAATTTTAAGCTTTTTTTACAGTGTTGCACATTTTAACCAATCACACACAATTCTTGATTTTCGATTCAATTCACAGGTTTTCGATTCGATTCAAGAACGATTTTTGCTAATTTAGAACAATTCAATTCGATTCACAATTAAATTTGATTCGATTAATCAAATGATTCGATTTTGCATTCTTTAAGTGCATTCACATGATTATGCTTCCCCTAAATTCTGTAATTGCTTAGTCAGGGGGCAAATTACACAAGCCTATATGGTTTGAGAGACACAGGTTAGAAAAATTGTCCATTGTTAATGATGCTATGGCATGACATGGCATACATAAAAATGTATGGAAGCCAAGATAAAAAAAAAGCTTTAAGAGTGTCAGGATATGCATGGGAAACAAAGGAAGGTGAATTCAGTACACAGTGTTTATTAGTGATTCAAGTGCTCGGTGAATACTTCGTGATTTCAAGTGCGGGCAGTATGATGAACACAGGGGACTGGATCGTAGACAGGTGAGTACGTTTGATTCAGGAGTGTTACAGTCACAGATCGCTCATATATGTTCTCTTCCTTTACAGAGGCCGAAGTTAATACCAGCTCGGGATATACACAGGAGACTACAGAGACCGTTGAATCACAGGTAACGATAGGGTTTTCCGGGGTCCTGAGGGCAGCAGAACAAGGACACAGGTTAGGGTTACAGAAGGGTGAGTATATGTTACGTCTGGTTGGCAGTGAAGTGTCAGGAGCTCAGGAGACAAGTGCGGAGGGTCTGTTCCTGTTGGGATCCTGTTGGAGGCTTGACCTAGAACTGGGTCTGAGATGACTCCTTTATAGTGCCTTGATGGGATCGTTAATGCTAAAAAGGAACAGGTGTGGGTGGAGGCAGAACCAGGGTGCATGGCGGAACCAGCAGAGCAGAGTGCTCAACGGACCAGGCTGACGGGCCGAGGTGGAGACATGGGTCTGGAAGGCCGAAGTGCAGCAGGGGACTCCACACAATCCTGAGCTGGTGAAAGGGAAACCTCTTCGGAGCCTGACAGGAGATCGGGAATGTCTTCGGAGCCTGATGGGAGATCGGAGAGCCTCTTCAGGGCCTAACGGGAGATCAGGAACCTCTTGAGCCCCAAGCATTGTGATAGGAATCCATTGCAGTCCTCCTCCAGGCCGGAGAAGGGCGCTGGTCGAGAGACTGAGTTTACCATGTACACCAGCATGGGAGCGGTGTTTGCGGAAGCGCCGTCTTTGGTTGCGCTGAATTTAGATCGGTTTGCAGCAAGCCTTCTGTCAGGATATGCACGGGAGACAAAGGTAGGTGAATTCAGTACACAGTGTTTATTAGTGATTCAAGTGCTTGGTGAATACTTCGTGATTTCAAGTGTGGGCAGTACGATGAACACAGGGGACTGGATCGTAGACAGGTGAGTACGTTTGATTCAGGAGTGTCACAGCCACAGTCACAGATCACTCATATATGTTCTCTTCCTAGGAGATTACAGAGACCATTGAAGCACAGGTAACGATAGGGTGTTCCGGGGTCCTGAGGGCAGCAGAACAAGGACACAGGTTAGTGTTACAAAAGGGCAAGTATATGTTACATCTGGTTCGGCAGTGAAGTGTCAGGAGCTCAGGAGACAAGTGCGGAGGGTCTGTTCCTGTTGGAATCCTGTTGGAGGCTCGACCTAGAACTGGGGCTGAGATGACTGCTTTATAGTGCCTTGGTGAGATCGTTAATGCTGCTAAGGAACAGGTGTGGGTGCTTAGCTTGGCAGGATCCTTATGCATTATGCATGCGCTTACATTTTGTAAAATGTAAAATACAATCATATTATGTATGTAGCCTTTTAATTTAGTTAGCTATTATTTAAATTTTCTGCACAGAATAATATAGAAATACCCTACTTTATAGTTTCTGTACTGTAATAAATGATGTCAATTAGCACTGCATCATTCATACATTTTATTTATTTATTATGTTTTTTTAATTTTTATATATATATATATATATATATATATATATATATATATATATATATATATATATATGGCACGTCTATGAGTGCGAGATCACTTCTCTTTCAGGGTGAAAACTTCTTTATCTAATTTTCACAAAATACAATGCTATAGTAGCTATTTAACTTTTCCTCTCCATAAGCGAATGATGATTCTGAGAGAAAACTTACACAACGTCTTTTTGCTAAAGCAACAAATGCTACTTTCATGCATCTGATTATCAGATAAACCTTGAGCTCTTATTTCAAGGTCGTTGTTAATGCTGTGGATATTTTAACAGTTTCCTTCGTACATTCGGTTCATCAGAATTGTTAAAACACAATTGTCATTCAATGGAACTGTGCGTATGATTTAGACACTTATTTTCTGCTCTGTCCATGCAATAAATATGCAGCTTTCTACTGCTCAGGTAATGCCATTGTTAAGATGCAGAGAGCCACTGACAAACTACAGAACAGTAAAGCTACTTTAGCATTACTGGCCACGAGTCCTAAGGAGAGATCACACATCAACTACGTCAGAGACGAACGGAGCACGAGTGCAATCCTATGACGTTCTCAAGCGGTAATAGTGGAGCGTGTGAAAGAGAGATAAGAGGCACAATTCACAAACACTGTTCAAGGTCTCCATTAATTTGTGCGTGTAGTAATTGAACGTGTATATGTTTTGAAAACATTGAATCACTATAGAAATCGCGATTCATTCGATTCTTAGTGTTTTAAATCGATTACTGATCGAGATTGGTGATTCACAATTCAAAAAATCATGTTTCAAGATCGATGCATATGAATCGACAGGGTTTGTAATCGATGCATAGAGAAAACGAGTGAAACGTTACACCCCTAGTTCAGGTGCATCATCGTTCGCTGACTGAATTCCAGACTCTTGTGAATTCTCTCATCATAAACAACAAAGGCCAGATGTACCCTACATACAATGTTAGTAAGGGATTCATTTCACAGTGTATACGGCTTCAGTGATTATGTTTTTTTTTTATGTAAAAAAAAAAAAAAAAAAAATTAGCCTACAGGTACATGACACACGTCTGGTTATTGCCTAAAAAGACAGGTTTGATGTTTAATACATTTGGCTGCTTTTAGCCTTACCCTGGAGTTGGTTCACCCTCCGCCAATGCAGCTATCTTAAACTGTCTAGTATGGCAGCTGAGCCCCTCAGAGCCGAAGCCTGTCACCAAATCCACAGAATTCTAAAAAAATTATATTCTCAGAAGTGGTCCTGACTTCACTATCTTTACTGTAAGGTTTGACAAATTTAATGCATCCTTTGTGAATAAAAGCATTGATGGTGCTACACCGGGGCTGGGGCGGGGTCCAATAGCCCCATCAGAATTTTTATTAGCCCTGGTTTAGCCCCATTTCTTTATGAAGTAACTCTGACGTCATCAATATAATTAATTTTATTAGCACCCTCACATATCTGTCTAGCTCTCCCTTAGCACCAGTAGAGAAAAAAATAATAATAAATCTGGCGCCGTGCCTGAATAAAATAAATAATTTATTTAAAAAAACAAATATATAATCTTACTGAACCTAAATGCATGAAGTGTGTGAATGCAGCTAGTCAAGGGGCCTTGCTAATCAACTGAACCTTGACCCCTTTGCTAACATCTGCATAGATATGTGTAAAGGAAGTGTAAAAAAAAGTTATTTTTTACATGTGTGAATTGTCTTTCCATCTGCAATATTGTGTGTGATGCTTCTGTATGAAGGAGAGAATTAATCACGATTGTGTATATATTTTAAACTACTGTACACCTGATATTTGTGTGACTTTCAGGCTAATTGATAAACAGTACAGATAATTCACTGATGTTGTTGATGATGACGAGTGCTTCAAAGCGAAGATGAGCTGAGCATCGTGGCCCAATTAGAGGTGTCAATCAAATGCGTCCTCTCAAACTAACGCCTGCATGAGTGCACTACACGCAGCAGCACCAACCTGTCACTCATCTTAACATAAATTAGCTTTATTTAGAGGTGTTTAATATCATAATATCTCCTCTCAGATGGTCACCTCCCACACACATATGCAATAACATGCACAATGGAATTCCAGTACTGTTCTGAGACAAATTGTTCATAACAAGAATTCTTGATGGTTCTGGATGTTTTTATAGCGATGTGTATATTCATGTGTGTTCCATGTAGTGCCACTGACATCTTTGAAGACTAATTTTACGGTTGGTAGTCCTGTCCAACTGCTTGTTCTTTTGTAATGGCAAGATCTCCTATTTCGCTCTGACTAGCACCCCATGTTCTCTCGCTTTCTCTCACACGCATAATATCTATCTATCAGGGAGGTAAAACTTTTGATACCTGAGAATGTGTTTGGGAGATAAGAGAACAGTGCGCTTAATCCCCTCCCACACACACACACACATGCACTTTCACACACACATTTTTCATCCCTTTACGCCATCCGATAAGGATGTGTCTGTAGGAAATAGCAGATGAGAGTCAGGAATGAAAGAATTATCAACAAATGAGAGAGTGATGAAAGGGATGTGAGAAGTCTGCTTAAATAAAGGTAATATATACATATTTACAAATATATACATTTTACAAATTCTATTGCAGTACTTTTAAAGTGAAATTTCCAGTAAATGGCAATAAAAGTACATTTGGTTTTATCCAAATCAGATGAACATGAATTTGGCATTGTTTTATTACACTGATTGTTGTACGTAACACAACAGCTTTTGTCACTCTATAATCACCCATCCTTATGCAATCAACATTATAGTCCCATTTCACAATCACATCTATACATCAACACATATCCTTTTAATAAAGTGTTTTTTATAAAACATTTTAAACTGTTTAATTCTTATGCAATGCTTTAACACCTGCTCCAACCCATTTCACAACAGCACCCCAAAAAAAGAGATACATATACTTTTTTAAGGTTGTTCTTATATGCATTTTTTTAAGTTTAATGAAAAACAGTTTACAGTTGACCACCACTAGTGATAATTTAATTTCAACATGGAACTGCAGTTAATTGTATGTACAGTATAGATACATTTTATGGAATTTTTCCAGTTAGCCTGTGTTGTGTTTATATGTTTCCGCCTCTATAGGTTTTAATGATCAAGTAAGGGCTTCAGTCATTCTGAACAGATGTCAGCACACATGAACATATGAGTAAACATCTGCTCATAACGTCTTTGGTTACCATGGTTCTCTTAAGAAGTGTGAACCTTGTTTAACCATCATCAGTGACTTCATACATAGTTTAGCTTCTATGATAAAAAACAGTACTTTATTGTACTGTTGGAAATACTTCACAACATGGAAATGCTTCTGAAGTGCACCGGTTTACATAATTTATTATCATTTTACAGTAACTATGTATCATGCAGCTATCTATTTTTCATCCAGTCCATTCATCTGTCAAGCTCTCTACTTCTGTATCTATTTATCTACATGTCTGTCTGTCACCCACCGCACATCCATCACTTCTCTTCAGCCTGCTGAAGAGTGAAAGCAAAGTAAAGCAGATTCTTTGAAGGATGAGTCCATCTTCCAAGCCAAGGCCTCCTGGTGTTGTAATGTAAGCATCTCCTGTGGGGCACCGTTTGTGGATAAAAAAATAAATGAAAAGCTATTGTGGTATGGTTGTGGTATGTGGATGTTTATACCTGTATGTGAATTTAGAATAAAAAAAGGGGATGTTGTTGGTGACGTCATTGTTTGATTGAGGTGTGCCCAGAGTGGTAAAATTCCACTTTATTTGAAAATAAATAACTTCCAAAATGGAGCTTGACTTCATATACTATGTATATAATATATACTCATATGTCACATATGAACACTATTCTCTCCTGTATATGAAGCAAGCTTAAAGCCAATGTTGCAGGTTAACCACCACTGTCGATTAATGGGTACATAAATCAATCAAGATATGTATATCATTTTTAAAATGTCTCAAAAATGGTCTTAAAGACCAGGGCCCGTATTCATAAAGAATCTTAATGCAAAAAGTAGCTCCTAGTGACAAAATTCTAAGAAAATCCTTAGAAATGTGGGCGTTTACTCTTAAAATTAAAGAAAAAATCCTAGTAAAGAAAAAAGTAATTCAGAAAGAATCTTAACCCTTAAAAGAGGTCTTAAGGTCAAACTTGTTAGGAGCACACATGAGGACTTTTAAGAGGCTTAAGAGTTTCTTTAGCAGAGGAGAAAATGGCAGAAAGACGAAGAGGCAGAAGAAATGTGTTGCAGACAATGGATGACAGGGAGTTAATAAGACTAAAGATTAGATCGTGCAGGGATCATGTTTGTGACTGATCTTATTAGAGACGTGCTAACATCTCCGACACAGCACAGAAATGCCATAGCGCCAGAAATTAAAGTTATCACTACATTACGATATTTGGCAACTGGGAAAATATAACAGTGATGATTTGGGTCTGTCACAACCTTCTGTAAGCAGAGTGATCACACAAACAATTACAGCACTTTCAGAACATCTTATTGTGTCGCAGTTCATTTCGTTTCCACTGGACATTCCCCCCTTGCAGGCTCAAAAAACTGCATTTATGAATATAGCAGGCTTATAGGTGCACACAAGCAGGGGGAATGAACTGTTAATAGTTTGTGCTATACGCTCCCATGTCTGCTTCTTGTCCCTTGCTGTGACACCCGGCCCGAATTTTCCTTTAAGAATGGCCTTGTGTTCATCCACTAACTGGGCTAATAGTAAACACTGTTCCTCTGTCCAGTTTGGCTTTCTCGCCCTTCTTGGTTTTGATTCCATGTTTGATACATTAAAACCAACATTCAAACCGCCACTTAAATAGGACAGCAATCACTGTAATTGGAAAGAGTGGAACAATTTTTATCATTCTAAGCCAATCAAATACCTTATAGGAAATTAAAAGCATGGTAAATAAAAAAGGATTTATATACACACATATAATGTGTGTGTGTGTGTGTGTGTGTGTGTGTGTGTGTGTGTGTGTGTGAGAACGGTCAAATAGGAAAAATTGCACATGTAAATTCAAAGTGAGAATTAGAATAGACCCTATACTTAAAATCACTCTGTTTTTCCTTCTTGGACAACCAACCAATCACAGTCTTCAAAAGATTGTGTCATACATAGCAACGGGGTCAACCCGCCTCCTCACTAAGATGAAAGGTTTTGTCTTTTCCTTACTCAGAGTTGCTCTCAGATCGGTCCCAAATCGCTCTTAAGCTAAGACTCCTACAAAAAAAAAAAAAAAAAAAAAAATTATATATATATATATATATATATATATATATATATATATATATATATATATATATATATATATATATATATATATATATATATATTACTGCCATTGAATAGCACAGAGTGAAAAATCTAGAAATAGAAGGCATCATGCTAGCTATATGGGCGCTTCTATGCGTTTATCTCATCCTTAGGTGAAAATGTTGTTGCAAACGTAGCCGAGTGTCTGTTGCTGTGTTTGGCAGGTCTTTGTGTGGGCGGTGCCGTCCATTGGAAACTGCGTTGGAAAGCTTGTGCTGTAGGGAAGTGAGTGTGTTTTGGTCGCTGTTGGTCGATATCTACTGTATATATCTATCTATCTGTCTGTCTATCTATCTATCTATCTATCTGTCTGTCTGTCTGTCTGTCTGTCTGTCTATATATCTAGTCTATTTATATCTATCTATTTATCTATAATCTGCGCTATCTGAATACTCTCGTCTACTACTCGTCTCTCTAGTCACTTTCAATGCTCTCAAGGCGGGCTTTGGTAAATTCTCTCCCCAAGGTGATGTAATACAATGTATTATTGGGGAAAGGAGAATCGTTGCAAACCGCTGTAAGATAGTACCTACTTTTTCTTATTATATTCCATTTTGTGATACCCAACAACATAAAATACAATGGATAACAGTTTAAGGGTTTATTACCAACAAGCAAATTGCACAAATTCGTTGAAAAATTAACCCTGCAACACGGCCTTTAATGGAATTAGATGTGGGAGCATTTGACTGTAAATGATGTTTAAATGCACTGCAAGGACCATGAAGTGTGTTCAAATACTACATGTGTTAGCTGGGAGAGCACAACAGTTGTTGAAACAACTGAAATCTCATTATGACAGCATTATGTGCTCTATGAATTGAAATGATCAAAAGTGACACGAAAGACTAGATAGAATGATTTATTAAGGAACATGTGACATTTTGGAGTAGTCACTTTAAATCGTAATAATATTTCACAATATTACAGTTTTTACTGATTTCAAATCAAATAAAAGCAGCCTTGGAGAGAAACATTAAACGTCTTTCAAAAACTAAAAATCTTACCGACCCCAAACTTTTGAACGGCAGTAATACGACATAGTAATTCTAGTAGTAGTAGAATTACAATAATAAAGTGTTGGTCTATTTTCAGGAAATTCTACAGTCTACCATCATTTAAATTAACAAGAATTGTTAAAAGATGGGTTATGCTTCAAGTCACCCTTAAATGAGTCTATTCACACCACTGTTGACAGTACAAATAATGACTTATTGGCCAGTCCCTGTTAAATGATATGGAAAATGTGCATATCACAACTTCTTTTCCATCGAGGGTTTCAAGTTATTTAAGTTTTTTATTTGACATTTCTTTGCTACATTATCACTTCAATAGTCCATTCTTTAAAGGTTTCCAGCACAATTCTCAGTCAGAGGTCATATTTAAATATGTCTTTTAAGAGACAAAACAGAAGTCTAAAATTGCTGTCTGAGTCTCTGTGTTCAAAGGTTCACTGACCTGGACAATGTCAAGTCGTGAGTGGCAAGACTTTGGAAATTCAAATGAAAAGCATGTGTTTGAAATTCCATCCATGCAGTTTATTACATTTGAAAGGTGACTTGTCCCCAGAATCATGGCTTGCGGCTTGTTCT
Source organism: Carassius carassius (assembly GCF_963082965.1). NCBI lineage: Eukaryota > Metazoa > Chordata > Actinopteri > Cypriniformes > Cyprinidae > Carassius > Carassius carassius. The sequence continues at coordinate 28,612,653 of NC_081757.1, read as the reverse complement.
GACTGTGTCATTTCAAACTCAAGGCCTCGCTGAATAGCCCCTTGTAATCTGGTCGATTTAATGAAAGCGAGGAAGTGAGTGATGGGATTAAAATATTGTTCAAAAGCCATTCTTTACAGTATATATTGAACTCTAAAAGTCACAACTCTAATAGCCTGCAGGGTTGAAGAGGGCGGAAATATCATGCTGATTGGCTTTCTGATTCACACTGCGACAAAAGAAGAAAAGTTAACTGTGGCAAAACACTGATTAAATTGCCATTTCCCATCTCTACATTAAGATTATTCTTTTGTTTAGCAACAGCAGGCTGTTTCCTGGTTCATTTTAAGAATATTTTACACATGAAAGAGTGTAAGAGGACTGAAGGAAGGCTGTTTGGATGGGAGATGGGTGACAAGGCTTTTGCCTTTCGCTAACCCTTCATCCCTTTCATTTTCTCTATCCTATTTATGTTTTGCTCTTGTGTGTCCATGTTATTCCCACATTTGCTTCTGAACAACAGTTCTAACTTCCTTTTTGACCTCTGCCTCAGTAGCATAAACAGACTTTATGTCCCATCACTTCGAATCATTTTAATCATTTTTCACTAAGTGCTGTATTGACTCCTTTCACTCTACAGGATAAGTGCTTCACAGCTCCCAGCATGCTTTGCAAGCCCAACTCAGATAATTAGGCCCAGCTGTGCCGATCAATAATGGCAGCTGGAAATAGGGTGGACAACAGATCACACCCAGGGCTGAGAGTGGTAGCACCAGAGGGAAGGATAGAGAGAGCAGAGGGGGAAAGAAGAGAGATCAGCAGGTGAGGCGCTTGGGAAGTGCTGAGTGATTTGTTCAGATATACTGGAAGGTACCGAGGACATGAGGAGAGGGCTAGGGGAGACAGAAGGCCTGCGGAGAGACTGTGGAGAAACGTACATTGCCTACATCCGTCACACAAGTTATTTTTTTTTTTTTCCTGCATGATGGGACTTTCCATTGACTTCTGTTGTTGTTATACAGAGCTAATGAGACTTTCTGTTCTCTATCCCTAAAACTCTCACTAATAAAATCTATTTTCCCATTTTAGATGTTCATGTTATTTAGGATGCTTATTAAACTCTTTTTCCTGAGGGAGGCGTTTTATGTTAGTGTCGGTAACTAAAACTAAATATAAAACTATTAAAACCTATTTATTTTTAAAGCTTAAGTAAAATCAAGTATGTTTTAAATGAAAAACTAAATCTTAAAAATTTTATTAGAAATGCTGCCTTGGCAACTAACTGAAAATGTTTTGAAGTATTATAATAACTAAAACTTAAACTGAAAAAAGTAACTCTTTACAATAAGGTCCCATTAATTAACATTAGTTAATGCATTAACTAATTAGCAATAAGCAACACATTTATTAGAGTATTTAATTAAGGTAAGTTTAATAATATTAACAAATGGAGCCTCATAAAATGTTATAGAAACAACCGGTTAAAATGTATTTTAAGGTGTCCTTGTTACAGTGTAATCAGAATCAGAATCAGAATAAGCTTTATTGCCAGGTATGTTTACACATACGAGGAATTTGTTTTCGTGATAGAAGCACAACAGAATGACAGTGACAGAAAAAAAAACACATAATAAAATAATAAAATACAAAAAATACAAATAAGTAGGTAAGGAATGACAATATACAAATTGACAATTGTATGGCATGTATATTACAAAAAGCAGTTATGTATGTACAGGTACAGTATATTATGTGCAAAATTTAAGTGCAAAATTTTACACTAAGTATGTGTGTTAGATAAATAAGTGTGTGTGTATATAAATATAAATAGTGTAGTGTGTTCCACAGTCGTTATCAATTGTTCATTAGATGGATGGCCTGAGGGAAGAAACTGTTCCTGTGTCTGGTTGTTCTGGTACTCAGTGCTCTGTAGCATCGACCAGATGGCAACAGTTCAAAGAGGGAATGTGCTGGATGTGAGGGGTCCAGAGTGATTTTACTAGCCCTTTTGCTCACTCTGGAAAAGTACAGTTCTTGAATAGAAGGGAGGGTTGTACCGATGATTCGCTCAGCAGTTCGGACTACCCTCTGTAGTCTTCTGAGTTCAGATTTTGAAGCTGAGCTGAACCAGACAGTTACTGAAGTGCAGAGGATGGATTCAATGATCGTGGAGTAGAACTGTTTCAGCAGCTCCTGTGGCAGGTTAAACATCTGCAGCTGGCGAAGGAAGTACAACCTCTGCTGGGCCTTTTTCAAAATGGAGTCAATGTGAATGTCCCACTTCAGGTCCTGAGAGATAGTGGTGCCCAGGAACCTGAATGACTCCACTGCAGTCTCAGTGTTGTTCATGATGGTGAGTGGGGGGAGAGCAGGGGGGTTTCTCCTGAAGTCCACGATAAGTCTCCACTGTTTTGAGCGTGTTAAGCTCCAGGTTGTTGAGAGTGCACCAGACAGCCAGCTCTTTAACATCCTGCCTGTAAGCAGACTCGTCACCGTCCTGAATGAGGCCGATGAGTGTGGTGTCGTCTGCAAACTTCAGGAGCTTGACAGAGGGGTCCTTACATGCAATCATTAGTGTACAGGGAGAAGAGCAGTGGGGAGAGAACGCAGCCCTGGGGAGCTCCGGTGCTAATTGTACGGGTGCTGGATGTGAGTTTGCCCAGCCTCACTAGCTGCTGCCTGTCTGTCAGTAAGCTGTTGATCCACTGACAGACAGAGTTGGGCACGGAGAGATGAGTTAGTTTGGGCAGGAGGAGGTTTGGGATGATCGTGTTAAAGGCCGAGCTGAAGTCCAAAAACAGGATCCTCACATAAGTCCCCGGTGTAATTATACATTTAAGTAACGGGCAAAAAATATTAACTGCATTACATGGTTAGGGTTAGGAATAGGGTTTGTTTTAGGGTTATTTGCATATAATTATGCATAATTAATTGCTGTTATAATAGCAAGTACACGTAACATGTAAAAAGGCTCCCAAATAACCAAATAATGGATAATTAAGCTAATTGAAAATACTATAATGGCATACAAATACTACTAAATAAAACACTTTGAATGCCTCAAGGAAGGCATATCAGAGGTATATTATTGTGAAGATTTTTGATGATGCCAACATTTGCAAAGACTTCAGATGAAGCTGACTTTCTACTGATAAACAAAACTTTTAAATTTAAACTGACAGTTTATCTTATAGCTTTATATTACTGCCATATTTGCATGACTTTATATATTATTATATGACTATTATATATATTTATATAAACAATATTTTACTGAATTGAATAGATACAGTATATGATTTGCAAACTCATAATCAGAGCACTCATGTGAAGTGGAAAGAGACACAAACAGACACTAATTCAGTATTTCTAGGCTGGCAGTCTCCTGTTCGAGCACGGGGGGCTGTGTGTTCCCTATTTGCTGAGTGATTAGACTGAATCTCTGCAAATGAGTGTGTAAATCAAGTGTGTTACACTGTTGCAGTGGGCTGAAGTCAAATCCATTAGCTGTATCACATGTAGAAATCAACAGAAAGATACATAGAATTCCATATAATGGTTAGTGTTTACTCGGTGAACATTTAGCATGAGAATGAGTCAGGATGGTTTAATAAGAGCTAAATAAATAAATACATACATACATTATGTATATGTATATATAATGTACATTATTGTAGGTAAACATGAAAGTATAAATAATATAATAAAAGTATTATCTCACTACTTGTGTGCTGTCATTAATTAATTAATTCATTCATTCATTCTTCCTAAATGCTGATAACATATTTCAAGTAATTTTTTTTATGTTTTTGAGGTGAGTTCTGTCTATGTTCCAGCAGGCTGATATTATGTCTCCTCACCACCACGCTTACACAACAAATGCCAGTTTAATCCTTAAATGCATACCTCAGGTCTTTAGTGACCCGGGACGTCATTCTCTACCCTCTACCTCCTTCATTTTTAAAGTCAGAAATCAACTTTCTTAGTATTCCTCAATCTATTAATTGTAAACAATATAACAAGAAAAATAAAATAAAAAATGCCTGTTTTTTAATTGTATTTATTTATTTTATTTTATTTTTTTAATTTTTTTTTTGTAAAAAGTGTATAGGGTTGCCAGAGACCCGAGGTAGGTAAATGTGTAAGTATCATTTTCCCGTGCAAGTATATTTCTGATGACTCAATATGCTTTTTAATTTAAGGGTTAAAAAGCAAACTAAATCACACAGTAAAATGCAAGTGCAACTTTGGCCTTGAAAAAAACTTTACACCTTAGCAAACGTATCCGCTGTGACTGACAGAAATTTGCGAACCACTTTGACAACACACAGTTCTAGCAGACACAACCTAGCAAAATAAATAAGCAGACACAGAAAACATGGCTGCCACAGGAAAAATAAGTTATGCCAACTTTGCAAATGCAGCAAAAGACAGAGTTGCATTTCTTCACCTAGTTTATACTGTGAAATAGTTTATCTATCTATCGTTCCCTTTCAAGGGAACTTCGAACTGCGTCCTCTAGGGGTTGCTATGGGGAACACCTCGTCGTGACCCGTGTATGAAGCATACAATGAAAAAACGCCAACGCGTTGGCCGGCGACAGCCTCTGACATCACTACCGGCGCGACTATAAATAAGCGCCCGGAGAGCACGTCATTTATCTTCTTCGTCTTCATTGAATGTTTTGTTTGAACCGTGCATTCTGAGAGAACGACCACGGTAAGAGCGATCTTCCTCTGTTTATCATGGCATCCACTAGTAAGGCGTTTAGACAGTGTGTACATCCTTGTCGGCGTTATTTAACACCTGATGACACACACAGTCTTTCATCTCTTGTTTGGGTGAAGAGCTAGCACACGATTTCCTTGAGGGGGCGATCTGCGTGCACTGCGAGCGTTTTTCTATGAAAAAGCTCCGCTCTCGTCTGTCTCTCTTTTCGAGGAAAGAGGGACGGCCGTCTGATTCCCGCGGTTCAGGACCCGCCGCTGCTGAGGCACGGAGGAGAATGAGCTCGTGGGGATCGCAGATGGAGCTCGCTGAGGAGTTTAGAGAGGGACTTCCCTTTCGCTCTCTTTGGTGGCAGACGAGAGTGAACTTCAGGAGGAAGATGTGTTGTCATTAACCCTTTCTGATACTGAAGTTAGTGCTCTGCTGGGTTCTGCCCAGGAAGAGCAGGAGATGTTTGAGGGTGGCGAAGAAGCTGAGGCTGAGTCTCCTCAATCCTCCTGCCCTGCGTATGTGGAGCTGTTAAAGGTTATGGATCGCGCCACGGCAAAGTTGGACTTGCCATGGAAGCATGCCAGCAAAGTGACACCGCGAGGTCGTCTCTATGAGCGTTATTTGTCTGACCATAGCCCTCCAGCCCAGGTGAGCCTTCCATTATTGCCTGATTTACATGCAGAAATTGAGAAAGAATGGAAGAGGCCATTTTCTTCTCGCATCCATCGGTTTCAGCATACGAGTTATGCCAATATCGAGGCAATGCGCGAAAATGGCTATGAGAGGATGCCCCCTGTGGAAGAGACGCTAGCTCTAGCTATCTCTCTGTGGGGGAAACATCCTCTCTTAAATCTCCCACTTTGCCATCTAAGCCCCTCCAGGATACATCCCGCTTAAATGGCAGAGCATACGCAGCAGCAGGTCAGGCTGTGGCTTCGTTGCACGCGATGGCAGTGCTTCAGGCTTATCAGGCTGACCTGCTGAAGGACCTGGATGAAGGCCTCCGCCATGGGTAGGTCTATGGCGGCCATGGTGGTAATGGAGAGACATCTGTGGGTGAACCTGGCAGACATCGGGAGGAAAGAAGGGGCTTTCTTCTCGATGCTCCGGTCTCGCCTTCCGAACTTTTCGGTACCTCCGTTGAGACAGTGTAAGGGTAAGAGGAATCGTGGGTCACGAGGAGGTAAGCAAGAACTGAGGGATGTGATTCAGACGAGGCAGCGTTCTCGTCCGAATCGGAGCGATACCAAAAAAATAACGTAGCTACTCATTCCCTTGGGTGTTTTTTAACTTCTGTTTTTTATCCTCCTTTGCCTAATTCCCCTGTAACCACCAGCTCTCCACCTAATTGAGGTTAGGTGGGGAATGTATTGCATAACAGTCTCCTATGCTGGACTTATGATGTTTTGGATGGTTTTATGTTCACAGAACAACCACCTTACTGATGGTCCGGACTAAAAGGAGGCGCCCCTTGAGGGGGGCTCCGATACAGGAGGGTGGGTAAGTAAAATAGTAACCCTTTCTGTATATACTTGTGTATTAAATTGCTGGTGGTTATGTGTCGAAAAAAAAAAAAAAACTCTGTGAGTTTCCTTTACAGTGCTCCGGTATTAGGCGGCCGAGGTCACAGGCTTCTGCGGGAGCCTCGCTGATCATCAAAGCTGGCTCAGCACTGCAGGGAATTTCATGGATTTCCGGCCAGGTCACCCTACGGGGCCTCCTGGCCGCTTAAGTCCCTCAACTGAGGTCCCAGGGAGAACTCCTCTCGCTGAGAGCAGTCACATTCCTGGGCATCTTAATATGGGAACAGACATCCTGTTGAGGCAGGGGCCGAGGCCCAGGGAATGGCGGCTTCACACTGAGGTGATGAAGCAGAGCTGTAGGGGTTGGCCAGACTCGGGTGGATCTGTTGCGACTCAAGAGAGCATCGCGCTGTCCCCTCTGGCTTCCTCTGACTCATCCAGCTTCAATGGGGCTGGACGCCATTGTACAGACATGGCCGAGGCTTCATCTGTACGTTTTTTTCCCCCGATTGCTCTGCACCTGGGAGTTCTGGAGAGAGTGCGCCGGGACGGTGTTCGGCTGCTGTTAGTAGCCCCGTTCTGGCCAGGTATGATTCCTGGGCCTGATTTCTCTTTTTTGACGGTACTCCATGGGAGGTTCCTGTCAGGAGAGATCTCCTCTCGCAGGCGGAGGGTGCGCCCCCGCATGGAGCTTAGAGGCTGTAGGTGTGATCTCTGAGAAGGCACAACTCGTAGCTTCCGGTCTCTCAACCGAGGTTTTTTAAGACCGTTTTCCAATCCAGAGCTCCCTCAATGTTGAGGGGATATCTGGGTGTTTCTCGTAGTAGTTAGAGGAGGGTCGCCTATGAGCGTGCTACTCTAAATTCTGAGTTCTCCTCTGAGACGGAGTTCTCTGTTTTTTCCCCCAGAGTGCTCAGATTGAGTTGATGACTCTCAAACATACTGTTTTGAGAGGCACCATTCCATTTGTGAGAGGCTCGATCAGAGTGCCACGAGAGCCCCTCCTTTGAACAGTATTTCGAAATCCATGTTATGGTAAGTGAACACGCGAGGTCTTTGTGCACTTTCTGAAATCCACACTGTGGTAAGTTCGCACGCTAGTGCTCTGCGTTCTTTCTTAAGTCCTTTATGGTGAAGGCTTCGCGCGGTTGCTTCGTGCCTTTTCTTGAGTTGGTAAAAGCCCCGTTCATCTTGGGCGCCACTCCACCCATGTATCCTCGGATACCCATCTAAACAGGGTGTTGCTGCTAGGGATCTGTTGAGACAGAATTTTCAGCAAGCTTGTGCGAGAGCAAGCAGTTAAGCCTGTGTGACAGGCGAGACCTTATACTGGAAAAATACTGGGTTCTTAGCCATTGGAATCCTTCTTGATTCCAAGCCTTGAGCTCTACCCTGGGTCGAGGCCCTAACAGGTAAGTTGGGTATGTAGCCTAGGCCTCTGGCCGTAAGGGATAATGTCACGGACAGCCGTCTAAACGCCCCAGGGGCAACTCCCAATGGAAATGGTAGAGTTGGTACTTAGTGTTTGCCATGGTTCTGGCCTGCACTCCCCTCAGCATGGCGGCGTGGGTATACTGTTCCCCATAGTGACCCCTAGAGGACGCAGTTCGAAGTTCCCTTGAAAGGGAACGTCTCAGGTTACGAATGTAACCGTGGTTCCCTGAGTAGGGAACGAGACACTGCGTCCTCTAGCTTCCTAAGCCATGCTTCGGACGCAAGCTTCAGACGAAGAAGTAAATGACATGCTCTCCGGGCGCTTATTTATAGTCATATAGACGTTTTTTCATTGTATGCTTCAGACACGGGTCACGACAAGGTGTTCCCCATAGCGACCCCTAGAGGACGCAGTGTCTCATTCCCTACTCAGGAACCAAGATTACATTCGTAACCTGAGAAGTTTCAGAGCTCAGCTTCTCATGGAATTTATCTTTGTAAACATTTCATTTCATGTGGAATTATTGACATGCCACAACAAATATAAAAAAATTAAGAACACGAGTATTTAAACGATGGCAAACTGTAGCTTACCAAAAGAAAAGAAAAGAAAAGAAAAGAAAAGAAAAGAAAAGAAAAGAAAATTCTGAATTTTACTCACCCTCACTTCATTCCTGCATTCATGTCTTACTTCATGCTGAACGTGCAATGAGATATTTCACCATGTACGCATATACATGCATACATTCCTGACAATACAGTGAAGGTCCAGTGTTTTTTAAAATCTACTAATATCAAAATCTAATTTTGTGCTTTGCAGGACAAAGAAATGCATACAGATCTGATAGTGAGTAAATGATGCCAATTTTAGTTTTGGAAAACGATTATAAATGGTTTGCAAGTCAACTATTGTAAAAGTGTTTTGAGATGGACAGACGGACAGACAGACAGACAGACAGACAGACCGATCGACAGATTGACCGACCGACAGATAGATAGATAGATTCATTTTATTTTGAAAAAGGCGCAATATAAAACAAAATATACAAACACAACAAATGTATTGCAAGACAAAAGAAAAACCATGTCCATATGATGTTATACATCACAAAAATGTCCAAAATGGAGCGGGATTATATATTTAAATTTATTACATCTGTATCTTTATATTTGTATATATTCGATACAAAATAACTAATTAATTAACTACTAATTAATTCACAATTAATTAAACACCAACCAAATGATGTTGTTGTTGTTTTTGTCACCCTATAATCAACCATCCTTATGCAATTAACATTATGGCCCCCATTCACATCTATACATCAATATATGCTTTTAATAAGGAGTTTTTTTATACAATATTTTAAACTGTTTAATACTTAAGCAATGCTTTAACACCTGCTCCAAACCATTGCACAACGGCACCCCACAAACAGAGATACACATACTTTTTAAGGTTCTTATATTAATCTTTTTAAAGTATAATAATGAAGAAGTGAAAAAGTGAGCCTATGTTTTGTTTATATGTTTCCGCTAATAGGTTTTAATGATCAAGTAAGGGCTTCAGTCATTCTGAACAGATGTCAGCACACATGAACATATGAGTAAACATCTGCTCATAATGTCTTTGGTTACCATGGTTCTCTTAAGAAGTGTGAACCTTGTTTAACCATCATCAGTGACTTTATACATAGTTTAGCTTTTATGATAATAAAAAGTACTTAATTGTATTGTTGGAAATTCTTCGCAACATGGAATTGGTTCTGAAGTGCACTGATTTATATAATGTATAATTTTACAGTAACTCTCTATGTAGCATGCAATTATCTATTATTTATCTAGTCCATTCATATGTCAAGCTGAACTTAAAAGGCCAGCACACATCAAATATAGTCACTCTTTGTTGTTATTTGTTTTAGATGGGGGTTGATTACGATTTTTTTTTTTTTCTCGTTAGTTAGTGTGTAATGTTGCTGTTTGATCATAAACAATATCTGCAAAGCTGCATCTCTGAAAGTTCAATAAATGGAGATATGGTCTTTTAAAATTTTGTCAGTTTAATGCCTACAAAAATGGCTGGTAAGAGACTACAACGAGCTCCCAGGTCCATTACATCATGAACCCAGATAAACCCCGCCCCCGGGAACACACAACAAAGGGGGCGTGGCCTTGTTGTGCGGCGTTTCTCAGTCCTGTTCTTCGCGTCCCCCTGCTCTGCATCTTTCTCTCTCTCTCATTCAGATTGTCAGAACAGCTCCAACAAGCTGTTCCATTTATACACTTATTTTCACATAGCTATGATAAAAATTATACATGATTACGGCTCTATTAAATCTTAATCAATAAAATCGTATATTAAAAGCTAACAGAAGCAGTAGCATTTACCAACAACAGCGTATCTAAAAGTATGAGACAACAACAAACAGACATATAATTAAGAACCGTGCCTGCACAGGTTCTGTGCGATCCTCTTCATTAATATTCTGCATCTTAATCAGGCTAAAACTGATAAGCAATAAAGAAGACATCATTGTTTTACAATACAACCGGAGCACATTCTTAGCTTGAGAGGGGCGGGATGTTCAGACATTCTGTAGAGGCGGTTTAGCGAAACACAACACACTGAGCCAGCTGACCAATCTCAGCCCATTTCTGAGGGAGGGGTTTCATAAAAACAGGAAAAAATCAAGGCGAATGTGAGAGAAGGGACAGAACGGTGTGGAATAAATGTAAATTATGTGATTTTTTTTTTACGAAGCATGAACACGTTAGACTGCACTCCATAACCACAATAAAGCCTAGAAAAAAAAACACAGTCAACCACCCCTAAGTAAATGTACCCATGAATATGACTGCTCTCTTTATTGGTTCTATCTTTTTTAATTTTTAAAGCTCCCTATGGAGTTTTTCTTAAATAAACAAATTATTGTAAAAGGATATTTTTTAATCCATTTATTCAGTTTGTTAATGCCTTCACAGTCAGTCTTTTTACACCAGAACTGTTATCACTGTGTTCTACATCAACAAATGTAGAACATCATGTCACACAGGTTTATGTTGACCTCTGGTAACAATTCTAATGTCAAAAGTATTTACATTACATGGTTCAAGTGATTTTCAATTCCGATTTTTTTCATCCCATGTGGCACCAGTCGGATACAACCCATGAATGTGTAAACAGGAAAAAAGCACATGGTCAGTTTCACGCCTCATTCATATAAATAAATAAAAATAAATCTGAAGTGAAAATAAATCTGATATGAATTGCATGCACGGCATTTGCATCTGGTCGCAAGTTCCTTTGTTACCAATACAGTACAACTATTCAGTGTTTCCAAAAACCATAGTTCCAAAGAACATTCGCAAACAGCACTATCAATTTACGTGGTTGGAACAACAGCTCTCTACCTGTGGTTAGAATCGTAGCTTGATATGTGGACTGAAATAGATCATGAAGTTCGCCACAATAAGCAGGCCAACATTCAGTGCATTCTGTGTTAAATAAATAAAAGATTGAGCTAGTTTTGTTTAATATTTGGGCTGGATTTGTTTCTAGGTGAGTACGTCTATATGGAAAAAGCAAATATCGGATATGGGTTGTTTTTAAAAGAAAATGCAAGCTGGTTGTCCAAAGAAGAAGAAGAAAAATCTGATACAGTCATAAAATAAGAATTTGGCATCAACAGGACTTGCAGTGTAAATGCAGTCTACAACATGGACTGACTAAATAATAGTTTGCTCTGTTTGTTTCTCTCATCAACATGTCATATGAAGCCTGTTTTGATCACCCACTTTAGATATGACTTTAAATATATTTTATCCCAGAGTATGCTTAACAATATCATTGTTTCACTGTATGCAAAAATAGCCCTCATGTTTCAAGATTTGTGAGGAATCAGAATTGCATTTCAGTTATTTCAGTCTGACCATCTGTTTCCACTGATGCTTCAAAGAAATTTAAGTTTGCTGATCTAAGATTAGTTTTATGCCAGTCTCTCCAAAAGGTGTCGATCCACTGCAACCTCAGCATATGGTCTAAAAGTCACATTTGCAAGGCCAAATAAAACTTAACGGCAGCACAAAATGAGAATCCATGATGGTAAAGAGTGGCATATAATAACGCCCCCATGTAGCTCAGCAAAAACAGCCCACAGCCCCTTGACAGAAACGGCGTAGCAATGGTGTAGCAGAATACGCTTCATTAGTATTTGGATCACAGCGGTTAAGGAACAAATGAGGTGTCCATTCCTAAAATGTCAAGATAACCAATTATGATACATGAAGGCCTTGAAGAGTAGAGGTTTTATACACAGGTTATGGAATACATTATGAAACAGTTCCTAGTTGTTATCGGATTAGCTAAATAAGTTTGTGAAAACTTACTGGTCTACATCAGAGCTCAAAGAGGCTCTGTGTGCTTCTTCCTGAGAAATACAGAGTTAGATACAAATACAGAAAAACAGAGATAAAAAAGGTCTCTATTTAAAGATGCTGTATTGTACACAAACTTCAGGGCATGTCAAAACTTCTCCAAGCCCCCAAAACACCCTCAGACCCCATATGCTCTGCCCTAGCAGTTTTTAGAGCCTGTCTATACCTGGACATACTGTTTTTCCATGCAATTTTAAAAACTTCCAAGTTAGCTTTTCTCCATTTGCGTTCAAGACTACGAGTTACTTTCTTGAGAGAGTGAGTATTACTGTTATACCATGGCACAGTACGTTTTTCTCTAACCTTTTTCAATTTGATGGGGGCAACAGCTTCTAATGTATTAGAGAAAATAGTGCCCATGTTGTCAGTAATTTCGTCTAATTCATGTGTATTTTTGGGTACAAATAGCAGTTGAGATAGATCAGGCAGGTTATTTGCGAATCTGTCTTTGGTGGCTGGAACAATAGTTCTGCCCAGACGCTAACGCTGAGACATATAGTTAATATCAGTTATACGCAGCATGCACGATACAAGGAAATGGTCTGTAATATCATCACATTGGGGTACAATATCTATAGCAGTAAGATCGATTCCATGCGATATAATTAGATCTAGTGTATGATTAAAACGATGAGTGGGCCCGGTGACATTTTGCTTGACTCCAAAGGAGTTTATTAAGTCAGTAAACGCAAGTCCTAATGTATCATTTGCATTATCAACGTGAATATTAAAATCTCCCATGATTAGCGCCTTATCAACTGTAACTAGAAGGTCTGAGAGGAAATCTGCAAATTCTTTTAGGAATTCTGTATACGGCCCTGGTGGTCTATACACAGTAGCCAGAGCAAGAGATACATTAGATTTCTTTTGCATGTCTGACAGTGTAACATTTAGCAGAAGTATTTCAAAAGAATTAAACCTGTATCCTGTTTTCTGGGTAACATTGAGAATATCACTATATATTGTTGCAACACCTCCTCCACGACCAGTCTGACGGGGCTCATGCTTATAACAGTAGTTTAGTGGAGTAGACTCATTTAGACCAAACTTAATTTAAGTAATGTTAAATTAAGTTAATAAATAAATGTTAATTTAACTTAACATTTAACTTAATTTAAGTTCAAATAAATCAGTTTAAATGCGTGGAAATGTGCGTCATCCTTTTTTGAAGTTAGACAAACAAGCTTTTTTTTTAAGTATAGTTATAATATAGAGCATCCCCAACATTATTTGAAATGCTTGAGCCTCAGAGAGAGTTGTCAATCAGCAGATGGTTGTATGTATAAGTGACTGACTGAGGGAGCTAAAAAAGAAGACATGATGGTCAGTGAGAAGTTTTGTACTCTCAGTCCTCTCAGACAGCATGTGTTTGTTTGTGTGTGCGAGTGTGAATATGAGAAAGAGAAGGCTGGCATAAGGAGGTGTGTGCACGTGTGTGCCCTTGCACTCTTGTGTGCTAAAGGGGTTAGAGTGTGTCTCCCCCATGCCATGTTAGAACGTGTGTGGAAGAGAGGGGAAGGGAAAGATTTGAGGTAGTATTTTACACCTTAAGACATTTTGACAGGGCAAGTGCTCACTCTGTAGAGTGGGTTGTGAGGAGTGGGGCCTTTTTTTGAAGTTTCACACCTGTGATAGGAAAGAGAGAGAGAGAGAGAGAGAGAGAGAGAGAGAGAGAGAGTTGGAGGGGGAATAGAATCATCTCCAGGCCCATCTCAACATCTTTGCACATTCTCCTCGCTCTCTCTCCCTCAATTTCTGACAGTTGACTCAGACTGAGAGAGAGAAATCTCCCCCCTGTGGTTCTCCACAAAAATACAAAAGATATGTACTGTCACACAATTTTTTTTTCTCACACTCAGTCTTTTTCATGCACATATGCCTTCTTTTCAATGTATTGTGCTCTCTTTTCTCTTTCTTTCTCTCAAACACCTTTTCTTTCCTTCTTTCTCATCTTCACACAAATATTTACCCTCCAACACACACAAGCAACAGTTTTTCACTTTCACTGTCACTAGAAGTTACAGGTGACAGTCTGATGCCACACTACTGCATGTGGGCGAAGTGAGAAAATGACCCAAACAGATAGATACAGAGAAAGAGTGATGCAGGTATTAACTCACTTGTTATGTTCCAGTCGCACAAAAGTGCACTGTGAAATATTACAAGAAAATCACAATCCATTTAGCCAGCAGCTCCTGATATACATGTATGACATAAAAGTAAGTGTAAATTATGATAGTTTGTAATATAAAGAAGTAAGAGCTTAGTATAGAAAAGGACTTAAATACAATGCATATAACTAACCGTTGTCTCCAAAAAAATGTGTTTTATTATGGCTTAGATGGTATTTTAATGTTTTATGATCATAGTGGTTATTGGTTGTGAACTGATATGACAGTTACATGACATTACCCTGACCATACATTAAGAAATCTATGTATTGTACAACAGACAAATCAGATTTCACCACAGCAGATAAGAAAAATCACAACAGTAATTTGTCATTTAGTCAAGTGTTCGGGGCATTTGAAATCATAAAATTTATATTTATCATATACTATTTTGCTTATTTATATTAATATATAAAATAATATATGCATGTACAAAATGATACAATTTCAAATAAAAGCTGTCCTTCAAACTTTGGTCATCTGAAAGAATACTACTACTACTGCTACTACTACTAATAATAATTATTGTATAAATTGTTATATAAAAATAGAAGAAAAAAAAACATTGTAATAAATAAAAAAAAAAAACATTTTAATAAATAGAAAAATAAAAATAAATTCTGAAAAAAAACAATTTTTAATTGTAATAATATTTATTTATTTTTGTAATATTTTAATACGGACTATTTTTATTCTGTTTTTGATCAAATAAATGCAGCCGTGGGGGACATAACCTTGTGAAAGTGGGGGACATAACCTTTTAAAGTAAAGTGTATTATGCCATCATACTTGAAATCTATAAAGCATTTCAATTGAATGAATGTCTCCAGATTCTGGGAGTGTAGGGAGCAGTGAACACTACATAATAGGGACCTTTGAATCGGAACACGGATCGTGATAATGATGAAAAGGAAAAAAAAAGAGGGGAGAACGGGAGATCAGTCACAATCTGTCCTGTCATATGGAGATGTCCCCAAACATTATGTCTCTCATTCTCTCCTCATTGACGGGGCAGATTAAGGAACGCTGGGGGGTAGGGAGCGTAATGCATGAGGCCACGCTGCCTGGGTCTCCATAATAACACCAGTGCCAACCTCAACACCTGCATATTATGGGTGGATGGAGGGGGGCTAGAACATTGTGTTACCTTTTCTAAACCACTTCTGCACAGGCTTACGGTGGCAGGGAAAGACTGATAAGTGGGAGGAGAACAAGAACAGAGGAATGTGTACTGAGTTATAAAGGAAAAGAAGATCTAGAACTGAAGAGAAGAGAAAGAATAACATACAATGACAAGAAAGGTAAAGGGAGATGAACATGAAAGAATGGTGGGAGCAAAAGTAGAGGGAGTCATATGAGAGGTTCGGCAGTTCTTTGCCCATCGTGTCTAAGATGTATTATTAATATGGAGGTTGAGTGAGAACTGTGAGTCAGGGACAAAACTGGCTGCATTCAGTGACGTCAGATTGGATGAGGATGCTTCGCTGATCTTACAAGGGAATGAATATTCATGGATGTCCATAGGGGCTACTGACAGCCAACAATAGATGTGGCTCAAAAGTCTGTGATTGGCAAGCCTGTGGGCAGTAACAGTATTGACAGAGTGCCTCCTTGACCTCTCTGTCTGTAGGATTCTGTATTTTCTTTAATGGGAAGTGAGAACTGGCATTATTTTTGTTCCTTTTGGATGCATGGTGGAGTTCTAACATGCAAGATGATTTTTCCTGCTTGAAGATGGGACTGTTATGACAGACCTAAAGAGAATTTAGTATGTCGATGAGTCATTTAAAAGCGGTGACTTTTGTGGAATAGAACTTACCCGTAGGCTGGTAAAAACATCTTAAACTTGGGTTGTTTGGAGTAGCTTTAGTTTCTATGTTTTATGCAAGGTTCACAGTCACGAGGATACAAAACAATATAAATTCAGGGTAACAAAATCTGCCAATTTCAAATTTAAATACATTGAGGGCTATTCCAGGGTGTTCAGTCCTTCAAAGGATGTTGTCACATTTTATTATCAATGTCTCACAACATGCTCCTATTTGTCATGGTCCTTGGTAATGGTTTTCAAAAGACAGCAGAGACAATATCACAATATCGCAGAGCTCAGGTTATTTTAGTTATTTTATTTTATTTTTATCTTCATAATCAATCCTTCAAATTCAGCAGCTCTTTGAATTCTCAGTGAGTACTGCAGTATTTGAAACCTTAGAAAATATGTGTAGTTTAGTTCAATAGTATGTAAGCTTAAAACTTGTCAATGTTAGATTGATTTTAAAATGCTCTAGATTTGTCATGATCAATGTCATGAACATCATCAACGTCTACATAGAAAAGTCTGGCAAAAACAGAGGGAACACCATCCAGTTTTGTTCCCATTAGTCCTAGGGGTCTAACATGATCGTGTTAAAAATAGGGTTGTATGTGACAAGTGGCTTAGAAATGGTTCATGAACTGTTCTGGTTCAGTCATCTCTCTGCTCTTTCTATTTTTCCAATATACCCTTAATCCACCCTAGGAAGAGAACATATCAAAGTAAAAGCCCTGACATGTAGGGTATAGGCTATATTCACGATAATACACTACTCACACTATTTCAATGGTATTTTATAAGTAGGTATGTTAATTTTATGTATGCATGATACCTACAAAACATGTAGTATAACTCATAATGCAATTTCAATTTTCAAGAATTTCAAGAGTTTTAAAAATAATAAATAGAAGAATAATTTGACAAAGAGGAAAACAGTGTATTTGAATTGTTTCCAACTGCATAAAGCATATTCAGTTATCATTGTATACACTATAGTATGTAGTACCTGCGTACATTTTATTTTGCACCTTTCCATAGTAAATTATGACTGCACAAAATAATTTAATGTGCATGCACCTACTGTAAATGGATAAAATCAAGTGATAATGCGAGATTAAGCAGATAAATCCAGCTCCCTGATCCCAACTGTAAAAGACCCTCTCAGATGACATCGAGATGAAGTTGAATATGTTTGGCTCATTATCAAGCACGTCAAGATTACAAGCGCAGATTGAGTGGAACTAGAAGAGAGTTACATCAAGAAACAGTTGTCAAGAGTGGTGACAAGTACTAAGGAGCATGACAACATCAGGAGAATCTGACAGATTAGGTCACAAAAACGGGCAGAACACAGAAAACACAGAGACAGCGGGCAAGTTCTGAGCTTATTTTAGGAAGAAGTGTCATGTATCATTTTACTGTTGTGCAGTGGCAGTATGTGAGGGACATTTTCAGGGAAGCTGATATTTAAATCAATATTGATTGAAGCAATAAAAATTGCAGGAGGTTTTTGGTTTGAGATCTTTCAATAATTTGGATTTAATCTGTACTGCCATTACAAGTTTGAGGATGCAAGATTGTTTTTGAAAGAAGTCTCACCAAGTATCCTCACTGTGGCTGCATTTATTTGTCCAAAAAAAAAAAAAAAAAAATACAGTAAAAGAATAACAGTACAGTCTTAAAAATAAAGGTTCTTTATTGGCATCAATTGTTCTGTGAAGAACCTTGAAGATCCATGGAATCTTTTAATTCCATAATTTTAATAATTTCTTTCTGGTCGAAAAAGGTTCTTTTAAAATGATTCTTCAAAATGATTGTTTTTAGGAACTGTTCACTGAAAGGTTCTTTGATTCTTTGAAAATGATTATCCTATGGCATCACTGCAAAAACACCCTTTGAAACGTTTATTTTTAAGAGTGTATTGTGAAATATTATTACAGTTTAAAATACCTGTTTTCTATATGAATGTATATTTTTAAACATAATTTATTCCTGTGATGCCAAAACGTAATTTCCAGCCATCATTACTTTAGTCTTCAGGGTCATGTGATAAAAAAGCATTTACTTAAAACTTAAATCATTTGTAACAACTTGTTTTTAGATCATTGTACAAACACAATTACGACAAGTTATTATTCAAAAGTTTTTCAAAACTTTCTTCAGTTACTTCAGTCTTCAGTGTCACATGATCCAACGGAAGTCATTCTAATAGGCTAATTAAGTTCTCAATAATAATTTATATTATTATTATTATAAAGTGGAAACTGTGATGCTCTTTTGATTATTTGATTAACAAAAAGATCAACAGAACAGCATTTCTTGGAAATATAAATATTTTGTAATATTATAAATGTCTTTACTGTGACTTTAGATCAATTTAATTGTGCCCTAGCTGAATAAAACTCAATTTAGGCTAAAAATGTCTAAATTTAAACATTTCTCTTCAACAGTTTTCTTAACCAGAAGCAGGCTGGATGAAACACTAAAGTAAAGCTGACTGGCTCGAATGGTTACCTTGTGTATTAATGCAAAAGAAGACAAGAAATCTGCTGTTGTAATGTAACTATTAAACTTATAACCTACTGATTACTGAACAAAGAATGTGTCACATCTTTCTTTCTTACCGTTCTGCATCACAAATAAACCGCTGAACTAGTCTTTGTCGATCCCATGCGGTCCTGCAGATTGTGTGAGTTTGACACATCGATGTTCTTTAAACCGCCCTCTTGT
Source organism: Carassius carassius (assembly GCF_963082965.1). Lineage (NCBI taxonomy): Eukaryota > Metazoa > Chordata > Actinopteri > Cypriniformes > Cyprinidae > Carassius > Carassius carassius. The sequence continues at coordinate 28,593,850 of NC_081757.1, read as the reverse complement.
TCATGCACACTTTCTCTCTGCCTCGTTCTTTCTCACATGCTCTTTCTGTCTATCTTTCACCCCTCCTTCATATTCGTTCTCACCTACTCCCTCTACACCACATGTTGTGATGATGATGATGCATTGCCACTCATTATGAATAAGCTTCTTGATTTTAGATGCATATCTTTGACATATCTAAGAGTGAAACATCGACTCATTCATAGCTATAATTAATACAGTTTTACTAATGCAACACATGCTCTACATGGGCAGAAATTGTTTTAAGAAGTGAGAGAATAGTATACTTGAAGATGCGGGGTTAGAAGGCTAAAAGGGGCTTGTGATTTGTCATACGTCACTCTATGTGACTAAAGCATGACATATCAGCTGACATGACACAAATTACTCCAATGGCTAAATCCCTGAAATGAGCAATGTGTTTTACAAATCACTGAACAAAGCTCTCAAATGAGTCAGTGCCAAAGAACAAATCATACACATCATTTGCATACGGCCATGTTAAGATCTACAGCACAAAAGCCGGCCGCCTGGATTAATGAACATTTCCACAAAGCCATCCTCTCAGACGTTTCACTCTTTCTCTTCCATCATTTGTATCATGAAAGAGCAGTGTCACTGTATGGCTGGATTATAAAGGTCTATGTTTTTCCAATGAGACAAACTTGATGGCCAAGCAAATTGGGAGGAACGTTTGTAGTTATAAATAGCCATAGCTGGTGGGGGGGGGGGATCTGGAATGCTTTTTGATGCCTTCTCCAGTCATGAAAAGGGCACATAATCTGTGCCTTTCTTTCCCCTCGGTGTCACAGTAATGAGCAATAAAACTAATTTATTGCACTCTGTTAGTGAGGCTTTATTTCAAGCACACTTAAGCTCCAGAGTTTAAACCCATCCACCACATGAATATATATTTTAAATTTAATAATTTATTTGAGAGTCTTCACAGTTTTCCCTAAAATTCATTTATAAGTCAGGATAAAGTGTTTTACTCAAGGTCACATTTCAGTGACACTGTTTTCTTTCTGTCTTCTCATTCTCATTCTACTAAAAAAATAAAAATAAAATACCATTCAAATAACTTTTTATGAATTAAATAACATTTACTGAACTAGAATCGGAAATGTTCTCTGAAATGTTTCTGTTGATAGGAATGTCGAGAACTGTTGAAAAATTTATTCAGTTTTTCTTTTTTTCATTGGAACTGATTGTGTTCTTTTTTTATGTTGTAGTCTCAGGATCTTAACACTTTACTCTCTTCATGCTTGGGGTTGGTGACAGGATCTTTACACCCATGTTATGCATTTTTATTTAAATTTTTTCCTGGTGCCTGAGTTATACACTGCTTTGGGGTTGTACCATTGGCTTTGTGCTCTGCTTCTGTGTCTGGAGCATGGACTCTTGGCCCTAAACTTTCATCTAGTTCGGTATTGGTTTTGGTGTCAGAAAATGGATGCTCATTCTCCATGTTTGTACACTTCACATTTGTTAAATTCCCTTGCCATGTGCTCTTGTCGGTATTTTTTGAGCATGTCTTACGGTGGTTCTATTGCCACATTCTCTTGTGGCACGTTTGGCATGAGCACTTGGTTTCTATATGTTATGTGCGCTCAAATCTACAGTTTTAAAAATAAAGTTGCTTGACGATGCCATAAAATAACCTTTTTTTTTTCTTTTTTTTTTCTATAAATGGTTCCATAAAGAATAGTTAGCATCTACAGAACCTTTCTGTTTCACAAAAGGTTCTTTGTGGCGAAAGAAGGTTCTTCAGATTATAAAAAGGGAAGAAAGAGATGGTTCTTTAATGAACCTTTGACTGAATAGTTATTTGTGGAACCAGAAATGGTTCTTCTGTGGCATCGCTCTGAAGAACCTTTTAAGCACCTTTATTTTTAAGAGTGTAATGTCTTGACTCTACTCTCTTGTTACCTTGTTATTAGTCCAATTGCCCTATCTGCTTTGTTTTTGTGGTTTCCTGTAAATGGGAATCATACAAAAAAAATAAAAATAATAATAATAAATAAATAAATAAATAAATAATAATAATTTTCAGTGAATTGTTGCTGTTTTCAACATGTGTGCCTGTGTGTGTCTGGCTCAGTTTTGTTCTGCCAGTTTCTGGTTGGGTTCAACACCTGACTATTATTTAACACATTATCATTTGTTGAAATCATCTATAATGTGGTATAACTGATAATGACAGCAAAATATGCATTTTAAATAAGATTTAATCTCTGTGTCTGAAATATTAAACAGTTATACAACATGTACAACATCAATATAGATCCTTATGTATATCCTTTATTCTTTAAATGTAAAAAGTATGCCATTGACCAATTAGCCATTCACATGCACTAAATGTGAAATTACATTAGAACACATTTTATAGTGTTGTTTCTTACAAACAGATAAAAGGTCCCCACTAGCTGTTTCATAAAGAGCAAGTGTACTACTAAAAATTATATTTGTACTTCACATAGGTGGTCAACAACAATGTCTCTTAACTCAGCAGAAGCAACATACAGGTTCTAGTGGTTTCATTTTGCTGGCCTGCGGAGATAAGACTAGTGCTGCTTTTCTACAAAGTCCAAACTATCGACAGGTGTAAGTTACTGCCCAAACACCTCATCTAACTACACTGCAGTAAACAAAAGGGGAAAGACACAGAGGAGTGTGGGTGTGTTTGTTGCTGGGAGGATTGTTATGGTTATTTGGCAAAGCACATGACAGATCCAAGATAAAAATGAAGCTTTCATGTGGAACGACGCTCAACTAATTAATTTCCAATCAGCCAGTTGATGATCCCATTTGAAATGTCCACAAGATATCATATCTGTTCCATTAAAGCCGTGATGTTGAAACAAATGCTTTTCCATAGTTGCCACCTTTCATTTGAAGCTAAACTTTTAACGGCGCAGTGGAAGTGACTGACTAATTACAACAAAGTTGTTGCTGAGCAGGTATAGAAATGTTCTCAGCCCTGTTAGAGGTTTGTTACCTTTTGTATGCATTGTGAAAACATTAATCAACTGCAATGCACGGTCCAAAACACCTGATTCCACCTATGTCACTCTAGATTAGCTGTAGCCTTTACAATCAGTGCATAAAACCTCCTCGGAACATTCCCATCACATTTGTAAAAGTTGCTGTGACACCTTTCAGTGGCACCTCTGCAATGTAATGTGTGGAAGCGGAGTTATTCTTGTCACATGTTCTCACTACCGCTCTCACTCTCTGAGATTTGCCACTTTATTATCAATCATACACAGATATGGTTCTGTTTTTTTCTGCACACCCCCCTTCGCCTTCTTATTGTCTTATTCAAAACTAAAAACTGTTAACTCCTCCTAAACGACAAAATTACTCATGGTTGTATAATGTAGATTCTTCATTGATAAATTAATTAATTTATTTGCTTTCTTCACAGTAATAGTGATCTCTACTTATTCAAACCAGGCTCACTAAACGGAAGTGACTGTACTATAAATTCACCCGTTGTTGAAATATTATACCTTATTTTTTATATTTCAGAGCATACAAAAATAATTGTATCATATGTTTTTGTTCTGGGTTGCATTTATATAGTAAAGCCATCTATAACAATGTGTATACCTCTGCTTATACCTTTTAATTATACAAAAAGTTTAAATACATACATAGACTGCATACAGTCTTCATCATTTTCACTCTTGGGTGTACTGTACCTGGCCATGTTAAATGACCTGATGTATAAACAGTCATAGACAGGAAGCCCAGAACATTTCTCAGACTTGCTTACAGAAGTGCTGATTCGTTTCTGTGGTGATTTTTTTCCATGATGTATTTCTGTAATATTTAATTATGTATGACTATCCAGTAAAATGTCTATCCTTGTCAGTTTGTTTTGACTTGCAACCATTGTTTGCTGAAACTATTTTGCCCATACTTGGCAGATAGCATCATTTTTAGAGTGATTTTCTCGACACGTTCAATAATTTAGTGGTTTCTTATTTATTTATTTTGACTAATGGACCGGCATAGACTTTTTGGCATAACTGGACCTATCTTAGGTGTCTAAAAACTCTTATAATTATCTACTCTTGTATTGCTTAAACACATTATTGAAATGACCTTAAAATATTGTGCATTCCAAAGTCCTTTTAGAATAATAATATTGTTGTCCAATGTCTCTTAAGATAACAGTAAGCCTAATTCCATCAGAGTATCGCTCCTATGTGCTGCAAATTGTTTTAATTGTCAACTTTACATGTTTTAGGTGTGTTGGATTCAATATAGGCAATGGAGGTCATTTGGGTGAACTGGACCCTATATACAAAAGAATATTGAAAAATCTATTTTAACCTGAAACATCCACCCGAGAGGAGCCTAGAAATTAACGACTCTATATTAAAAAGTTGACCTCTTAACGTCCGTGCACTCCACACTAAAAAGGGTAACACCCTCTAGTGGCTTTTGAAAGCACTCATTTCAAATGTCATTAACGTCCTAATGAGTGACAGTACTTTTAAATGAGAAACGGACTGCAGGGAATAGGAGTGAAAATGGTGCCTGAATTTGACTCGCAAATTGAAAGAGAGTAGATAGACTAAAGCCTATGCAGATATATCAGGAAAACCCCGCTTTATACATATCATAACTCCACCTCAACATATATGCTCTAGGCAAATGACTAATTTACTCAGTATAATTTTAAGAGGACAACAGAGGGCGCTGTGTAGCGACATTTGGCGCAGTGCTCACATTATGGAGAGCAGGGCTTCCTTCTGCAGGCGACAGCTCTCTGGTCCATACACCGCGCGCTGGGGCTACAGTCAGTTTAGCCCTCTCAGTCACTCTTTGGATTGGCAAAACTCGCACACATATTCCCTGAAACCCTCCCCTCTAAAGTTGTGTGTGTGGGGGGTTGGGGGTGTATAGTTAAAAATATACCACTTATAATATAAGTGTTTGTATTACTCTATGGGTCCAAATGGGAACGCGGAGGGTACTAACTAAAATAAATATATAAATCGTAGCTGTGCATTTGATGGTCTCCATTAGGTTTCTGGTCACGGAGAGCCATCGCACTCGCTCTCTCACTCCTTCACAGCGGTGAGTCAACCGAGCGTCGCTGTCCGTGGTGCCTTTTCTGCGCAAAATGCCCATAACAGATGGAGAAGAATGGCTGTTAAGTAGTAGAGAACCTCACCGCGTACACACACGTGACGAAGAAAAAATCTCACCATTAACGACCACACACATTGATATTCTAACAGAACGGGAAGCCACGAGGGGCAACGAAACCGAGATGATCTGGGGGGCACGGAGTGGAATAATGAATAGAGTACTTTTGGGAGGCGCGGAGCAAGAAGGAGTGCGAACAAAATGATGAATTTATTTTCACAGTCCTATAGAATAATGTTATATTATGGAATTATGTATTTAAAGGTGAATGCATATGTTTATTAAAAGTCTATGAAACTGCACAATTTATAAGACAGGATATCCCAGTTAAAACATGAGTGTAACACGCATTCTTAAAAGTACGCATTGAACATGCAAAAATGTACAAACATAATACAAATGTATGTTTTCCCAAAGTTAGACTTAATCCAAAATATGCTAAATAGACATATTTACGCATATGCTTAAAGAAGTCTTGTTTGAAAAGGATGTAACCATAGCAACAATTCCGTTACGCTCAATATAGCGCAATGCATCGACAAAACATAACTCCTGTCATTATTCATCACTTAACGATAGATTTGTACAGCGTAAACATAATTGAAACATCTTAATGATAGCTGACGGTTGGCTAACCAGTTCTGATTTGCGCGACACCAGCCTCAGCAGAAATGTAATTCCCTTTAAAATGTCAAACCCCTTTTGGAAAGCATTTGGTATTTCGCACCCTGAACCTCCAACAGTCTCCAAATGCTCATTTCTGGAGAATACATTATTTATAGACTATTTTGCAATAAAATGCCCCTGCGAACCAAAAAAAGAAGAGACCCTCCTCAAACAGTAAAACTAAGCGATCAAGTTGAGCTTTGTTTGTCGCACAGGGAGCGCAGCGCGAAGTGGGTGGAGAGAGAGAGAGAGATACAGAGAGAGAGAGGGAGCGAGAGAGAGAGAGATTCGCGCGCAGAGTGCGGCAGATACACACGCGCTTCTGCTGCAGGTGAGAGGCGCGCGCTGGACAGAAGGACCGTCCTCGCGCTGGAATTTTAATATCACATTCCTAGCATCTCTGCCAGGATTATAACTCCGTTGTTGTTCAGTTTTGCATTTTGCCTTAACGCTGAACAACACAGTGGCACTGCAGAGAATTTTTTTTTTTTTTTCGTTCTCCGGTGCAAGTGAGAACTATTAGACGCTGAGTGGACTGGAGAAATCTTGTGCGCGCGGCACGGCACACGGAGAGGGAAGATCATTTGCGGTTCATATCCGTAGCATAAGAAGTTCTGATATTTCAGTTTCTATTCCATATAATGGGATATCATCCAGAGCGGAGAGCTCGTATCTGGGAAGACTGGATTTAAAACCTTATTAATTGATTGCGCAACGGATTGAATATCTGGCTTCGCTTCCTTTAATGAAAAGACCCGGCGATGTCAAGTCATGGCAAACAAGGAGTAGTCTCAGCAAGTAATTTATGGCATGTTTATTTCAAGCTTAATGTTGAATGAATTTGTAAAGACTTTTTGTCAGTGCTGTGTATATTTTTGAGGGAGAGCAAGATTCTAGTCTGAGAGAGAGGGAAAGACAACAGATATGCGCTATTCTGTCTGGTAACCACAGAGGGGTATCCGGTTGTGAAAACACATGCTGTGAGAAAACAGGCGCTTTAACACGAGCGAGAAGAAGGTGGAAAAGCTGTTAAACAAAATTAACGTACAGTTTTGCTGGGAAACCCGCGACGAGCAATGAGGACTACAGGCATTGTGGACTATTTAAGCTACTGCTTTCTTATTCTGCAGCTGCTGAGTCAGCCCGCAGCCAAGCAAGTGCTCCGGTACCGCCTGGCTGAGGAGGGTCCTGCCGATGTCCGTGTGGGCAATGTAGCCGCGGACCTTGGCATCACGGCTGGCATGGATGTGACTTTTACCTTAGAATCCGGCTCCGAGTACTTCAAAATCGATAACATGACCGGAGATCTGAGCACGAACGAGCGGCGGATAGACCGCGAAAAGCTGCCGCAGTGTCAAATGATTTTTGATGAGAACGAATGTTTTATAGATTTCGAAGTGTCCGTGATAGGACCCGCGCAGAGCTGGGTTGATCTCTTCGAGGGGAAAGTGATTATTTTAGACATAAACGACAACACGCCGTCTTTCCCCTCACCTGTTCTTACGCTCTCCGTTGAGGAGAACAGACCCATTGGCACACTTTATCTCTTGCCCACGGCCACCGACAGAGATTTCGGTCGGAATGGAATTGAGCGATACGAGTTAATTCAGGACAACGGCGAGAGCTCTGTCAGAAGGATCGGCACTTCCGGCACCGGCAGTGTTGACACTCACATGGGCAAGCGGAGGTTTGACGAGGGGGCGAGCCGTAGCAGCGTCTTTGAACTTCAAGTTGCTGACACAACAGACGGCGAGAAGCAGCCGCAGCTAATTATCAAAGGAGCGCTGGACAGAGAGCAGCGCGACTCTTATGAGCTGACTCTGCGAGTTAGAGATGGGGGCGACCCCCCACGCTCCTCTCAAGCCATCCTTAGGGTAATGATCACTGATGTAAATGATAACACCCCACGCTTTGAAAAGAGCGTCTATGAGGCAGACCTGCCAGAAAACAGCTCCCCAGGTGCCCCCATACTCCAGCTGAAAGCGGGCGACACCGATGTTGGTGTGAATGGACAGATTGAATATGTTTTTGGAGCAGCCACAGAGTCAGTGCGACGACTGCTGCGTCTCGACGAGAGCACTGGCTGGCTCAGTGTTTTGCACAGAATTGACCGTGAAGATGTGAGCCAGCTTCGCTTCACAGTCATGGCACGTGATCGTGGCCAGCCCCCTAAGACTGACAAGGCGACAGTGATCATCAACATCAAAGATGAAAATGACAACGTCCCCAATATCGACATCCGGAAAATCGGACGCATTTTTCTCAAAGACGGTGTTGCTAATGTGGCAGAGGATGTGATTGTCGATACACCCATCGCTCTGGTCCAAGTGTCAGACCGAGATAAAGGGCCGAACGGTATAGTGACATGCACCGTAGTGGGAGATGTTCCGTTTCAGCTCAAACCTGCTAGTGAGGTTGAGGGCGAAATGAATAAAAAGAAGTACTTTCTCCATACATCAGCACCACTTGATTATGAAGCAGTGCAGGAGTATAATGTGGTCATTGTTGCTGTTGACTCTGGGAGCCCTAGCCTCTCTAGCAACAATTCACTGATAGTCAAAGTGGGGGATATGAATGACAATCCACCAGTTTTTACCAAAAGCACAGTGGAAGTTTCATTTCCTGAAAACAATGCTCCCGGTGAGCGTGTCGTCACAGTAGTGGCCTTAGATGCAGACAGTGGCAAAAATGAAGAAATCTCCTACTCCCTGGACTCCTCTGTGAACGGAATATTTTCCATCGATGCAGACACAGGTGACATCCGTGTCAACACCATACTTGACAGGGAACAGACGGAACGATATGAGTTCAAAGTTATCGCCAAAGACAAAGGCATGCCTGTTTTGCAGGGCTCAGCCACTGTGGTAGTCCTGGTGGCAGATAAAAATGACAACGAGCCAAAGTTCATGCAGGATGTGTTCACTTTCTATATACAGGAAAACCTGCAACCCAACAGCCCTGTTGGCATGATAACGGTCATGGATGCCGACAAAGGACCAAATGCAGACATGAGTCTATACATTGAGCAACAGGAAGATATTTTCTCCATTGACAACAACACAGGTACCATATTCTCAAACATGGCTTTTGACCGTGAGCAAAAAAACACATATTCATTCCGTGTCAAAGCTGTTGATGGAGGCGATCCGCCCCGGTCAGCTACAGCCACGGTGTCCCTCTCTGTAATGGATGTAAATGACAATCCCCCCACTGTCACTTTTCCAATGAATAGCTCATACACGCTGCTTCCTCCTTCTAGCAACATAAGGACGGTGGTCAGGACTGTCTCAGCTGCTGATACCGACACAGGTATTAATGCTAACCTCAGCTACAGAATAGTGGGTGGCAATCCGTTTAAGTTGTTTGAAATTGATGCTTGGACTGGAGTTATCTTGTTAGTTGGCAAACTAGAGCAAAAACATTTTGGCCTTCATCGACTAGTTGTGCAAGTGAATGACAGTGGGGTTCCATCACAAAGCACCACCACGTTGGTCCACATCTACGTCAACGAAACGCTTTCCAACTCCACTATTGTAGAGGCACAAGTTGCCAAAAGTCTTGGTACGCCACTCAATGCTGACATTGCAGGAGACCCCAACTATGACTTGGGAAAGCAACGACTGAGCATCGCCATAGGAGTTGTGTCAGGCATCATGACAGTGATTCTTATCATCCTGGTGGTCGTCATGGCCCGCTACTGCCGTCCCAAGAACAAGAACGGCTATGAGGCTGGAAAGAAAGATCATGAAGACTTCTTCACTCCTCAGCAACATGATAAAGGCAAGAAACCCAAGAAAGACAAGAATAAGAAAAAGTCTAAACAGCTTTTATATAGCAGCATCGTCACCGTTGAGGCATCCAAGCCAAATGGGCAGCGCTACGATGGCGTTAACGAGAAACTGTCGGACAGTCCGGGAATGGGCCGCTATCGCTCCGTCAATGGTGGCCCCGGAAGCCCAGATCTTGCCCGCCATTACAAATCCAGCTCACCCCTGCCAACCGTTCAGCTGCACCCTCAGTCTCCAACGGCTGGAAAAAAGCACCAGGCTGTTCAGGACCTGCCGCCGGCCAACACATTCGTCGGCACTGGAGATAACATATCCATCGGATCAGACCACTGTTCTGAGTACAGTAGCCAAACCATTAACAAGTACAACAAACAGGTAAGAACAATATCTTTTTAATCTGATATCAATCCCATTTTTTATACTTGAATCTTCAAGCTTTATCTGAGTGCCTATAAACACCAACACTATTCAGCCTAAACTGTAATACTATCATACTGGATATATGTATTTTTAGCCTATGCTTCTGTTTCTCTGTATCGACCTGCTCCGCCTCAGAGTGCCATTTAGATGTAATGCTAAAAGCGACATGAAGGCATTCTTCAGTCAGGGATATCATATCCGCCGGGCCACCTGGGGTGCCGAGGCCACGCTGTGGACACATTGGCACGTCTTTTAGAGTAGTTGTAGGGCAGATGCGGGTGTAAGCGTTGATGACCTTTGTCTGCGTGTGTGCGTCTGAAGATTGAATGCGATCACATATGGCTCTGGTTCACAGCTATTCCGTCTCAGCAGTAGGTTTGCGTCAGGAGCGTGACCCAACCTCTTTTATCAAAACATGCCTCCTTCTTTCTCTTTTGGGGTGAGTGAGATGAAGCAGAGGGAGAAAAGCTTGAAAAAGGTGGAATGTTAGTTGTGGTGTCATGTTTTAGTGTGCTTATCCGAACAGACTGGGAACATCTGGGCAGGAGGTCAGATTTAACATTCCTGTGCACTTGTGTGTCTGGACCAATTCAGTGACCTAGCAGTGAAATCTGGCCTCCTCTCTCTCTCTCTCTCTCTCTCTCTCTGTCTGTCTCCCGTGCTCTAATCTCTCATTCTCTTTTCTATTTTTTTCTTTTTTTTACTCCATACCTCTCGTATAGTCTCCTTGTTGTTTGTGCCATTATTTAAAGCATAAAATGCCCTTTGTTACAGCAGCCATGGAATGGCTTTGTAAATTCGAAGGAACACGTGTGAAATAATAAACTCATATCATTATTGTTCCCTGTCCTGTGGAGTGCTCCGCTACTAGGTGAGGTTAATTCAAAATGAAGTCAGCCCTATCATTGTCCAGATTTGCCAGGAAAAGAACACTTGCCCTGTCGTTTCATGTGTTTTCTAAGGTGGTTAATGCATTATTGATTCCTATCTAACATGGTGTAAGTAGTGTCCTCTCTTGCATTCCAGAACAATGCCCTTTCTAAACACAAGCCACAAGCTAGCCTTCTCTCTCTTATGCATCCTCACTCATTTTATAGAATTTTCTTCCTTACAAATCTACCCTGGTTTGTGCTTTTTTCCCCATCCTCTGTGTATTTAGAAACACCTACTCTCATCTCTCCATTTTTTATGCCTGCTGCTCCTTTCCAGTATCCCACTTGTTTCTTTTTTCTCATTCTAGGTTTTTTTTTTTTTGGCTCCTTGTACAGTTTCCCTTTTTTTCTGTTGACAACTCTGTCCTGTCTCTCTTTCATCTCTCCTCTTTCTCCTACCCTCTTGAACAGTCCTCTGATGTGCTGTGTTTAGGCGTCTGCACTTCTCTGCGAAAGGAGTACTGTTGCCCATGTTTCTTTCGGACATCTCATGCATATTTAAACACAGCCTCCATTTGCTGCCCCGGCACATGTATTGTGTGTCCAAGTACTCTGTGTAGATAATTATTTATTTGCTTTTTATTTGAAAGCTGCAGTGCTTTGTACGAGCCTTCCATTTGTTTGTCCATTCAAATGTAGCAGACTTTCACAGGGTTCTGAGCAAAAGATTTCTATACTATTACCAGTTTGCAATTACAGCGTCCTTGGTATGAAGCGAGATCAAGTTCAGCGTCATTACGTACGTCCCTGCTGACAATTTAAGAGGGGCTCTTTAGATGCTTTATTGAGCGTTATCAGGAGTAGCCAACATGCCCTCGCAAAATCCCATTAAGATAGCATAATAGTCTATATCAAATACTTTATAAAGAGAAGTCATTAGAATTTCATTTTTGAGCCTAATATGATTCCAGCTTGCATTTAATGGGAGATTTTTTTTTTTTTTACTTTTATGATGACCTTCTTATTTTTCCTTTTAATTCTTTTTATCCATCTTTACCTTCCTCCCCAATCTCTTTCATTCTCTGTCACTCATCATGAAGGGAAAATGTGCCAGGCATATTCACAATGGACTCAAGCGACTAATTCACTGAATCACTGATTTGATGAGTGTCATACTGCTGTAAGGTTTAATTACAGCTGTGTGATAGGGATGCACAATAATGAAAAACACGTAATTGTTGATTTATTTCCTTCAGTACTGTAATTGGGATTATTTATGTTGATTAATAGAATTTGTGTTTATTTATTAATATATTGATTTATAGTTTATGTGGGGGGGGGGGGGGTATGGAGGGAGGGCACTCTTTTAAAGCAGTTTAATTGGTTTAAATGGATATCAATGTACAGATTCAACAGTTACATGCTTTTACTAAAATGCAAGTCAAAATGTTGCCATGGTTATCATAATTTCAATCATCGCTACTTTGTCAGTCACACAAAGAATTATAATTTAGTAGAATTACTCCACTACCACTAATGAAACATTAGCAGCATGAGAAAATACAGTTTTCTGTATATATATATACACAGAAAGTGAGTAACTCCCTTTATAATCTCTGAAGCTGTTAATCACTTCAGTTTTGCTGTCTTGCAAAAACTTATTATACATTATAATAAATAAAGCTGACTATATTACTTTTTTTTTAGATCATGTTCACACCTTGTTTGCTATAATGTGAGGATTTGAGAAAGTGTAGATCTCAATAGGTGAGCTCACTATGAGCAAAACTGAGGGGTTTATTCTAAACGGTGATTGATTGAAACACTTTTGATTGGTTATTCTATTCACCCAGACAACGGCAATGCTTTTGACACTGCAAAAACACATTTTTAGTAGTAACCTTTGATGCAACAAGGGTGATCAAACACACACACACACACACACACACACACACACACACACACACACATATATATATATATATATATATATATATATATATATATATATATATATATATATATATATTTATTAAGCTTCATTCGTCTTCAGAACACAATTTAAGATATTTTGGATGAAAACTGGGAGGCTTGAGACTGTCCCATAGACTGCCAAGTAAGTTACACTGTCAAGGTCCAGAAAAGTATGAAACACATGTTCAGAATAGTCCATATGCCATCAGTGTTTCAACCGTAATGTTATGAAGCAACACGAATACTTTTTGTACGTGAATAAAACAAAAAATAACAACTTCAACAATTCCTTTGTCAATGCTTTTCATACTTTTCTGGACCTTGACACTGTAACTTACTTGGCAGTCTATGGGACAGTCTCAAGCCTCCCGGTTTTCATCCAAAATATCTTAAATAGTGTTCCAAAGACGAGCAACATGGGGGTAAGTAATTAATGACAAAATTTTCATTTTGGGGTGAAATGTCCCTTTAAGTTTCAAAGCAGGTCACATGACATAATCGTTCTCTGGACTAGATGTACTGGTGCATGCGTACCGTATAAATTAATGATGGAGAACATACACTGCTATTAATAATGGTGTCTTGTTGTAGCTGACTCGAAATACCTAGTTTTCTGGACAAGATTAATTTTCTCTTCACAGTACAACTCCCGCTAGAGAAGTCATCCATGAAAACTACCTGTGTTTTTCTCCTTGTGAAAAGACCTGGCTTTTTTTTTTCTTTTTTTTTCTTTTTGATCGTGTTTGATTTCAGTTCTTGTGGTCTGACATCTGAGATGCTCTCTCTTTTCCCCTTCCTCTTTCCTTTTTCTGTCCAGTGGAGGGAAGGGTAAAAGAGACAGGAACTAGAAAGAGGGCCCTGTTAACAGGCTAGATAAAGGTCTCTACTGTTCTAGGTGTGTGTGTGTGTGTGTGTGTGTGTGTGTGTGTGTGTGTGTGTGTGTGTGTGTGTGTGTGTGCCTGAGTTTCTGTGTGTAAGGAGATTAGGGGGATGTAGGTAACATGAAACCAGACCACACATTTATGAGGCCACTGCACTCAATCCCGCTCAACACACACACACACACACACACACACACAAACACACACACACACACATACACACTGTCTTCTGCTTTGATAGCAGAAACTACACCAAGTTGTTTGCCCCAGACAGGTAACCGGACAACCCTAGTGTTTCCATGTCTCACTGCACATAGGACATTTAAGATGTCGTTAATTTACCTTAATGCAAGTGAGAGATGCCACCTTCCTGCTAGCCAGAAAGGTAATATTTCAAGGCGTATCATGACATTCAGCATCTAATGCTTTTCTTGGGCATTCTCTAAAAATAATTAAACTGGTTGTTTACCATTAGTAAGTGTTTTCAACTATTGGTTTAATGTTTTGTTGCATTACATATTCAGTTGGTCTGAACGCTGCTAATGTCTCTGATGGGAGAGAATTCTTTCCTTTATTAATTTCTGTCTCCTTTATAGAATTCTTCTCACTCAGCTCTATTAAGACGCAGGGGTAAAAAAGGCTGTATCCAGAATTGTTCGCGTTTTAAACTAGCGAACACTGATATATTCAATCTTTAATCATTTCCCATGATTCTGTAACACTCTAGGATCAGTGGCGACTAAATGCAGTCGAACAGCATGAGTGTCATGAGTGTCATGAGTGTCATTCACTGATGAAAAGGATTCTGGCCTATTTTGTACAAACCTTTTAATTTTGAGTCAAGATCAACATTTGAATCAAATAACTGACTGTCACTGGCTTGTTTTTTTTTTTTTTTTTTTTTTGAGAGTGCAAAATGGTTTGGTTTGTACTAATCCATCTTCATATTAATCTTGTCTGAGGGTATTGCTGAGATTTGTAAAGCTTTTTGAGGTCGTTGTGGCTTGTTTGTTGTGGTTCCAGCCTTTACGATGCTTTCCATATTGCATTTGCTTTACATACATGTATTTGGCGGACCAAAGCATCACTCATGTTGGACATGTGCAAGCAATACAAAAACACGGCCATGCAAATGCAATCACTTGGCTGTTTATGGGTATTTGTGTGTGTACTTCTGGAAGTAACCTTGCATTGCTGCTCGCAAAACATCCACGCAAATTACAGAAGCTTATTTTTTAATTAAATACAAAGTGCTTTTGCGAGTTAAAAGGTACAAATGGGTTAAGCGCATACATGTATCCAACATTTAAATAATAAAATTTTTGTAGTATTCTGTATGAATTTTAAATAGTACATTTGATTTATTTACAGTTCTTTAAAAAAAAATGTTTGTCAAGAGACTTGAGGATAAACCTTCAATCGATGAAGCAATCAAGCTGCATTTACAAGCAGCCGTATATTCTATTCATCACAATACAGAAGCGTAAAATTAACTACACGCCATCATCGTCACGTCACATTAAATTACACGCCATGCAATGGCACGGAATTGCTGGGTAATGGAGACCAGGATAGAATTAGATCAGCTGTAGGCTTGATTGCTGTGTTATTAGGGAGAGCTTGTCAGCTAAACTCCAGCACTGAATGGCCAACGCTGACCAAATCTGTAACAGGTACAGATGTGACTCAAGACAGCGCACATCCGTTGTTGTGGCTTCCATTAGGAGATAAAGAGAATGAAAGACTTTTGAAATTGATGCATATGCAAATATTACACTTTACTACAGTTGGTGACAAAAATATTAGAACACTAGTATTTTCACCAGCTAAAAAAATAGTTTTAAGTCAGTTATTTCTTTATTTTGCTGTAGTGTGTCAGTAGGAAATATCATTTTGCATTTCCAAATATCCATTTTGTCATTTATTGTAATAATCCAGTGAGATTTTAGATTGCGCAAGGAGACTGACAACAGCGAGTCACTCCTTGAAAGCTGAACATCACAGATCATCTTTGGAAAATAGAGGCCACCTTTTCATTTGCATGCGCAGGTCAACATTTTATTTGTGGCCAGAGTCGACACGGGCGTATGTAAAACAGTACATGTAAATGACCTGTGAAACTTTAGCCAGAAATATGAAAGCTCTATTTGATACAGCACAAGGCCAAGTTAACAGAGAAAACAGTTTAAAAATACAGTTGCGTTTTTAAAAAATCGTCTTCTTCTTCTCGGAGCGCAGTTGTAGCGATTTCACTTGACCTTTTACAAGTAGTACTGCGACGTCTCTTTGATTTCTTTTTTCCTCCTTCTGTTACTGTAAGTAATCTATCCTTTCAGCTGCCCGTTGACAGCATGATGTAGCTCGAGCGTGCCTGCAGTCTCTCTCATTCTCTTTCATTCTTCGCCTCTCTTTCTTTTTCTCAGTCTCTCTGTCGCCTTGCTTCTCTCTTTATTCTCTATTATATTCTCTCTCATAGTCTCTTGTTCCTCAATCTTCATGTGAATAGTCTTGATTGAAGCTACGGAGATGCACTTGTAACATTTATCATGCTAAAATGATGAAAGCGACAGTTGCGGGTGGAATAGAAGCGACTGGGCCGAAGCGAAGAGAAAAAGTGAGATCATCTCTTGATTGGTTGCTGCTGTGCTGATTGTAAGTGCCGGTGTCATCACCGTGTGCGCTTAACCCCCATCTGCACTTCAATTCTGATGGTGTCCAAACTGGATTATGACTCGCGCACACATACACATACACATATGTTACAACTGTAGTGTAATAATGCGTTGATTTTTTCTTTCTCTATTTTCTGCCTGTCGTGTGTGTGTGTGTTTGTGTGTCTGTCAGTATAAGGGTTTATTAAAGAAATAAGCCATGAGAGGCTGTGTATTACAGTGATTTTTTACTACAGTTAAAGAGTGTTTTAGGCAGAATGTGAAGTGGAAAGCCCTCTAACTGTGGTGAAATCACTATAATGCACATCCTCCAATGGCTTATTGCTTTCATAAAGTGAAAACAGCAGCAAAACAAACAGATAATAGTTAACACTATACTTTGTTTAGGATGTTTACAGTGACCAAGCAATGTAGTAATTGTGCATTAATATAAAATTCAACTGAATTGTGATCAGAGATCTGTGTATATAAGCTTTTTACAGTGACTTTGAGCAGGGCTCATCCAGTCAGAATTAAGAACTGTGATTATTTGTTTTAGTCACGTTTTACGTCATTGAGGCTCTGAAATGCCAGCTTACCTCTGTTCCCTCTCTGGCATTTTTCAGGTCAGAGGAAGTGAGCATATGCGTTGGTATGACTCTGCATGTGCATCTGTTGTTTTGTGTATATTTGTGTAATTGTTTTCACAGCCGCGACCCTGTCTGTGTTTAAGTGGTGCTTGTAAAAAAGCACAACCACTTAGCATTGTTCCAAACTAACACAGGGGAATAGTTCACTGTCAACACAAAGGATGCAAACAGGGATTGGATGGTTGAAATGGCTCTTTTGCTTGTTTTAATAGGACTATGTTCATATTTACACCCTGATGTGGTCTGGTGGGTGCATCTTGGCAGATTTGTAACCCATTTTACTTATGCAATGTGATGTGTTTCTAGAGCGCAGGATTTGATTTAGCTATCAGGATCGTGAAAAGTGGTCTTTATGGCAGGAGTTGGAGTAGTGACATCATATATAAGATGATGTCGCAAATCCCTCTTACGTTTTAACCCTTTCCTTTCTAAGTGAAATTTTAACATTAAGATCAGAAACATCTAGTAAGAAAGTAAATATTGTCAGTTTTGATTATTTTTACATTTTAAAAATGATTAAGGATATTGCATGTTACCTATTGCTTATAGAAGAATAATTTTTATTTATTTTTTCTTAATCTACCCCTTCAGAAAAAGTTTGCATCCTTTATCATGGTTCTCACAGTCTTGGAAACCTAGGTATATTATAGCCTGATTGTAAAAGTGTGATTTCTACACCTGTAAAAGACATGTAAATTAATCAAATTTTAAAACACAATAGGCAATTTTCTAATTAATTTACAAATTTCCGGTTATTCCAAGCTCTTATATATATATATATATATATATATATATATATATATATATATATATATATATATATATATATATATATCCTAGATGCCTGAGGTCATGAAATGTAATTATATTAGTTCCTTTTGGGCTTTTGAATATTGTTGGGGAAAATGCTGAGGACCGTTGGTCTGTGGTTTCTATATGCTCATCCATGCAGTGGGGATATTTGTGTGTGAAAAAAAAAAACAAAACAAAAAAAAATTCTGGCCATATCAAGCCGAGTGTTTGTGTTTGAGCATGTGCCTGTTGAGCAAGTCTCAAGTCTGTTGAGGAACTCAAATTAAATTGCCATTATAGTTCTTCGTGAAGGAATAAGGATACACAATATACAAGTGTACATTTCTGGGTGACACCATAACATACTCTATCATCAAATACCGCTGCTGCTGTCAAAATGTGCTTCAGCCAAATGGATAGATGTTTATTGGCTGCAATAATGCACACCAAGAATGACTGAAAACTTAATTCCGCAATGAAACATCTGCATATGTTGAGATTAAAGATGGGTAATATAATTTTCCAAATCCAGATGGTTTTAAGAGACATAACCCATATCTGTCACCAACAGGCACAAAATCAGATGCACATACCTGAAAGCACGCACACGATCCACCTCCAGCCACTTATTTGTCTTTTTAAACATTTGCTCTTCTCCAGTGTAAAGCACACGAGCGTGAGGGTCTGAAATATTAAGTGAGTTGTGATCTCTTGACTGCATAAGTGGAGATTAAACACTGGGGCCAGTATAAATAATGCACAAAGTCTTACATATTTGTGTAAAAGAGACTGCTCCTCATCACTGCGACCTCATTGGTATGGAGAAGAGATGCTGGCTGAAGTCAAATGGATTCAAACGGAATGGAATAAGAAGTGGAAAGAACTGACGGTAGTCTACCAATAGCCTTCCATTTCTTTTGCCACAGTGTCATTCCACAAGCCGCAAAAAGAGATTACTACTGTGTGTGTGTGTCCAGACCGTTCCCAAATGAGATTATGTGTGTGTGTGAGGCAGGAGAGGGAAGGTTCAGCGGCCATCCATCAAGTTGTGGGAAAGCTGTGTGGTATTGCATCTCAGGAGCAAGAGCAAGGCCAAGGTGCTCTCTGTGTGTGTATGGGAACGTGTTTGTGCGTTCGTATTGGAGAGAGAGAAAATGTGCTGCAACAGGGGCCTCTACGGTTCAGCCATTCCATCACAAGAACACTGTCACTTAGCTACATGCGAGGAAAGGTGTTTGTGCGCGCTCGTGTGTGTGTGATTCTCGATAGATCTTGGAAAATAAGAAAGCTGCAGACACAGAAACCGTAAGAAAACAGATATAAGAAAACGGAAATAGTCTTGGTGGCTATGAATATCAAAGAAAAATTTCATTGTCTTTGTGTTTTAGTAGCATGCCAAGGTTTTTAATGCTATTTTTGCCTGAGCGTGCATTCTCATCACAAAACATAATCCTGAATGTTCCAAAGCTGCAAAAATATTCATTATCACATGCCACCTCACCCGGATAGCCAGGAAGCTTTATATCGATGAGAGGCCACCAAAGAGAGACCAGGCTATTAGTGCTGGCCAATAAATCTTGTCAGTGCACGGAATGCAGGGCGGCCTTTGAAAAATGAAGGTCACGCTCAGGAGTTTATGAGAGCCTGTTATAAAATCAGCTGAATTATGGAGTCCCCTGAGCCTTTTCAGTCATGTTAATTTCCAATGCTGTGATCTGGTGTCCTCCCTCACTTGCCATAGAACGTAATAAGACGGGTGATTAGGTGAATTATATTGTGATTTAAGGTGGGTTATGCCATGAAAGTGTGCTTGTTCACTCTGTGAATAATGATCTGGGTGTCAAAGCATGTGTGTGTGCCATTTTAGGGTTGTGTTAGACTTTTAGTTTGCAAAAAAAAACTGTCCCCCTGAACTAGTCCAATAAATTAAATCTATTAAACTTTAACAAGTAAAATTTTGACTCATAACATGAGTGAAAAAAAAAAAAATAAAATGTGTGAGTGAAAAAATAAATTAGTGAGAGAGAAAAAAAAAAAAAAATGAAACAAGTTTTAAAATGTGGCGCCAACAACTGGCTTCTTTTGAATTCAGGATGTAATAATTGCTTAGGTCATAAATATTAATTAGGTTGTGCTGTAACCTGTGCATTCTTGTAACCTAATTAATATTCATGAGTCAGGGCTTCTCCATAGTATTGGCAAATTCATTCAGACATACATCAATCTGAAAGGTTATCTCACTAAAATTGAAATTCAATATTGTATTACATTTTATAATGTCGTTCTGTTTTTATTAATATAGTTAAACTCATAAGTATACTCATAAATATATCATAATTTTCATCTCCAACGCAATCTGTTCTTTTCATTATTTTTTATCTGTAATGTCCATATTTTGCTATCAAATTATAATTAGCGATACAATATATAAACTGTGTAAATAGTTAATTGTCAACAGTACACTAATTGGAATTAATGCAAGTTAAATACAATGTTCTTGGCACAGTTCCCCCATAATCATTATATTTGTTCAATTACGGTGCACAAATGAACATGTCATATTTCATCCTTGTACCTGTCAGAACATGCTAACTCTAATGAGCAGTGTGCTTTGGCATGTGCGCCGAATGTTACTCAACTATTAAGCACTGTTCTCTAGGGATCAGCGCTCTCTCATTTCTTTAATTGATTTTGTCTTTCTGAATATTTTGTGGGTCTGTGGATAAATGTTTGATCAAACACGTCGTTTGTAAATTGTTTGTAATAAAATAATATGCAAAAAAGGATATTTCTATTTAAATGTTGAGTGTGAAAATTGTTACGTTTTATCAATTTATTACATGTTAAAGAAAGAAAGAGATCCCAAACGTAATATATAGTTTACTTGTGTCTATACCTAGAATGTGTCATAAAAACAAATCAAGAATATGACTTTTAATATCAGCTGACTAGTTTAGTCAATGCATGCAAAACAAGAGCCTGTCCCCCTGGATTTGTTGCCCCTGAACAGAGACATGGAAACAGAGAAGAGAAAAACCTAGAAGAGGCAGGCAAACTCCTCTCTAATAAAGTCTTTTATGGGCAGAAAACAATTCCTCTGCAAGGATCGGGTCTATGGCCATTTAATTTTCACCAGCTAGATTTATAGAGTCTACCTGAGCTCTCTACAGAGATACTATCCGGAATTAAAACCTGGGAAAGGGGACTGAGATATAAAAAGAGAGAAATCGTTCTATCTTTTCCTCTTCCCAGTCCTCTCATATATTCTCAAAGCAGCTCCTGTAATCACTAGGTTGTGTATGTCCGGTCATTCGACCCCTGTGATCTCGAATTCCCAGACCTGCTCGACTGCAGCAGCCCCGCTAATATAATAACAGGTCCGGAGTGCCAAGTCTTGAGTTCCCCTTGTTTTTTACTGTGGGACGTGGGGAAATAATCAAGGCTTCCTCCGCGACTCGTCTCTAATCCATTTACTCCAGAGGTGGGGGTCACAGCAAAACTTGGACACTACAACCGATTTGAAAATTACAGGCCAGGCTTTGGACGGCGAGAAGGGCCGGAGGGGAACAGACAAGACCTCAGCTTCACAGGTGCCAGAGAATGTCATCCCACCCTCGGCTCATGTTTGCTATCGGCCTATTAGCCAGTTGCTAAATTAAATCCGTCATGGAAAACAACAACACAATCCGTCAGAGTATGGCATATATTCAAAAACATTCAGTCATACTGGCACAAGAAAAGAAGATTAGTTAAGTCAGAGAAGAAACCATGGCTTTCTTTTCTTACTGAGAAATTCATTTTTAATGAGCAATTATTACATTCATTTTAGATGTATTACAGAGCTATAAAAAATAGGACTATTAAAAGAAAGGTACATGATTTCTATTGTATAATGGTGGCTACACTCAGCCTCTGTGGCTCACCATACATCTCCAACTACACGTAATATAGTCTATAATAGATGACACAGTAATGGGCTATTCCCAAAAACCTCCCGCTAGTTATTACACCCATAGTCCTTCTGCACTAGTACGGAGAACACTTAAAAAGAATTGGAGCAGTTTTAAGAGAACTCATGACAGACCCTCATTTTCATGCCTCACACAGTGTGTGTGAGGAGAGATTATGAGCTCATGCTGCTACACAAGAGGAACACCTCCTACCTTTAGCATATACCTAAAAGATTTGCAGGATGCTGCCTTATTATTCTCCAAAATCCTTTTGAAAGACAATTTCTCACTCTCTTTCCCCTTCCGCTTTGAACTGAGGACCATCAGCAACATTGTGATATTTTATTTTATTTTATCTATTGTAATATACCACAGTATCTATATTTAAATTATTTGGTTTGGTGGGAACGGCTACCTTTAAACTGATGTATTCTGTATGTACGTATGCTAATCTAGAATTTATAGGTTTTAAATGCCATCTTGTTTCTATAGTAATGGCATGTCACTACTTTAGCACGTCTTTCACCACCCCCTTGAAAGACCACCAAACATATTACACTGAAAGAGACTTAACCTCCGCTATTGATTGTCAATGGAGACCTGAAAAGTCTTATTTAATGTTTCTTTAAAATAACTTCTTTATTATGTTAGTCATATGTATGTTAGTCTTAAGTCTTATATATATATATATATTTTTTTTTTTTTTTTCATTAGGCAATTCACATTTGTTCACAATAGATTAACAAACATACAAATGAAAGTGCGTAATGATTTAACAGAAAATGTAGATATTGGTATATGTAGAAATAACCCAGATTAAGTGCATGCTGTAAAAATGCTGTTCATATTAGCTAATGAATTAAAAGTGTGAAGTGAAACGTGTTAACATTCTGACAGCTGTTAAAAGGTTCGTCCAACAGCTCTACAAATTTGCAGCTAGTCACTAAGCAATGTAGAAGTCTAATAAGAACATTACATTGTCAAACATTTTCTGTTTGCAGTGTGAGAAAATCGTGTTCATTTTGTTCTCCACCTGCCCTCAGCAGCAGTGGCCAAAGACATGGGAGGGCCAGTAGCTGATGTTTGTGACAAATCTTTTCAGTGTCTCACACAGTGTGCTGTCCATTTAGGAGGCCCTCCTCAGGAGTGCTTTTCAAGACTACTGATAATTTGTGTCTTTTGCTTTGGAGATCACTCAATTCAGTGGATTCAATTAACCGTGAGTGAGGGGCACGCTGGCTTTTACTACGCCGGCACATAACTCAGCAAAGCACTTGCAGACCCGGCTAGCTTTGTAGCTCTTGGCACACAACACCAACTTTGCTAGCCAGCATTGTTTTTCTTTCTTTTACGTTGTTATCTCAGAGAGACAGAACAAGGGAGAAGAAAAAGAGAGTTTCAAGGGCCATACATCTCAAAGGTGTCCTGGATATGCTTCAAAGTAGCATTAAACAATACCACGAAACATGAAATACAAGCTGTGTTGTGAAAAAAAGCATGGCTTCAAAGGGGCCCCAGTACCAAAGCATGAAATGACAAAAGTCTTTTTTTTAATTATTTTTTTTATAATACTAATCAACATTTTATCTTAAGATTTGAAGATGAAAAAAATAAAATAAAATAAAATAATAATAATAATAATAATAATAATAATAATGTGGCTAATACCCCCCAAAATGATTCCCTTAGTGAAAAATAAACATGAAAACATGTATTTGAAATACATTTATTTCATGTTAAGCATACTATAATTACATTAACATGTTTACGTGCTTAATATAAATACCCTGCAACTGTACTTTTAGTATAGCACACTGGTATACTTAAAGTATGCTTAACTGGAACAATTCACTTAATACAGTATAACTGTGTGGAAGTAGTGTTAAAGATACATTAACTAAAGATACACTGAAGTGATTGTGCTAAAGAGGAACTATCAAAGTATACTTAAGGTACACTTGAAATATCTTGCATTTAAAGGCAGATATTATTCAAAGATCATACAATGCAATAGTGACACTAAAACACATTTTAGGCTTTGCACACGAGTAATACTCCAAATAAAGTTGAATTAAAAACTTTATAAACGTAAGTCTCGAGCTGTATGTCCGTATAAATATGTAATATGTGAATAGATTTGAACTATACTTAATATGACATAAATGTATTATAAATATATATATAAAAAAAAATCATCTATTTATTTATTTGCACTGCAAATTATTTATATCTTGAAATAGGTTCCTGAAATACAAGCTTGGTCACCAGGCTTAAGAAATGTGGTCTATCCCCATTCAAATCCGTAGAACCTGCTGTTCCATGCCTATAGATAGTAAATAGCTGCTTGAGGGTGTTTCCAAAATGGCCACCAATTGGACCAAATTGCCTTAAACGGACATTAGTTCTGGTAAACTGTATTTGCAAAAGAGAAATATGATATTGTTTAGTTCTCAGTTTGCTGCAGGGTAAATAAAAGTTCAAGCAGATGTAAGTTATGCGTGTTTGTTTAGGTGATTTGGTGGAATTGATTTAAATATTTATCCTAACATCAAGTGTACATGTGTATGTGTGTGTTTCTAGATGCATTAAACAGACTTTTGTGAAATGACAAGTATGAAAGCAAGCGAAAAGCTTTGGGTATTACTAATTGCACCCCCCCCCACACACACACACATAAACATACGCACATACTCACAAACATGCTGTGTGCCTGTAAACACTTAGAAACAGACTAATAGGAGGCCTTTTCTTTTTCTGTAAAAATCTGTCGATGCAACTGTTGAACACAAATACCCTCCATATGCTTCCATCGAGTGTGCATTGTTAAAAATCCTCTTTTCTCTGAATGTTCTCCCTTTTTTGTCTTCCCTTAGAGCCATTCCCTTGTTTCTCCTCCTCCACTCAGTCAAAAAGTTTGGTGAAAGTGCAGGAGTTAGTGAATATAGACAGATCCGAAGGGAGATGAATGGGTGGGAAGAGAGTAATTCTGAATAGAAGCACTGTGAGCCTGGATAGTGCAAACTGTTCAAACGACTGTAGGGCAGTTCGGTGGTGCTGCTCTCAGGGTCTTGACCTCAACTCATGCAAATGGAAAAAGAAAAAGAACACAGGCTGAAAGGCCACTGGAATATTACATTTAATAGGGAATTTCTTATAGTTGTTATAATAATAGCTGATTTGTGAATGTTTGCATAAGCTGATATTAGTAATTGTAATCAATTTGATATATTGTGCAATTTAGGATCTTTGCATTCAGTTTGGCTCAACATACACTGGCATGCAGGTGTTTTAGTGTTTGTGTGTGTGTGTGTGTGCGCATTTCTGGGCGAATCTGCGCGTGGCATCACACGTTGACACAGACCACGATATTCACTGCAATCTCATGTCAACAGCTATAGCAGCATCCACCAAAATAACACTGACAATGGCATGCGACGAATGCGTATGTGCGAGCATGTGTGTGTCTCTGTGTCTGTCTTAGGCAGATGTACTAAAAGAACTGACAGATTTGAAAAATAGGCAAACAGGAGCTGCTGGGAGCTTCCTCAGGGCCTTTGCGTTTTCAGTCCGGGTGTGAATATAAGAGGAAGGAGTGTGAAAAAAATAAATTAATAAAAAAAACATGGGAGAAATGTTCAAACACTTAGATCGCACCCTTTCTCGTTCTTTATCAACGTGTCTTTCTCTCTTTGACTCTGTTCTTTCATCTCTCTCTCTCTCTCTCTCTCTCTCTCTCTCTCTCTGGGCTTGTTGGAAGTTTAGTCCAACTTTAGTCCAATGATATTTTAATAAAGGAACTCAGTATAGACAGTATGTGCACAGTGTAATAAAAACATAATTTTCAAGGGTAATTTTCAGGACACCTTTTGTAGAGGTTTGTCTCAAGCATCTTTGAGTGTATGATTGCGCAGTATTCCAACATGTGGGGTTCGAGAATATATGCAGCTTTAATAAATGGTAATTTTTACTGATTTTTTAAAAAAAGTTACTTTAGTTTCATATATTCAGCAACACACTGAATTTAATATACATAATTTAACTGTGCGAATGTAACAAAATATTCATGTGATACTATTTATACTGGAAAACAAGACTACAATTTCAGGAAAATGTTTCTGCTCTATTATTATGTACACTATGTGACCTCAAATGTTTTTTTTTTTCTTACTTTTTCTATACACTAGTACATACTAATTATTTGTACATTTACATTTATCCATTTAACAGATGCTTTTATCCAAATCAAGCATTTGTGGGGTGCTTGTTGAAGACCATGTTGTGCTGCTGAATTCTGAATCATTTGTAGAGGTTTGACTGTGCATGATGAAAGTTCAGCTAGAAGAGCACTGCAGTAGTCCAGCCTAGAATTGTAAAGGGCATGGACAAGAAGTTGTGCAGCATGCTCTGCAAGAAATGGCCCGGTCTTTCTGATGTTGTCCAATGCAAAACTGCAAGATCGACCAGTTTTTGCAATGTGGTCTTTGAAAATCAGTGGAGCCGCGTGCCTGTATGATGGGTCAAAGTGATGTAGTGTATTTAGAGGAAGACGAGGGGTTCAAGAACTGATCCCTGAGGAACCCCAGTGACCAGTTGAAGTATATAAAGACTATTTAGCTATTGCTTATTGTCCACACAGCAGTTGTGTTCAAAGTATTTTAAGCTTGGCTGCTCATGTAGGTAATACAGTTTTGAGTCCAGCCTGCAACATCTTATCATGTTCCATCTGTATGTGGCTGTTTTTGTACCCCAGTCCATGTCAATTCCTTCCATCTGTTAATAACTAGATCAATTAGGTGGTTTAAGACATTAAACAGACCCATTGGAGAGAACTCATCTTGGTCAGAAGTGTATTGAAAACACAGCAAAAGCTTTTAGGAAGCACTTTTTGGAAGATATATCACTAATGATGTCCCTTTAATGTCTCTGTTTTTCCTCTAGACAGAAATTGAGATTAAGAAATGAAAATTTTAAGAGGAACATCTGAGACAAAGCTGATACTAAAGTGTAATTCTCCTGAATTATAAGAGAAACCTTTGAGCAATTTTCTCCTCCAGGCCTAAGCCAGTTAGCACAGTTTCGTTGCACTAAACAAATATCAAATCAGGGGTGCGAGATGAAATATAAGCAGGGACGGCTCGAGAGAGGCCAGACGCATATTTTCAGTCATGGATTTTTAATGTTGACTCGGCTCTTTCTTAATTAAAACTCATGCATCAGAATATACTTCAGAGCCATATTAGTGGGACTGTTCATAATGCATAATCTCCCGTGAAGTGTCTCCGAGAAGTTTTGAGAGCAGCAGGGTTTTGAGTAGAGCACTCTTTGAAAGCAAAGCAGATAACTAGCAGAGGAAGGCCTGCTGGGGTTGCATAAGCATCCATTGGACCTTCGGGAGATTAAGATTTTCAGTGTGTGTGTGTTTGTCTGGGGGTTTGATCATGGCAAATGTGACTTCTGAAACTTAGAAAGGAATAATGACCCTGGGAGAATGTGTAAAAGAGTGCTAAAATTCATCTTAACGCTAATGGAACAAAAACCCACATATAGATGAAATGTATGCACACACACGCACACACACACACACATAAATACCAGCTGCCAAAAAAAGCCTAATGCACTCACTCTATCGCACACATACACACTCATCTTCAAATTAATTAGTGGCAGGTGAAAAATGAGTGAGCTGTTTCTATCCTGAGCTTGATACCTCCCAATAGACTTGCCATCGGGTCTATATCTGGCTGCTAGGTCGTTGGTTCGGCCCAGCTAGATTGAGCAGAGCCCCCAAGAGCCCTGTGAAACTGGCTTCCAGATGGATATATGTACATTTCCATTTAGGTCCAGCCCAATTCCCTTCTCCTCCTCTCTCAATCTCTCACATAAAAAGTCTGACGAAGGCGAGGTAAATGACAGTGACATTTGCTCGGAATCCCTGGTGTTTCCACTTTGTTGTCTTTCCACCACACACTCTTGAAAGCCCATTTTTCATATCAAGCTGATTTAAGCACTTTTTTCCACTTTCCTTCTCTTCATTTTTCTTTCTCTCATTTTTATCCCATTCTATATATTTTCATTTTTTATATATCCCCTCTTTGTTTTCTCTATCTGCTCTCCTTTAATTCCCTATGAGGTAGAGAGGCTAGGTGTGCTGTGTGCCTATTGCTATGAAGGACGTTAATATTATCAATATCAGACATTTTCCCCAAATGGTTTTCCCTTGTGCTTTTAACCTCTCACAAATGCATCAGCATATCCCCTCATACATGCACTAATGTGTGTATATTGTGTACATGCTAGTGCATGTGTAATTTAAAACATTGATTTCAGTAGAAATGCCGAGGGAAATTTCTTGCTTGCATTTATACATATTTATATTCAGAACAGAGAGTGAGGCCTTGTGTTGGCTGGAGAGTATGTGTAAATGTGTAGATTTAATGCAATGTATGTTTGACTAATTGAGGTCAAGATACAGCAAGTCAGATGTAATAAAATTGTCTACGCACTTAATTAGCGTTTATAGTAGGGTTAGATACATTATAGTGGGGTCTGAGGTCATTAGTGAAAGTGCATCTTTTTGTCCTCTGTTTGCTTTAATGGTTACAGGCCTTGAGCTGCATATTCTCCACAAGTTAAGGTAATTTAAACAGCATCTTGTGTCTAAATAGACATAAATCAGTGTCCTGAATGAAGTCTCATATGCTCACCAAGGCTGCATTTATTTGATCAGAAATACAGTCAAAATGTACAGTTTAATAACTGTTTTTTATTTGAATATATGTTAAAATTAAATGTATTCCTGCCATATTTTTCAGTAGCAATGACTTTTGCTGCATGGCAATTTTATGCAAAACGTGATTATAATACATATAAAATTATGTAAGATACGTAAAATTATAATACATTATACATTTATGTAATATATAAAATATTGTTATTTTTTCAACGTTACTTAAAAAAAAAAAAAAAATTCTCATACTTTTAGACCCCACCACAGTGTGTGTTTATGAGCGTTCCATCACAACCCCTCCTTCGTTCCCCTGTTAACTACTCAGCTTTGTGAATGAGGCGTCCCAAGAGTGCCTGTCGGCTTTTACGTGTCCTCATAATGGCCTGTGGCTTATAGATTCCTGTTAATTGCAGGCACGTGCCTGAACCGCCCCTCATCATCAGGGCACTCTTAATGATCACTGAGATCAATTTTTAAACAGCGTCAATAATATTTTACACACTTAAAAACAAACTGATGCGTTGATCTCGAAGGGACACTTACATAAAACACCTGGCGGTCTCAACCTTCCCTTTGCTCCCATCTCCCCCAACAGACAGTTTCACGTTTGCTTTCTTAGGCGTGCAGATGGACGTTTTCAAATCTCAGGGGACATTATATACAGGTATTTGATGATCGAGGCAATCAAAAAATATTACAGAACATGTTCCAAAAGTAACACGTCTTTGGAAGTCTTCTGCTTTATTGTGTAGAGCGAAACTGCAGCGCTCGTTCGGCCCATCCCTCTCGCAGCGATTGTTATTTTTGGTTTCTGTGTGTTGTGCGATATCGCCAGATGTGTCAGGCCGTTTGATGCAGATGTGTGAACCGACTGTAAGCAATCTCGCTCCGCCACCACCCTCCCACTCTCAAGGCAACTTTGTCCTCAGCATCTCATTTGTTTTCTCCTCTTTCTTCCCCCTCTCTATTATTTTCACTTCCCATAAGCTGCTTGTCAGATTCATCAAGAAGAAAGCGATCATTGCATCTGTTCGTTCTTCCTTTTCCAGATATAGAACACTTGTTAAATAAAATCGTCCTAAAATGGGTTCAGTTTGAGCCAGATGTGTGAACTTAGGCTAGATCTGACCCAAGCAAATCGCTGTAAAAGGAGAGCAGGAAGAGAGGGATTAGGGATGTGGTGCTCTCAGGCAGAAATGGAGAGATTGAAGAAACGATAAAAGACTGCTTGCCTGGGGAGCAGTCATGTACTTTGGATAACCGCACATCTCTGGGGCTCAGAATATATATATATATATATATATATATATATATATATATATATATATATATATATATATATAATATTGTGATATATTATTACAATTTAAAATAATTGTTTTTAAATTTATTATACTTTAAATTATCATTTATTTCTGTGATGCAAAGCTGAATTTTTAGGATCATTATCACATGATCCTTTAGAAATCATTCTAATATGATGATTCATTATCAAAATTGGAAACAGTTCTGCTGCTTAATATTTTTTCAGAACATGTGATACTTTTTTAGGATACTTTGATGAATAAAAAGTAAAAAAAAAAAGAAAAGAAGCTATGTTTTTAAAATATAAATATTTTGTAATAACAATATACACTACTGGTCAGTAATTTGGGGTCAGTAATTTTTTTTCTTTCTTTTTTTAAATAAAATCAATACTTTTATTCAGCAAGGATGTGTTAAATTGATAAAAAGTGACAGTAAAGAAAATATATTATTAGAATATATATTATTAGAATTTTTTTTATTATTTTGAATAAATGCAGTTCTTTTTAACCTTTTATTCATCAAATATATTAGACAGCAGAATGGTTTCCAACACTCATAATAAATCAGAAAATTAGAATGATTTCTAAATGATCATGTGATAGACTGGATGTTACATGTGACACTGAAGGCTGGAGTAATGATGCAGAAAATTCAGCTTTGCATCACAGGAATAAATTATTTTTTTAAAGTATATTCAAATAGAAAACTATTATTTGAAGTTGTAATAATATTTCACAATATTACTGATTTTTGATCAAATAAATGCAGGCTTGATGAACAGAAGAAACGTCTTTAAAAAACATTAAACATAGTAATGTTGCCAAACTTTTGGTCTGTACTATATATATATATATATATATATATATATATATATATATATATATACATATATAATTTTTTTTTCATGCATTTTTTTCACATCAGCACCACATCACAATCACCTTCAGCATCACCTGAAACGCAGCTCAAATTAGGACACAAAACAGCCTTACTGGTTAAATTTCCAATGGATAAACACAGTACCATTTAGGGTAAACTGATAATACTGTCTTTGGGGAATTTAATAGGGTAAAGTATTATTTTTGTTCAGTTTTTATGGGTTGTTTAATATGCATTACGTCAACTAGGAAGCTCGCATTTTTTCTTGACACATCATCTTATGTTATGATTTTAATGTCCGTGTAGATTGCTGAAAGTGATGATGTGATGTTTTTAAAAGCAGACTCAAATAAATTCCATATGGGAGAACCGGGTTGTTTTCCTTCCCCATTCACTCAGTAAACCTCTATGTGACCTGTTTGTCTGAACCCGAGATATTTGTGTATTTGTAACCATCTAAATTCATGTATCTGTGTGCAGGTTGATATTTATTTGCATTCTATGACCCTGCAAGGTCAATAGACCCCAAACAAAACGATTAATCTGCACAAAATGAAAAATAAGGACAAGGCTGAGAACATTTTTAAAAGATGTTCATACAAATACATAAATCCTCCCGCCTGCAGCAGAAATATCAGCATCTATTCTCATCAAAGCTTGCCTGAATTCACAGCACCGGCTAGGATGGAGTGTGCTTGCTTACAGAAAAGATCTAAATAATAAGTCTTTTCATTCCTGTAACTGCTTTCTCAGCATTTACTAATTACAGACTTCAACCAGAGTCTGTTAGAAGACAGACAAACACACACAATACAGTCAAACAGCACTTCTAATGAATGTATTTCTAAATAAAAACAAAGCTAACATTTACATTAATCCTTTGGGGACTTATAGAAGCCGTGGAATTAGAATCAGGGCTTTTCCATGATTTTGTAGATGAAAGGGAAGCTTTTTTAAATAACTGGTATCACAGAAAAATCAGAACTTGGATATGAAAAGAGCGAAGCAAATTAAAGAGGAGAGCAAAATACATAGAATATACAGTATTAATAGTTCATAGTGTCAAGGAAGTGAATACTGTAAGTATAAATTAAATTTTGAAGTAGGACAGCCTTGACACAAGGTTATTTCTACACATCCGCATTCCTGAAAACACTTCAACACACTCTGGACAACATCAGTTTCAGTAGCCCTACAGTTCTGAACTCAGGGAATGCTTCGCAGATTCCTTTTTTTAATTAGCGTAATATATTATTCTGCTTTCTGTAACTCTCTGTAGTAACTGTTCTGTCAGACCAATAACAGCGAAACAGCAGAGCTTTATAACCGCCTCAGTTCTTCATTATCGGGGTAAAGTGAAAGTCACAACTGCTATCATGACACAAGACTCTTTGCCAGCAATAGAAAATATTGCTCTTGATGTTAGCGTACACATATGAAAGACATATTCAGGATGGTTTTGTGTTAAGACACGGTTGGTCCATGCCCAGTCAGTATTCCCACTTTTTTATCATTTCCCACACATCCAAAAACATAAAGTTTTACTATTTTTCTCGCATAACCCTCAATAAGTTGCTTTAGAAAACAGCACTTATAACATAGTGAGTGCATTTTGTTCTCCAAAATTGTTCCTGGCATGCAAAAACTATTTGACTGACATTCTTTTCAATCCCTCTCAGTGTGGGAAAGACATTTATTTCATTTCTTTCTCTTTCTCTCTTTTTTTTTTTATTTCTATCATACCAGCCTGTCTATGTTCTCAAAGAGGGCTTCATTAAAGTTAAATAGTGGTGGCAGATTTCAGCAGAAACCAGCGTATCAATGCATGTTTGTTACTGTTACATTCTGACACATTTTGATAAATCTTAAACTTTTAGAAAAATAGGTGTACAGCAGCATAGGGCAATATCCTTAAATGGATATCTTTGCACCTTATCTAACTCTAAATGCTGCATATTAGTACCTTAAAGTTGTAATAAATACCCTTAAAGGGTTAGTTCACCCAAAAATGAAATTTGTCATTAATTACTCATCCTCATGTCGTTCCAAACCCATTAGACCTTCATTCATCTTCGGAGCACAAATTAAGATATTTTTGATGAAATCTGAAAGCTTTATGACCCTGCATAGACAGAAACGCAACTATCACATTCAGTGCACCGAAAGATAATCAGGACATCTTTAAAAATAGTCCATGTGACATCAGTGGTTTGACTGTAATTTTCTGAAATTGTATATATATATATATATATATATATATATATATATATATATATATATTTGTATTCAACAATCTCTTCACTTTCGTGTCAGTATCTGTCTGAATTAAAATATCTATGCATATTTGATTTACAATGAGAATTGTTGTATTTTTTTTTCTTTTTGAATACTCCTGAATCTAATAATTAGTTGTCAGTTTGCATTCTTCAAAGTGGATAAAACTGTTGTGTCCTGAGTCAATTTGAAACCTGAAGAGAGC
Organism: Carassius carassius; assembly: GCF_963082965.1. Taxonomy (NCBI): domain Eukaryota; kingdom Metazoa; phylum Chordata; class Actinopteri; order Cypriniformes; family Cyprinidae; genus Carassius; species Carassius carassius. The sequence continues at coordinate 28,560,650 of NC_081757.1, read as the reverse complement.
AAGATATACCTAGAGGCTTAGTGTAGATAAATAAAATGGAGGTGTCATGGGACTGTCCTACCTGTCTCAGCCTGCAGCTCATACACGGAGCCTGGCCTGATCTCTAATCTAGTCTGGGGATCGAACCCGGGCCCCCCTGGATGTTGATAGAGGAAAGAACAGCTGCTCTCAGAGCCTGAGGCTCCTCCGTTCCCCTTTCTTTGATCATTGTTCAGCCTGTATGATGCTACCTGTTGTAGACAGGTTACATGCAGGGACACACAAGCATATGGCGCTGATGAATGAACAACACACACATAGAAATAACCACCTACGCCCACCGTTCTCTACCCACGAATACGTCCTGAAAATTCTTATTGCATGTCCAGCTTATTAGCAGAGCAAATTAACAACTCATGTTGCTTTTATATGCAAAAAAAAAAAAAAAAAAATTAAGAAAAGAAAAAGGTGGACAGCTCAGCAATAAGCTCTCTATGTTCTCCCTTTTAACAAGAAACTTTTATAACAAAGCATTATTTAGTAAGGCGGGAGGGAGGTTTATGGTGATAGCCTTCTGAAGGAAAAATCTCACCATGTGGTCTAGAGCTGTGGCCTGGTTTTCTGCTGGTTAAACTTCAAAGGAAGAGCAAAACATTAACACCAGGTTCCCTCGCTGAGGGGATTTATGTAAGCCAAAAAGAATAACAGAGAGGGGGATATTCTCTGTCCTGTGGCCTCAGATATGCATCACGGAAAAGTCTTTGTTCACATGGAGCTCTCAGCTCGGCTTGTTTGGCAGGTAACTGTCATTTACCAAGTGCTGGGGTGAAGTTCAGGTTTAGCATTAATAGGCTGGATTAAAGACTGACAGTGACAGAGAACCCGGGAACAAAGCATGTTTAAGGTCTGCAAAGCTTCAGTCGTGGTGATGCTGCTGGAAATGTTGCTGAAATGTCACAAGAACATTCTTTGTTAGCATTTGTAGCAGGCTGCCATATGCCACCTACACTTGTGAAAAAGAAGTGTGCTTAATCATACTGAATGTGCACTTGTAGTCTACTTCTACTCTTAAATAAACTAATGTTTTGTTGTGTTTAATTACATTATAAAGCATATATAATATGGGATTTTAAATATAATGTGTTGTGTTTAATATAATTCAGTATTACAATTAATGTAAATATATTTTAGTTATACCAAATTGCAACTTCATCAAGATAAACGTGTAAAACATATATTTAAATTTACAAATACATTTAAATACATTCATTAAAAGATATGGAATTACTTTTTAATTTACCATAACTTTAACCATTTTCAAGGACAGTAGTCAATAGAAGACGTAGTAATAGAAGTCAGTAGAAGTAGATAATTCAAACTATAATACATTTTCATTTAAATGCAAATAACAACATAAGCATCAGAAAACAATATATTCAATAATTATATTATTTTAAAGTATATTATTTCCATAACAAGTACAAAATGCAAGGAAAAATGCAAACGTACCTCTTTTGCACAAAGGTAGAAAGGTTTTTAAAACACTGTAAAATATTTAAAGGAATGTTTTCTCTTGTTTTTACTCACAGGATGACCCATCCTAGGTTAATGGGTGTTTTAGCTTTATGAATTTGACTCTATTTACTTCAGATACATAGAATGTTTTGTAAAAAGGTACAATTAATTCTTTTGTGCTATATTTCATTCTTCTTCTTATACCGCTCCTCTATTTGTGAGGCTGAGTGCCCAACGGTTTCATAAAGTCTCCAGAACAAATTACAGTTAATTACAGCCATTCCCTCCATCTACCTCAGTTGACATACACGGCTGGACTGCAAGATTCCCTGCCAAACACGCCTAGACTTACATACACTCACTAGTTGGCAAACAGATGCACGCATTAGCTGAAATGGTTCTCTCATTTTAGAAAAATCTATAGAAAATGATAAAAGAATAATGTATTTGCCTGGAATGGATGAGGCTTATCTGCAACCCACTCTAACATGCTTTTTGTGTCTTTTGGGAGCAGAATGTTAAAACAAAGAATTCCATCAGCGCTACACTTTAGTATCACTCCTCAATTTCTTAGGGATGTTAGGAAAGACTAAGCATGATAAGGTAACCGCTCTTATTGATACATCTGAAAAAGAACAAAACAAGCATAGAAATGCATACAGAGAGCGCATTTTAAACCCTCACCATGGAGACAGCGATTCATCTGTAAAACGGCATTTTGGAAATCACAAAACCTGCCAGTGCACATATCCATGAAACATGAGTATATACAGTACGCTCATGCACACATCAAAAACATGTCAAAATTAAATGACAGTTTTTTCTTTGGTTTTAGTTTTGATGTGAATTGCATTGTGTGTGTGGTTCTTTATGTAGGTTGCTCTTTATAAAATTACAATAATAAACACATACTGGAAGACTCATTCCTTTTACCTCCACTCCTTTTGAAGTAAAATTGAAACGGTGGAAAGACAAAACAAGCACAGTATATTTCTGCATATTAAATACACAATTGTGGGTTTCTCTCAATCTCTTAACATTCCACTAATGATGAAACATTGTAGTTTATGTCTCATATCAAAGGCATTCAATTTCATATCAAAGTATCTCTTACCAAAAGCTTCGGTTTGAGGTTTTTACATATGATGCGTGAAAATATGACATACTAACAGATGGTACTCTTTCAAAAGCGGAGAATTTGACATACGTGACGTTTAAAAATTTGTACATGAATGAGCATTTATCTTTCCCCTCTCTTAGTTTAAGGGATGAAAATATTTATGGCATGAGGAGATATTTCGTTTGGCAGCGGTTCAGAGATATGATTGGCGGGACAGAAGAAACTTCTTACAATCCACCATGTTGCAAATGGAGGTTTAATTGTTAATGAGGCGCTGAATCATCCACAAGGAATTCCATTGTTTGGACGCCGTGCGCTGTTTTTAAACAGATCTTGGAAGTGAGAAAGACTTATGCGGCAACCGCTGCCAAAGATTCCAGCTCGAGCTGAAAGCCGACATCCTTTAGGGAGTGTGTGTCTGGGTTACAGATCGCATATTCCGATAATGTCTCAGCGATGTGTAATGACTGCTGAAAACATTGTAGCCAACATCTACAGGTGTTTTAACAAGGAACATGTGGCTTTGCCTCTTCTTTAAACAGGATCTTATATCAACGTCTGGAAACTTGGCGGCCTGGATAGAAAATATACATTGAGATTATTGTTCAGTGGAAAGGTCACTGAAAGATAAGACAAATGAATAACTTTTGAAGTATCAATTTCTTGATTAATAACTCTTAAGTATTTGTAGCGAGTGCTTGATGAATACCACATTATAAAAACCAGCTCAGTTTTACTACATATGTTCGTTTATGTAATTTAATTATATGCAATGCTTCAACTACTTTCCTTTCTTTGATTCCTCTGTTCCTTGTCTCTCAGAGGCAAACTGACCCCTCAGTCCTTTTCCACCCCTGTTTGTGGCAAAGGTAAATCACGGTCTCACTTCATTCGCACAGATGCAATGCGCACACTTTGATGTGGAGGCTCGGTCCAGGCTTTGATCCACCTCAGCTTGGCTTAAATTAAACTACCTGGGCACCTCTGGCAGGACACAGAAGCTGCTCGGGGCTAAAGCACAGTCTAGAGGAAAGACCTTGACCTGGAGACACACAACGGGCAGAACAGGCTGAATAACTCACAATTTGGAAAGTTGCGGCCAGCATGCATTTTATGGATGTTTAGAATCCTCTTAGCTGGAATGTAGAGATTGTAGAGTTGTTTTCTTTCTAGAATGTAAAAAGATGTGGAAATCTTGATATTTAATACTTAATACTTTTTATTTGATTATTTTTTTGTCACTGTTCGGCTAAACTGTCAGCTCTTAACAGAAAGCAACACTTTTCTCATGCTATATTCCATTAAATTTGTAAAGTTGGAATTTCAACTTCTTTCTTGGAGAAGTGCAATGGTCAACCTAAAAGGACTGATGTGGTTGTCATGCAAATAAATCCATACTTGATAAATGATGATAAACAGATAAAAATTAACTTATACAGTAAATGACGTTCCTAAACTGAATATTAATGATACCCTTTTGCAAAGATAGGTCTGTAAAACACTGCAAATGAGCGGTTGATCATTTTACACCTGCAAAATAAGTGCTAGCACTGTTCAGCATCATTTATCCTCAGCAATTTGGAGACATCTTTGCTGACAATCGAACACCTGCAAGGCAAACGATGGCACTGCAATTTGCTTCTTAATACATCTTCAGAGTGTTGGCCAATGAAACAACAAAGTCAGTGATATGAAGTAGGAGAATCCCTCATCTGAGACTGAATGGGATGCAGCAGATGTAGTAACACTTTAAAAATGCTAAATTAACCCTGCATTGGAAATGGACAACACGATATGATGTCATTCTGTAGGGCTGGTTTTCTTACGCATTTATGTATTTATGATACACACGTGTTCACAAGTTTGGGGTTAGTACAATTTTTAAGCCTTTGAAAGAAGTCTCACCAGGGTAACGTTTATTTGATGAAAAAAAAAAACAACAACAACAACAACAACAAAAAACTTAAAAACGGTAATAAGGCTAACTATAATTATAATTTGAAAGAAAAGGAAAAATGTTGGTTACACTTTATTTTAAGTTGTCCTTGTTACAGTGTAATTATATTTTTAAGTACCAAGAAATATTAATTAACTACATGTACTTACTACATGATGAAGTTTAGTATTGGGGTTCAGTTTAGGGTTAGTTGCATGCAATTAATTGTTATTATATTAGTTAGTAAATGTAATGTGTGTAACAAGGACATCTTAAAATAAATTGTTACCCAGTCTTAATATGTTTAAGTATAGTTTACTGTTGTAATGGCAAAGCTGAATGTCCAGCATCCATTACTTTTTACATTTTTTTTTTCTGTGATGAGTCCAAAGTTCAAAAGAACAGAGTTATAGTAACAGAATGAAATATACGCTTAATATTATACATGTTGTTACTGTGACTCCATTCCATCCTTGCTGAATAAATGTATGAATTCCATTAAATGAAAATAAATGCAGACCCCAAACATGTGAATGACTGTATTTAATTCTATTTAACTAAAAATTCCATACAAGTTTGCCATTTTGGTCTGTGATGGTTAGAACTATTGATCAAAGATATTGTCTCTATACAAATTCACAGGTCAGAGCATTTGCTCTACATTTGCATTGGTATGAACTGCAGTGAATGAAACTTAAAGTCATGTATCTTAAATGCTATCTGTCAGGGTGCCACACCTGTGCTATTTTAGGACCAAATCCAAGTCTAACCTTAACTCAAATGAGCAAAGCAAACACAATCACACCATAATGCTTGGCATGTCATCATAATGACTGTATCGAACATGTATGAACACACTTTAGTAGCCTCTCTAATCCTTTTTCTTTTAGTAGTTCAGGCCTAAATACCATTAACAGTTCAGTAACAATGACACTGTTTTATGACAGTCTCTTGTTCAAAGAACTTTTAGTTGTTATTAATATATTTGTGTGTGTGTGTGTTTGTGTGTGTGTGTGTGTGTGTGTGTGTGTGTGTGTGTGTGTGTGTGTGTGTGTGTGTGTGTGTGTGAGAGAGAGAGAGAGAGTCTCTAATCTCGTCTGAGTGTCAGGTAAGATCTTATGAGGTCATAAGTAGTGAGAGAAACAGAACGTTTTCAACAGAAGTCCCCCAAGAGTTCCCCCTTAAGCTCAGGTCGATGTTGTTGCAGTGCACTGATAAAACAGTGTGTGAAGTATGCCTTTGGGTTTCTGTGTATGCGTGTGTGTGTGTGTGTGTCCTTGGCTGTGTGTTCTGATGACTAATCTGTATGAACAAGATGAAGCAGTGAAGAGGATAAAGATGCCAGACTCATCAAACTCGATATCAAACTTATTTTCATACTAACAAGTAAAAGAAATGTTGAAGGGTTACTTAGAAGAAATAAATAAATAAATAAATAAAAACCCTTTCTTAGGATTTGACCTCTTTGGCTAAGCCTGTACTGCCTGAACGTGTCCTTAGTTCAGACATATGGATATTTGGACCAAACTGCGACAGACTGGATTTGCAGGATAATCACATCTAATATAACGTAACATGCAATGTGATTAAAAGAGATTACATTCAGCATGGAAAATAAATAAATAAATAAACAAATAAATAGACCTAAAGTTAGCAAATATTTTTTTTTGTCATTACTTCTGCCAGCCTTTGAAAATAAAGAAAATAAATACAAATAAAAATAAACATTGAAGTATGTTATGTTTATATATATATATAAACCCACGTATATACGTATATATGAATTAGCTGGTGTGAAGACTGCTGAAAATTACTGCTATCACATGAATTTAATTAAATGTTAAAGAATTAAAATGGAACACAGTCATTTTAAATCATATTACTATTTCACCTTATATTTATTTATTTATTACAAATGCTAAGAGACTGTTTAACAACACACAGAACACGAACATGCTAAATACACACTCCTGGCAAGTTACACTGAGTGTTTTAGCTCAACTTCTCCTCAGCATTGTGATGGATCTAGTTTGGGTTAGACTTTCTCAGAGGCGGGTTCAGGCAAGGGCTCTGATGATTAGACTTTTTTATTTAAGCACAATCAGGCCATTAGTTGGGTGTGGTGCATTTGCTTCACCATTAAAAATGAACAAAATTGAGAAGTTGACTCCAATAAATACATACTACTTTCTCTATGTCTTGATGAAACATCACTTAGAAGAAACTGAGTCTGATGACTTAAGGAAAAAGATGGAGAGAAAGAGAGGGAGAGCTCTGCGGCACAAAGCTCCAGTGTCTAGAGACTCCCGGCAAGCGTTTATGTGTGTGTTCCCAACTGTGTGTGTGTGTGTACGCGTGTCTGCAGCATACTGATGTGCCGAGCGGAGCGCAGGATGAGGGAGGAGGAGAGAAAGAGAAAATGTGTTGCCCGGGGCAGTGTCTCTCCGTCTATTCTTCTGCGCTCGTGAAGAGAGGACACAGAATGTTATTTTTTAAATCTTCATCGAATTATGAGCAAGATTAACCTCTTCCTGTAAAGAGGCGGAGTTTCCAGTATTCATGTGTGTGTATAGCATGCAGGCCTGCGTGCCAGCTTTAACTGGGTGTGAAATGATTTGCTGAAAAGACATTTATAAGCATATTTCTGTTTTGCAGGAGATCGTATTTTGTCAGAGGCTGGCTGAGGGAGTCGTAGTGTAGGACTGAATGCTGAATGAATCGGGTGGAGGGGTACAACTCGTGTCGATGTATGTGGGTTTTGTTGCTATGGCACACTGCAGTAACACACAGACCCAAGACGTTTCCAACTCCAAGTTCTCACTTCAACGTTATTCAGTTTTGTTCATGGCCTCCCCCACTGTTACGGCCCCCCAAAAACAAAAATGGAACAAGATTGAAGTAGATTTGCATTGCAGCGAAGACTCAGAGATACTGATGTATTTTTGCTTCATATCTCAAGCGTTTTATTGTGCTGCAGCTGTCTAGGGGATATAATAGCACGTCATTGATTCTTACTGTCTCTGTCTCTCCGCATCTTTCTTTATATTGGAGCATCTATAGATAATCTTTACACAATCTGCACTCTTCACTTGCGTTCTCCCTCAAGGTTCATGACTCAAATGGCAATGCTATTCAACTGTACTCGGTGTTTGAGCTACGAGTGTGTTTTCCGAGGGGCTTATCTTTGGCCGTGTGTGTGTGTGTGTGTAGTCTCACCAGCCATTCTGCTTCTTATACACAATTGCACTTGCCATAGTTTCCCCATACAATGTTTTCAAAATACACAAAATGAATGTGATATGTCTTGGTATGGAGATAGAAAAAACAAGCTTATCTTCCTTAATCTGCACGCCAAGCTTCTGTTTCTGGATAAATTATGTTTCATCCATTTATTTATTATATTTTTCTGTGTACGGTATAATCCATCTGACCCATATAAGATATCCAAAATTGATATGATTCAAATGTGATTTGATTTGTTGCAAAATAATCAAAAGGGAACAGATGAGTTTGACCAGATTGGCTTGATGGAGATGACAAATCATGTTCCTTGGAAATTCCTGAGCGGATTTGCATTGGGCTTTAACCTGTATTTATGCTGCAATAAAAAGGATAAAACAGAGGTAAATCAGAATCGACTGTTGAAAACATTTTGAATAGGTCAGAGAATAAAAACAATTAATCTCAAAATTACTAAAATAAAAGTTCAAAATTTATAAATAAAAGTATGCGTAACAAGTGAACAGCTGAGAGTTGTATGTCAAAATGTGACATTTTCAGGCAATTAATAAGTGCATTGCACAAAATTATTAATTTAAATGTAAGTAGTTAAGGCCACGTGGGACCCAGTGTCCTTTATACAGGTTACATGCATTTACAGTTATACTTTATTTTAAAGTGTCCTTGTTACAGTGTAGGTATATATTTAAGTACTGAGTAATATTGATTAACTACATGTGTTTACTATATGGATTAGGGTTTGTCTTAGGGTTACTCCCATGTAATTATGCATAATCAATTGTAATTATTATAGAAAGTACCTGTAACATGTGTAACAAAGACACTTTATTAAGATAAAGTGTAATCACATTTACTATACTTAGTAATAACGGTAAATTATGCATAATTGCATGCAACTAACCCTAAACCCAATAGTAAGTATATCTTGTTAATAATACATATTACCCAGTATTTATATGTGTAATTACACTGTAACAAGGACATTTTAAAATAAAGTATAACCTAGTTCAGTCTATTAGTAGATACAGTCGTTATCAATATGTAATTTATTGCAGTCAGGGGGAAGCCTGCATTATATTTTTAATTTTATCTGTAATTATATTAGCAAAAGAAAGTCTAAATGAGCTATTCCACAGGTGTCCCTTATCGTCTTGTTACTGAATTGCTTGAATTTCCAGTAGTCTTTTTTTAGCTTTAATTAATTGGATGGTAAAAGAGATCTTCATTTGAAGTGCTAAAGGAAACATGCAAGTTTTTCTTTCTAAAAACACACAGAATCTATTGGAAATTTACCCAATAGGTAACTATGGTAACAAAATAGGACTAGTGGTAACTGGGATTTGTTTTCCCTAAAGCTAAACCACACCTTCAGTATGATGCATTACAGACTGTATTTACACTCTACAGTGCATTACAGCATTTAAGAATAAATCAATAGAAAGCAGAGATATAGTAGTTAAAAAGAAAGATCAGAATTCAGTCATATCAACAGTTTCCTTTTTAAATTGATCAACGTTTGATGCATCCCAGACTAGGGCAAAATATTTGTTCGGCCTTTGAGTTTAATAATCCATGCATATCCGGTTAAGCTTTCCATTTATTCCGTTGTTCTTCTATTTAAGTGTGTCACATTTTCAGAACCAACATCCCCCATTTTTATTGCCATTACACACAGCACTCTTACGCAATAGAGGTGCTCAGTGTGTGCCAGTGATTTTGTGTGTGTGTGTGTGTTCGATCCCTCTCACACAACTCCCTTTCCGCTCGTTATTAATTCATTGTCCGAATCTGGATCCTCATGACAGTAATGGTGCTATTAACCAGGCCTTCTGCTGAGCTAGCACCTCTCCCTCCATCTATCTCCATCTCTCTGTCTACATCTATCTGTTCATTCCCATACAGGGCCAGGTATTACAGGAAGAAATGGGATTTTGCAATTTGCTACTTTTAAAAGATGGGTGGGGAGAAAATGAGGAGAATTAGGTGGATGGACACACTCTCAGCATGGTTACATTGTAGGATACGAGAGCACTGGAGTGCAGGTATGGAGTGATTTGTTGCCTGTGGTCTGAGGTAGAGCCGTGTTCCCGGCTGTGAGCTATTAACACTTCCAGAACATTCTCTAGGGGAGATGCATTATGCCCTTAGGGATTAACATATTATACATACGCTAGCCCATATATCCACATATATAAACAAGCTGACGTCAGTATGTGTGTTTACGGGAAAGGGAGATAAATAGAGACAGAGCAAGGCAGATCCATCTATGTCACATGTAGTTGTGTGTGTACAGTACATGCATGCAGACACATACATTATGTTTGCCGCTCAGCGTCTTTACCCCCAGCAAACTTAGGCTGCATGATAAATAAAAATAAAAATTAAATGCTTAATCAAAATAAATGTGGTTTAAACTAAATATATGTGGTGTGTGTGTCATAGCTCACAGAGTGAAGCGCGGCACTGTGTTCGCTTACTTGGGAGCAGCTCATGATCCATTGTTTTCAGTGTCTTGGAGTGGCTGGGTTTGCAGTAAATGTGCCATACACAAACTCCATCTCTGCGTCCACTCTGAGTTCGGATCATTATAGTGTGCACTTAAAAATGCAACATGCAACAACTTTAAGGAGAAGTGCTTATAAACTGGTAGTTGTCAACAAAATAGAAGCTTTAATGCTAAGGTTTCAAAATAAAATAAAATCAAATAATCATTTTCTCCAGATTTTGCAGCCCTACAGCAAACACCCAGCATCTGAAGTTTTTTCGTACTTTAAGTTCCCACAGATTCTGGCAGTCAGTAAAATCTGTCTTGCGATATTATGACTCATCGGCAATCAACGGCTACTCAATTTTAGGTACCGACAGCAGCAGTCATTTTGTGGTTATACAGTTTAGTCTTTTTCTGTTTGAATGCAGTTTGAGAGATTGAGAGACAGTACACAGAGTTCATCTGAGGCACAGTGAGTGTATAGCAGTGTGTTTTGGACTGAGAGAAATACTGTCGTTTAACTGAAATGAGATGAGTTTGGAATATCAATCATTTCCTCTTTTACTCAGAAGCACCCCCTCAAAATTAATTCACAGGACCACCATTTTCTTTCCACTTCACGCTGATCAACCCTGAACGACTCATTCAAATAAACGGCCTTTTAGTTAGCTTTTTATAAAGATAAAGCTTTTGTTTAATGTTCTTCTTTCTTCCCATGAAAAAGAAAAATTTTATTTTTGGTTCCGAGCTGGATGTGGAACGAATATTGCATCCATCAGTTATTTCCCTTTTTCCTTTGAACATAATTCTTGTCATCATTCATCAAATGTCTAACAGTTGTCTAATATTATGGTCAGTTTTCTTGTGAATCTACTCAAGAATAACAGCTGCAGTTGAGTTTGTGTCTGTGTAAGTGTGTTTGTGTCTCTACATTTGTGTGTGTGAGCCTGGAGAAGCAGGTTATTTTCCTTTGGCAGAGGAGATGAATCATATTCCTACTGTCATAACAGCAGTCAAATATCAAAGTCCGCTTAACATCAATCACTTCCTGGAGTGGGCAGAAGAGCTGCCACATCTCAGCCAATCGGAGGGCTGTTTTCATGCAGCTATGGATTAACCTCCGCCTACCATATCTCAGTGGTTGAGGTAAATATATTTGTGTGTAAATCTAAATCTCAATGTGCGTGTTGTGTGAATGTGATTTCCTGTGCTCCTTGCATGCACACGTGTTTGTTTGGTCCCTAATAACACCCCCACACACACCTAACCATCCATTCAGACAGACACACACACACACACACACACATTGATTATTATTCTGTTCAACACCTGCATTGCCCCAGTGTGAATAGAAGACTGTGGAAAAATGGAGTCTATGAAATGAGACCACATAACTGTGTGTTTGTGCGAGGGAGTGTGTGCGTGTACACTAGTTCTTCCACAAAATAAAAGGAGCACTTCAATATGATGTCTGGTTTGTGCCAATGCATTTATTTATCAGGCTCATTTGAGAATAGGTGTTCCCAGGTTTAGAAAGCTAATGATTGTCTGTTTAAGCTAACTAAAGTATGTTCATCTTAAAAAAAATAAAATAAAAAAATAGATTATCTAGAAATACCATGAGTATCTCTTGTTTCTCCTAGAGAACAATGCGATTCATTGTAGAGTGACTTGAAACTTTTGTACACTGTTTTGATTGATTGATTGATTGATTGATAGATTTTTTTATGTCAAATAATGAAACAAATCATTGCCTGTACCACAATAGAAAATAGTTTACAATTAATTAATTGATGAATTGTGTTAATATTTATTTTATTAATCTATGTATTTACAATATACTGAATATGTAGTGATTTTATATAGTTTATATTAAATATATATATATATATATATATATATATATATATATATATATATATATATAATAGCTCTACTGTATTATAACTTTATGTCTGCATTTTTTTTAATCTTTAAAGTTAATAACTTAAACTGTAACTATTTTAACATTGTTTGCCAATTGAAGTAAAATAAAATGCAAATATTAGTTAAAAATTGAAAAGTTGAAAATATGTATATAAATAAATATATAAAATACAAAAGCAAATAACACAATTACTGAAACTTTTACATTTAACGAGAACTGGAAATGTATTCTGACACTACTTTGGTACTTATATCAATCATAACCGAGAACCGTGGATGAGCAACAGCCCCTGAGCAATGCTCTTTACTTGATTATTCCATGCAACTTTATCATACTTTTTCACAATATTATTATACTCTAGATGTTTACCCGTGAATATATAGACTGTCTGGTGGTTTACTCTTTTATTCTTCTTATTCCCGATTTTATTTTATTTTTTCCACGTTCCCTTTTCCTGTCATCCCTCGCTCATTTTTGCCCCCCTCTTGCCCTCTGTGTTTTTTAGCAGTCAATAATGAGAATTGCTCTGTTGGCTGAATGGATTAGTCCTCTCTCCCTTAGGGTAGAGGGTTGTTTGTTTGAAGGCACCGTGGCGTCGAGTGAAACAGCTATTCTACACACATACACACACAATCTTCCTTTAAGCCTACGTCTCACTTCATAACTCGTGATTCTTCTGAATGGGTTTGGTTTCTTCCTCCAAGATTTTGCCACTGATTGTAGCATTAGCTCATCGCAGAAGCTTTGAATAAAATGGTGCATGAATCTTGTTGTAGTGTTTGGGTCAAAGCAGTCAATACCTACACATACATCTGCCGACACAAAAACACACACACACATCATTTCCCAATCAATAACATTAAAAGGAGTATCTAGGCTCTCTGCCTCCTCCCAAAGAGGCTCAGCTTTCTCCAGCTCATGCTTTATTAAAGAGCTCTAATTATGCACCCCTTACTCTTTATGTTCTCTCTCTTGTTTGCGAGATTGTTTTGGTCCCTCTCTTTCCTCTTCCTCTTTTTGTATGCAAAACATCCCTCTGATTTTCTGTTTAGGCTCTGACGGCGATGTGTAATGATCAAAGATTGAGCAGGGACATCAGCGAGTGCTACTTAATCACCAATATCTGAGCACACAAGCACATTTATCCAACCCACATACTGTATATTTAATGTTCAGATACTGTCAGTCATAATAAAAGAGGAAATAAACAAACTATAACACAGCATGACACAAACAAAAATCAGTTTCTTCCACCTTTTCTCCATTATGGTACATTTGAGAAAAATTACTTCCTCTGAAATTACCGGATACCCAGTGCATTGCATGCAACCTCAGGTGTAATAGTTTTTTTGTTTTTTCTTTGGACTTATCTTAAGACTTATTTTGGAATAAATGACTCTCTTAATACAAATGACCCATTTCCCCTTATAATTCTGGATTAAAATAGAATCGATTTGACTTTCTTTATAATAACTAGCATTTTGGTGCTATTTTCTGCTAGTTTTAGTCAAAGTATAGCCCAGTGACACAAACCATGGCAGCCTGGTCTGGGGTTATTTTATGTTTGCTTTGATTTGTTTGTCGTCATGTAAATCTTTTGCACTGTGTGCTCTGGGCTAGCGTTCTCTACGATTAAATCTAATGTTTTTTCTCTCTCTCTCTGTCTGCCATACACTGATAAACAGAGTGTCAAGGAGAGCCAGAGCAGAGAAACTCAATCCAAATACTTCTGACTGCACACACATAAACAAACCCTGAAAGCGTTTTCATATAGAGGCAGTCTTTGACAATTACAGCATTTGAACATTTACATAATGTGTATGTATATGTGCCCTTGTCTCCCGATATGTTTGCTTATATTATATTTGTTGTTTATTATGCAGTGATTGTGTGTATACGCTCGAGTTTTGAATGTGTGTTTGGTCATGTCAGTTTGTTGAGGCACAGTTGTCGTCAGTGCTTAATTTGTAAATTGCGAGGTCCCGGAACAAAGCGGGATAACGGATCCGGCATGTGATTACCAGAAGGGAGAGGTAATGCGCAATCACATTGCTGGACCAGTTTAAGGGAATTTAAGATCGTGCATCAGTTGCATTTAGGGTCTGTAAGGTCATGAAAATGCCATACGATTTTAAAACAACAATTTCCAGGCCTAAAAACGTTTTGAAAAAGTTGTGGAATTTTATTTTTCAAATCTCTGTGTAATAATTATATTTACTCAGGTCCTACATTTATGTGGTTTTAATAATTCTCGCAGCTTTCAAGTTTATAATGAGGTAAATCCCTGAATTTATTCAACATAGCTTGTCGGTTTGAATAATAAAATAGATCCACACAAACAAGATTCAATCAGTCATTCGAAAACATATAAACTCTCTCGGAGCGCGCTTCACATCAGCGCATCTTGTCTGCGCACCTGCTGCAAGCTGCGATACTAGACTCACTCGCATTTCAATCGGAACAGCTGACAGAACTGTCACTTGACTTGACTAATCGGGTAATTGTTGCATTGTCACAAAAATCTATAATTTGCACACCTTTAAAGTATTTTAAGCCATTTGGACACGTGCAATTAACATTAGGCTATATAAAAAACAAGCTCAAATGGAGTTAACAAGGTCTTTGGCCAGCGAATGAGGAGATCTGTGTTTTTTCCGCATCTGAGGCAAATGCAGCACATTATATTCTATCATCACCTTTTACAGGCTATATAACGTTTATTGTTGCTATATGGGTGCTTGGTTTTTCTTGTTGTTTAGTAAACTTGGCCAATGTCTCATGATATAAAAGATAAAGCGCTTATGCACAGGATAAAGTATATTGGCTAGATGGCAAAAAACGTACTTCTCCAGTCTTCAAACACACAAAGACATTAGCCTTTACAGACATGGTGTTTGAGTAAAGAAAATGCTGTACTATTCAAACAGTTATGTGTTTACCCTTGCTTTGCGAATAAGCGGAGATCTGTCTCCTCCAGGCTGTGCTCGCGCGTCAATCTGAGTGGAGGCGGGGGAAGTGACGAGGTTTCGCTTAGATTTTGAGGATCCAATTGCGTAATTAAGTTTTACTGACAAGCTCTTTTAAATACTTATCATTGGTTAAATATTGGTAAAAACCCTCTGATTTAAAATAATAATAACGAATTATAATAGAGATATTAATTTTGGTAAATTTTTCACGGCACATATCTGTCTGCCATACGGAAACGCCACCCCTGGAGGAGGGGGATCTGCCAAAATGAGGTGCTGGATCCGATTTCAAAGGTGCCGGATCCGGCTTGTTCCGGCACAAATTAATCCCTGGTTGTCGTTCACATTCATCTCAATAGCAGTTGCACGGTTGACGCAAAACAACTGTGATTCGAAAATAGCCATTCACCTGAGAATGCCTGTGATTTTGCTGACCTCATGACAATTCTGACTGGCTGGTGGCTAGGAAAGTCTCACAGCATTCACTAGGAACTATACTGAGCTGTAACATCAAAGGCCGTAGAAAGCGAGAAAAAGCGATTTTTTGTACATAGATATAATACAATTTTCAGATATATTAATATAATAATATAATATTTTAGAAATAGACTATTATTACTATTATATCATTTTTGATATATAATATTTAAATAAATTAGTATTTATATTTTACAGTCACATGTACTTACTGTTATATTACCACAATTTAATACAACAGCGGTTGCCCAAAGTGCTGTACAACAAATTTCAATATAATACTAATGATACATAAAATAAATAATACAAAAATAGCACACAGTACATACACAAATAATCCAAGGTTCAGAGTACGACATGCCTCAGGACCTAATCGAGATTAAAAGCCTGGGATAGTAAATGAGATTTTAATCGAGTTTTAAATTAATTAATTATGAATAAATTATGAATAATTGCATGGATTTAACCCTAAACCAAACCCTAATTTTAACCTTAACCCTAAAATAACCCTAAAATGGTGTTAACTAATAAATATTACTTTTATTAGC
This sequence comes from Carassius carassius, assembly GCF_963082965.1. Taxonomy (NCBI): domain Eukaryota; kingdom Metazoa; phylum Chordata; class Actinopteri; order Cypriniformes; family Cyprinidae; genus Carassius; species Carassius carassius. The sequence goes on along the minus strand of NC_081757.1, from coordinate 28,544,451 downwards.
AATAGTTGAAGTAGTAGTAAAAATAATTCAAATACTATTTAAATTGTAAACCTTCACAATATACAGATGCATTTGAGTGGAGTGGAGAAAGATATTGTGTAATTGAGTGTGTAGTTACAGCATCTATCAAAAAGGGCTAACTGGGTCATGCTAACCAGCCAGATCTTGACCTCTCGAAATTGAAATGAACAGTGTGTATTTGTTTGTGAGCAGGTCAAGCCTTTGTGTTGTTTTTATATCAGTATGCCATGTCAGCTGCTCAGAGCTGATGAAACGAGAGAGAACTGATGAGATACTAAAGAGCATGAGACAGTGAAAAAGGACAGATTATACAGCAGCTCACATACAGAGTATAGATCCAAAGCAGCAGCCACCATATAGGAGAATGAATTTGAAATAAAAGAGAACAGCGAGGAGAGTGAGCCATATTTGTTTGCAGAAGGAGGGGTTTCAAAGTCTCTGCAGGACTTTCAGAAGATCCTCAGCTGACCCAGCTTTGGGTGCTGTTTTGTCATGAAGGATAGGAATGGAAAGGATTTGAACGCTGGTTCCAGATCAGTCAAAGTCTGCAAAAAATGTTTCGTTGTAAAGCTATATAATAAAATATAATGTTTAATGTAGCATATATGAACATATTACAGTGGGGAAACATTCAGATCACATTTAAGAGCTGATGGCTGCCACAACAAAAGATAAGCAAATGCTCCCTTTTTTTTTCTTATGCTAATTTTAATTATGCTCAAAGGAAGTGATGAGAGGACAATGAAAGGTCCTCATATCCAATTAAACTTAGCTAATCCAACAGATCTAACGGAGCACTGACACACACATACACACACGCGCGCACACACACACACACACACACACACACACACACATGCTACTCCAGATACTCAAGATCAGGTGGTTTCTGCAATGCTTTACATCAGACATCAGCCCTGCTGTACAGTGCAAGTGTATGTGTGTGTGTGTGTGTGAGAGAGAGAGAGGGAGAAAGCATGTGAAGGGTTAACGGGGGATTTGTCTTGGAAGAGAGGGAATCTCTTTTGGAGATGATCATTTTTTTCGTCTGTCATTCTTTTAGTTATGAAAAATCATACAGCTGGTCTATTACTTATTCATGGGGATTCTGCTGAGGATTTTCTCTCTCCTCATTTCCTCCATCCCTTCACCCCCCCTCCCCCTCTTTTTCTTTCCCCAGCTCATGCTTACGCAGAGTCAGTGAACTCAAATTAATAGTATCTTGTTAATTCCCTTTGAAAAAAAAAAAGAGTGTGTGTATGTGTGTGGTGCAGGACTAAAAAAGAATCTAAAGGTAAGAGAGAAGTGGATAGTTTGCCAATTTGGTTTTTAATTGCCGCAGCCCATAACCTGCAGATGTTAGAGTGACACATCCAGTGGTGAGTGCGCTCACTGCAGATAAGCCAGTGACTCACTGCCCCTTCACATCTCCCTCAAACCAATGTTATGGCTGATAGTGCTGCTTCATAACTGATTTTGCTTTAGGGCCCAGATTTGAAGTAGTGATTTAACACAGTACCAAAATGGTACTGTGTTAAATCACATTGTACAAAGTAAACAGAAATCTCACTGAAATCAAGCCAAAAATGTATTCAGTTGATACCAATACGCTTTTGGATATGTAATTGTACATGCATATTGTACATTAGATTGTATTACATTAGATTATCTTTGCTATCATCAATTATCATAAAGTTAATGTTTAAAGACTAAAGTTAACAAAACCATTCAATTTAATCAGCAGTAAAAATTGGTCAATTTGAAAATGAATATCCATTTTTAATAAAACACATATATACTGTATTTTTGTATATATATATACAAAATACATTATATAGTTTTAATATTGGCCAGGACTGCATTTCTTAAAACCATTGTCAGCTAAATTGATTGTGAAATCCATTGGAGGCAATGATTTTATGATGCCTTTGGGAAATGCAGCCCATAGATCAGTGATCCTCACTATTTTTTTCACAAGAGCCACATTGGCAGAGCAAAATCAAAAGGCGAGCCACTTTTACGACAACATACTAAGTCACCTTTGCAAATGTGCATTTCTACATATAAATTGGACATCCCACAAAAAAGAAATAACACGGCCAATACATTTTCGTTTAAGAACAGATTTACTTTAATAGTGGGATGAGTGAAAGCTGGCATGCATGTCAAACAAAATGCCCCCAAAAGAAAAAAAAAATCTCTATGTTTTCAGTGCTGATGCATTCATGTAACATTTAAGGGCACCTAAAAGCTGTCACAACGAACCGGCAAAATTAATGATTATGAATATGTAAAATATAGAAGACATTTAATTTTTTTTTATGTCTGTCGTCTAGAAAGATGCTGACTCGTGATCTTCGCAGTAGTGAACGCGCCTGAGAGAAATGCACATTTCATACGGGAGGGAGAGCAGTCTGTTTTCTTTCGTTTTGATTAAAAGTAGACATTTCAAGCTTTATATATAGCCTATGTGTCGGGTCTGTGAGGCAAGTAGGCTATACGCTGAGTTTCGGTTCATTCATGAGACAAACTCCAGGTTCACATCGGCTCCTTCGTATCGTGGTTATCTATTTTCTATTTACTTCTTATTAAATCCAGACAATTGGTTGATGAAACCTTGATTAAAATTAAGATACAATTAATACAAAACGAAATCAAATTTAAAGACAGGCTTTGTGCTTTCTGTTTGAGGTCTCAGTGAAAGTTTTAAAGCAGTCTTAGTGCCGCTGTCAGAGCGCTCACGTCGGTAACGGAGAACTGTCCCGTCCATAAGATTTTTTTATTTATTTATTTTTTTTATACATTTCTAAATAAATGCGACTTATAGTCCAGTGCGAGGCTAGGCCTATATGTTTTTTCTTCTTCATGGCGCATTTTTTGACTGATGCGCCTTATAGGCTACTCCGGAGTGACTTATATTGATAGGCTACACCTGTATGAATTCTCATTTTACTTTTTGAACTCCATTATTGAGCCGAGTTTTGCTTGAAAATAGTTTACTGTTGATGACTGTGCAAGACTAATGGATTCAGGGTCAGGCTTGAATGAACATGCTTCAGACTCGTGGTGTGAGCAGAGCGAAATGGAGCGGGAAATGCGACGCTCCGTCCACCGTCCTTTTGAAATTGCCGCTCTGCGCTCTGTCCAAGATCCGCCCACTCGCGCTCCCCGCTCGCTCCCGCCTCACATGCTCTGAAGGCAAGTGGCAGTGTGATACTGTAAGCTACTATGCAAGCCGCCAGTTATAGCTTGACGAGCCGCATGCGGCTCGCGAGCCGCGCAGTGAGTAACTGTGCCATAGATAGAGGCAAATAATATTGCACTCCTGTTGCATGGGTAAAAATCTTAAACCCTGTGCAGTGTAGCTTACAGTAAAATATGCTCACAGTCTTAACATTACCTTCGCTGCCTGAATTCATTCCAAATAACAAATTCACTTATGTTAACAAGTGTGGCAGTAAAAAGCTAAGTCTGATTGAGTTCAATCTTGAAGATAGATTGCATTAGTTGCATTAGTTTTACTTCATTTTCTTCATTCATTGTTCTCTACTGTGCAGGTATGTGACCTTTTAGGAGCACACCAGTTGGTTTATGAAGTGACAGATGTAAGCGGGTCTTGGAACCACTGGGTAGTGTCTGGTTTGCATATGCCACAGAGTTTAAACCAGCGAGGAAAACCTGCAACCTGGCCAAGGTTTTTTTTTTTTTTGTCTGGACACAGTCAGTTGAGATTATTCAAATGCTCTGGGTTGCTTTATAAACAGCACCTTTATGTATATTTATACATATCTCAGTGATTTGAATTTGTTGGGGGTTATATTGAAAACTTGTTTGTTCACACATCATTCTATTTATTGCTACATGTAACCACAATGAGCCTGAAGCTTTCTGCATAACTTTCTGCATAACTTTCTTATAACTGCGACATAAAAAAAAAAAAAACATTGCAGTCTCCTCCATCATGGGGACATAAAGCAGACGGCAGTCTCAGTCCAGTTAAACATGTGCAGCCTGTCTTACTGTTCAGTCTAATCAGTGGTGTACAGCAGGCACTGTAAATGTGTCAGCTGATATTTACACATAAGCCAACATGCTGGTATTTGATCCGGTAATATTTTAAACAATTCTCTGTTTCATATAATAAACAATAACACTGATGTTTCAGTGGGGCTGTCATGTTTAGATAAACCAGACCTGTGATCTTGAATGGTATTTGATACTGAGTTCCAAACACACTGGCACAAGTTTTGTTATTGTATGTAAAGTGTCATGGCGTCTTGGATATTGTGCAGGCAAAATATTGATAAAACCTGTTTAGGCATACTGTTGACAGCCTAGTGTGTATGTGTGTGTGTGTGTATGTTAAGCCACATAAATCATTATCCAGTGCATAATAGTTCCTCTGTGTTATGATTGGCCTTTTCACCCCTCATATTTAAGCATTTGAGGACTGCTGTCTACTTCTGGCATACATTTCAAACCTAATTTCTATCCAATGTCAGCACCCGCCAAGCCAGATTCCTTGTACAAGCAATAACATCTGATTCTGATTTTACTCAGTAGACTCACATAGATCCTGTTGCAAAATTAAATTGAAAAAAATATGTTGTTTGCCAGTTTTAATACATCTTGGAAGAGCACCTTTTAAATTGCATTAGTATGGTTTCTAAAGAGAGAACGTATATATGATTTGAGAATGCCTTTTCTTTGATATTTAGTCATGATGGGTAGCATTAACATGGCTGTGTTAACCCCCATTCTATGCCTCATTATAGTCATTTAAGAAGTGCACCGTGTGCTGTCTTTGCTCTTGATGTGTGTTGTCAAAGAAATAGAGGATAAGTGTGTGCGTGTGAGTAAATCGCGGCGCGTTTGATTTGATAAAGAAACCTGCTTGTCAAGTTCAAAGTGTGTTGTAACACACAAGCTGAATAGAAGCCACATAGTTTTAAAACCACAATTGGTCTATTAAATGTTTTTTTTTTTTTTATTATTCGCATTTAATTCACATGTCCAGACACTGATTCGGATTGTTCAATTTAGTTCCCTCAAGTGATGTGTTAGAGCTACCCATAATTTATTAATTAAAATTTGCCATTTTACAAATGTATTAATTGAAATATGATATTCGTGCCTGTTTTACACCTGAGTTCATCAAGATAATATTGTATGATATCCACAAGAGACCAGTTTACCTCAAATACCTTAAAACATAATCTTGATAACCTAGCTGAGCCGTACTTAACTCTTACATGTACTTGTGTGTGTTTGCTCAAACTATGTGATGCTTGTTTTCTTCATCTCATGTTACATCTCATGTCACATTAATTGTGATTACGTGTAGTCTGTGAACAGGTGGAACCCATGCCTTTTTTCTCTCTGTCTATCTCTGTCCACATCTCTCTTTGGTCTACTTGGCCAGCAAGGCCCTTTTGTCATTTGATCAACCCAGTTGTTCTCAACCATTTGGCCATTAACCTGTCAAACTGTTGGATCTCTCAGTGACCTATAGAGCAGCTGGCCGTGGTCAGGTCTAGACTATATATATATATGTATGTATATATATATATATATATATATATATATATATATATATATATATATATATATATATATATATATATATATATATATATATATATATATATATATATATATATATATATATACTGCAGTATGTTTTAAAATAAACATTCCAATATATTGTTTTAGTCTTTCTACTTCATGTTTATGAATCATGTTTATTTCAATGTGTTACTGGCAATTTTTTAGTGGGAACTTTAAAAGCCAATTCTACATATTATTGGTCATACTTTATTTTAAGCTCCAAATCTCGCTATTAACAAACCATTGACTATAACTTTTGCCTAAATAAACTGCTAATTTGTTGCTTATTAATATTTAGTAAGGTAGTTGTTAGGTTTAGGTACGGAGTAGGATTAGAGATGTAAAGTATGGTCATGCAGAATAAGTGCTTTATAAGTATTAATAAACAGCCAATATGTTAATAATAAACATGCTAATAAGCAACTATTTATGTGAATTGGTTACTAAACTAAAGTGTTACCAGGAAACTTAAATCAAATTATATTGAAATAATAATTCAAAGTATATAAAAGGAAATATTTTATGCCATAAAACCATTTGAAGCCCACAAGAATGCATATAATGCATTTCAAAGAACCTGATGTGTTTTAAACTTGATTTTTGAAAGATATAAAGAAGGAACTCTTGCACCCTTCTGTAATATTGTGAGTTCATCTAGAAATTCTCCCTTTCTGTCATTTGTCTTGCTCCCATCTTTCCAGGATCGCGTGTGTGTCTTATTTGTTTAGCTGGCCCCAGGGATGTTTTCACGCTGCTAATAATACGTTTGACACTCCGTAGCCCTCAGGCAAGGAGCTATTGAGTCAACCCAACAGAGTGACAACATAGAAGCCACACATTTACTACTCAAACAAATCCAGTCGCCCTATAAGATTTCCAGTTACCTGTTTTATCTTGTTTACCAGGAGAAGAGGCTGATCTCAGATCGCTACAAAATGACAGCTTCCTCTAAGAGCAACAACTCCAAAGCCACAAAAAAGTTCACTCCCAATATATCAATTAGAGAAAGTGCGAACGAGAGCACACTAAGGTACATTCTAATCTTAGTGACTTAGATCTGGAATTGAGACAGATAGAGAAGAGGGAGAGAGCCAGAGATGCGAAGTGTACTCGAAGAAGTCCCACGGGCACTCAGGGGGTTTTCATTTTTACATGGGGATTAGGATCGGTATCTCCGTCATTGCCATAGCGATGGCAGGGTCTGATAGCACCTCCCTTTGAAGCAGGCTGATGTGCGGAGCTGCTATCCTTCTATCTTTGGAGAAACTATATCTCGCCCAGCTCGTAGATTCCTGTTTGAAAGGCACAAAGACAGGCGAGCAGTGGAAATGAGATTTTTATGGTCTTTGTGGCCAGTGAAATTGTTGAAAGAAGCTGGAGCCGTCTGAAGCCTCACTTACACCCGGTATCTCAGCGATACCAGAGATTCTTTGTTACTTGCCAGACATACAGTAAATGCAGAAAGAGGAAAGAAGAGAGAAAATCTGTCGTGGAAATAAACGAAATCATTAAAGTTCACATGTTTACTAAAAAGTACAATTATTTGAACATTTTGCGGGAGATAAAGCCAGCAAAATGTTCATTAAATCATGAAATTCAAGAGGGTAAAAAAATATAATATTATATTGATATGCATATATAGCATAGAAAGAAAATTTAATATATGTATGTATATATATATATATATATATATATATATATATATATATATATATATATATATATATACAATAGGCTGCTTTAAAGCAATTTAAGGATTCAGTTTCAGAATTCAATCTTCGAATGGTTTACTCGTCCACTGCAAGGTACGTCTCAGTACTGTACGGCAAGGCTCGACTCGGCTCGGTTTACATTTCCACTTCAGTTTAGTACTGCTTTAGAGTGGGCGGGATTATACACGTCGTTATTGTTGTGCCGCCTCTACTGCCGCGACTCGTAAAAACGCTTTCATTCCACATCGCCCCATCAAGATCTCGCTGGATCCGCTCCTCTGTTATCAACAAGAGGTACGTTTTTAGTTCTTCAACTGACGACGAAATAGCCATTTTTTGGGTTGTTGAAAAGGTGTGCTCGTTCAAAACCTCTTTCTCTGGCTGTGCTGGCTGTGCTGGTTTAAATCTAGCGGTTCTTTTGTGTTTTTGTCGCAAGTTCAGTGATGTAGGTAGTGACAATTCTCTCCAGCCAATCCGTGATCAGCAGAGTTTACACGTCACGTTGTGGTAACGGTATGGTTCAGTTGGAACCTCCACCGAAGTGGTACTAAAAAAAGTACCAGGTACTGTACCCAGTGAACCGTACAGAAACATACTGTGCCATACCATGCAGTAGAAAAGCAACATTATACTTGTCTCTGCACATTTAATTAGACTAAAAGAATGCATCTTAAGATAGGAAACAAACAAACAAACAAAAAACTGCACCTTTAATTAATCTGCATTGAGTGTGTGGAGTATGTATATTTTCGAAAGAGACACTCTCTCATTACAGCTCATAGAGGAAACTGACCTTGTTCGTTAAAAAGAGGCTAAAAGAGAATTTTATTTGATTTTTATTATTTTATTATTTATTTATTTGTATTATGTTTTTCAATTTGCCTCAGGGCCAAAGGGAAACTCACAGGATTTGTCTGGATAAGAGCCGAACCCAGATACATTTTTGTGTTCATTCACATTCACTTGTATTCAAAGCAACTGTCGACAGCATCCTTTCATCGTGTTTTTATAAATTTCATTTATTATTACTATTTATTCAGTTTTTCTTCTTTCTTCAACATTTACTTAAATAATTGCAATTTATTTCAGGAGCGCTGTAATATTTTCCCCACTGCATCTGTTTTTTTTTTTTTTTTTTTTTTTTTTTTTTTAAGTGACAATTGAAATTAGCAGCAAGGATAGAATATAGCTCTTCCGAGGTGTTTGTTATGGATATATACATATTTTTTGCAAAAAAGTAATTGCATGGGAATAGCCGTTTGTTATGTCATGTTACCTGAGGGCCATTTATGTTTGGGCGTGAGTTTGAATTTGTGAGTATTATATTGTAACATCAGTAGTTTGATCACTTCTTCACCACCCCTGAATGTAATGGCCATCACAGTGTGAACACCAGGCTAATCTTAAATGGCCCTGGGCTTTCTCTCTCTCTCTCTCTCTCTCTCTCTCTCTCTGATTCTGTTTGTTAAAACATTATAGGATAATTACTTCTCTGGAATAATTGTTTTCTTAATCACAGTTATCATAATAGTCTTCTGGACCTGGGCTGAGACTCACAAATGGCCCGTTCTATCTAAACGGGGGAGTCAGCCTATTGATGAAGGACGCCACAATGACAACGTGCGAGCGTATGTATGTGTGTATGTTTGAGGGTGACACGGCAGCGATGTTTTGAGTAATGTGTCCACAGCCCCCGGAAATGGAGTTTTGCTTTTCTGTCACATTGACATTGATTTATTCATGATAAACGCCTTCTTTTGCTCCACTCCACCGAAAGGTCCTCTGTTACGCAGGAAATGAAGTGAATGAAAAAAGGTAAAGAAAAGAAAACAGTTTAGAAAAAATCTGGAACGTGTGTGTGTGTGTTTGGGGTGGGGGGTGGGTGGGCACAAAAATTAAATTTGACAAAACATCCTTTGAGGTTTGTGTTAAGTAAAAGTTAGATTTGTAAATTAAATTTAAATTGTATTATTAAGCCAAGCCTTTTCTCGCTCACTGTTTTTTCTCACAATGTCAGTCTTTCTTCTTTACACATTATAATGTGTTCTTTTAGGAAGCCAAAACACTAAACATGTTTGTTTGTTTCTTTAGCACAATGAGAATAAAATAAAAATATGAGGACACACAACAGAAGAAACATATACGAAGCAGAGATTTGAAACCCAAATTAGTTTATTTGGATAGTAATCTTGGTGATGGCATATATTTACTGCTTGTTTAAACCATCTATAGAAAAAAAAAAAATCCAAATACATTCACAGAAAATTTAAATAACATTGCATGTTGATCTTAATTTGACAATATTTTGTTTATAGATGATGACATAGCTTACTATTGTAACTATTGTAAAGCATAGAAACTTGACTGGCAGTCATGACTTGAAACAAGATTAGTTTTCTAAACAACATTTCAGATACAGTCATTAACAGAGGACATGTATGTTAAAAATAAACATATTAATCATACTGTTCAGAAGTATATGAGGCTTATAAGGATTTTTTTTTCTCAATACAAATGCTGTACCAATTTGATGATTTGAAAATTCTAAAGATCAGAATTATATATATATATATATATATATATATATATATATATATATATATATATATATATATATATATATATTTACATTTTAAGGTGTCAATTAAGATGATAGTTACCTGATCTACTGCAGTGTCCATTCTGAACTCACTGTGACTCACTCCCTTTATTGAATTCTGTTTTATGAACATTTTATGAACACCAGCCAGTCTAAGAAAAAAAATATATAGTTTAGTTATACTATTTAATAAAGGTTAAAATAAATGAGCAGGAGTGTTGTAAAAATACAATATTCATAACTACAGACATTTCCATCCAGACAAGAATAGATTTCTCAAAGGTTCCTTGACTTAGCCGAAAAACTGTTGATAATTTGTTTTGTAACTTTGATCTAGGTTATGTGAGAACAACACATACATGTTTGATTGAGACAGGAATGAAATTACAAAGAACACTGGTCAAACTAATTTCCCTAGGCCCTGAATAGGGCTATAAATGTCACTCTCTTCAATTAAATCCTTGTTTCTTTTCAATAATGCCAGCTATGCTGTAGTAGTCGATGAAATTGTCTCAGTTACGTCCACTTCCTGCTCACATTTCCACTCAGCAGGTTAAATATTTTCTCTAAAACTGCACATTTTTCACAATCCCCTAAAATGCTAAGAGATGTATCACTGTAATGCATTATTTGCCATCTTGACAGCTTCACTGTTTGCAGATGTATTTAATAGACTAGTGCTTATGATGTAGATAATGCAGCCTGCCAGGAAACAGCACTTTGTGCTTTGTGAGAGCAGTCATGTGTCAATCATAATCCAGCTGAGGTGTGAACACATACTCTGTTTTGTCATTTCTCTCCTCAGTCTGTGTGGGGTTTTTTTTATTACGCTGCCAGATATTTGCTCAGGAGAGAGGGTGCTCCTTCTACAGCATGAAACCGCATGGTCCGAGTTACGGTATCCCATCTGCCCTCAGGATGTTTACAACTTGCACTTTCGCTGACTCTTAGGCCTCTGTCACCTCTGACTACCGTAGCTGTTGCGATTACGCCTGTCACTTAGTGACTTTAGTGGGTCAGTTGTCAGATTGACTGCTCGCAGTTAAAGTGAGTCCTGCACGCTTCTTGTAGCGCAGTGTCATTTGCCGATGATTGATGGATGTATGGACACACAAGAAGATTGAAGAAAGTGTCATTTGAGCTGAAAGAGATCATCTGAAATTGTTTGTAACGGGATCACGTAAGTCAAAGCCAGACTTTCTGTAAGTTAGATGAGAACACGCTTGTTTGTTTGCGTGTGTGTTTCGAAGATAAAATGGAGTTCAACTTTCCTACTTTATCCTGTTAGGAAAGGCACCTGAAAGCATTTTTGTAAGTTTGATGGATACCCGAGACCGTAATCCATTTCAGCGTGCGATGATAATGGATTTGCCTCAATGAGGTTAGATATGTGGCACCAGAACAGGAAAGTGCATATCCCTTTCACTCCTGACAGAGAGCAACATTGGGTACAAAATTAAAAACAAAACATGAAATGGAGAAAAACACATTTCGAATTTAAAGCCAAAACAAAAACACACAGTGCATAGAAATCCATTATTTGTGTAGTGTCATGAATTGCGAGAAAATGTGCCGGTGTAAAAAGTCTGTGGTGTTTATTTATTGTTAAACTCTCTTAAAAGAGAATATGTTTGGGATCTTGCGTGTGAAGCAGCACCCTGGAGGTATCGTTCCTTTTCATGGAGTGAAGGTCAGAGGTCAGCTAAGCCTTTGAAGCTGTCACATCATCCCTTCGGAATATGTTCTGGCTTAATCCACCGCTTAAAGAGCAATTAAAAGTTTAGCTAGGATTTTAAGAAAAGAGCACAGAGAAATGTTTTGAGGTTCCCATCTGTCTGTGCTTTTCCCCCTTCATCTTTTCAGTTGCTGTCAGGAATGTTAATGCGAGTTCTGAAATGTTAATAGGAATAGGATAAGGTGTGTGTAAAGGTGGAGTAGAGAACGGTTATTTTAACTGGCAGGAGCATCGACCGAAAATATTTCCTCCACTTTTTCAAGTGTTTGTGCACAATGCAACCCATCCTTCCTCCAAATGGGGACAATAATAAGAATAATCTTACTTTGGTGAACAACATCACAGAGTTTTATAGAGTTTTAGGATACCACAATCATAAAACCAGGAATGAGATGTACCTGAGGAGGCTTAAAGATACAGAGGCAGTACTGCTTCTCAATTGTCAACTAGAACAAGAGCAAAAGATACATTTTTTAAAAGGTGCACTGCAACAGTACTTTCGTTGCGGATATATAAAAGGAGAATTCGAGGATCAAAAGAAATTATGATGAGCGCTAGGCTCTCTGCTCCACATATAAATGATGCCTTCTTGATTAAGAATGTATGAACGCTGATAAACAAGGGCGGCTAATTTCACTACAGTGACTAACATCCTCAATGTTTTGTTTGGCAAAGGCACGAACATCTGGAACACTTGGCATGTGGAAAGGCGAAGTTGGCCTGAGAGGAAATGGACTGGAACGGCAAGAAGTGATGCATCACTATGCCATTGCCGAGTGGAGTGTGAGGTGTAGTGGATGACAAGAAAAAATGGATAGATGAATGAATGAATGATCAGGCCAGGTGAGATATCTATGCCTCAGTACCTTCGAAAAGGATTACATTCAAAGGCAGCCATCTGACGTTCACCAAGATATACTCTGAAGGTATTCTGAAGAACTTCAGACGGAAAGGATAAGAAAGGAATTTTTCAGTTTTTTTTTTCAGTGTTTGAGGGCTTTGTATTTCTTTGTAAAAGAATACTTTTGAAGTGCTGATCAGTTGAGCTTGAGGCAGTTGATGGGTTAAGAGTGATTAAAGAGCCCCTCGTATAAAGCTGTAGACATGTGGACTGCAATCAAAGGATGGCCTAAAAAGTGGCCAAACTGTTTAGTGTTTGCTGTGGCTGAGTTTGAATGTTTTCAGGGGTCCCTCAGAGTAAGACCGGTCGACTGAAACAAAACAGCCTTGTGTAAGATATCAAAGTACACTCTGCTAAGGGAAGTGGTCCAGTGGTAAAATCTGCCCTGGAAGTTTTCAGCGCCTGCAGTGAGGTGTGTTGATATATGCCTTGCCAGAGAGACCTCAGACCTGGATAAACTCCAGTAGGTCTCAGGAGGTGTAGAGCCCATCTGGAGGTCCTCATAGGCAGGAAGGCTGAAGAGAAATGAAGCTTGACCAGCGCCAGTCATCCCTTAAGACAAAGCAGACACCTGAGCCTCCCCAAGCTCCAGGATAAACACAACTCCCTGACCTCCTCACCAGAGACTCTGTTAGTCTTCCGAACACACAGACACATTCCTTTCGTAACGTGTTGTTCTCACTTTAAGTCTTGAGAAGTTTAGTGTTAGCGAGAATCCACATTTTTATTATCAAGATTTGGAAAATCCTGAAAATTCTGAAAAGTATCCAGCTAGAAGTCATAGGGGTTTGCACATAGATGAATCCTGACACATTGTTATTTTTTTTATTTATTTTGTACTTGCTTGTAAATTTAAAATAAAGTTGACTTATTCAATGCAATGCATTTTACTTGCTATTTTTAATTTAGCAGTTTTATTTAATGCACTTAATTTTGTAATTTTGCGTTTTATAGTATACAAAACAATTGTAAGCTTAAGGATATATTTCTACCAGATCTGACCTGTAAAAAATTTTGATTGTTTATATAACTTAATGTTGTTAGTTTACTGCCATATTAAATTAAACCAGTTCATCTAGATGTTTTTTTTTTCTACGCATGCTTCTTATTTATTATTTAGTAGATTTATTAAATGTAATATGTCATTTTACTTGCTTGCTCTTTTTATTTACCAGATTTATTTTAAAATGTCATTTTGCAGTATAGAAATATATATATATATATATATATATATATATATATATATATATATATATATATATATATATATATATATATATATATATACACACACACACACACACACACACACACACGCACAATATTCTGATTACCGGAACATCACAATGCATATCTGGCATGCTCACAGGGTTTGCTATTGGGTAAGCTATTCAACCCGACTGAGAATTTAAGTCTAAACAACCTGTAGCTCATTCTAGATATGATTAGTTATTTTGATCTACAGTTGCGTTACCTTGGGCTGTTTTATACAGTCGGAGCTTGATCAGATAGCAGTCTGCGGTTCAGCCTCAGGGTGCTTATGAAAATTTGAACAGAGGTTAATTACAGGTTCTAGCAGCAGGCCATTACGTCTAGACAATGATGACTGATTAATGTTCTTGTTTATGGTACTAACTACATCCAGCACTTCTACCAAACTAAGTTCTACCAACACACAAGTTGAATTTTCTTCCTGTCTGCTGTATTATCTCACACTGTTATTTCTTCTCTTCCTTCAAATTATCTTCTCCTTTCCTCTCTTGTCTGCTTGATTTCAGAAAGACACAAGCGGCTTTAGAGATTGTGTTTTTGGTTAAACCACTGCTCTTCATGGTTCATGGATATAAGTCATTCCACTACCCACATACACCCAAGATATGCAAACACACACACACACACACACACACACACACACACACACACACACACACACACACACACACAGACAGTAAGTTGGTTTGAAGAGACAAAAAATACGCTTGTTTACTGGGTATTCTACTGTTTTTTTATAGTATTTTATACCTACGCTGATGAACCCCCCTAAAATTACAGGTATTCTTGTTTTATTGTATTTGAATAGTGCTTCAGTTTCCATCACTGCACATTTAATATTTAGCATGTATTGCCTTGAAAGTTATCGCCTGCACTGCCAATAAGAAAAGAGAAAACAGATATTTGCATTTATTTATGAATGAATATATACAAATTCATGTAAATTGGGAAACATTTTGCCATTAGGCAACTTGGCCATAACATGACTTTCTTTTTTTCTTCTTTTTTTATAAAGAAGATCACAGAGAGAACGTGTCCAACAAAAATGAAAGCCATGTGCATATCATCAGGGGGTCTTAAAGCCTTTTGTACATGAACTTACAAATATATGTGCAATATTTGATTAAATCCGTCCTTCATAAAGCTGTTTCCACGGTAGGAAAGCCCAGCCAATCATTGCTCAATCAATAAACCAATCTGTCTATCTTTGCATGGCCAACCACATTCCCATCTCGCCATTCTTCATGCATGACATTCATTGACTCTTATATTTGAAAATCGCATTTGCACCAAGCATAATGCCACACTCTACCAATTTATCTAGAGTTCAGTTCATTTGTGGGTAATTTAAGCCTCAACTCCTCAGTGTGGGACTTTGATTGCTGTCACACTTAGCTGCAGAGGCAGCCATTTCATTTCGGAGGTAGAGAGAGAGAATGGCGCTTTGATACATAAACATCATTTTGATCCATTATTTCAGTGCAATAGCGAGACCCCCTGTGGGCTTCTTTTTAATTATGCAACAAATGTTTGACTATCCAAAGTGAATTTCTTAGCCCATGAATATTTATTTAAGTTCATTTGTTGAATGTTGATTGTAATTACATGGAAACAAGATTTATTGCCAAGATTTCTACATTAGCCAGAGAAATGAGGGAGATAAATTAATTAATTAATGCAACATAAGAACAAATGCCAAATGTGTGCAAGTGACTCCTTTAATGTTATTAGAATATTTTAGGTATTGGCTACTGTGTGATGACATAGCAAGTTTTTGTCAGTTCTCAGACTCTCATCTCTCATTTTGGAGAGATTTTGTTCAAGGGCATGTTTTGGATGAAAACCGGGAGGCTTGTGACTGTCCCACTGACTGACAAGTAAAATACAGTCAAGGTCCAGAAAAGTATGAAATACATTGTCAGAATAGTCCATCTGCCATCAGTGGTTCAACCGTAATGTTATGAAGTGACAAGAATATTTTTTGTATGCAAAGAATAATGACTTTATTCAACTATTTGTCTCCCCTGTGTCTTTCCACATCACTTGAGAATATCCACTGGACACGAGCTGTGTACGTTCTTCTGTGTCAGCCGTGCTGCACAGATGTGCTGTTTTTGTTCAAATCAAGATGGAAATACACTTAAAAAATGTATCCTTGTGTCGCGGCTGAAACAGAATAGCAGAGACAGTTTGTGTTCAGCGAATATTCTCCAAAACGGCACTACGGTGATGTGGAGCGACACAGAGGAAACAAATGGTTGAATAATATTATAATATATAATATATATATATATATATATATATATATATATATATATATTTTTTTTTTTTTTTTTTTTTTTTTTTTTTTGATTGGAATGGAGTAATCCTTTAAACAGGCATGTGTGTGTGTGTGTACACTACTTTACATTGAAAGTTAGACCCTAGTAACCTAACAGAATACAAATGCAGAGATTATGGCGATGTGTCAAATTAAAGGGACAATTTGGAGTAATGGTGAGTGTTAGGCCACTCAGTCTGAAAGGCAGCGAGTTGGACAGAAAAAGAGGAGTGAATGATGGTGCTCTGTCTTGTTTAATATTCCTGAAAGAAAATGTGCAGTGACAGGAAGCGGGGCAGTGGGGAGAAGGCCAGAGGCAAACAGTTAGAGATGCTGCTGCTTTGTTAGTGTCTATTTAATGCATCAGTCAAAGTTTTGCTGCAGTTAAAAAAAAAAAAAGGAAAAAAAAGCCTTTTTGGTTGAAGTTTATATTTATTTAGAGCCAGGGTCTTCAACCTTTTTCAGACCGCAGTATTGGATAGAAAGAGTAAGGGATGATGTTACGTATTGTATAAAACGAAATGTTATAATCAGTTTTGCATACAGAGCCATGCACTATTTTTATTTATTTATTTATATTTTTTATTAAATTTAAATTAGACAGTTAATCAAATTGATTAAGTTTAGCTCCTTTACCTTTGGTTGAAATTAACATAATATCAACGTTTTGTTTTGTAAATATTTCATAAAATTTCATTAAATTGTATTGTAATTAATTAATTCATAGAAAAAAAAAATTATACATCAAGGTATTATCTATAAATGTCATAAGACCATCATGAACAATAACAGGGTTTCTTACTGTTGAATTGAAGTGAATTCATTTTCAACACACACACACGCATGTTTGTTTTTGTGAAAAGTGGGGACATCCCATAGGCGTAATGGTTTTATACTGTACAAACTGTATATTCTATCGCCCTACATCAACCCTACACCTAATCCTAAACCTCACAGGAAACTTTGTGCATTTTTACTTTCTCAAAAAAAAAAAAAAAAATAATAATAATAATAATTCTGTATGATTTATAAGCGTTTTGAAAAATGGGGACATGGGTTATGTCCTCATAAGTCAGCCTCTCCTTGTAATACCTGCATCATACCCATGTCATTATACAAAGTTGTGTCCTGATATATCACAAAAACAAGAGCACACACACACACACACACACACACACACAAACACACACACACACACACACACACACAGACAGACTAAACAGCACCAACATTCAGTGTAGGATAATTTGAGTAAGTAATAGGCTGGAGAGTGAGACACAGAAAGAATGATGGGAGGGTGGAGGGATCACTTCTTCTCCATTGTCTTCTCTTTTTTCCCTCTGCTTTCATTTACCCAGACAGGAAGAGTCAATGGTTTAATTACAAGGCTCCAACGCTAGTTAAATTATCAAAATTTAATTTCCACCTTTCAGCCCTCTCTCTCTCATGCTCATTTTCTCTCACTCGTCCAGTCACTCATTTAGCTCAAACCCCATATGTATCCATTATCTTAATGTATTTCATTGGGATATGAAGGACAAAAAGTCTTATTTTACAGGAGCAGTTAAATCGGGACAACAAATTCATTTTCCTATTTAAAAAAATTCCTAAAGGGCATCAGTATACCACCTTAGCAAGACGTTTCGCTTTGATAACAGCAGAAAACAAGTACAAAAATAGTTCATCACTTGATTTCATGCATATCTGGTTCTCTTTAATGAACTGAACCATATCAAGTAGACTTCATGTCCTTCCTAGTTTAATTTGTCTCCCAGCTTTGTTTTTTTTTTTTTTTTTTGCTGGATCTCAGCACAAACCTAAAAAATTTGTCTCCCTTCCCGGCTCACTGTCAGTCATCTCCTCCGAACGTGCTGTCTTTTGTGTCATTCCTCAACTGAGACAACCCGAGAGAAAGAGGAAATTAAAATCAAAGGTTCAGAGCGCAGAGCACAAATTCACACAAGCCTCAGTGTAAAGTTTATTACTCCTGTGTGCATCCTTCCACCTATTTGTTCTTTAGTTACTTTGAAAAATATGTGTGTGGATCCATGTGCTTGTTTATTAGCCTGTAGCCATGTGTTCCATTCTATCTCCCATTGGGACCATACTTGTTCCTCTTGTCCTGTTTTTGCTATAAAGTAAACCACACAAGGAGACTTTGACGTCCTTCAGACCTCCGCCGCTATATTTAAACCACAATGCCAAGCGTGGCATCTGTACTTACTCCTGTGGGCATTGAACTTACTATCCTACCATTTTTGTTCATGTGAGAATCATTAAACAAGTGCTGTGAAGCTCATTAGTATTGTTTTGTTTATTTTTTAGCTTCCCTTGCCGAGTGCTGCTTTCAAGCTACGTATAGACATTAATCCAGTTGCTGTTTGTGTCGTTTTGAAGCATGTAGCGCAGTGCGCTAATCTAACTACAGCTAAAGCAAAATACTTTCACTCAGAGTTATCCCTCCCACACCCCCCCCCATCAACCCCTCTTCTTCGACCTCTTCAGTCCAGTGACCCCCAGCAATCTCTTCTCTTGTAGCCGTTCCGCCGAGTGACCTTCTCGGTGGTGAGCCAGCCACAGGACCCGCACCAGGGCTCACTGCAGAGCTGCTACGACAGTGGACTGGAGGAGTCGGAGACGCCCAGCAGCAAGAGCTCGTCCGGCCCCAGACTAGGTGCCCTACCTCTACCCGAAGACGCCTATGAGAGGACTACGCCCGATGGCAGTGTCGGTGAGGCAGAGCATATGGAAAATGGTAGGGGCAAACACAAAAAAAAGATAAGTCAGAGTTAGGCTAAACAGCTAAATAAAAAGAGACATACTCATCAGTCAACGAGATAGGAAAAAAATCACAAAAGGCCACACACTCACACACAGCTACGCTGACACAGATTTACAGAGGCTTGGTTATTGGCAGATATGAATAGAAAAGTCTGAATAAGCGGGAATTGCTAGGTTTGTCTTACAGGCTAAGTATAAAACTGTGATTGAAGTGTTTAGTGTGACTGGCTCAACAGCTCACAAGTATTCATAAGCATTAACATATATATTTAAATACAGTTCATTTGTATTTGTTTTGCTGTGTTTACCCAGTAAGAGCTAAAGGTCGGTTAACGAGTATAGTATCTTAGTATCAGATAAGGTCAGGGCTGTTTCATTGGAGACATAACTCATCGTTTAAACCTCAAAGATTTGCTTGTGTGCCAGATAAATAGATTAAAATATCATTTTCTTCACTTTTACTGTGCTGTGGTAAGTTGAAAAACACATTTTCAGGAACAGTTTTTGCTTGAGTAATTTTGGCTGTTTTTCAGTAATCACTGTCAGTATGATATGCTGCCATGCCTATCGCGCTCTTTAAATTGTAGGGTTTAACAGGTGAAATGGCTTGAACAGTAAGAGCGTTTATCTAGTTTCATTGTGGCTGAGTTACCTATCCCTTGTAGAAGCTCTCTGTGGTCAACAGTTAGCTCCATTGTTAATGACTAACCAACCAGTGTTGGGTCTGTATCAATGGAGCCACTGTTGGGGAGGTATTCGGTAGCAGTTGTCGAACATTAAGGGCTGTCTTGTCCACATTTGATACTTTATCAGCAACAGGTGTGTATTGTGTGAGCTCGGTGTGCCATTTTCTGTGGAATGTCTATTCTGCTTACTCATAGGAATACATGTTAGAAGACTCTTGGAGTCAAGATATCAGGTCCATAGCACTAAAGTTTTCCTAGTGTATTGTGTTACCTCACTGAGACTGGTCGTATGACACTAAAACCTCATGGTTTGTAGAAGGTTGGAAAATGCTAGACTTGGTAAAGCACTGCAGAATTAGATTTTTAACTTTACTGCAAGGAGAACTTTGTCCTAAATGAGGATTAAACAGGCTTTGTGGAATGGAGGTTGTTTTTGCCAACTTACTGCATTGGATCTGAAGCCTTTGCATTTGGACACTTCTGCACCAAATTAGCTCAATTTAAGTCTGGCTCTAATTCAGACTAAGCTAAAAATAATTGGTCACTAGGAGATCGATGCAAGGCTGATTAGATCAAAACTGTGAATTTGGCCATCAGTCAGACCCAAGAAGGAGGGAACATTAAGGATGTTGCTGATGGGTATCGAAAAGCTGTTTATAGTCTCATTTGTGACATGCATTGGCTTATATATTTCATGTTATCAAAAGACGTCATCATTCCATTTTCAATAGTTCAAAGGTTAGGAAAGTTATTGATGTGTCTAATGTTGCCATCATTGCATTTATTTAGTCTCAAACTGCACAACTCCAGGAAGTTATAGACTTTGGGATGGATGAATGCACAGAGGCGCATGCACAGACATTATATCTGATGGTTTATTAGTAATCATTTAATGATCCGTTTGTCTTCTCATCTAGCTCTCTTTCTATCTCTCTTCTCTCCTATTTTCATTCTCTCTTGCCACCTCAAGTCTCTGCATTTTCCCTCTCTTCCTGTTCCATTCTATCTTTCTTGTAAGATCTTTCAAGGGCAGATGCAAACAAACAGATGAATCACTTTCTGATAAATAAAAGAGATGCCTCACCCTGCTGCTCCCAATCTTTAGGAGAATCAGCGCGTGTGTGTGTGTGTGTGTGTGTGTGTGTGTGTGTGTGAGAGAGAGAAAGAGAGAGAGAGAGTCAGAGAGAGAGGGGTTTAGAGAGGGAGAGATGTGGGGAAAATAGAAAAGTCAGGAGACTATGTTCGGCTTAGAACTGAGCAGAAGTGAACATTATTACAATAGCTTATGCATTCAATGCAGTTAGAAGTTTATGCGGAAAATTTTCAAAGCTGATGTGCTCTGCTGGGCTCATGCATTATCAAACATCACACACAGAGACTCATACACACTCAAATACACAGCCGGTCACACTTGCGACCCAGCAAAGTTGCTGTCAATGTCTCTTTCATGACAGAAATGTCCTGAGTGTGTGTGTGGATCTATAATTGGCTTAGGCATGCTATTGGTTAGTTCCGCTTTGACAGTCTTTTGGGTCGGTGTTAGGTTCATTTAATGCTTTTAATGCTCTCTCAGGGGACTTAGACAACATCCATACTCACTTTTAAGTGTATGATCATACTTCTTGAGTGCAATTTAGATATATTTACCTTCCAATGCCTTAACACAAAAATACACACTTTTTTATACACAAAGTGGTGTTTTGATTATAGAAGTTACACACTAAGGTGTCTTGGAGATCTAATGAAATCTAATAGTTTTTAAATTGCTGTTGTTATATTTAAAAAGTAGTTTTCATTAATACCCCTAGTTTACATTTGGTCACAAATCGTTTTCTTCTGTTTTCTTATATTTGTACAAAAGCTTGTAACTGCATATAGGTGATTATATAAATGATCAGATTAATATTTAGTAAGAAAGCTATCCTTTGACAAATGCATTCATTCATCCAGGGATTTTATTTATTTTAACTTTATTTGGGTGCAGTCTAAATCACACACACACATAATCTAATTAAATGAAACAATTAAATTACATTCCTTAAAGTTCATATTCTTTGTCAAATCAATTAATCATATAAAGAATATGCACCTTGAGTGGATGTGATTTATTCATACGTATTCCAGGTAGGACATTCTATGATTAAACAAAACTCTCTGCGCATTTTTATACAGATGTAAATATTTTTTTTAAAACCAAAACAAGTGTTTTTTGTCAGCCAAAAAGTTCAGTATATATGTGTTTTCCAAGAAGGCAGCTATGTTTTGGTTGTTTGAGAAAAAAAAAAAAGTCAGACTAAGTCACTGCAAGCTGTGCCAAATCATGTTTTGTGAGAAAATGAAACAAGGTCGTCTTGCCCTGTCTGTAGCACAACAGGAGAGCAAAGAATGTTGCGGGTTTTTATTTGTTGAAAGGGTAACATTCTCAGTGTCCTTCTCATGGAAAGCACTTAATTAAGTAAGTTAAATGGCAGTCATTGCCCCTCACAGTGCTGCTTCCCTAATGCTATATTACAGCTCTGATATCCTGGAGTCAATTAAAATATGGACGGGAGATCATACAGACACACACACAGACACCCCTGCAGTTAACAGATGGGCAAAATGCCATCACTTGAAAGAAAGAATCAGCGAAGGTCTGTAATTGTGGTCATTATGCATGTGAAGGAAGTGTGTGATTGGGATCCTGGTGAGGTTTTTGTTGTGAGTGTGTTTGTTTGTTTTGGGATTAAGGTCATGGCAGGAACTGGGCGTC
The DNA here is from genome assembly GCF_963082965.1 of Carassius carassius. NCBI lineage: Eukaryota > Metazoa > Chordata > Actinopteri > Cypriniformes > Cyprinidae > Carassius > Carassius carassius. The sequence goes on along the minus strand of NC_081757.1, from coordinate 28,522,065 downwards.
CCCCTAATGAAGAAGTCCTGCTGTGAAGATGGGTTTTCCAAAACACACACTCTTTTTCTCCCTCTATCCCACTCTTTTTCAATTTCTCTTTCTCTTGCACAAACAAATGTCAATGCAGCACACGCTGCATAAACATATAAAATATTGATAGTACACAGCGATTAGATATTTCCTCCTTTAATGGGCACATGAATGTACCTGTGAAAGAGAGTGTGAGCGAGCGAGTGGGAAAGAGACTGATTGACTTTCTGTAAAACTCCCGCTCTTCGACTTGGTCGTTGTCAATCGATGATCATCCAGTCAATACGTTTGCTCTACTCCTCGTTCTTATCTCTTACTTCTCCCTCTTCACTCCCCTGTGCTGAACCATGTGACTTGCATCTTCTCTCCCCAAGTGTTTTTCTGCTTTCCAACATCATCACTTAGATGTTATTATCCTGTAACTTTGTGGTTTCATTATGGCTGACAGACAAATAGATAGAAAGACAATGCTTTATTTTCCTTAGAGACAGTGGAGCGTTTGCCATTGATAAAGATTTCTCTAAAGGAACAGTGAGCAAAACTCTCTGACCACCGTTTAAACCCTGGAGATGTCTGTCTCTAGAGCCTGCTTGTTAAGCTTTAAGTGTTTCTGTAATCTCATCATGATTGTGGACAGATGCTGGGTGTATAATATATCTTAAAGCAAGAATTGAGATCTGGCTGAATATTACCTTGTATAATCAACAGCTACTCTCAGATCAGTAAAAGCCCAAGGTTAATGCAATTGGAGATGATGGGAACTGAAATGATAACTTCAGATCTGTTTATGAATCATAAAAAATGGCAGGTTTTTTATTGCCAGTTGTGTTTCAGGATTCACTTTCAGCATTCCACACTGATAGATGTAGATAGGGAAGATTGTGTTGGATCAGCTTGATATTAGCTTTGTTACTTTGCTTTGATTTGCTTGATTGTACTATCTATACAAAAAGGTATAGATACACATTTTACTCAGAAATTACTAGTAAATTTCACACTGAATTAAAATAGTTTCCGCTGTGTGTGTATGTAGTGTATGGTTCCATGAAGAACCTTTGTGATCCATACAACCTTTCCATTTTCCAAAAGGTTCTTCATAGTTGAAAAAAGGCTGTTAAGATTTTTTAATTGTTCTTCAAACTAGGGGAAAATAAAAATGGGGGGAGGGTGTTATGAGCAGCTTCTTTATAGATACCAAACAAACTCACTTGTAGTAGTTAAAACATGTATTTGTTAACTGCACAATTTACTTGTACCTCTCAAGTTTGTCTTAGCAACTTGGCCATTAGCAAACATACAGATAAATAAATAAATGAACACCAAGCGTACACTCACTTCGTTAGAGAAGCCGGATACAGAGGGCCAGATGGCAATGCCAGTCGCTTTTAATTAAAGCTATTCATATTTCAAGAGCTCGGTAGAGCCCCAATCCAATAAACCTCATTTTTTATTTCTCCAGAACTCAAGCGGGGCCGATAATTGTAGAGAGAGAGAGATCACTAAAGCAATGGCAAGCATCACAAGCCACCTTTACTGGCATTCGCATTCATTAGAAAGTTTGTGCGTAACCTTTGTTAGTTTTTGTTTGGACTTTGTGGCTTCAGTCAGTTTGGGACAATGGGAGCGAGTTGCTGCGGTTGGTGTGTTGTACGAGCGTCACGTCGGCAGACCTGAGACTCAAGGTCATTTGTTATAGTCAACCAGCACTAAAGAGTTAATAGAGCTCTTCTTTATCAGAAAATTGGAATCAGGTTCAGGATTATGGGCAGGTTCCTACACTTGTAAGGTTGAGTGTGTGCATGTGACATGTTTTGTGGTTGATCTTATTAGCTAAAATATACACTTGCATTCTCATGCGTATTTTGTCTTACTGAAAAAAACAGTCACACATCATTAAACAGGATTATTAACACCCAAAGCATAAACACTCATTCGTGCTGCGACCATTATTCAAACATTCCTGTCTTGAATTCCTTTCTCAAACATAAGTGCAGATGGTTATGCAGTTGTATTACAGATACTCATCTCTGTGTTTGAGAAGACAAAACAGGTATTTCTGGTTACTGGTTTGAATTGTGTAACCATGTCATATTTATCTTCACTCAGCAATTCATCTTCCAGTTGCTTTTAGATGAGACTGCCAGGACGTTGAGCACTAGGAGGTGAAAACGTGTGGATTTTCTTAATCAGTACGAAACAAAAACAAGCTCGCCCCTCTAGCATGTGCAAACTTCAGCCTTTGGGAGTTCAGTGAAGTGGCAAGTATTGTTCAGGCAGAGCGCCATACTAGACCTGTATAAAACAAGCAGTATTTCATTTGTATTTCCTGCCAAGTGTTTGTGCGTCACCTGGCTTTTGTGAACAGGTGGAGTCTTCCTGAACATAAAAGCACTAAACATTTTAGAAGCTCTGCAATTATGCAGCCATTCCCAGTGTCTACAACTGAACTACCCTCTAAGGTAAAAAAAAAAAAAGTGGTTGCTTTGTTCCAACAGCCAAATCATCCACAATGTTGCACCTCAGGAATGTGTCTCTCATTATCTCAAATAATCCTAATTTATAAATTCAAAGAGTGAGAGGGAGTTTAACAACAGAGTTAAGAGGGTGTTTAACCAAGTTAGGATTGAATGAATGTTCAAGCACGCAATGTTTTTTGTCAACAGTGAGTCAACATTGTTCTAGTTTAAAACTGCTAATTTAGTTTGGTTGATTAAAGGGTTCGAATAGTACTACAGTATTATTCTAGTTTTGCTCATTGGTTTAACCCAGCAAGTTAATTTTATATTTCAGTAAAGATGTTTTTCAGTGAAAGAGGACTTGTTGGTTATCATGTTACATGTTATTTTTGCATGTTTTTCCAGCATATTTGATTGACAGCACTAACCTTCGGCTTTCGCAGCAGTTAGTTTCTTAACTTTTGATGTCCTGTTGTCGCAGTCAATCATTCCAGGAATTCCCAAAGTCCTCTGACTGGAAATAACCCAGGGGAATAATGAGTCAGCCGTTTGCTGAGCTTATTGAAAGACTCCCAAGCTCCAAGGCTTGACAAGCCTAGGAATACATATTCAGTATTCCAAGGCTTGTTAAAAGGAATCGCACAATAGCCTCACAACATAGAAGATTTAGTGTTTTATCTGTACTGCAGCCAAAGTATAGAGAATTCTGTAACCACATTATAAAATTATGCAACTCATTCATGTCAGAAAATACTTTTAACCTATACATAACTGCTTGGAGAATAGTTTGAATATGTGTTTGAATTAAAATGCATAGGGAAAAACATGAGGGTAACATTTCACTCAGTCTCTCTCTCTCTGGTCAAATGCATTTATTTACTGCTATTTTTAAGTTCTCTGAACATTATGATAATTGTTGAAGGCTGTTTCTTTGAGTGCTCTTATTAAAATCCAAGGCAGGCATTAGTGGAGATGGCCGCAAGACCTTTCAAATAAATGAGACACTCACCATCACTTTGTGGCAAGACTTTGAAGTACCTGCAATCACATCAGGTATCGGATCAGCTTAATTACCGAGCTGGAAATTAAACACGATAAAGCGAGAACTGAAGGAGAGAGAGAGAGAGAGAGAGAGAGAGAGAGAGAGAGAGAGAGAGAGAGAGAGAGAGATCAAAGGAGGCCAAAAAGTCATAGAATCTGTATCTTAACACCCTGAATATCATTAACGATCTCATTGCCTGCCAACCATATCACATGACTGCTGTTCGCACCATCAGACAACACCACCCATCTATGTTTAGCTTAATATGATGGATCGCTTTGCGGTGAAGAAGAGATTAACAGTGACCATGAAGGTACTTTCACTATCTCTAACAATACCCCCCCCCCCCAATATTTATTTCTCTTGCTGCAAAATGTTATCCATTCTGAAATGTTTTCCAGCAGTCCCTTTGGCATTGGCCTAGTATAAATCTGCCCCTGTTTTGAGATGTATGAGTAGACTACCACACTAGCGAGAGCTCAAGGTGAGAAAAGGAGGAAGATGCATCCCTGCAGCACAAGAAGCAAAGCCACTGAGGCCTTTGGCATTCTATTATTCTCTTCTTCCTTCCATTCACTCGTCCTCCTTTGTCTTATTAAAAAAGAAACAGGCTGGCATTCCGCCCGCAGAGAGCATGAATGTAGGTGAGGCAGAATGAGTTTGACAGGAGGAGACGTTTCTGCACGTGTCAATTGGTGGCATTTGAGAGGTTCATCTCAAAGCTCTAGTTGTGCCTCTGTCCCGCACCTCTTAGCATGAACCGTGACCTTTCATGAACAGAAAAGCGCCCGTCTCTCAAACTATCACATTTAACAGAATCAATCCCTTTCTTTCTAAAAATAAACATTGGGGAATTGTGCAACAAACAGACAAAAAGAAAGAATTCTGTCATAACTGCTCAAGTCATGCATTATGGCAGCATTTTCTTTTTATCAGCATCTGAATGTTTTCTAAGCAAGTGCCTTGATGTCTAGAAATTGCGTGTCAATTGAAAAACAGTGCAAGGTCAGGGAAAGAAAGGAATTGTGGTGGCAGCTAGACAAATAAAATAAACACCTGACAGTTCAGGGAATTATTTTTGGCATTGCTTTTCATTGGGTGCCTGTTGTGAGGTGAATATGCATTGGCACATAATTATTGAAATGTCATGTAAAATATGCCTGGGGCCTGACAAATCTCATTCAAGTCTCTCCTACAACTGTATGCTCCCCACTGCGTTTTGAAGGTTTAGTCTTTTTTGGGTTGCAAACAGTGGCAAAGTAGATGCACGGCCACTAGAAATGCACAAAACGCACACACGTGTTCAGCCAAACCTTACGGAGAGCCAGGTGATGGCAGTCAAAACCCTAGATAAAACTTTTTTAACTTTGCACATTTAACCTCCCACATACCACAACACACAAATGGGCCGATTCAGCAAACAAAAGAACAAAAATGTTCTGAGGTACAAAGAGCACAGACTTTTAAAAAGGGATGAGTGAGCCCTAAAGGGAGCAACGATTGTTTTTCATTATGTAAAGAGAAGTTGGCATAAAATACTCCAAGACGCAGACAATTACCTCAAGATCACATGACTCTGACAGAAAAGACAGAAGAAATGGATTTATAACCCTTGCCGGAAAAAAGGATTAGTGACTTTAACACAAAACAAGAGACACACCTGGTTTGAGGGGACTAGAATGTGAAACAAAAGGTGTGTGTGTGTGTGCCGTTCAGGGCTTTTGTGTGGTTACTCTAAGGAAATAATGACTAGCCATGGGCGATACGAGGCAGGGCCATGGAGGGAGTTTACCAGAGCCCGTGGCTCTCTGAGTTTAGCCATGGACTTCTTTATATTCTCTCCATCAATCTAGTCTTCCATTCTCAAAGGACTTCTATCAGATTGCTTTCCTTCTCTTTCTTTGCTACTTCTTATATCGTTCCTATAACCGTTGTTTTTCCTTCCCAATGTTGCTGTCAGTCTTTCCTTGGCTCTTGCTGTTCTACTTAAAAATTAAACATGAGTGATTAATCCCCTATTTCTTTCTTTCTTTCTTTCTTTCTTTCTTTCTTTCTTTCTATATTATGTCTTTACTTGTGTTTGTTTTATAATTAAAAACACTTGCTGCTATTGAAGTAAAATATGGAATAAAGTTAAGGACTAGTTTAGTGTTATGGTTAAGTTTAAGGGAGGATTATAAGGTAATTGTAGATCTAATACGCATGCAATAACATGCCATTTTAATATAAGTACAATGTAAAATCCTAGACGATAAGTACATTGAATGAAATAATTGATTTAAATGTTACATTTTAATTAAAATGTCAATTCTTTCTTTTTCTTTCTTTCTTTCTTTCTTTCTTTCTTTCTTTCTTTCTTTCTTTCTTTCTTTCTTTCTTTCTTTCTTGTTTGATCTCCATGCATAGGCTTCTCTTAGATGCAACATTTGCTGTAGTGAAGGGGGCTGGTGGTGGATGGATTGAAATAATGATAAAAACCACCCACACTGATTTAGTGCCACAGTGCTTGGATGATCTGACAAAACCGGAGAGAGGTTTTAATCCGTAAGATGGGCTCCTCAAATCCACTCACAATACCCACAAACAATACACCCACCCCTGAGGATGCACACACGCAAACACAAGCAGAAACCAAGCGACAAATTGGAATTGAATTCTGCATAAGGCCAAGGCTCAGCAAGTAGGCCATGGCAAGAAATATTTGTGTCCGATTTATCCGCTGAAAAACTAGAATGAAAATGACTCCCCCTCCCCACAACCCCCCCCCCCCCCCCCCCTATTTGTTGCTTACAGCCTAGGCCTAATCTTCAGGGTTTTTTGATGGTCAGAGAGAAAAGAAGGATGATAAACAGAAATAAGCGCCTAAGTCAGGCTCCCTCTATTGTTTGTTTAAGCTTTGTTCTTTTTCTCTCCATTTTTAGCATGTTTGTTATCATGGAGGTGGCTTAATATGCAACGGCCACTATTTTGAAGGAAGCTCTGTTCTTTAGAGGCCTTGCATACGAGTGAGGATATTTTGCTAACAGGTGCAATGCTAGCAGCCTCATTTGTCTTGAACACACAGAGGTGATTTATTCGATAGTGCAGTTTCCCTTCGGAGAAAACCACTAGCTCTGCTGTTACTGAACAATATGGCTGACAGTGCTGCCTGTATATATAATATTAGGTTAGTCTGCTTTGCAAGGCATCCTTTTAGTGTTGAAGGTAATGTGTTACTTCAATTTTCTCTGTAAAAAATATCAGAGACTTTTTTTATTATTATTACATTAAATGTAAAAAAAGTGAAAATATTACAAAGGAGAAAAATTACAATAAATGCGTTACAATTACAATTTATACAATTACAAAAAAATGGAAGTAGTTTTACTACATCCATATATATTATGAATATTAAACTGTGCACTGGCTAGTTTATGAAAACTATTAATTTCATATATTTATACACACCCTAATTTCAGTTAATAACAGACATCCTAAGTTATGCAGTAATGCTCTTTTTACCTCATGTTTCCGTTCAATATACAAGCCATACAGCTTTAGTTAAGTATGATTAATTAAAATCTGTAAGTTAACCATCCATCAGAAAGAATAATATTAAACACTTAATGATTGACACTTTGATTTGGCATGTGTATTTTCTCAGACTGCTTAAATTGACAAAGCTGAAGAGAATAGAGAAATGAGAGGCACAAATCAAATTTAAGGACAGCGAAGCTATTGCCATTCATCTGCGATCGATAAAGAGGGGTTTTTAAAGGTTTCAGTCATGTTGCAAGAAAAGTACATTACATGACTAAACCCAGCCTTGACTTGACGAGTATTTGACTTTCCTAATGGTTTTCAAACGTTCACAGCCATCACTATTACTTGGCAAATTGCCTTTTTTCAACAAAGACTAGACTTGGGTAAATATTTTCCTCTAATTATGAGCAGACGTCAGACTAGCAGGAACAGGCTAAAAGCCTTCCACTGGAGACATTAATCAATGCTAAAACAACATGGACACCACTTTCACTCATCTGTCTGAATGGCAGGCCTCACACCACAGGTGAACTTCAGCTGAGTTCAGACGATGTCATGCTAGTGCAGCCTGGTGAACTATGATCCAATTCACAGAGTGAATGAAATAATTGATGGTGCAGAGAGTTTTGCTCTGGGGGTGAAGCTGAGGAGAAATGGGCCACTTTTTAGAGGAATGAAATGAGTGATGGGGGAATCTATAACCCCTGTGTTGTGCAAGGTAAGACATGCCAGCGAAGTATTCGTCTGTTTAAATCCTACAAACATTGCATTGCCCCACCTCACCTTCCAAATCATCTCTAAGTCTGTTTTTTTTTAATATAAAAAATAAGAATGAAAATCAGTACAATTTTAATACCCGCCCATTTGTAAAATTAATCAAATTGGTCAACAGATTATCAGCCAAGACCAGATGGTTTTAGGCTTCGAAATGGCAATTTCCTGATGGTCTATATTTGCACTTTTTTTGTCTTCTTTCGTCTCCCAACCCTTTCTCTCACACTTTCTTGTTAATTTCATTTTGTTTTATGTGCATGCGTTAAGCTTGGATTACTTTTGCTTATCCAACACTAGCTGTTAAATCTTCCTTCTTGTCTCTATGTAATTTTTGGCCCCGTATATAATCTGCACATATGAATTAATCCCACCCCTCTGTCTGGCAAAGAAAGTGCCGATGGAGGCATTGTAGCATTGGGAATATACTGCTGTACAAAAAATTAAGTTTTATAAAGCTGACTGGCTCTGGGTGTATTTGAGAAAGTGTAATAGCAGACGTTCTTTATGTGGGATTTACACTGATGCATGTGGCAATGTACAAAAGTCTCTTTCTGAGTTTGCAGCGGGGCCCAAAGCAAAGACACTTTATCTGTACAAGGTGATTAGGAGAGAAAGAGGTTTACTGTTTATGAGCTTGCAAATCTCCTCTCGACTCAGGTTAGTCTTTGGTCTCTGTCTGAATGCGGGCTGGAATTACTAAGGAACATCTTGCCTAAACCCACAGCACCTCCGCATTTATTACTGGATATGATGGTGAACTGTCACGAGCAAAGAGACTCTCCAAGAGACTCTGCAAGATGGCTGCCAGTGGAGAGAACGCTATATTTCAGAGCTCCTGCCAAATGCAAATGTACCTCCGGCCTCCATCCAAAAGGTTGAGTCTGCATTCAGAAATTGGAAGTGGAATTTTATTCAAACTTAAATATAAACAGAATGGTTTTGGATTTAGAAAAAAAAGAATAAGAAGAATAAGAAGAAGAAATATAAAGTAATATCAGGATATAAATAATAAATACATGTGATTTTGTTATATCTTATTCTATTACATGTCACTAAAGAAAATTTGAGACATTGACCATGTGAACTCAAGTCTTGATGGATCATTAGGTTTTGCACAAACCTGTGGAGTCCATGTCAGCTAATGCAGTGGTTCTCAAGATCATTTAAAGAACAATGTTGAAATAAATGCTTTGTTTTTTAATTTTCCCCAAACCTCTTACCAGTTATAATTTGTAATTTGAGTTACTTATTTTAATCTGTTCACACTCCTAATTTCTGTAAACATTACCTTTGAATATTTATATGGACAGTAGTCAAAAAGGTTGAGTAACAATTATCTAAAAGGACATGCCAAATATTAAGCCTTTATTAAATAATCCAATTCAACTTTTCACTCAACTGTTGTTCTGATAATTTAAATTATAATATATATATACATATATGATCAAATTAATTTCAGTGGTGGCCTTGGACTTTTGGATCCACTGAATTTGTATATATATATATATATATATATATATATATATATATATATATATATATATATATATATATATTATTAAATTAATTTCAGTGGTGGCCTTGGACTTTTGGATCCACTGAATCTACACAAAGTTGCATTAATTACGATGCGAATTGACAAAACAAAAGCCCCTGACACATTTACAGAGTTTTTGTCTCATCTCAGTTCTTAGATGGATAATTATTGCACACTTTCCCCTCTCTCCCCTGGTAGCTCAGGTGGTGCCGTCCCTTTTGTAATCATCTGTTTATGCCGCATTCTTTAATATCGTTCCTCCAGTAATCAGTCTGCCCACCAGTCCTGTAGAACCGCTATTCCTCCTGCCTGCCATTATTTAATTGCAAATCGTCAGGAGTCGGTAGTTTGGGGATATGGATGTGTCAAAAGCTTCGGAAACGGGAGTTTTTTCGACATCCAATTAACGTATCCTCATTTATCACGGTAAGGCATCACAAGGGCCCGCCGCCACGCATGTTAATAATAGTATCATAAGCAAGTTCAAAACTCCCATGCTGTCTGTGCCGGGGCCCCAGCAGGTCACTTTGCAATGTTCATTAGAGAGGGAAAGGGTGGACGCTGAGAGAGAGAGAGAGAGAGAGAGAGAGAGAGAGAGATGAGAATAGATGTTGTTTCTGGTTTAGAAACGAGAGGATGTGGTTCTTTGTGTCCTGTGTGGTCGTCTGTGGTTACTCGTTGTTATCAACGAAGGACAACTGGAATATGTGTGTGTGAGAGAGAGAGAGAGAGAGAGAGAGAGACTGTCTCTGGTTTCAGAGCCATATTTATGAATGACAGCTTGCTCTCTCTGTTTCTCATCTTTAAGCAGTCGAGTTAAAGAGATAGTTCAAACAAAAATGGAAATCTATTATAATTTGCTGACATTCGGGTTGTAGCCATTGCTCCAAAATCCATATGATAAGTAATAAAAATGCTCTGTACAGCTTGTTTGACATGTTCCAAGTTTTCTGAAGCCATACAAAAGCTTTATGTGGCAAATAGACTTAAACTTAAGTCTCGAGTCACTGAAATGCTTGACGTGAAAGTTTAAAAGTCAGATTTTTTTTTTTCAGTTGATCTGGTTCACAAAACTGGTTTAAATTATTTATTCACGAGCATTAAAAACTTTAAAACTACATTTTAATTTCCACAGAAGGAAAAAAGTCTTAAATGTATGGAATGATGATTAGTAACATCATCTTTGGAGCTATCCTTTAGATTATAGCTTTTTTTTTCATGATACATATAATATCATACAAATGTTTAAGACCTGTACTTATTATTGTTTACATATCAATATAGAAAGAATTATCTTATGATCTCCAAGGCTTTAATTTGATCATAAATGCAGTAAAAAAGAGTAATATTATGAAATAATGCAATATTTTAAAATCAATTTTATTTGAATATTGTTATTTTATTTTTTAATGTTATATGTATTATTATTTTACTTTATAATTTTTTATTTAATATTTACACGTATTGTTTAATTAATTTTAATGCACTTTAAAATCTATTCGGATTCTGTGATGTCAAAGCAGAAATTTGAAATGCCCATTAGTGACTTTTGATCCATTTAATACATTCTTACTGAACAAAAGTATTAATTTCTGTTAATCAGTCTATGCTGCTTCATACCGGCATTGGCGAATAAATACAGCCCAAGACTAAACACAATGTCAATGGTCTTGTCAGTCCAGCTGCATTTCACAGATGTGAGTAGCCTTTAGCAGTTCAGTTTCTGGTCTGATCATGTCCTTTTGACCATTGCCTTTTGCCTCAACAAGACGCTTAACCCCTGTCCGCTCCAGAACATCCACCCCTGTTCATCCCCCTTTTGTCTGTGTCGGATTACATTAGGAATACACAAAGTGAAGGATTCCTGGACAAACTGAATGCAATTAGCAAAACAAAAGACTTAAATTCCACAATCCACAGTCTTAACTGTGCGTATGTGGGTGCATGTCTATCTAAACACAGCAGCCATGTTTTGTTGAGCTCATAGGCACAGTAAACACAATGATAAGAGTGGCTCGGGAATGTATCAGGGGAAATATATGGTGCTGTTTGTTGCTGTTGTCGTCCTTGGCATCAGGTTGAAAAATATTTTACCCATCCATGTTATTTTTTTTTTCTTTCTAGTCTTTCTCATTCTCTCTCCCTCCATCTATCCTTCTCATTCTGTCTGTCTTCAAGGTCCCAGACAGTCAGAAATAATTCATTTTCAGCTACACAACAAGAAATGGTGAAAACAAAGAAATAAAGACAGGCTTGTTAACTAATCTTGGATAGGCAGTAGCCTAGATTCCTTTCATACACACACAAACACACACACACACACATACACACACACACACACTCCAGTGATTAAATATCTGCGCAAGCTCATTTAACCGTCAAGCATAAATTATGGATTACAGTATTCCAGATCTGATTTCAAACTTTATATTTTGATATAGGTTTAAAGATTGTCCAAACAGTCCAAACCATTCCAGTCTCGACTTTTTCTGCATTTCGACAAGCACACACATTCCCTCCAGGGGCGAAGGTGTGTTATTGGATCAGAGGCCGTTCCTGTAAATGGAGATCTGTGTGTTTACATCAGTAAGTGGATTATGGCCGGCCAGTTTTCCTCACATCAGTCCCTTAACTTATGCAGCATGAGGAGTTTTCACACACATGATCACTCACACAAAGAGAAGAGTGAAGGAAAAAGCATATAAATATACAGAGTGAGGAGAGATGATGGGCTCAGTAATCGTGTTAATGTTGATCTGAACGCTTGATTCTCTTCAGATCACTTGACATCACAGAACTCAGAGGCTCATGGATACAGAAATTGATTTATTTGATATATTATTGGCCATCTGATGTTGATTTAAGCACCTTTTATAACCTCATGAGGGAATGTTTGATTTTAACCATATAACATATAAACAACTGTTTAGCTACCTACATAGGTATTTACCTTCTAAGGCAGCGTCCTAACCGAATTAACAACAAAATATGCATAAGTATTGGTCCCACTTTATATTAAATGGCTTTAAATACTATGTACTTGGAACAAAATTAAGTACAATGTACTTACTGTGTTCATATTGCAAAACATGTGCTAAATATGCTATAAATGTAATTACAGAAATTAATTACAGATGTAATTACATGCAGGTATTTTTTATTTTTTATGCAACATGTATGGCACAATAAGTGTGTTGTATCAAGTTATTAAAGTTTAAGTACATTGTAGTTAAGGCCTCAAGTATTAAATTTAGAGTAAAATTGTATTTTAATTGTACATTTTAGACAGTTTTAATCAATAATTTTCTGTATTGAATTAATTATATCCAACACACTTTTATGTTTATTTAAAAAAATAACTAAATAAATAAATAAAATTAAAAAAACTACAATGGTATTCCTTTCATTTTTTTTCTTGCATTGATCCTTCTTTAATTTCTGACCCTGATAGATATGCACTGTATATTGTATAAATCTGGAAAATTACCGTACATGTCACAGTTTTGCACATAGTCCCACCCCAGATAGCTATGGTCTGTTTTGAGATCCACTTTAATCATTTTAAATGAACTCTGTGGATAAACATGTAAAATACTGAACTGGTTTGAGTGTAGCAGATAGTATTTCTGATGTCCAAAGGATTATTGCTATGAATTGAGACTCTTGTTATCCTAATGTAATATATTCCACATCACATTAGAATGAATGATCTTGTGTTAATGAAATGCAGTAATTAATTAATCGCATTAGAAAAGAGCTGAGAGGGGTAAGATAGAGAGAAAAACAGAAAGAGAGGCTTTAATATCAGGGTTTAAAATGGCTTCTGCAGAACTGAGACGGAATACTAGGTCTTTGCTTTTTTATTGGGGTGATTACACAAGCTGACAGTCCATTCTGTTGGCTAGCCATCGGTGTTGTAGTCGGAGAGTGGGGAAATAATCCTTCTCGACAGCCAGTCCTGCCGTGATATGAGAATACTTCTGGAGGATTCTCTGGTAATTACGGCCACTGTGTGAGGCAGACGCTCTGTGTGAGTCGGGATTTATGACACGTCTCTAAACATCACTAAGCTCAAGGAGATGATGTTTACGTCTATCTGTGCATTTGCATGAGTTTGGGTGAGGATTTGGCTTGCAAAAACGAATCATTTATGTAAAGAATTATTGTTTCTTTACAAGCGCCTTAGTATTTATTTCAGTCTATTGCAACCAAATTCACTGTTGTAAAAGTGTTTATACTAATTTATAATACTGATTAGAATTGCTAAATTAATCAAAAACCAAACATTTAATACAATACAATTATATGTTACTGTATATATAATATTTTGGAACAAAGATGTTCTGTATTTAGCTAGACGGATTACAAAAGTGGCAGTAAACAATGAATAAATTGCTAGGCGCGTTTCCAGTACAGATTTGCACAAAACTTTGGCGATATTTTATAAATTTCTATAAAAAGTAAAAAAAGTATTGCGAAATGACGCCATTTCCATTAACCAATGTTATGAGACTAAAACATAAACTTTTGCCTCTCGCGAAAAGTCATTGTAACGGATTTTGGTGGGATTTTGACGGATTTTGGCTTCATGTATTCAAATGTGGCATATGCGTGTATCTTTACAGAAGCAGTACAGAGAGCCGCTTCAGAAATGTGTGTGGCGCAGTTGGAATAAACACAAGCATTGACTAGCGTGGCTGTAACAGAGCCACATTGCTCCGCAGACCTGTGCAGTATAAATTGTCTAAGCATTAATAGTAGGTAAAGCCCCTTACACTGGAGAGAAGCAACGTTTTTCTTGGAGGTTATACTACTGTACATTAAAGAATGGTTATATGACATTTTACATATGCCATCTGACCTGTAAATAAAAAAAAAAAAAAAAAAAAAAAAAAACCTTTCCATTGCAGTTTTGTGAATGTTTCTCGCACCTCATGTGAGTGTAAAAACTTTTTTTGCGATATATGGACGTTTCCATTAGGTCATATTTTCAGTTCACAATTTACATTTGTGCAATTTGAAGGGTAATATAAATGAGCCTGCTTAAATTTCAAACAAATTCTGTTATTTTGAACTATCATAAAAGTGTCCTTCACAACTATTTTCAACATTAATAATATTTAGAATGTAGTAGTATTACTTTTTATTATTATTATTACTATTATTAATCATTGTGCACCAAATCACTATTATAATGGTCTATACATTTGTTTAATATGCTACATTTCTGCAATAAATGTAGTTAATTTAATCAAAGCCCTGAGCAATATCCTACTCCAAGCAATGCTCCTCCAAATGTATAGATATAAGCAATACATTAATTTTGATTAATTTGATTGATTGAAAATCATATATTGTAATTAATTTGATTAAACTTTTAATCAATCAACAACCCTGCTAAAATCTTTTTGAAACCCTTATACAAGCATCTACTGTATGTACTCTGATAATCCTCTGTTAATGCACTTGGCGCATTGTGTTACAAGGCTTTTAATTTTGAAGGGTATCTGTGTCCTTTAGAGTAGAGATAATGACTAATAGTTTTATGCTAGGCCCGTTTGATTGACAGCCCATGGTAATTGAGCTCGATAGTGCGCCCCCTACTGACCCCCGGTGAGTGACATGTCCTGAACCCAGGGTTGAGTTCCCAAAGTCAAGGGCCTGCATTACCATACCACGCTGTCAGAGAGGAAGATGGAGAAGAGAGAGAGAGAGAGAGAGAGAGAGAGAGAGAGAGAGAGAGAGAGAGAGAGAGAGAGAGAGAGAGAGAAGAGCAATGAATGGCTCTCCTTCTCAGAGGTGTTTAATTATCTTCACTCAGGACCATGCCCCACCTGTTCCCTCACACCAGCTGACACAACCAACAACTGCCAAACAGATGACAGATAGATTAACCAGAGCACACCTGTAGAAAAGCGAGGGAAAGATCCTCCTCCGTCATCTTTCCCTCCACACAAACCACAAACCCATATAGCAATATGGCTCTTTTATTGCAGGACAAGTGAAAAGTATGTTAACGATCTCCAGCAAGCTGCAATTATTAGCGATGTGACAATGAGTCAATGCCATTATGACCTCTCCGCTCCCTGGCTGGGGTTTTGCGTCAAATAACCCTTTAGTCACGCGTGGCTACAGTAGATAGCATAAAAAGTCATCATGCAGTGCCGGCCATGACGCCTAATCAAAACGCTCTTTGTGTCGGCTTTAATCTGGCTCTCTCTAGATCGTTCGAGCTGTTCGCACTTCCCCGGCTTCCTCACTCTCCTCGCCCGTCTCCCAAATGAATCAACAATGTTTGGGAGGAAAAATGAAATAGAGCTACCGACGAGAATTATACAACACCAGGGCTGCGATGACAGCTGGAAGGCCGACCTTGTTCCCTCAAGCTCAATGTCAGAGTGAGAGGCCACTGCCTCAATCACTAAAGCACACTGTTGACAGGTTGGAGAAATATTGATTTTTAACATATGAATGTCTGTTAAGCCGCTGTTACTGGATAAGAATTGTATGTAGGTGCTTAAAGCGCAATGTCAAGCTACTCTTTAATATTTCATCGCAGAAGGCTGAGCAGACAGAAATATGACGTTTGAAATACTACCAACTATCCGTGTTCATTTTAGTTTAGTCGCAGTCGTGTCATATTCAGTAATTCAAATTTTACTTAAGTAAAGCCTTTTACAAACTGAGCGATTTTAATGATCCTAGAAGATCAGTGCAGGTCACACTGTGCGACATGGATCTAATAATTTTGAGTACAATATGCATGTAGACTGTACGATGATGAACTTTTGACTTCTGCTGTGACGTATGTTACTATAGAAGATTAAAATGTCATCGACATACGCTAGTGGTATACAAAAAGAGCATGATAAACTTTAGCAGCTGGAGTTTTCAAGTGTGCTGAAAAAAGTGGAAGCGTCCAAGGAGCTTAAGGAAAGCAGTTTTATGTTTTAGCGCCATGTCGCGTTCATTTCATGTCGCAGTTTTATTGGCTGGTCAATAAACGTGGGTTGTAGTAGCAAACAGGCTGTGTAATGATCTTGCTGAATTTTTGACACTGTCAGAAAACTATCGTAGGCTATCTTTTGTCGCAAGACCATGACAATAGCCATCTTTGAGCCTCTCTCACTGAACGACATAGTTTGACATAATATGGCAGCCAATCTTTCGCCTGGGACAACAGAAAACCATGCAGTGTGTCCCTGGGTTAAAACAATAAAGGATTTTAGTGAGCTTTTAATTTTTCTAGTTCAGTTCCAACTGTTCAGATCTTTTATTTACCAAAAAAAAAAAACACCAGCAAGTTCTTGTTGGGTCGCTGAAATAATATTATTATGACTTTTCTGTAATAATACAATATTGTGAATACACAGTGCACATTAAATTTACTGTTGCTTTGCCATATTTATTCAACAGTACGATTTAATCAAATATGTTTAATTATCATCATGATAAATTCATCTGTTCTTTGGTATATCTGATGAATTCTAAAAGCTCTTTGGTAATGACTGTAATGATTTGTAAGCATTCTCATTGATCATATTAACGGTTCTTATACAACGGCCAGATTAAATTACCGCCTACATTAGTGAAAGGTAAAAGTTATTAGTGGAATGCAGTACTATTTTCCCAATACAGACCTCAGGAAAAAATAGCATTTCCTTTTTGTGTTTTTAAGGCGGACTAGATTAGCGGGGTCAGGCTTGTCTGTCTGGAGCGAGGTTCAGCTGTCTGATGGCTTACTTTAGCAGATGGATCCACAGGAAGTTCTGCTGAGCTGGGCACTAATGTCCAGCTAAAGCTTCTAGGCAGCTTTCAGCACTTACTCAATGTCTGAAGCACTCTGCTAAAGCAGCTCAAGAATGGACCTCTTTCTCTATCTCTCTGTCTCATCTTTTAATCATTCTTTCTTTCCTCCTTTCTTTCTTTCTTCCTTTCTTTCTTTCTTTCTTTCTTGAATACTCTCTATCCTTTGCTCACGCAGGCACACACAATCATATACACACTCTGTGTCCCTGTGGCAAGAGCTGAAAGATGCTGACAGTGTGGCCTTTTGTGTGATGACACTGACTCTGTAGCTCCCAACACTACTGTAAACAGAGCCAACGAGAGCGGCAGAAAGAGAAAGATTTCTTTCCCGCATTTATCTGCACGTATGGAGGGACTTGCGATATTTGTTCCATGGTATATGCCACGCACAGTTGGGCTTCTATCCTGTTGTAGCGTATTTATCATGGTTGGGTAGAGCCCTTCCCTCTTTTGGAATCTGAATGCCTGTGTACGCAGGTGTGGTGATGGAGATTGTGTAAGACAGAGGTAGGGGGGATATGTTTGCCTTAGGGTGGGCCACTGGCTCTTGTAGACCATTTGGCCGGGAATGGCCCTGCCTGCTTTACTGGTAGGGTAAAGAGCTGTCTCTACAAATCACAGCAGACAGTATGAGGGGAACGAGAGAGAAACAGAATGAGAATGAGAAGAGCAAGATATTAGATAGATAAATAGATAGATAGATAGATAGATAGATAGATAGATAGATAGATAGATAGATAGATAGATAGATAGATAGATAGATAGATAGATAGATAGATTGATATATCTATCTATGACTATCTATGAGTCTGTTTAATCCCTTTCTCTATTGGTATTCCAGCCCTGTCTCCGGCAAGTCAATAGATTTCAATGTCAATTTAAGCTCTGTGCTGAAGCTCATTTTAAACCAATCAGCCTTTCCATTTATGAGCAGAGTACAGCAAACCGATATTAATATCTCAAGTCAGATCAGCTTCAAACTGTTCAAGCCAGGTAATGGGAGCTAGTATTAGCACTCACAGCAGGACGGTTTAAGTTAATCTGAATGTCATTCTTTTTTTTAAATTTCACTCTTTGTATCTACAAAGGGTGGTTTCCTTGTTTTAAAGGAGTCTTTGGATGTGTAATCAATGCAAGCAAAACATTACATCTGCTCTTCCCGAAGGTGAAAGCAGGAAAGGCGGGCTGGACTCTCTGTTCTAGTCAAGTTTCAAGCTCTGTGCTGCCCCCTGTTGTTTGCTTTTGGAACTGCATTTCATTTCTATTTATTAGTGCTCTTCAACATGGATAGTTATGTTTACTCCCATTATATTCTCAATTTCAAACACCTTCCCACATTAAATCCCTTTCTCTCTCTCTCTCTCTCTCTCTCTCTTTTCTCCCCATCTCCCACTCACATATACTTAAACACACACACACACACACACGTACGCAGCACTTTCTAACTTGAAATCTACTTGCCAACGTAGGACGCAGTGGTAAGCATTAGTTATCCAGGTAGGTGGGCTCATGCCCGGTCCCCAGATAGGGACCACATGCTGGGCCAATGCCCCGCTGTCAGCAGACCCCCTAGGGCTCCCACAGGCTGTCCACGGCAGGCGAAATGGTTGTGGCCTGTTTAAATCAATGAAGCCTTTTCCAATGAAAAGGTTAGGAGAGAGTGTTAGCGTGCAGGGAAAGCAACACGTGGCGCTTGTCAGGTGTGCCTGTACAAGTGGCCTCAGACGCCCTGTGCTTTAATGGACATGCTTGGTGTCACATCCTTTAAAGGTGAAGGCACATTATGCGGCTCTCTGAAATGCTGGATACTGATTGGTCGGACATGGCATTTTTGTGTAATGTCAAATAAACTGACTCTAGTCTCATACAAAGATGTTTACTTGCCACTACAATGCACTGTCAGCTGGTCATTACTCCAAAATAAACTGTTTTAAGACTTTATCTTCTGACAATAACCAGCTGACCAGCCTTTTTTTCCTACTTTTAGAATGAAACAAGATGCTTCAGTCCTTATAAATGTACAGAATCTTATGATGTCCTTGTGCCTGTACACACAGTGTGTGTGTATCTCTGGGGAGCTTCTGGAGGGTACTAAGGATGCATAAACCTCATGGCCCATTTCTCATCATGGATAGAAAGTCCACTTACTTAATTTAGCCGATCTCCATGGAGACCAGCCGGACAGAGGCAAAGTCAGACCGGACAGAGATAGTTCTTCTATCTTTCACTCCTACCTAGCGATTCCTGTCACTTCAGTTCATTTTCCAGTGCATGATTTATCAAATTAAGTCCAAGGTCTACAGACAATTTTAATCTAACATTGTATATAGTCCATTTTTGTAATAGTGTACAAAGGTTTCAGTGTTTCAAGTAATCAATCCAGTTAAGCTAATCCAGTTATCTCGGGCAAGGCTTAATCAGATAGTATTCAATTGCTTTAGCTGATTTTAGAATCATTTAGAATAGTTTTACTCATCCACAAGAAAGATGCATTTTTTGAAAATGTTTTTAAAATACAGTGATTTGCTCCCAAAGATGGCATCTTCTTAATTGTTACCTTACACAGTTCAAACTCTATTGAATTTTGTTTTGATCTTAGTCTGACTGATTGAAACCAATCTTCGCTATATTCATCAGTAGTATCTTTGTTCATTCTATAATTAATTTAGCTTTTCGCGTAATCATATTTTGCCAACCGTCATTCAGAGCTTTATTCAATCGGCCTGTAAAACTATAGAAAAAGACAAGAATCTTATCTTCTGGATACATTTAATTATTGCATCCCAGATGTGAGTGTTCATTGTCTACCTGTTATTAAAAGAGAGTCCACTGAAATCAGAGAATAAAAGACCCCATAAATCACAGAGATGATTAAAGAACTGACTAAATATAATTTAATAGTTTCTGATGAACAGACAAGTCTTCTGCCCATACCTGCTTTTACTTCTAGATCCACCTTGGTTGCCTTGGAAACAACTTATATCAGCTGTTACCATGCTTCCACTGCTCGATGCAGATGTACCGTTGTCACTGTCTGCTAAAGTCGCTTTTTCATTTGTTTGAGACATAGCAATATGTTTTTGAATAAAACAAACAAACAAACAAACAAATAAATGCTAGATTAACTGATCTGCCTTATAAATATAGTTAACTCCAAAAAATATAGATAATTAATAAAAGATTTAAATTGTTTAATTATTATTATTATTTCATCCTTTTTCACCTTCAAGTCATCCTAAACCTATATATCTTCTAAAAGAAAAGAAGGCACTGTATTTTGAATAATTCTGGTAACCAAACAGTATTGCAGGCCTTCGAAAACAAAACTAAACAAAACAAAACAAAACATATGACTTAACTTTTATTACATATTAAATAACTTTTATGTTTAACTGTATAAGGAAAGTCGCAATAAGGTAAATAATGACATAATTCCTTTCTTTCTTTCTTTCTTATAAACTACAGTTTTTTTTTTGTTTGTTTGTTTTTTTTGTAAGTTGTAAATAACAAACAAAATATTAGAGTATGTTTTACAAAAAAAAAAAGCAAAGTGTAAAGCGCATGGCACAGGTGCACTCAGGGCGTGTCCAAATCCATTTTGCTATTTTAACGCCGGGGCAAATGTCATCTCCCATTCCCTTTAAGAGTGAAATCCGCTCGCGCCATGGCAGATTGCTATTTACATGGCGGAATTTTTTGGCGGAAAAGCTGAACGCTTCTCAAGTGAAGAAATCGATCTGCTTGTGAGTGAAGTTAAAGCGTGCGAGCAGATCATCTACGGGACAAGCAGGAATCCACCAAAGCTTCCTGAGGTGAAGAAGGCATGGGATGAAGTAGAATTGCATTAATCATTATAAGTAGTAATTGGCTGAATTGCAAATAGGTAGCCTAACACAATGACTATCCATCATTACATTTTTATATTTATGTAGCCTACACAGTAATATTCTTTTTATAATGTAATCCTTTTGTTTTTAATATTTGGCATGTTTGTGTGATGCACATCCCTGTGTGTAATAAGCAAAGTCAACGCGCACTGTGGACCCGCCCAGAGGCGCATTTTCTACCAACGCGCTCTTTAAATATTGCGCCATTGACTTTAGACTTTAGACCAGGTTTGAGTTGGTCTATGGCGCAGTCTATTTTCAGCTCCTTAAAATATTAATGCGCCAGCAATGTGCCTGAACATACCTCTTTTTTAGACCAGCACACCCATGGATGCACATATGGGTGCAAATGCATTTGCTAATTAAACAAAGTGGTGCTGGATGGGAAAATGCGTCCTAGCCTTGCGTCGCATTGCGCCAGGTGTATGATATTGTAATGACCCGTAAGTCAGCACTGGCAGTCAGGTGCATCATGGGAATTTGTTTAACGTTCAATTATGAGTTATTTAAGCAAGATGTTTGAGTTCTTGTATTAGTAATGTTATACATGTTCATGTCTAAGTTAATTTGAGTTGATTCGGGTTCATTTACTGCCATGTTATAAAAAGGGGTGACTGTCACCGTCATGGAGAGAGATGTGTAGGGGAGTGACTTGTGATATGGCCTTGCCAGTGTAAGTTTGAATATTGAGTTCTGAAATTAAAGAGTAACAGACACTACTCTCTCCTGTTGGCTGGTTTGTTGATAACTCTTCACAAACAGAGACTCTCATGGTCGTGCGGTGTATGGGACGCGAGTGCTCGCTCTCCCCGCTAGCGAAAGTAAGTCGCGCCGTATAGATGCTAGCAACCTGCTAGCCGTTAGGTTAAAATAAACCCTCTAGCTTAGCTCTAGTTAGCCCACGGTATTCGAACAACTGTACGTTGTTACAATATGCTCCATTGTTTCTTTGTAATTAACTAAAATTTACAACCAATTTCTGAGTGAAAATTCTTCAGTGTACCCCTTTAAAGTTCATCATGCAAGTTTGCCTTTCCCCTTTGCTCTTCTAACTATTTAATGTGAGGTGAGAATTAGATATAATATTCATCATAATGAAAGGTTGAGTTGTAGTTGCTGTGTTCATTATTCTTGCCCTTTGATATGGATGTTAGAATTATGATGAGAACATTCGACCCTGTCTGTCTTCCAAAACTCCTCTCATCCATAAGATTAGAGGTCCTCCACCAGTTTCTCTCGTTTTCTGTCCTGTTTCACTAGCTATTTCTTTGTAATTGGCCCTACCTTTCAAAAACACAGACAGTGTTAATTACGCACAGACTCCTCTGCAAGGATCATACCTTTGAGACATGTCCTTAAGCCCCCTTTAAGGGATTATCGTGTGCAGCGGTGGATGTTTGTGTGGATTTCTGTTTGTATATGGGGCTGATTTCAATGCGATGTATGTGCAGGAAGCTTTTTCATGTTTATTGCACTTAACCGAGACATTATGTCTATAAAGCCTCTATTTAGTAAACAATAAAAAGATAGTTATTTTTGTTTTTCGGCAAGATCTTCACAAGTATTTTGAATCTACCAAGATGCTTACTTTCACATAATGTGATTTCACATACATGTGATCCCTCGGGTGGCAGCATGCCCTAAACAGCTCTTTCCAAACATTCAGCTCCTGCTTCTTTACGGAAGCTTCTTGTGGGATGGAGAGGTGGAGGCAGGAGCAGGAGGGGAGGGATGGATGCAGGGATAGAGGTATTTGGCTGTGGAAAGAGTGATCTCATTTGCCTTTGGTGTATTGTGTTGCAGTCAGGTAAATACATGCAGTGCTAGGACACCTAACACTTCTAGTGATGGTGACTAATGAGGTGCTGTGTTTGTGTGTGTTTTAAATCTATGCCTTCACAAATGTGTCACTGGTGTTGTGCACATGTACCGGTATGACATATAGGCCACCAGTCAATCCAGGCATAAAGGATTACCCATTTAACCCCTGTATTTCTCGGAAATATACACAGAGGACTCACTTGTCAAGTGCTTTTACAAAGCCTGATAGGATAACTCAACGTATTAAGTCTATATACTCTTACAGACTGCATTAAGTCAAAAGACATTTATAATGTCAAAGATTTCTATTTATCAAAGTATTCTGAAGATGAATCACAGTTTCCACAGAAGTATAAACAGCACAGCTGCTTTACTTTGATAGTAATAATAAAAAATAAAAAAATAAACCTTGAGAACCAAATAAAATAATAACATCCTAATATGTATCTTAAAATACATCTTTTCTTAAGATACTCTAAAGGAGAAACAAAAATTTCCAGCAGATAGCAGTAATTGTCTTTATGAGCCGATTAATTCAAATGGCTGAATCATTCAGGAATTCAAGAATTCAGTAAACGGCTCTCTTTTTTTGCGTCTGAAAGCTCTAAACTGCTGCCTTTGGAGGCAGCTTTCCAAGTCAGGAAGGCAGGAAAGCATCAAGGCACGTCCGAATCCAAATTCTGCTTTACTTCCTTTCTCTGGAGGAACCTTCTTCTGATCGAATTTTAAAGGCAGCATAGATGTATCCTTCGCTACCTTTCATATCCCACAATCCTGCCTGCAAAGTCATTGCCTCGTGAGGCAGCGAGGCAGCAAGTCAGCTGCCTAGGCTTTCGGACGTTATAATAAAAAACAACAATTTTATTCTATTTTTGATCAGCCTTCTTGGTATAAGATAATTTATTTGTTTATATATACAATTGTCTTTTTTTTCTAAACATATTACTGTGAATGCTTATAACTGAGTAAATACTGAATAATTACTTACCTAATACCTCAATGGTTTGTACAGAAAAAAAAAAAAAAACAAGGAAGGTATTTTGAATTACCCATCAATGTTTATCCATCAGTGTCAGTAAATGATAAGTGTTTCAGTTAAAACAACCAAAAGTGTTCGTCCAGATACTATCCAGGAATTAAAGACATGTTAATGCCATTTGTAAAAGGGGCCAAAAAGTACTTCACACCTTCACAAAATATGACCTTAGAACCACTTTGTTTAAAATTAATTGCAAAATGAATGCTTACAAAGATGAAGGTAGTTCTGAGAAAAGGTTGAGCATCCTTTGTTGCCACACAGCGTTTGCTTTGCTATTTGCTGTAATTGTTTGTTGAAATGTATCTTACAGTTTAAAAAAGAGAAATAAAAGAGCATGACCGAGCTGGTTCCATGTGTTACATGTGCACAAAAATGATTGTCGTGGAAATAGGCAAAATCAGTCATTGTGCAGGCCGCCCAGATCTCAACTCTGAGTATCTGTAACAGTTTGTGTCCATAAAAGTCTACAAAGGAGCCAATGAACTATACACCTGGTGAGAGTTTTTTTAAGAGTTTGAAAACACAATAAGGTGAAGGGATTGTAAGCGAGCCGATGAATGGTATTGACTGATGTCTGTAAATCAAGTCATTGATGGCCGCTATTAGAGCTCAAGGCACAGGTGTTCTTTGAGTGGACTAGCTGTGCGGATAGACTGCTTTAGAAAGTCTGACCGCCGCTACAGCTGGACAATACGGTTAAGACACACAGTCTGTATCGATTTTTCCCTTTTTTAGACAATATAGCTACAGTTGCCATTAGCGACGACGTCCACACACATCTGTTTCCTGGGTTAAAGGGCAACTGGGACAACAGGCTGTACATATCGGTGCCATTACCCATGTCATTCACTGGCTTTGTGACCTGAGTGATGATGGCAGCCATATACATTGGCCTATTCTAAAACAAGCATTGATGGAAGTTCTACAGTTGATTGTATCTCGCTAAACTATTCGGGAATAGGCAGTCCAAACAAAAGACTTTGGGTTTGAGAGTCATGTATCTAATCTGCTTTTCCACTAGCCACAGCGTTTGTCTAGAACACGGATGGACTTGAACAAAGAGAGAATGGGACACCGATAAATGGCAAAGGGCCTTTTATTTCAAAGCTTTTCTGTTTTAACTTGACAAGGCTACTTTGGTCTAAATACCTTTTCTTTTTCTGGTGCTGCCTCCAGCCATCCCTGGGATCATCGATCAATACCTCCGGATTACAGGGGGATTAGGGACTAGAATGGTCTATGATTTTGGTAATCTTTTTTTTTTTTCCACTTTTTTTTTTTTTTTTTTTAGGAAAACTGATAAATACGTGGCAATCTGAGAACAAAGTATCGGCACTCAGCTTTCTGTACAGAGCACACAACAATAGAACACAATCCTCCCTGCAATTAATATTTAATGGTTTTGACTGGTTGTCTACAGCGAGAGTATCATGCTGTTTTGTCTTTTTTAACTCCACTTCCGCTCGCCTTTAAAGATAGAAAGAGAACGGATGAGGTGAAATTCAAGGCGCGTGAGGAAGGGGCAGAATCTGTGAAAGAGAGGAAATGGAACCCTATATTCTGCTGTTTTATTTCAACATTTCATTTATCGCTGTTCTGACATGGCAAGAGACAAAGAAAGCAAAGATGTTTAGATTGAGCTTCTGTCTGTCGACTCTCGTGTCACAAGGGTTTAATGCTTGACCTCCAGAGGCGGTAAGAGACACCTGGAGGACCCATTGAAAGCAGTCATTGACGTCTACCACCTCTCCCTTGATCTTTAATTAAGGGAGGATGCCTTATAATAATGCTGATGTGTGTCTGTGTGAGTGTGTGTTTCCAGGCCATTAGGGGAATGTTTAGGCAGAAGGCAGGATGCATTCTCTGTTGATCAGTTCCCTGAGGGCTACAAAGGAATCTGGGAAAAACATTACACTGAAGACTACCTTAGGCCCTCTGGGATTAAACACTCTTATTAGGCGTTCGTTTCGATGATGATGATGATAATTAGGTTCATCATGGTCTTCATCACCATCATCATTATTCTTACCTTAAATCAATATTTTCTGCAATCAATTCCACTGGCAATCAGCTAAACAGCAAGTCAGTAAACATTAGAGATGCCCAATATGTTGGTACCATATTCGTCATCGACCTTTTCCGTTTCTTTTTCTCTTTTATGGCACACATTATACAATATAGGATGAAATAAACATTGGATTTTTAATTTCCCCTATTTTATTTATTTATTTATTTATTTATTTAATTATTTAAAATGTTATATACTGATTGACTGATCAGTGACTGATTTCAGCATTTATTTCTTCATTTATTTATTTAAACAAATTGTAATATAAAACATTTATTAGTTTCCTGTTATAACACTGTTAAAAATTTAATATTTCACAATTAAAAAATAATAATTATGATGATAATTATTATATTATAAATGATAAATAATACTAAAATAAATACTGGCTTATTGGTTTAGGGTGGCATTGTAATATGTTTTACTTTTTTAATAAGTGCGGCATCCCCATTAAAATTCTGAGCATTAAAATTGGTGATACATTTGCAGTGTTTGATATCTGAGTTCATAAGGGACTTTTATTATCTCCAGTACTTCGCAGAGTTGTAGGGCATGATTTTCCAACCTTTTGACGGACAGCTCTGGTGCGCAGACGGATAGGTGTGTTCCCTTGTTAATGGTGTCCGTTTTGTTCCAGAGCGCAGTGTGTGAGGAGCATGCTCTGTCTGAGACGACCAGCAGAAGAGAGAGAGAGCGAGAAAAAAAAGAAAGTAAGAAAGAAAAGGGGGGAAAAAAGGGTGGAAAACAGAACTGATACACGTACGAGCTCACAGAGCCATGAGAGGGGGAGTGGAAAGAAGGTTAGAAAGAGAAAGAGAGTGAGCGAGCGAGAGAGAGAGGTACCATGGGAATAGAAAACTGAATCAGAAAGGTAACCATGTGCAGCGGTTCCGTGCGCCGGCAGCTGAATCTGCCTCAACACAAAGTGCTGAGGATCAACAGAGCAGAGCAGGGACAGAGAGAAAAAGGGGACATGAGAATGAAAGCAAAATGAGTCGTGGAGAAAGTCAATGAATGAAGAGAGATTTGCTGTAACAAAAAGGAGCGTAAGAGAGTGTTAAACTCACAAAATGTGACCAGTTAAACTCCACTAAGCAGGTAGAAATTGTCACACCGTTTGCACCTTCACACACACGTACACACACACACACGTACTGCAGCAAATGAAATGGCTCAGACTAGCAGTGGCACTACGTCACTGCACACAACTGCAGTGCAGACTATATAGGAGGTCAGCGCTCGATCCATACCAAATGTAAAGGCAGCTTTCCTTCACACTCTTAAAAAAAGATCCAAAAAGGTTTTTTTTTTTTTCATTTGTTGGTGTGAAGATCATTTTAGTAATCTAAAAAAAAAAAAAAAAAAAGTATTTTTTTTTTTTGTAAATAACCTTTTGTGGAATGAAAAGGTTCCATGGCTGGTAAAGGTTCTTTGTGGAACAATTGAAGTCAATAAAGAACCTTTATTCTTAAGAGTGTTTTTCAAACCCATAACCAACCGAGACACAGGAAGGAGTTTCCACTGAGTGCGACTTCGCGAAACGTTAATTAGAGAACATTCTTACCATGTTATTCACAGACCAGATGGCATTAGAGAATACACGGAGAACAGTTCATTCAGTTCTTTCTCTATTGTATCACTCAAATCAGAACTTTGCCAGGTAGCCTTTTTTTTCTGTCCGACTGAGGACCTTGAATGTTAGACATTGTGTCTATCACTCTCAGTTACAAAGACAAAAGCCTCTTCCATTCTTTCGTTTCATTGTTTCCTTTCTTTATCCCTTGTGAGCGTATGTGTGTATGACTCAAAGATGGTGCGTGAGAATCACGGCTATGAAACAGGCTGCTACTAAGAACCATTTGTGCATTAATTAGGCTCAGCATGTGCAGCTTTGTTTTGGCGTCAGGAGTCACGAAGGTTTGAGTCATGGTCACGGAGGTTGTATAGATTGTGACGATCAGAGCTAGATAAAAAAGTTTGGTCGTCTCTCGGGTTTAATTGGCAAGATTAATTAGGTCTGTATGAAAGTAATTATTCATCGGGTATTGACATTTGTTTTTTCTTTAGTACAGTAATTGGGCAAGTCAGAGACAAATTGCCCTTTCGAGACCTCCAAAGTCTGACCGAAGTACAACTTTTGGATTTACCTCAGTGAATGATAATTTGATTGCAACTTAGTGATGCCAAGTTTGCTTCTGAGGATCATTTGCTATATTTACATTCATTCTCAGCATGCACACATAGGTGAACATACAGTCATTATTATGAGTTAAAAAAACTTTTCTCATTAGTTCAAAAACCCCTTAGCATTTTTTTTTCAAAAAATATGAAATCATAAAAAAAGCACTTTTTTCAGTACTGCCCCGAAGTAGCTGTAGAGCTCAAATTAAATACATACAGAGACAAAACAATAACTGAATTTACACAAATTATCCTGTTCAAAAGTTTACACACCCCATGGTTGATAATATTGTTGGCTCCTCGAGCATCAGTGACTATTTCCAGCCTTTTGTGATTTTTGTATGTTTTATGAGTCCCTCAGGTGTCCCGAGTTGCAAATCTGTTGAGACACTGTGTAGAGAAGCTAAAATATGCAAATCAGGCTGGGAAACCAAAGAGACAAAAAATGTTCCACTCAAACTCAGTAGGGGTGATAGCTGTTGTAGCCCTATAAGTGCATTTTTTTTTCTGACAACATTGTTTCTTTTGAAAAACAAAGATCTAACATAATTCAGATTTGACAAATGGCATGCAAATGTCACTGCATATGAATTAAACTAAAAGCAACAGAAGTACTTCATGTCCAAAATGTATTTGCGCCCTTCCTGGCCACCCATAAACTCCGAGCATTTTCTGCTCACCCAGAACTAACACCAGCAACAAAAGAGGTTCATTTCCCTCTGGGTCTGTACACGATTTAGTGCACTACGTGTCAGACGGTATCCTTCCATGTCACTTCTCTCCTAATGCTAATTCACCCGATTGCTCTCCGAATTACTTAGTCAAACTTATTGCTGGAGACAGACCTGTTAATTCCAATTCATTTCATTCTATGGGGAGAGAGGTGAAAGTGCATCGTGAGAGATAGAGCGAGAAAATAGACAGCGTCGGAGATGGACTCACCCCAGTCAAACTCTGGGCTCTTAGGGCTCTTTGTCAGCACGCACAGTCAGTTAGAGCTGATGCAGTATTCATGGGGCAGATAGGAAAGATTGGTGGAGGTGGGGGTGGTTAGACCCTGAATTACACTGAATAAAAAGAAAAATGAATGCATTGGTATTCAGAATGTGCCCCCCCCCCCCCATTCCTTTCCTTGCAGCAGGGGAACTACAAGCTAACTGTTGCGTGATAAGGTATTATCTAAAAGGGAGGGTGATGCACTAGTCGTCTGCCACAAAATGGAGTCAATCAACTGAACAGGGATAGTAATGCTGGCTTTCTGCGCTGCGAGAGAGGCAGTAACAGAATAGTGAGATGAAAGAAAGAAGCAGCAGGGAGAGTGCGGGAGGTTTGGCTAGGGCTCCAAGACCACTTGACAAAAGAAGAGAGGAAAGGAGGGAACAGGAGGTTATGTCGGGGCCTGGGTGGACAAACTGTAATTGTTGGCACAGAGGCGCTCGCAAGATATTTGCTCATTCGTTACCAGCCCAACACATATTTGCTGATGCTCGACCCATTACCTCAGGCCGGCCGGAGCAGGAGACAGCATTCTAATTCAGGGGGCATAGCAGGTCCTTATAAATAAATAAACAGACGAAACTGGCTCCATTATTGCGCTTGATGGGTTTTACATCTCAAATGCGCTTTAGTTCGTCCAGTAGCTTTGTGCTTAGTCTTGTTAAAAAAGTGAATGCGACTGGGTTCAGAAGAGTTATGTGTCGTAATTTTTTACCGAAGGAAACAATTTAATATATGAGGAGAAAGTCAAGCATCTTGGTGGATGCCCGCTGTGGGGTCCTTCTGTCAGTGTGAAATATCGCTGATTGGAGCACACATGCGGTGGGAAGGAGGGAGGAATGAATCAATCTTAGTGGGGGTCCTAGAGTCATCTGACTCTTTTCTTGTGAGGGGAAGGCTGACACACAGTACTGGAATTGAAAGGACTTTAGATTTATACAGAAACTATATTCACTGCATAAAATTTATTTTCTCTTTTCTCTTTTATTTTCTTTTCTTTTCAGCAAAGAATGTTTTAAGATTTTTAAAATGAGTTAAACTGACTTGAGAGGCAAAATTGTGCCAGATGAAATCATACTTGTTTTCTTGCTTTAAGCAGAGATATAATAAACTTTAGAGAGGTTTATGCTTTAACAAGCTAAAAACTATTTGCTAAATTACATTAACTTAGAAGTAGTTAAAATACCTTACAAAGTGTATATTTTCAGAATAAGTATATTGTGCTAATATGTTTAAACTAGAATGCAACACACAAATACACTAAAAGTATCTAAATGTTTGTAAAAAAAATTTTTTCTTTTTTTATATTTACAATGAAAAAAAGAGACCAAAATAAAGAGAATAAAATTACTTTTGCAATGCACTGATTCAGGAATTAATTCCTTCATTCCTTTTCCTTGTTTTTGCAGTGTATAAGATTATTAACAGAAAAACAATATATAATAAAGCTACTTTTGAAAACAAGAACTTACAAGAAAATTTATTGTTGTTTATATCTGGTCGTCACAGATTTAATAGGAAGTCAAGTTTCATCATGCATGCAGTCAAACACAAAATAAACCTGCCTCTCATTCTCACACTCTCTGACCTCTGACACAATAAAGTTCTTTATTTTCATTGATTGTCACACATTACACCTGTGATCAGTTCGCAAACAGCCACTATTGGCTCACACCTGCTCCTTCTTCTTTGATCCCCGGCTTGCGCTTTTTAGCCAATAATTGGTGGGCGATCGATAACACATCGTGATGAAAGCTAAGGTGATGTGATCACACGCTCTCCATGCGTTATAAAGATCAATAAAAACAATAACCATCCCCCATTCCTGATCTCACCATGCTTAGTCCCCCATCTGCGCCCTCACGGAGCTTTTCCATCAAAGCGCTATTACCCAAAGAGCAACGGTTGGATGGTGGGAGAGAAAGGACAGAAATAAAAGGAGCGAGAAAGTGAGAGAAGGGGTGAGGGAGAGAGAAATGCAATTTCACCCCCGACTACGGCAAGACATAGACGGAAACAGTTTACAGATGAAAGTAATTTCATTTCATTTGCTCTCCATAAAAAGAGGGGCAATGCTGATATATTCTCGCAGACAGATGCACAGCGGAGCAGCTGAGACAGAAATAGCTTCTCCTGTTGGCAGATGAGAGTCAGTGGCCTTCCTCAGTCTGACAATAAAGGCAAATGCTCTGTGTTGCAGTGAGATCCAGAAAGGATGGTATTTAGGAGAGAGAGCAAATGTATAAAGTATTCACCTGCAGCACTAGACAAATAGTGACTTTATTTGGTGGGGGGGGGGGGGGTGTTTGTGGTGTCTTTGAGTGATCCGCGAGATCACCGGAGAACTGCCCTCAGTCAACAGAGAGCAGCTGTATTGAAGAATGCCGGACTGCAGGATTACACTCGTGTCACCTTTACGCTGGCCGAGACATGGCTGCGCGTGATGAGGTGACATTCACAAACGACCCTTATGGTCAGCTCTTTGAATATTTAGTGCTGGCCTGAGCTGTAGTAACATTAAAGCTGATTCCTAAATAGACTGAAGCCAAATTAATCAGATGTTTACATTTTGCTTCAGTAAATTGATACTGAACAATTTTGTTTGACTAGAGAAAACCTTAGTAGAAAGTACCATTTTGCACTGTTTGCAAACATTGATAAAAGAAACATTTTAGAATAGAAATCTGCTATTAAAATGTTTTTTGAAAGATCATGTGGCACTGTACGCTGGAGTACTGTAATTTATGCATATATAATATAACAGTATTTTACTGTATAGTTAAACAATATTACATAAAAAGGTAACACGCCTTTTTTAAGGTCCAATTTTCGCCATTTACAAACCATTAACTATGACTATTGCCTCAATAGACTTCTAATTTGCTGCTTATTAATAGGTAATAAGGTAGTTGTAAGGTTTATGTATTGGGTAGGATTAGGGATGTAGAATATGGTCATGCAGAATATGTGATTCACTAATAAACAGCTAAAATGTTAATAATAGGCATGCTAATAAGCAACTAGGTAATAGTGAGAATTGGTCCCTATACTAAAGTGTAACTCAAATATATTTTAACTATATTTCTTTGAAATAACATGTGGCGATGGACTGTTCACAATAAGACCAGGAATGTGCATTAAAAAAGCAAACAGAGTCCATTTTGATTTCAGGTTGTCTTTAATAAGTCAACCTGAAACACTGGTCACCATACAGACATGTTACTACACAAGGAAATTACCCTTCAACCCCATCTCTCTCTCTCTCTCTCTCTCTCTCTCTCTCTTTTTCTTGCTGGTGACAAAACTCGCTCGCTCACACTACGAACAGTCAGGCCATTTCCTGGGAAAAGAAGCTGCTGGTATATTTGTAGCCATCATTGATCGAAGCTGGATGTAATACCCATGATGCATTGCTGTTTAAATTAGGAGGGAGTGTGGGAGTGTTAAAGAAAGTAAGAGACAGAGTAGAAACTATGAGGATTTTTCAAGGACGACGTGGCATGTTTTCCATACAATCAGCAAGACAAGAATGAGAGAAAGCATTTTTTTCTTTCTGATAAAGAAACAAGAAATTGAATTAGCAATTCAGATTCACATATTCAGCCTGCTATGTAATTTGCATTACTTCATTTTTTTATCTTATACTTGTTCCTAGAAAACAAAAGACACGTGTTGTAAGCCATTGTGCCATATACAATCTTTTATTTACTGTGAACAAAACAGTAAATAGTATCATTCTGTTTTTTTTATTATTATTAACCTACTACAGAAACCTCAAATTAACCAAGAAACAACTAATAGTAGCAGCGATTATAGTGTTATTAATTTATTATTATTTTCATTTTTTCAATATCCATATTTTTCTCCCAGCTGAATATGCAGATACAATTATATGTAAACCATCTGTTTCACAAAAAGTTGTAAACACTGTGGCTCTGTAACCAGGGTTATTATTATTATCTAAAACTAGCTATTAACCATTAAACATAAACATAAATATGTTAAATGGTTGACATAAAGTTGAAATACAATAATATATCAATATTACATAAAAAAAAAAAAAAAAAAAAAAAAAAAAATATATATATATATATATATATATATATATATATATATATATATATATATATATAGACTGAACTCTTGTAGACGAGTGCCAAGTTCCATTAAGTTAGTTTGCATCATTAGTGATGCATTTTCCCCATATTATTCAGTGTCTCATCCCTACCTATAATCGTCTTTATAGAACAAAAAATATATATGATCTAGATAAAACTGAGCCGCTTGTCCCCCAGGACTGACTGCTAGTTTGAGTCTAGCTGACTATTATGTTGATCAGATTTAGATTTGATCAGATCTCTTTCTAAGGCTTTGATACAACTCATGCATATTAAACCAGATTGGGAGCCAATCTACCATTATACAAACCTGTTATGTCCGTGGAAGATCAGAATGGTAGGCCTGAGGCAGGACAGGGTTTAATGGTCAGGTTTTTCTGTATGCTCATATTTCTAGGGGCACATACCTCCCATTTTCCCTTTCAAAAAAAAAAAAAAAAATTATAATTTATTTATTTGCCTGTACTTCATGTTGACATGAACAGCGACAAAAGGCAGACTTCATCTACATAGTGAAAGGTTCAAAAGGGCTCCTCTTTTAGAGCACTGTGTGTATGCGTGTGGGAGAGTGCCTTATGATGGACGGCTTTAGTTCAGTCCTTGAGGGTGAAGCAACAAGGATTTATCTGTGTTGTGTCTGATAGGCGGCATGTGAAGCGGGCACTAATGTGGCATATTTATGGGGCAACTCTGTTCTATTATCATCTGTAGGGGAGGCCACAGGGCAGAATTTGCTCTTCCTGTAGTAAACACCATCTCTGAGTGAAGAGAGAGAGGGTTTGCCCGACAACTACTGCAAATTCTAAAATCAAGTCATGTTTTGAAACCATTAATAGTCGGATAGGGTGGTTGCAGTCTTAATTTTTTTTTTACGCATTCATACCATACTTTTCCACTTAAATGCTTGCTGTGTAGGTGGTTTGCAACGTAAAAAACAGCAATTGGTCCAGACTTATTGTAACTAATATAAGACAGGAGGTCTTGCTTTGCTATGGCTTACAGCTCAAAGGTTGCCACAAATCTACACATGCCAGTGAGAACCCTTTGGCAAACGTTCCGTTAACCAGTAAGCAACATTGACAGAACATTCTCAGAGTGCTCGCTCTTGAATAAGTACCTACACACAACTGTCACATCTGTGGCGCAAAGACGTCAATAAATCTCGCCACTAATGCATGCAGGAAATCTCGAGCTTGTCCAATATTAATGATAGCTTGCTTGGCTTTGCTGTACTGTACATCTCTTCCAGACACTCTAAGTGGAAAAAGCTTTCTCAGCTAATGGTAGAGTAATACAGAATAAAGTATTTTTCAGTCTCCCACTTCTACCATATTTTACTGCGGAAATTCTATAAAATGCCCTATAACCAGCAGTGACCTCTCCGCCCCCCCAAAAAATAAAAAATGAAAGCAAGTAATAGTAGCCCTCCTGAGTGCGGTGGATGCGAAACGTTCTATAGCTTTTATTAACCGCTAAGTTAAAGCACTTAACTTGGAAAATGTACATTGAGAAGCCAGAAACAAGCCTATTTTTGAGCACAACCAAGCATTTCATATTTTGTATAAGTAATTCAAATGAGACAGCAATATTGTAAGAAATCAGATGAGACCCAAGTCCTTCACCAAACCCTAAACCAGAGGTTTCAACTGGCCTCCACAACTCAAAATCCAACCTTGATCAACCCACCTTCCTTTAACTTTCTATCAATCCTAAAGAACTTTATTAGCTCGTTCAGTTGCGTTTGATTAGGGTTGGAGCAAAACTGACTTCAAGGACCAGAGTTGAGAACCTCTGCCCCAAACTTAACCATGAAGTTATGATAATTATTCTAATTCTCAGAATATAGCAGATACCCTTGTTTTCTGGGTCACATTTGCGGTCTTTCTCTCCTCCACGTTCCGTATCTTACTTTCATCAAGTCAGCATTTCCAGTTGTAAAAACCTTTTCCCTTTCTTCACAAGCAGAGAAATTGTTATAATGATCACATACTTGCACTCCAGCTCTATTAATATTTTATTTGCCTCGAAAGATCACACAGAGGAAAAATAAAGCATCCTTACTTACAGCTTATGTGTTTGTGAAGCTGTGTTAGCAGCTCTGATGCACTTTCACATGAATCGTGAGCAATCTTGTTTTGTAAAAAGCTGCTCTTTTCATTTTGACGATTCGTGTTTTTTTTTTTTTTTTTTTTTTGTGTGTGCGGAGGGTCAAATCCTGCCACATCACATGGATTCTCACCAGCCCGTGTCATTTGACTCTCAAAAGACAGCCAAGTGATTCATCATCGGCGAGCGATGGAGTCACTTTTCATCATTCTTTTAATAATACTAATGCACTCGCACCCCCTCCAACAGAGTGTACGACAATACAAGCCCTTTATGCCATACAATAGATTAGCCAAGCCCTTGAGGGAGGAGAACAAATTAAGCAAGCGCCTTATCCTCCATTTCTTATGTAGCAAATATATATAATGAGCACTCTTAAGCGATGGAGAAAATTAAATGTTAATGTAGGGGAGAAGTTGAAAGAAATGATATGTTTCGGGCTTCTAGCTGTAGCTTTTTCACACTGTGCTTATTTGCATTCTTGAGAACTTCTTCTGATTGTTAGTCCATTCTCGTTGCTGAAGTAATGCGAGTGGGAAGGTTCGAATGCTTCCTCTAGTTAATGGCTTTTAGTGTGTCTGTATTAGGTGGGAGATGATCCACCTATCACAGGAGCTCCTTTGCGGTCCATTATGCCTTCATCTACAGCATAATGTTGATAGCCAAATCCGCTAACCCTTTAAATGTGAAGAAAATGTGCAATTCTCCTCATGAGCTAATGGAAAAAAAAAAGAACGAAATAGAAGCCAACGGTGTTACAGAGGAGACAGAACAGAAGGCAGAGAGGAAAGTGAGAGAAGAGTTTGTCATTCTGTGTGCAGCTCCTCGCCCACAGTGGCGTGGGGTCATGTTTAGACGCTAGCATGGACATGGCTTTCAGTCAAGTGTGAGATAGTTTAGCGAGAATGTTTTAGGGGTTGACCGAGATAGGCCTGTCCTAAATATACACTCTCCATGGCCCAGGGTGAATTATACACTGGCAGCTTGGGCTGTGTTGTAAATGTCAGTGAATGCGACAGACCAGGAGACAGCTAGAGCAGTCATGTATGAACATCATACACTCCACACAGCCTGTGCATGTTTAAATGTAGTTTAAATGTAAATTTAATGCAGTTAACTGAACTTAAGAGTGCATTTTTATTTGTTAGTTAATTTTATCCACTTAAGAACATATTTAAATATAATTCCGGTGATACTTTAGAATATGGAACTATTCAACTATTAGTTAATCAATAGCCTCTTATTATTTATTTATTGCTTACTTATATTTAGTAAGTTAGTTGTTAACGTTATGTATGTATATAGGGATCTGAAGGGATCTGAAATATAATCATGCAGAATAAGGCATTTATCTGTGCTTTATAAATACTAACAAACAACCAGTATGTTAGTAATATACTTGCTAATAAGCAGCTAGTTAATAGTGAGAATTGGTGCTTAAAATAAAGTCTTACCATGATTTTATAATTACTGTTATTGTCTTTGAAATATGGTTAAAGTGTGCTGCTGAATGCAGTGGCAAACATTTATGGTAAACTAAAATATACTTTAACATTAATTCTGTTAAAACACACATTGTGTAATTAAAATTGACATCTTTTAATTTGACAATTACAAAGTGCATTAGTGCATGAAATAGTCAGGAAAGTGTACTGTCTCAAGTAGCCTTTAATTGCAATGATATTATATTATCGGCAAATACATCTTAAATATCCTTTTAATTTTTTGAAGTAAACTTAAGTGTATATTCAGTACAATAACGTGCACTACTTTTTGACAAGAGATTTTATGAAACACCTCAATAAATACTATAAATGCAAGCATATTATGTTCATTCAGTATATGGCATTGCCATATGATGGTTTCACTATTCTATGCAATCTTTTGTTGGGTACTTTAGCAGAACCTATGGTTGCCATGGTAAATGTTTAACCTGTCTGAATGCTCATGCTATTTCTACTGTACATGGCTTGTGCATTAAGCAGTTCCCTCACACTATATGAATTTTGATGCGACTCGTATTTAGCACTTTTAAATCTTTCCGTGGAAGTTTTAGCAGGGGGTGTGTGCAAGGGCATGATTCTCTCTGTGTGCATTCTTTTTTTTCCCCCGGTGGACCCTGTTGATCGTGCAATATTACAGCCAGGAGTAAGTCTTATTAAATTGCCTCGCACATTACCAGCCTCTCTTTGCAGCTCACTCACTGCACACGGAATATGGAGGAAAATGTACTGCTTATTAGATTTTCAGGTGGTGCGTCAGCAATGTTAAAATCTATTGCTTTTCATAATGACAGCCGCACGCTACTATTAGAGCCATTTCGTGGGTACTATTTCATTTTTATTTTGTACCCCATCCAACTTTAAAGTCCAATACTGCTATTGATAAAGAGCCAAACCATTCAGCTCATAATAAAAATAAAAGCAACATTTCATCCTGATTAATGCGCTGCACGTTTCTAGTGATATATGAGGGTGTAGTTTAAAGACGCTTTTAGGCAGAATACTTCATTTGAAATGTTTCATCGAAAATCTTCTTCAATAACCTGTGTTGCTGCTGAACAACAATTAATGCACATTATCTTAAGCAATAAGCGGTGAATGTAGATGTTTATTCAGTTTAGTTTCATGGCGGGCATGTTTAACGCTCTCCTGCTAAGTAAAGTCACTTTTCACAAGCTTAGCCTTTTGAACACTGTGCTCTGCTGAATTCATCAAGAGCTTTCTGCTGTTGTTTATTATGCTGGCATGACAAGTGATGCAGTGTGCCGGCTGGGAAACGGGACATATTTCCATATGACCTTGCGTAATACAATTGCGCACGGGAGAACTTGTGGATAGTTTTATTGCTGAGAGTTGATCGACTCTGTTGATTTTTTTTCTCTGAGATTTAAAAGAGTATGACGGCTAAAAGTCAGATAGCTTAAATCAGCTAGCGTGCATGCACGCATACGAACGAGAAGAAACAGATTGCATTTCTGGAATAGGCTCCAGCTGTTAAGGTCTCCCTAGTGGTTTTTCATTCTCGCGAACCTAAGTAAGAGATGAGCCGCCTTAAACCTTTATGCATTCTCTCCGAGCTCACTGTTGTCTACTGTACCCTGTCTGTCAGCGCAGCACTATGATGTGCGCCTTTATCAGAGACAGCACACAGGAAGATGAGCTTTTTTTCATCAGTTTTATCATCGTTAGGGAGTGTGAAGCCAGTGCTGTCGAGACAACCTGATGGCATGAAAGTTTGATGCAGAAAATATCCTGTAGGTGTTGAATTTTTAATGACATGACAGCAGACGGAATTATCAGCGCCCCCTCTTGCCACGCTCAAAGCTAGTAAACCCCTCCAGCACCTCATCTACACGAGGAAGATGTTTTCTCCTCGCCGCTAATGTTCTCTTTTTGTCTCTCTCAGCGTCTGTGTTTTCCTTAATGCTGCGCTACAGAGAGACAATTATAAGGAAACATGCTTCTGACGTGTTTGTCCAGTTTCGCATGAGGGCTCCAGTGAAAATCGTGCTTGGCTTTTTAGAAAACAGGTTCAGCCTTCTTGGCATTCACAAACAATCCGAGTATTGGCTCTCAGTCCACCCGTAGCTGATTGATATTTAGAGATGTTTGTGGGACCAAAACTGTTTGAACTGCAGCGTTCATAACAGACTCATCAGCCCCTTGGATCAATAAGGATAAATATTTCCCACAGCCCCACTGCTTGAGAATCAGTGTTGCACTGCTAGGTGGGAATGGGCAAAAATCAATCCACCTGAAAGAGAAAGAGAGAGAGAGAGAGAGAGAGAGAGAGAGAGAGAGAGAGAGAGAGAGAGAGTAGGATAGGAAAGAAATGCGGAAACCTTCAAGCCAGCTAAATAGCCATTCCTAGTGGTCAACGGTCAGAATCTGACCAAAAACTACCTTATGTCATGGTAGGAGTCATTTTATATCACGGTAGCAGTATATTCTGTATAGATATATTTGCTGGAAATTCAGTCTTAAATATTACATTCAAGCATTAATTTTTTTTCAATTGACTTAACTGTACTGATTTAAGTTCTTTAAAATTTCAAAGCACTTTAACATTTGAAAAGGCTTTTTTATGGATTATAAATGAATTATAGCATAATGCATTATACATATGATACATTTAAATCCACTAAGTAACTGATGTACACTACAGTCTGCACTTGTCCACAAATCATTTGAATTCTATATTAATTAATGCAACTGTAAACAACCTAGCAAATCGTGTCAAAAATAATTTGCTTCTATTATAATGAAGAACTGAACAGTGTTGTTACCTCCAATCGTAAAAGAGCATTTTCCCCCCTCTGATTTTTAAGATTTTCTTCCTCAGTATTTGTTTTGTTTTCCAGTACAGATATCTAAAAGAAAGAAAGAAAGAAAGAAAGAAAGAAAAATAAATGTAATTCAAAAGGAAAACAAGCTTATTTTTCTTACTCCACTGGTAGATTTATTTTTCTTTTGTTTAAAGAATAAAATCACTTAATTTAGATTTTTTTGGAAAACGAGACTTCATGTCTTACAGTATTTAATTTTTCTTCTCCAGGACACGCATCTTGATATAAGGATATTTAGATATTTTTGTGTTGAACAGTAAAACCGCAGTATTTCTGCTACAAACCAGTGTGTTTATTATTATACTAATTAATTAAAATAATATGACAATACCAGTTAACGGCAACAAGAAGAATAAAGGACTGGTTTTATACAGCTAATAGCTAACTAGAAGCAGCTGACACCAGAAGCCTTGGGCATTCATGTTAAATACTGCCAGTTCATGCTAATTCAGACATGTTTAAATAATCTCAGCTTTAAACAGGAAGAGACAATTTGGTTTAGAAGACTTGAACCCCTTTTGCCAATAAAACCATCTTTATTGCTGCTGTGTTCTCTATCTCTCCATTTATTTTAGTTTTTGTGAGTGTGTATGTGTGTAAGAGAGAGAAAGATTTAATTGAATCACTTTGCCCAGAGGAATTAGAGTCAAATGCGAGAAAGCGATGTGGCAAGGTGCTTTGATCGCTGCAGACACGAAGGCATAACCCCCCTGTGCAAGTGCATTTAATAAAGTATGCTCATTTTTCAGATTTTAGCTTGGGTGTGAAAAGGCTAAAAAACCTGTTTAATAATACACGCAGAGATTTTAAGCCGTTAGCTTAGCTAGTGTTAACATGCTGGCCCAACCTAGAGTAGAGGGTTTCCAAATATATATGACAGGAATGAGATATTTAATATAGGGTGTGATATGAGCATACAATGTTTTATCAAACCTGTCTTCACCCATAGATGATGCACAAACAGACATGGAGTTATTAGCATTAGCTCTTATTGTAAGCATGCCTGCCATTACACACAATTTAAACCCTCTTCAGCCTCTAAACTAGCATACTGTACACGTTCACAGCAAGTGGCCAGAACATGTGTGTGTGTGTGTGTGTGTGTGTGTGTGTGTGTTTAGTGTATGTGTCAGCAGTCCTCAGGTACAGTATAGAGGCTAGTGATATCTTAGTTCTAGCTCAGGAGAGTGTAGCAGTGACAATGCACTGTCACAGGCCTTGATTTAGCTCAAGCCACCTGTGGTACAGGCAAGAGACACACCATTGGGGCACATCTTCACGCTTACAGTCATTTCTAATAACATAGCACACCTGTAAGGGCTCTGTGCACCATCGCAAAGGAATATCAGTTACATGTGTGGCTCAGAAACATTGAGAAACTAGAATGTAATGAGGCTGCAGAGGTATTGCCAATTCTGACACACAATTTCCCTGTTAATTCAAGTAGTATTTTCATGAATAATATAATATAATATAATATAATATAATATAATATAATATAATATAATATAATATAATATAATATAATATAATATAATATAATTAGCTCACTGGAGTACTTAAATCTGATTGGTCTGTCAGGACCATGTGTTATTTCCACAATAATAACCACTGTCATTAGTAATGCTGAATAACATAAAAAATAAATAAATAAAATAAACAGGTGAGATTTTTAATCAGTTTTGTCTTAGAATAATATCTTCTGTTGCCATAATTATTTATGTAATGAAAAGCTGTATAATAAGTGGTATGACTGTACCATATATAATAACACATATTAATATTTGTCTAGCTTGACCTTGTTCATTCTTCTTGGCTAAAAGCTACTTTATATCAAATGTTTTCTTCTCAAGAGCTTTGCATTTAGTATTAGTAGTTACTAATAATATATTTCAATGCAAATCAATTTTGTGCCCAAATATTTATTTATGCAGGACATACCCGTGTAATATGCCGGATAATGCACATCAAGTCAGTTGTTAGTGTAAAATAAACCCATTTATGATAATGTAATTTAGGTATGTATATAATATAATATAATATAATATAATAGTTATTTATTTATAATATAATTTATGTAATTATATATTTTTTTTTCATTGAAGTTACTGATTTAAATGAAAATATGACTCACATGCACATTTAAAAGGTTTTTAAGATGACAAAATGGCTGCTGGAGGATAAAGGTGCTTAAAAGCACATGATTTTTTTTTTGCATGCTGAATGTCACTGTTTAACATCATGGGACCACGTAAATGAATTTAAGCCTTTAGTGTGAGCGAAACCTCCACTGCATTAAGCTATTTTGCTATTACTTTAAAGCTAAGTTAGTATACGGCTTTAATGTGGCACCTTTCTGGCTCCATCGAATTAAAGTGTGTCTTTGCACAAAGGGCTCTTCAAACAGGAGTGATTCTGAGAAGTTTTTTGGGTGCTAAATTGAGAGCATAAAATGGGCAGCGGTAATGCTTTAGCAATTATCTGTTCCCACGCTTCCCAGTTTCCAGGCAAAAAGAATGTGTTGTTCTTCATATTGTCAGGGCCCATATACGCTTGTCCCCATTTTGTCTTTCCCAGATAATCACTTTGTTAAAAACCTCGAAAACATGCCACAGAAGGTGCTTGCAGTCTG
This sequence comes from Carassius carassius, assembly GCF_963082965.1. Lineage (NCBI taxonomy): Eukaryota > Metazoa > Chordata > Actinopteri > Cypriniformes > Cyprinidae > Carassius > Carassius carassius. Next base: position 28,479,708 of record NC_081757.1, on the reverse strand, counting down.
CATGTCTTTGCCCAGTTCACTGGTCCTTAATGAAAGCCTCATAAAACCAAAGCCTGTCTAGGCTGAGAACTTTCTCCAAAAGTTCACTTGACTTTTGATGAGGTGCTGGACTGAGAATCAGCGGACATCTCATCAAGACCTCCTGGCTTAACCCCGTGGAAATACCAACCCCCGCTCATTTTACAAGTTTTCACTCAATTTCAGATGGCCTGAAGGGCCAAAACCCTCCAGTGTTTGAGATCTGGAGCAGCCAGCTAGACCCTCTCTATCTCCGGTTTACTTAATTAGCCTCTCACACCCCTTGGCATGCTGGGATTTAAACGTGGTGACTCAATCTGGTCCCTTTTCCATAAGAAATATATGCAGGGTCCACTGCTCTGGCAAAGCGGTGAAGTGCGAGGCCAGTTAGGTCGACTAACAGAGAGGTTATGAGTCCATATATCCGCAGGGATGGCGAGTTGTGTGCCATTGATGAGATGAGATTGTACAACGTGTAACATCCACGACTGGAAGTATCCTTACATTATGACACCATGTCTCACCTGAATTTGTTTGTGCTGGAAAATAGTTTTTATTTGTGACCATGTATAAATCGATTAGGAATAAGCCGGTGTAGCATTAAGTAAAGACACTTTGTTTTAAAGCAGCACTATTGAGTTATTTAATTCAAAATTGCAAGCGGATGCTGCGTCCGTGTCAAATCATGGCAGAAACGATTGTTTGCTGTCCACTGTTAGGAAAATCATTCAATCTTCTTTGTGTGCTTCAAACAATACAGTTTCCTTCTCCCAGCGTCCCTGTCTTTCATTTGGCTTCTCATTCTCTCAATCCCTGTCTTCTGTCTATGTGTGTATGGGTACTATATATATATATATATATATATATATATATATATATATATATATAGAGAGAGAGAGAGAGAGAGAGAGAGAGAGAGTGAGTTATTCCATCCTCTGTTCTGTTCCCTCAGTGGTAAGTGGAGCAAAGCACAAACCAGTAGGTTTGTGGGATTTAATTGAAATTGTATTTTGACAAATACGCATTTAATGGTGTAAAATAGGCTATTGTGCATGTGCGTCTGGGAACGTGCGATAAGGCACCCAGTTCTGAGCCAATGAGACGAAGTCTAAAGACCAACAGTGAGGGGAAAAAAAAGCAACACACAGCCACAAACACACACGCATGTGAGATTTTAATCCCCGTCTGTCTCTTACTTTCTATATATCTGTCTCTCTTTTAGCACAGTCAATCCTAGCTCAAGCCCTACCATTTTCTAATATATATATATGTTACACTGTTTTACAATTGTTGCTGTCTGTCCACCTCCTGAATGCTTCTCACCATATCACTCATACACTTTGTCATTGAAATTCTGTAATATATGTGTTAGTGCTTGCAATGTGTTTGACCGTTGAAATGTTTTTGATTAATGTGGGGTGTGGGGGGCATTTACTTTATTTCCACATTTGTGAACGTTCCAGCCTCACTGATCTTTTCAGATGTACACTGCCTAACTGTAGTTTTTCGGATTGTGAAAATCTCTTCTGGTTTCCCAATTTAGAGAGCTAGACATGTCAGTGCTGTGATTGTGTATGCATATGAGCACACTCTGTCTTTTTTATGACAGATAGATGAGAAGTCAGGAAAATGAGGGTCAGCACCACATTTCCGAGACTCGTGATGCCTTCTGATGAGAGAGGGAGTGAGCGGGAGATGCCGAGAGAGGGAGTCGCATTAGGTAATTGGCAGTGAGATAGTCGGCAGAATGAAATTATGCTAGTTAATCTCTGCTCAATTAATCATAGCTGGAGAGCTCTAACGGTAGACTAATTATTTCCCCAAGTGCTTTTAAGCACCACAAGAGGCCACCTATACCTGTTCAACACTAGTGAGAATTTGCAAAGAGTTTGATGAAATTGGGTGTATTGTGGGTATTTTTATGTGGTTATTATTATTATTATTATCATTCCATCTGTATCTATTTATTTTACTTTACATGTTTTTAATTAACATTTCCACCACTTATACACATAACCAAACGAAGCCTGGCATTTAATTTGTTTATTTATTTTTTTCTTATATAGTAGTAGAAGTTGTTGTTATGTCTGCTCAATAATAATAATAATAATAATAATAATAAATAATTGTCGAAAAAAAAGATATGCAATATAAATTCACAATTTGGAGTTAAAGTATCAATTATTGGAAATAAAAGCACAATTATGAGATTAATTAAAAATTAATAGCAAGAGTGAGATGTATACACCTTGTGCGATTCGAGATGTATTTCATTTTTTTTATTAAATATTTAAATAATTATATTCTATTGTTAATAATAATAATAATAATAATTGTTACACAAACAAATGACATGCAAAACTGTAAGAGTGTAGAGCTTGTAATTACTATACAGTAGCTCAGATACTTTGATTATTTTAGAAGGATTGGAATAAGGAACATCTGAGATTATATTAAAATATCGACTTATGATTTAAGATTTTGATCTCTTCTGAAACTACAAGAAACATTTACGTTTATAAGACATGAGGTTATTAGGCTTACTAAGAGAAACATCTGGGAAGCAAGGTTCATAAACTGCTTCATTTTCCCCTTTATATAATCTTGGAAAAACATTCGAGATATTAAAGGGATCTAATTTTCTTTCATATCGATATGCAGGGTGTGGGCCGAGTCTGATGTAGAGATAGAGAAAGAGACAGGAGTGCAAGAGAGGAAAATAAATACACACATCACTCCACCGTACATCATTGCACCATGTCTGACATGGTTCTTCTTCTGCTGTTGTGTTACTGTACACTCTGTTGTCCTGGCTCACTGATGCAGCACCGCTGTAAGCATATGCAGTGCAACGCTGAGGTTACTGAAGCAAACCAGGTCAACAGCGGTCTTAGTCCTCCTGAAGCTCTACCGGCTCATTCTCGCCCATCACGCTAGCTCAGCTAAAGCACTCGTGAGCTGACTGCTGCGTTACCTCGTCTAATGCTATTAGAGGGCATTATGCTGTCAGTTTGCCTGGGAATTTCCAAGGGAAAGCGCTAAAAAGTTACTTTTGATAGCTAAATTATTCTGTTTGCTCATCAGCAACACTGCTAATATCGGTCATATGGCCTCAAAAACTGTCTGAACTTTAATTCTAGTTCATCACATTAAATATGAAGATGACCCACTATTTTTTGACAACCAGATTTTTTTTCAAATAAATAGACTTGTTTTCCTTAATTGTGAAAACATAATAATTTATATATAATATTACATATAATTATATATAATTCAATCTAAATAACCTTTTAAAGGTTCCATAGATGATAAGGATTCTTCATGGAACTACTGATGACAACAAAGAACATTTATTTTTAAGAATGTAATTGTCTATATACTTTTTTTTTTTTTTTGGTTGGGTGTCACTGTTTGTGTATAAAAGTGAAGTTGGATCACAGATGTGATAGCTTGAGTCTAGGTGTCCACAATGTGCAAAGACATAAAGAAAGTGACAGAGAGAACATTAGATCAGCAGCCTAATGAGTCCACAAGGGCTGTTCAGCATTATTGAATCAAGTGGACAGCACTAACTGGAAAGAAAAGAACAGTGTCCCTCATTTTTCTTTTCCCTCAATATTCCAGCCTTTTCAGTGGTGTCTGGTGAAAAGAACAAGCATCTCTTGTGCAGACACCTCCTAATGAAAATATAAAACTCGTGAAGCATCTGTGGACAAAGACAAGATAATGTGTTAAAGAGGGGTTTTAATCTTGCTAAGAGAAAGAGTGTGATGCTGCTTAGAGGGTGATTTTAGATGCAGGAGAAACAGACAGGAACATTCACAGAGGGACAAAACATCCCTGTTGTTGCAAAGAAATGGAGAGACTGTGTCTCAATATGTGTATTTCACTGCTACACTGCATCCAAAAAGCAATATGCCAGCGATATTTAATGATACAGTAGGTGAACAATACCAATATGATGTACAGCATCTGCTGAGATTGTGATGTGTGAAACAAGTGGACACTTTGCCATCCCATAAGGCTACGGAAGCTGAAGAGCTGTCCGATTTGAAAAGTTGACAACAAAAAAAAAAGTGGGGAAATGTGAAATGGCAGTGTTGTTGATGTAAAAAAAAAAAAAAAAGGTTGTTCCTTGTAGTTGAATTGTATTGTTTTAACAAAACAAAAGTTAAATATTTTCACAGTTAGGTATATTTTACATGAAGGCAAATGATGACAAAAAATATATATATTTTAGGGGGTGAACTATCCCTTTAAATATGTTCTTGTTGGCAATGATTTAGTCATTTCATGCTGTAATTCTCTCCCAGTGTGAACAGCAGCATTACTTGACATTGACACTTTTTCTAGTGGTTTGTCGAGGCACATGTTATCGTGTGCGTGAACACATGTGGCAAATGCTATTCTGTAAATGCTGTTTATCTGTTGAATAATCTTGTGGATTCCGCTGAGATTTTAGACAGTTTCTCTCTCACAGACACACACAGAGCGACTGGACAGAAGGGTCAGCAATTCTGGCTGGCAGTAATGTTTTGGCAGAGCCTCCCATCCGGAAAACAGAGAGCAAAAGAGCAGCCTGTAGTTCAGCAGGCCTCTGAGGGACGAGGCTTAACTTGCAGAAGATGAAAACACATGCACACGCAGAGCGCTGAAAATATAAAAAGGACGACTAATGCTTTCACGCACAAACACGTTCACGCATGCTAGAAAAGCTAGGCATTAAGCCTTAAATAGCAGGACAAAATACACACACACCCAAACACATAGATTACAAAATCCTTATATCCTTGTCAATTAGCTGAGCCTCTGGCCCACTAACAGCTTTCCAGAACCCTGCCACCAGCCACACAACAGCAGAGCTCCAACTGCGCCAGGGAATCCACTTTTGTCCACACGTAATTAACTCACAGAATAGCTCTGAGAGTCATATCTTCCGTTCCCCCCTCCCGCCGTTCCCCTGATCTCTCGTTTTCAAACCCTCAGTTGGAGAAGAGTGGATGTTTCTTTTGAGTTATTCAAAAGGACTGGCTGTGGAAAATGGCAGGCATTATACTCCAAGCCCCCGTCGGCAGAAAAGCCCACTATACGGAGTGACAGTTAGCGTGCCACAGAGCCGCATGCGTTTCCGGCTTTTCTGCAGCCCAGCGACATTCGCTCTGCCCTGGGCTAGAGGCCCGAATATGGCCCCCTTTGTTTGCTGTCTCCAAAGCCTCGCTTTTCAGGCTCAAAACCGAGTTTTAAAAGTGGCTTGGGGTCACATTTAAAGCCAAAGGGTTTTTTAGGGAGAATTTTAAAGGAAAAAATAGTCTTTTGGCTTTGCAAGCTCATAGACATTTAGTTCCGCTATTGTTAACCTAGTAAAAAAGTTAATATATATATATATTAGAGAGAGAGAGAGAGCGAGAGAGAGAGAGATGAATGTAAATGGATCAGTGGATTTCAGACTTATTTACTCTTGTAAGATGTTCATTTCAATGAAACAAGGTGAAGGCAATGCCATTCTAGCAATGATTGAATTCATCTCAATGCAATTTTGACCTGTGTCTGCCCCCCATCTAAATGCTCTGAATTATTTCTGCTTCAGAGTCCATCTTTGAGTGACATCTTAAATGGTCTCCATCTTACTTCCATAATGAGCTGGAAGGGAGACAGAGATTGTGCAAATCACAATTACATGTTGTTATATTACATTAACTCCTGCCTAAAATCAGGCAATGTTCTGTTCCATTTGCAATGAGATTATTGGACAAAACTGTTCTTAGAAAGGGAACCTAAAATAGGTGCACAAACTAGCAAAAGACAAAATCTAGTTAAGACTAGACTGAAAAAAATAAAAGGATTGCATAAGCTGGGAGAGAACAAACTTTTAGGCAAGAAAAGGAACATTGAACAGGAAACTATACTTAATATGCCAGCACTTATAAATTTCACTTGAATGCTTCAGCACACAAGCAGAATGGATAACAGACAAAATGATCTAATGTATAAAAATCCATCCATCTCTGACATTCAAAACTTTCCAAAGTATATTCCATGCTCAGACTAAACAATAAAATGCATTTTTGTGAAATGTATGTGTATAATGTAATATATAGTTAATAGAGTTAATGACGAAATAGTTATACAGAAGCGTAGCCTCCAGTAACAGGCTGTATGGCAGTGGTGTGCAAGGAGCACTAATGAAGTACCGCTCTCACGCATGCTGCTTCTTTTGTTGTTTTCCACTGGAGGAAACAATTGCTGAAGACGGCACAGTAAGCGATAGATGAAAAGCCAATGTACGGCCTTGAGGGACCTGAGTGGTATGAAAGCCAGACATTGGAGTTGTGAAGCTGTGGAGATGTGGTAGTGGTCGACTGATAGCCATTAAATGTTCATCGACTGAACACTAACAATCAAAACTGGCTGGACTTTCAGCTACTGTATGTGTACAGAATACTAGGTTGTTGGAAAATGCTAGATGTTGAATCACTTTAGTTTGAAGGACAGTTATACTCCGGAAGATAATGAACATTCTGTCATCATTCCCAACCAGTACGACTTTTTCCCAACTTTCCTTTCATTTATTTTTTTCTTTTCTTTTCTTTTTTAGAACATTCTGGCTAATCTTTTCTGTTTTATAAAAGTGAAGCACTGGATAGCTTTTCATTCACTGAAATGCTGGTCTAGTTCTCCTTGGTATGTCAATGAGAGAAAAATAAATATCTGTCTGTTCTTTTGAGCGAACTCTTTAATGAATCAACTGATCCATTTCACACAAGTCTGAATGACTTTTCTGAAGAATATTCTGGACATGCCTTCCCATATACTGCATTAAAAGTGTGCAACTGAAAAATGAATCAGTTGATCTAGTTCACAAAAGTCTAAATGATTCTTTCACAAGCCTTTCTTTCTTTCTTTCTTTCTTTCTTTTTCACATCATTCAGAATTTCTCTCTTTTTTGTTCCCTTAACTAAATAGTTTTGAAAACACATTAGCTTTTCGTTTTTCCCTGCCAATTCCTTACAAAGTTTCCTTTACACAGTGTTTAAAAGAGATGAGCGTCTGATCACACGCTGACATCTTCCTGACAGTCGTGTATGTGAATAACCTGTTACAGTTCTTAATGCGTCTTTGAACACATTAACTGTCATATAAGATTTATCCAGCCATTTTGTAATCCCTGTCTGAAGCATTAACATTGCGGTGGCATATCGACGTCCTGCAGATTGGAGCCTACACACTCATCTTTGTTATTAGTGCTATTGAGGTACCGTCGCTTGACTGAGCGTTCATTGATGCATGACAGAGCTTTGTGGGGCGAACGTACATCCACACCTCTCCCTAGACACTGGGCAGCAATCCAGCCTTATGGTCTCATAAAAGCGCACAGGAAGCGGCACTGAACTCTTTCTGTGGTCTGGTGTCTCAGTCGGTCCAACTAACCCTTACTTGCCCACATTGCAACCACACCGCAGAGACCACCACTAAAGTTAACAGGAGCTCTTCAGGCATTATAGTATGGCCTTGAGGTCAGGAGGCCATGTTTGGGGGTTAGCTTGAGGTCAGCAAATGGTCGTAATTGGACAAGGATGCTAAATCATTTTGTGGCAACTAGTATCCTGAACAGTCTTGAGAGACCGCCTGAGTGGGTTTAAATGCCAGCCTGTTGTGATGGCTGACTGAAGAACGCCATTCATAGCACTCGTTCTTTTTTGCAGCATTTATTTTCCTGAAATTTAAAAGCTTAGCAGTAAAGTAGGCTGTTGAGCAACACGTTTGTTGCTCTTGTATAGATGCATCTATTTCTTATCTAACTCTCAATTTTTATTAATCTGTCAATTAATATATTTGTATGGTCCACCATAGAAGACATTTTTTGAAATCATGCCATGTATTCAATTGATTCTCAGATAACTGCAACACATTATGTTTTTTGTTTTTTTTGTCTGATACCTTTCAATAAATTTATTAATCTTACATAGCATTGCACTGTGAAGGAACCGAACAGTGATTCTACCCCATTCTTTCTTTGCAGGAGAAAAAGAACATTAAAAGTAAGCCATGGTTAACCCAAAATTTTGCTCTTCAACAAAAGGCAGCATGCTTTCTTTTTTTTTTTTTTTTTTAGATTTGCACTCACCATCTCTTGCTTGTGCCATACCTCACATTTGGTCATTAACCGACGATCTCTAACGTGCTTTGGCATCAAGGCTTAGGGATTTCAGCATTTAGTGTTAGTGTGCACTTCAGCTTAGTGAACTTCATATTCAACCTTGTTTGTGCATAGACTTTTGGCGCATCTGATGGTTATCTGTTTGCTTTTCAAGTGTTTAAAAGTGTAAACAGAATTATATCCGTTTAGAAGACATTCTGAATAGAAGAGATATGAGATGTTAAGAATACTCATGGCTTTGTGGATTTGAATCTAAAATCTCTTCTCCCAGCCTGGGAAAATAATTATTCATTAAAATACGTAACAGTTAGAGCCTTTAGAGAATGCTTGTATAATCCTTTTAACTTACATACGTGAGATGTGAGATGTAACCCAATAGCACAACACTTTGCAGCAAATCCTCCAATATGTCGCTCCATAAGTACACTGTAGGTGTTCCCTCGGGCCAAGGAGGGGATTAAACTAGAAAAAGACACGTTGACTTCTTTCCCGCACAACTTTGCTAAAATTTGATAGCTTTTGTAGAGTCAGCTGTTAGTTGACACATAAAAATCATGACGCATACACGACACTCGCATAAAAACACATCAACTACAAAGTTATTAGAGATAAATTCAGGTTATTAGTTTAGAAGTCAGAAGTCATGGAACAGTAGAATTGCCCCACATTTTCAAAGCATGGTCTTCTTTTTAGAGCTCACATTATTTCTTCTTTTGTTTCATTTGTTTTTTAGCTTTAAGTGTTGTTGTTCGTGTATGTACTTTTCCATTTTTGTGTGTGCTGTGGTATGTGTTTATCATGATGTTACAGTGATTAAAAAAAATGCACAAAGCTGATCAAAAACATTTGTTGAACACTTACAATTCTAAGTCAATTTCATGAGACACATACCACAATTATTTTATTATTATTTGAGTGTGTGTGTATGTGTGTGTGTGTGTGTGTCAGTATTTCAGTGTTTTCTTCAGTTTCTCCAGTTGTTTACAGCCAGATAACGTCATTAATGTTCCACCGCTTCTGTCTCTTTCTCTCTGTTTCCTCCAGACTCTCGGCCCCTGCCTGACGTAGCTATGACGGGTAAATGCACACGGGAGTGTGACGAATATGGCCACTCGGATGCCTGCTGGATGCCTGTGCGCACCTCGCCTGAACGTAGGCCCAAGGCCACCCCTCCCAAACTCTCCACCTTCATGACCTCCCCCGGGGGCAGTGTTGCCGAACAGCCTGGCAGCCAGGAGACCCTAGCTGTTGCCAACGGGGACCCCTCACACCTGCTGGGCGACCGTAACCGTAATCTCCTTAACAAGAAGATGGCCTCCTCCTCCTCATCCTACGACACCTTTAGTTCAGCTGGATTTTCTGCCAGCGAGGAAACCTCTCGCCCCACCGAGGAGATTCCGCTAGCGCCCACGGGTGAATACAAGCCAACGCAATGCGGAACTCTCACCAGGCGGGAAGTTTACCTGTAATTGACACACAACGACTGCAAAGGGACAATGACAGTGACTCAGCATGGTCAGAGATGCTGTTAGCAAACCAAACCCTAAAACAAAAGCAACATGGATTTTCCTCAAACTGCTCGCACAACTAGTGTGTTGCTACTTTCAAACTAAAATAGCCGTCTGAGTAAAAACTGTGGAATTACATGTTGTAAATGTGTGTGAGAAGGATGAAGCGGAGGAGGGGGAAGTGGCCGAGGTGGAGAGAAGGGAATGTTGGTGGATCAGTGCTACTTTGCTGCTAGCGTATTGGGCTCGTAGACTTCCCCAAAGTGCTGCCTGGTTTCTGTAGACCTCTTTCTAAACATGCATGCATCATCTAGCCCCTTAAGAGTGTGTGCCCCTTGAAATGGACCTGGACTATGCCTTTTTGTCTTTGTTTTTATAACTGATCGTGATCCAATGAGACTGGTTCTCTCTTTTAATCCGTTTTTATTTTGGGGGGTAGGGTGGGCGGGAGTGTTTTTATGTGGATGTATTATGTCCATATGCATTCAGTCGAAGTACTGAACTGTCCGGACAACCAATCCCATTAACAAAAAAAAAAAGACAGGCTAATGATGGACGACAATCATTGTACAATGATCAGTGATGGCATTTCTACATGATGTCGGAGCGTTTCGTACGTCGTCATTGACTTTAGCCTTTTACAAGGGTTTGTAGATACTCAAATGGCGCAAGTGAACGGCGTATGCGCTGACGAACTTACAGCGTGAGAAGCAAGTTTACCTGTGTGCCTATCAACTTTATGTACACGTGAAGGAACACAAGCATACACAGATCCACTAATGCACGTTTTTTTGTCGTGTGGGTGAAGTATTGTACATATACATATATAGATATATATATAATCTGTAAACATACTCTGGACACACGCATTGAATTCATGAGCGACCCGTTTTCATCCCGCTCACATGCACCTCTGGAAGTAGATGGAGGTTCTTTACATTGCAGAGCTTGTCAGTTATTTGCCTGAATTCCATGGGTTTGTGTAATTAAGGTTCATCCCTCTCTAGATGTGTGAAACTATGCTGAATTTTTTGTGGTCTCAAGATGGCCTCCAGACACAAACACTTACAAACACACACAATTGATCTGCACATTGTACATACACATTATAATTATCCCATAAAGCCACCTGAACACTATTTGGATATGCTGCTGGGGTGAATTAGTTTAATAATATTGCCCTGCTGAAGAGCTTGGGCTGGCCCTGTGTAACATTCCTAGTATGAATGTTAAATAGAGCAATAAACTCATTCAACAGATTCACTCTCAATCTCACACACTTAGAAGAGTAATCAAGGATGAGAATTTGTGTCCCTCATGTAGCAGTCAGAGTGAACCGACTACTTGTACAATCACATTCAAAGTTCGGCTACTACAGGCTCGATTGGAGTGATTGCAATGCGACACATGATGCCGCTGTATAACCAAAGTATCGGGAACAACATGACGTGATGTCTCAAAGAACTGGGACAGGAAAGCTCCTGTTTAGGTCACATGTTGCTTTAATTACCTTCACATATGTTCCAGTGCAATGTGGGGAAACCATGTGCACACTTATACATACATCATGGGCCTATCCCAAACCATTTGCAAGAGGGGGAGTATACCATGGCATCCGTGCTTTTAAAATGGAGGTAAATTATTCAGATGCAATTGATTTTTTTGTTTTGTATGTTAATGGTTCATTGAGTTTGAACGGACTGCCTTTTTTGCAGCTTCCAGATCTGTAGTCTGTATGTACTACTCGTGTTTAAAAGAAGTGCTTTGATGCTTACAAACTGTATACATAGATATGTAATTTTAAATGCACGTTTAAAGGGAATCTACACTTATTATGAAGAAAGAAAAAAAAAAAAAAGTGTACAAAGATCATACCCCGTGAACATGGAAGTCCACTGCTTGCGTTTGTTACGAACAGACACTAGACATTCTAGTATGCCTATGTATATTGATTTGACAAGGATGAAAAAGAATCATACACATTCGTGATTCGCTGATTTATTTAACCATAATATCATCCGTTGCTTATCTGATTTATTTATAATTTTCTTTTATTTCACATGAACTTGTATCCATTGGTTCTGTAATGTTTATATTCCTTTCACAGAAAAGTACCTTTCATTACGTAGAAAATGAGTTGTGAAACTTGATTCCAAAACAATTCGAAGGAGTCTAACGTACCTCACAACTCTCTGTTCTATTTGATTTTCAAATATACGCTCATGATGATGCCCTCTTCAGATCTCATCAGTCATATCTTTCCCTTTCCTTCCCAGTGCCACGTTGTATATGTAGTGCTTCTGTAAAAAAGAAAAGAAGAAGAAAAAAAATTCAAAACATAACTATAGAGTGAATGCAAGATATGCAACTGTGCCTTTTTGTACCTTTATTGGTATGACCTGTTGGTTTTAACCAGTATGAAACCAATTGTACTGAGATACTTTCTAAAAGTGAAGGAAGAATACTTTATTCTAAAACTTCAGTTCTGGCAATTTTATTATGATAGACTTTCAATTAGCAAAAGCTTTTATCTTGTGGCTTCTTTAAGTAAGCTCAGTCAAACTTTGTCAAGTATATTGAAGAGTACCAACTGTACATGTCATAGGTGATACCCTGGTATATCCATCCATTTCAAAGTTAGCATGGTCACACGTCCAAACTGCAAGGATAACTTTAGTCATGAAAGCGACATTTCGGAAAAGATCAGTAATTATATGATACTGTGATGGCGGCTCAGCAAAAAAGAGCAAACACGGTGTCCTTTAGGGATGAAGCTAGCACACTTTGAGACATTCTGCCGTTTCCATGATATGAGACGGCAGAAGAAACACAAAGCTCCAAAGGTTTGTGAATGGGACACACACCTCAAAGGACTATACGGTATATATATATATATATATATATATATATATATATATATATATATCAGCTGATTAGAAACAGTAGGATTATATGGCAGTTACTATATCTAAAAAAACACACAGAGGAGACTACTGTACATGCCTGGAAAACGTCTGCACCTTAATTCTTAAAGGACATCTAACATTGTTATCGACATGATGAAATTACTTTTGTTTAATCGTTGTTTGCACTCTGAGGTGTGTGTTCCTTAAGCTTTCAGCTTAGAAGATATAAGACTTAGGCTGTAGCACTTAGGTCATAGGACACATCACAGGTTATGAAAAAAAAAAATTGTAATTTTAAATCATACTCTATTTGTCCTTTGACTTGGATGTTGATGTAGAATCGAGGATTGATTTTAATCATTGTTTTATTAGGAGTCACTATGCACGCAGCTTAGCTGAACATGGCAAATGTACTGAGCGCAAGCCCACCTCTATTTATGATCTATTTTACATAATTTTTGCTTTTGTACAGGTATTTCTGTAAATAAATTGCTTGTCATTTTTGTCTCTGCAGAAATTAAAGTATACCATGATGCAACAGTGGCTGGATTTGTTTTTGTCTTTTTTTTAGTTTTGTCTTTTTTTTTTGTAATATCCTTAATGTATGATTTGAAACAAACAATCAAATGAATAAACAAATGCCCTTTGTGTTTATATATATATATATATATATATCATCCCCTTGGAATTATAAGGTTCTATTATCTGCATTCCGAGTAGTTTTGAGATATTGAGCTTCAAAGTTTTTGTGTTCCATTCGACTGTGTAGATAGAACCTTATTGTATTTTAAATAAAAATTTCTGGTGGTAAACAAATGACACTCGGTAATAAATTTTACATGAATCGCAAGTCATAAAGCACACTTATGGAGCCAGCACAGGCTGGCAAGCAACACACCCATAAATAAAGCCTTTTACTTTGCTAAGTTGTGATGTCAAACACAGTCTTTGCTTGGCAGCATCCAGTAGAGTTTAGAAATGATTAGAGAGCAGATAGTATTTTACATTTTCCCAATGCTGTTAAAACTTTCATTGAGTGTCAATCATCAATCAGAGATAATCATAGCACAGTTTAGTTTTAATGAATTCCTAAACAGACTCAGTACATTAAAACAGTGTCTAGACTCTGATATAGAACAATACTCAAAGTCACAGTTCAGACTGATAATCAGTGCTTCTGACTCAACCAAAAGATCCAGTAAAATATGTATAATATAACAGTACAAATCAGTACCACACTTGTTTCATCTATATATATATATATATATATTTTTTTTTTTTTTTTTTTTTTTATTGAATCACCCTACAATATATAGTTCATTCAGAAATGTTTTTATAAAACATTTCACTGTACTGTGATTTTGTCAATGTTCAAATAAAATAAGTTTTAAACAGTGTGCCCAGAGATTATAAATATGCTTTGTTTAGATTATTATGTACTTATCTGTAATAACCAATATAGCTGCATTTTTATTAATTCATTTATTTTTTGAGAAGTGGGCCAAATGCGAAACAACAAAAATCAAGATGAAACTAAATGTCACAATGATTTTGAGTGTAAATGTGCTTATGCATTATTCCAGAGATTCCAGTATTCAAATGAGTTGTTCACTCATCACTGTGTGTGCTTATGATATATAAGTGACTTTACCTTAAAATCAGTAAGAGTGTGAAGGTTGATGAGGTGTATGGTTAACTAGTGATGCTGATGAGTGAACTCGATTGAATGCAGGTGTGGCTGGTTAGTAATCAGATGAGAATGTGTGCTGTGATTGGGGGAATTCAGAGCCTGGTTGATCCGTGACACTGCCCAACTCACTGTAGAACTAAATTCGCATCTTGACTCTACTGTTTCCACCAAAAATCATGCCATAATGCCAAATGTTGGTTTTAATGGTGCCAGCAGTGAAAATCATGTGAAGCATTAATCGTTGTATGATGATTCCACCTTCTCTGTTTTTCCCACATCCATGGGAGTTACAATCTGGAGAAGCCCTAAACAGGCTTACCATTTGGACTGCCAATGACCACCGGACCATTCTGGAGGACCATGAGCACCTAATGGTTCAAACATTGTACCCTGAAAGTGGTGCCATGTATCAAGATGATAATGCACCAATACACACATCAAGACCGATGGGTGGTTTGTTGAACATGAAAGTAAAGTTGAACCACTTCATGGCCTGCACTGTCACCAGGTATATATATATATATATATATATATTACTGATATATTTTAGTGTATTTTGAAGCGACAAGTCAGGAAACATTTTCCTCCAAGAGGAATGGTTCAAAATCCCTTCTGGTTTCTGTGCAGGGTTTGTATCGGCCATTACAGAGACACATTGATGCTGTATTGGCTGCAAAAAGAGGCCCTACACCATTCTAATAAAATATCATGGTCTAAAACCAGGTGTTTCAGTTATGAATGCCATAAATGTTCAGTGGATTCCAAGAAATTACTCATTCAGTCCCACGAAAAAAAAGAAAAAAAAGAAAGAAAAGAAAAGGAGAATTAGTTGTTTTATTCAGAAAAGATATTATTCAACAACAAAAAATATGTCTTTTCCAAAAACCCTTATAAGTAGAACTGCAGTCGTATACACTGTGAACAGCTGTGAATAACAGAAATTATTTTTGTCTCTGTGATTAATTACTCAAGGACATGGTTAACACTACCCTTGAGAATTGTTTTAAAAAATGCATTATTTACCCTGTGCCCTAGAGACTTTGCTGACTTCTACTTTTGCAGAAGGGTGCCTAATCTCCCCAGAGTTCACTGCTGTTCCCTGCTCAGCCTCATAAAGTCCCTCAGCCAGTGTGATGGATGGAGCACTCACAGAGGACTGACCCTGGATCAGCCGCTCTCAGCTGCTGCAGAAATCCAACATGACCCTTGAGGTATGAGAGCACGACTATTACACCCCCAAAACTCTCTAACTTCTTTTGGACTCAATAATATAAACTTGTCCCTAACCTTTCTGACCATATTTGACCATGATTTATACAATGCTCCAAATACAGACTTCCTGGGTGTAAAAGGAACAAATGATAGTCGCACAGATGTTAAGGCTTGCATGAACATGCCCCACAGTCAACTACTATACAACATTACATAATGATGTTAATTATTTTTTTTTTTTTTTTGGGGGGGGGGTGGGCACCTCATCCAGAATGAGAGCAAACTATGTAACTATGTTCGTCCCCCATCTCAATAGCACATAATGCATCTTCATCTAGATCAGATGTTAGGGTGTGGTAAAGGGGATAAATGGAAATAAATGGAGATCCAGATAGAGCGAGAAAGAGTCGATACTCAGCAAGGATAATTAATAATGTCATTGATCAGCGCTCACCGCTGTTCTGCTCAAGATGGCATTTTGAAATGAATTTCCCTGTCATATTTAACCCTGCCTTTGTCAGCCACTGATTGAGAATTATATGAACCACTGAGGCAATGCCAAAACATATGGGCACAGCCCATACCCTGTCAATGCAGAGTTATGTTTACCTGATTTCTGATTTTCTAATATTCTCATCTATATAACGGGAAATTCAATCAAAGGCTGTTAGCACTTTGTACACTTGATGTTTGCTATTTGTCTGGCATATATATAAAAAACCATAAAGATTATATCGATGTTCACTCTCTATCTCTATGGTAAAGTGCTAAAAAAAGGTTACTTGACAACAAATGTGAGTTCAATAAACAAGAAGTTAATACAGACTAATTTAATAATTAGACAATTATTTCCACTAAGCCAATGAAAATAGTTACAGACAGCCGAAAGTCAAAACAAGATTATTTTGCTTCCAGAATCACACAGAAGTGTCAATCCTGAATGAATCTGTTTTTGAATGAATCAGTTAAGTGAATGATTCAATGACTCATTTATTAACAGTCACTTGTCGACATCTTGTGGTGGTAGAAAGAGTGACTGAAAAACCCAAATCCAGGCTCACTAAAATAAAGACTTCTTAGAAGTACAGTGCTGATCAGATGATCTATTGAGCAAGTTTACTATGTCACAAAAGCCACATATATGGAGCTGATTATGTGATGCTAATGTATGTATATACAATTAATACATTGAAATTTGTTTTGGGGGAAAAAATGTTCCTAAGTAATAAATGAATAGATATCCACCACTAACACAGACAAGCAGATTGATACAAACAGGGAAAAGTATCACTGTATTTTTACAGTACGTTACTGGAAGCAGTTACGCTTGAATAAAACAAATACAAATCTAATTAACTTACTGAAATTGCATACATCCTCTGTTCTGCTTCTCTCTCTCAAGTCAGCAGCAGCAGTGTTGTCTTTGATGTGATGTCAGGTGGCGCGTTATTTACAGCAATCCATATTGCCCGGTGTATTACAGTCAGGCTACGGCAAGGTTACAGCAATACTAAAATATACTGTAAAATATTCCCACCAGAACAAAATTACCCAAAAAACAATATAAATTACAGTAATTTACTGTAATGGATAAATGTGGTTTTGTACTGTATGTTTTTATAGTAGTGGGCTGCTAAATCTACAGCAATTTCCAATTTCTAATAGTGCAGCCCAAAAGGATGACGCTTTGGATGGTAATCCAAACGGATTTGTCAAGAGCTAAATTTGATCACTTCCAGACAGTTTGAGTTCTCGGAACTGATGGCAGACTAATATTGGCCAATTCAACCTTTCTCTTCTAGCAGTGACCATATTTCTTCCCTGTTTTATGTCATGTTGTTAAGAACTGCCAGTGTGATCCATCGAGGTTGAGCTCTGGGCCTCAGCACTCATGTCCATAATCTGTCCCTTCCCTCACTATCCCATTAATCACTTTATATTTTGACAGACCGAACTAAAACTCTGTAATTTAACCATGTGAGAGTGTGGGTATTTGTAAATGTGATAGAACAGTGACACATCTACTGTCTGCTCTGGATCAAGTAGGTCAGCACTTATTCCAGACTATGGCCAAAGTTCACCTTTCCTGCCCTGATAGATTAGCAGTCATGGCACGAGAGACAGCGAGTTTAAGAGACTTTCTATTTGCATGCTGCCCACATACCGGTTCTCTGCTGCCAGTAGCTATGTTAACAAACAGGTACAGTCTGTTTATTAGTGTACTGTCTTTTTGTTGACAACCCGAATTCCGGAAAAGTTGGGACGTTTTTTAAATTTTAATAAAATGAAAACTAAAAGACTTTCAAATCACATGAGCCAATATTTTATTCACAATAGAACATAGATAACATAGCAAATGTTTAAACTTAGAAATTTTACACTTTTATCCACTTAATTAGCTCATTTAAAATTTAATGCCTGCTACAGGTCTCAAAAAAGTTGGCACGGGGGGCAACAAATGGCTAAAAAAGCAAGCAGTTTTGAAAAGATTCAGCTGGGAGAACATCTAGTGATTAATTAAGTTAATTGATATCAGGTCTGTAACATGATTAGCTATAAAAGCTTTGTCTTAGAGAAGCAGAGTCTCTCAGAAGTAAAGATGGGCAGAGGCTCTTCAATTTGTGAAAAACTTTAAAAACAATGTTCCTCAACATCAAACTGCAAAGGCTTTGCAAATCTCATCATCTACAGTGCATAACATCATCAAAAGATTCAGAGAAACTGGAGAAATCTCTGTGCGTAAGGGACAAGGCCGGAGACCTTTATTGGATGCCCGTAGTCTTCGGGCTCTCAGACGACACTGCATCACTCATCGGCATGATTGTGTCAATGACATTACTAAATGGGCCCAGGAATACTTTTAGAAACCACTGTCGGTAAACACAATCCGCCGTGCCATCAGAAGATGCCAACTAAAGCTCTATCATGCAAAAAGGAAGCAATATGTGAACATGGTCCAGTGTGCCGTCGTGTCCTGTGGGCCAAGGCTCATTTAAAATGGACTATTTCAAAGTGGAATAGTGTTTTATGGTCAGACGAGTCCAAATTTGACATTCTTGTTGGAAATCACGGACGCCGTGTCCTCCGGGCTAAAAAGGAGGGAGACCTTCCAGCATGTTATCAGCGTTCAGTTCAAAAGCCAGCATCTCTGATGGTATGGGGGTGCATAAGTGCATACGGTATGGTCAGCTTGCATGTTTTGGAAGGCTCTTTGAATGCTGAAAGGTATATAAAGGTTTTAGAGCAACATATGCTTCCCTCCAAACAACGTCTATTTCAGGCAAGGCCTTGTTTATTTCAGCAGGACAATGCAAAACCACATACTGCAGCTATAACAACAGCATGGCTTCATCGTAGAAGAGTCCGGGTGCTAACCTGGCCTGCCTGCAGTCCAGATCTTTCACCTATAGAGAACATTTGGCGCATCATTAAACGAAAAATACGTCAAAGACGACCACGAACTCTTCAGCAGCTGGAAATCTATATAAGGCAAGAATGGGACCAAATTCCAACAGCAAAACTCCAGCAACTCATAGCCTCAATGCCCAGACGTCTTCAAACTGTTTTGAAAAGAAAAGGAGATGCTACACCATGGTAAACATGCCCCGTCCCAACTATTTTGAGACCTGTAGCAGAAATCAAAATTGAAATGAGCTCATTTTGTGCATAAAATTGTAAACTTTCTCAGTTTAAACATTTGCTACGTTATCTATGTTCTATTGTGAATAAAATATTGGCTCATGTGATTTGAAAGTCTTTTAGTTTTCATTTTATTAAAATGTAAAAAACGTCCCAACTTTTCCGGAATTCGGGTTGTATTGTATTATTTGCCATTGTATGAGCAGTAAACAATAACTGCACTCTAAAATAGATTTTTGCTTCTACTTCTAATTTAATAGCCTACATTATCAAGAATTGCGTTGCGTTATTTATTTTTAATTTTGTTTCATTTTATTTCAAAATGTGCAATCCTAAATTTGTCAAATTAAAAGTAATGCATTCCACTGGTGTAACCTGAATAATTTCTAATGGCTATAATTGGAAGTGCAGAAATCCAAGCCAAGACATATACAGAAATATTAGAAATTGATTTGAGCCTTATTGCATCATTTAACTAAAATAGTTAGCTAAAATAACTCCTTCCTTCCTTCATTTACTAGTAAAATAAAAGCATACAAATTTAACAAAGAAATAAATAAAACAGCTATATAGACACACACACACACACACACACACTGTAAAATATAGGATTATTGTATTCTTTCATGGCATTATTAAAGCATCCAACTCACTATTTGCAGCAACACATTGAAAATGTAGAACTTCCTAACAAGGCATTGAGTCAGCACCTTGCTGGTGGGCATTTACTCACAGTTTGGGCAGCAGGGGATCAAATGAGATTGGCCACATTAAGTCTTTAGTCAAGGTTTGGAGAATGATTTGAATGCCACAGTCTACATAAGTGATATACACAGCCTGACCTTGCTGGCAATCTTAAGATAGAATTCAAAATATCTCTCTCTTTTGCTTCGAGCGCGTCTATGTGGGGAAAATATGATGAATTCGGTCCACAGTTTGATCCCAAGCTGCATCTGAGCTTAAGAGACTTGTGAGCATTCCTGAATCTCAAGATGGGAATGTGTTTGGACTCTACCATACAGCACGGTA
Source organism: Carassius carassius (assembly GCF_963082965.1). Taxonomy (NCBI): domain Eukaryota; kingdom Metazoa; phylum Chordata; class Actinopteri; order Cypriniformes; family Cyprinidae; genus Carassius; species Carassius carassius. The sequence continues at coordinate 28,459,548 of NC_081757.1, read as the reverse complement.
ACACACACTCCTTTCCTCAGACACACACATGAGCGCATGACTCCATCACCATCACCAATTCTTTCTCTCGACACATCGCAACACATTTATTTCCCTTAACCAGCAAGATTTCTGTGCACACACACTCACACTGACATGGTGGAAGAAGCTGTTTTTCTTCATTCAGTTGGGGCTCTGAGCCCCGGCGTCCTCAGCCGGTGCAAGAAGCAACAATAAATACTGACTCTAGTTAAATAAGCATGCGAAATAACAGTGCTCAAACAAGGCCATGTAATGTTTCAAAAATGTCCCCTCTCGCATCTGAAGGCATCTCTATAAAGCGTGCAAATGTATGGCTGTGTAAAGCGGTAATGAATAATGCAGCGCGTGTGTGGTGATGGGCTGCAGAGATGAATGGTCTTGGGGGAACAGGGCTTAGACTGACTGCCTCTTACCACTTTATCCCCTTAATTACACCATGGGATCCGATATAGGGATCAATTCATTCAAGTGGCTCTGGATTTGGCTGATTGGGGATTTCAGAGAGCCATAAAGCTGATAATATGAGCGCTCTCGATTCCCAGAAGGGATGTGGAAAGTGAACAGATGCGAGCAGCAGACACAAACACACATATGCACATACAGACGCACACTGAGAAACAAACAGCATACTGAGCGGTGAACTGTGTGGGCTGTGCATCCACATGATAACTCTTGATCTTAAGTAGACTCTCAAAATTGCTATCAGCAATATTATGTCAAACATATAAAATGCACAGTACTGTATATCTAGGCAGTCATCATCACAAACAGGGAAGACCAAATAACATTTAGAAAGAAAGCAAGCTGAATGCTGTCTAAAATTATCTATATATATTAGAGCCAGATTTACTAACAGTTACTAACAGCACAAGCGCTCTTTAGGAGTTTAAAACTACTGTCAGTTTTTACTAAAGCCATACAGCGATGAAAATGTGTGGACAGTTATTTCTGCAGCTAAACTTACAGGTTACAGGTTCATAAGTTTATACACAAATCCAATAATTGCACACACAACATGCAAAATGTCTCACACTTCTTGCAAAATGAAGCACTGCATTCAGATATCACAAACACATTTCAAAAGCAAACATTTGCAAATAACTTTGCCATAGTATTAGTTCCTGTTAGATATGTGTGTGTTAAAAAGAGAATTGTGTGTTGTATTTTGCAAAAAGTGTTTTATAAAATTGAAAACTGAGTCAAAGGCCGAGAATTAGTGTATGGTTTTGCAGATTTGGTGTGTGGTCCCTGTGTTTGAGTGTCAGGTTTCAGAAATTGGGTGACATTTTTTCTGTAAGCAGTTGAAAAACTGTGTACATCTGCATTTATAGGAGTTTCCCTCTCAGACTCAAAATTTATGGGTTGAGACTGATTAAACAAAATGATTTGTTAAGGTTTGTGCTAGTCAATATACTGATATTTGCACCAAAAAAGTGTGACCTGTAAAATATATGCACCTTATTATACATTGGCTCTGCTTGTTTGCAACCCTTGTTTTAGACTCTATGCTATTTTGTATTGCATTTGCGTTAATCATTATGGAAATAATCTGAATGTGTTTTTTTTATTTACACTTGCGCTTTGTCAGTAGATCATAGTCACATTTACCATTGTTCAGAACATTATTCTGATTTTGCCATGCAGACCATAAGAAAGCTGTGTGGTTTGTAAGTGCCTTCTCTGTTTTGTTCTTCATACGTTTTACACTATTGACAAAAGACAGTTGACTTATTTTACAGAAATAGAGACCATTGCTCATTATCTATAGTGTAGTTAAGCATGAAGCGCTTTCAAATGACAGTGACTTTATTAGTAAAGATAGCAAATTTGCATCTACTAAGTTGATCAAACTTAATTTCAGTAAGAAAATGTTTCACCTCATGCATCTTTCCAGATCACACAGATTTGCATTGAAATAACTACATTTTGCATACAGAATTTTACATTACAGTAGTAAACATGACTGCACTTTTATAATGTAACATCAAATGTAAGGGAGGAAGCTGAATTGAATTCTGTAAAACTCGGCAGTCTTAGTCACGTCTCTGTCCACGCTTTGATCCGCCCTTTACTCTCAGTTGTGTTTGTGTCTCTTGTTTACCCTCAAGGTCCCAAGGGAAGCCGCCGGCTCTCCAGACACACACACTCCCTCTGCTCGCAACTTAAATACTACACAGGTAGATTTCATAAGGCTGCCATGGTAAAATCCCCCATGTGATACACATACACATACATATTGTACAAGACATATGAGCTGTGAACATATGTGAAAACCTACATTTATACCAAAGATAAAAGAGCTGTAGGATATGAACCAGCATAAGAGTATGCATAAACAAGCATTTGCTTGGCTAACAAGATGGAGGGAAATTTAGCAAGTCTTAAATTTTTCAAATTATGTGAAATCTTCCTATGTTGTACTGATCCTGCTTGACACTGTTTACTATTGATCATTTTAAAACGTAGCCTTAACCCCTAGAATGCATCATGTCTAACATCATCCTTACTATTCGCACAGCATCAATTTGAACTTAAATTTTGTGCCCTTATAAATTGATTTTTCTCGGCAATTTCAAAACTCATCATTAACTCAAACTGTGCTCAGATTTGCCAAGACACCAAGGTCTGCAATCAAACGTCAAAGATTTTCCTGGGAAATGAAACATTTCTCATTAAATTCTTTCAAACCCAAATCATCTGAGTCATTCTATCCACATTAATTTAATAGATGTTTTCTAAAATGGTCTAATTTCTGTCCATTTTTATTAGACCCAACCAAGGAATTAACATCACCAACCTACTGCACATACATTCACTTTAATAATAATTTATAAATTATTAAAATATAATTATGTATTATGCAATACCATTCAAAATTTTGATAAATATTCATTAATTATTTCATCCATTCATTCATTGTTGTTTAATTTATGCTGTTATTCAGTAAGGATGCATTATCAAAAGAGACAGTAAAAGCATTTCAAATCAAATAAATGTTGTTCTTTTCAAATTTCAACCGATTTCAATATTGATAAGAAGAAGAAATGGTACTTGATCACCAAAAGCATATCTGAATCATTCATGTGACATTGAAGACTGCAGTAATGGCTGCTGAAAAATCAGCTTTGCCATCTTGGGAATAAATTACATTTTTAAATACAGTGCCTTTTTCATACCCCTTCATTTTTTCATGTTTTGTTATGTTGCTGCCTTATGTTAAACTGCTTTAAATTACTTGTTTTCCCCAAATCAATATACACCGCATACACCACAATGGTAAAGCAAAAAAACAGGGTTTTAACATATTTGCAAATTTATTTAAAAATAAATAAAAAGCCCTGATGTCAAAATAACTGCATGTAGAGCTCAGAAACAGGTTTACATCAAGACATACATCTGTGGAGGAGTTTGTTTAGTGTGGAGAGCAAGAACCTGATGGTCACTCTAGTTGATCTCCATGATCATATGTGAAGATAGGAGAAATCTACAGAGGGAGAAACATCACTGTAACACTCCACCGATCTGGTCTTTATAGTGGTGTGGCAAGATTCAATCCTCTCATCAGTGAAGACACACTTGGAGTTTGCAAAAAAGCAGGACCCTCAGACTGTGAGAAACAAGATTCTCTTGTCTGATTCAAATTTAAGCATCATGTCTGAAGGACTGCTCATCATCTGCAGAGTACCATCCCAAAAGTAAAGGTTGCTGGTACCAGCCTCATGAGGGACTCATTGAGGGACTCATCAGAGTAGAAAAATAGCTCAATGCACCAAAATCTTTCAGTTTGTTTATATATATATATATATATATATATATATATATATATATATATATGACAATTATGTTTTTGCTTTGTCTTTTTTTTTAATCTGTGCAGCCTTGGTGAGCATACATTTTTATATGCTGATATACTGTACATTTTTCAGTATTGATCTTACTAAGAGATTAATGACAGATTTCTGTCATGCCTCACAAAATGACAGTTGTGCATAGAAACTTTTAATCTACTTGTGATACAGTCGCTGAGCCAGATAATATGGTGGCTTGTGAGATTCAGTTTGGTTATAGGGTGATCTATCCAGACACAATTATCTAACAGTATTAAATCTGACAAACACACACACACTCATATACACAAGTGTCTAAATAAGCAAAGGTGTTGACAGCTCCTCCTGTTTTGCCTTGCGTTAGCATTACAGTGGAACCCAAATAAGGAAACAAACACACATATATACACAAACAGGGGAATAACAAATATGCAATAAAATAAACAAGAAATGTGAGGTGATACAAGGCCTTGCAATGCCTCATAAATAGTACACCCTAGTTCTGGATAGAGACAGAAAAAAAAAATAATGGACATCTGCAGTGCTAGGAAACCAGGTTGCATCACATCTTGGCACAACAAACAGTAGAGGTCCTTATTAATTTTAATAGTAATATTAAATTCTTCAACATTCAGATATATCTAAATTTGCTATTATCTCATAATGTTGTACACAAGCCCTGAATAAACCCATGTAGTGAAAAAGTCAGTATTTCTGTTCCCAAGAGGGGAGAAAACAGAACTGGGATTCATAGAGAGTTCAAGAGTTCACTCCACTCTATTATCAGGCCATTGCATTATTTTACCTTCTCAACTGAATCAAAACATTAATGATGATTTACATAATCAGATTCATCTATTAGCACAAGCCCTTCAGCTATACGTTACAATCATGACTCTCTTTATGCAAGACACATTTGAATGTTTATCTTTCTAGCTGTTTAATTAAAGTCACAAAACAATATTTTACAGTTCAGCCCCTCTTGACACACAGGGTTAAAGGACTGGTTGATTTAAAAATGAATGCTTAGTTTGAGCTTCTGTTCTCCATCTATATATGTGTATATAGTGTATATATATATGTGTGTGTGTGTGTGTGTATATGTATATTATGTTGCATTTTATATCTTGATTATTAATACTGTTCAGTTTTTCTTCAGTTGCATGCTTTTCATCGGAAACTGGATCTGTCAAACTGTCCTTGAAAAAACATTATTTATTTATTTATTTTTTGCTTTGAAGTTTGTGGGAATTGCTTGTGACAATAATGACAACATTGAGAGAAAATAAGTAAATTATATATATATATATATATATATATATATATATATATATATATATATATATATATATATATATATATATATATATATATATATATATATAGTGATAAATCATGAATTTCACACTTATTTCCTTGATTATTAAATATGAAAGGCTACATTAATAATGATTTAATGAGTTCCAAAACAGGCCTGTAATTAAACTGAGACGTACAGTTTTTGGTTTATGCCTACATTGTTTAATTTGGATTTAATAAAGCTAAGAAAGATTCAGCCAAGGATACAATATTTTTGTATTGGTCAATATCATTATTGTTAACACTGCACAATTACCAATTTACAGTTTCTCATGAAATCTAAAGTGCTCTGATGAATGAAATGAGTACATTCACCATTAAATTATTAGTTATTAGAGCTTGGCTGTTAGCTCTAGAAGAGCAAGTGTTGTACATGAAACAAAAAAGTTGAATAATGAGTAAAAGAAAAAAAAAAAAGTCAAATATTCTAACTTTTAACAGAGAAAGAATTGGTGCGGTTCTAACTGGTGTAATGTTAACTTTACCTTCAAGAATCCTGAAAAATTTAGCAGTGATGATAATGATAATAATACAAAATAATATAATGTAGAACATACCTGTACAAAAAGTACATTTAAAAAAGCAAAAAGTTTACAATATAACTGTTAACAATATTACTGCTGACTTCAAATGTTTGAACTATATATTTCATATAAATACAATATCACAGACTGGTCCATATGGCATACATGACCATACTTTATGCAATAGATTCCAGATCTTGGTGTGTACAGTAAATCTGACATCAGCGGCAGGAAGAAAAAGAGCAAAGGAGAGAGAAATAGATATAGAGACAACAAGAGAAGTGTATATTGCTTTCCGTCAGCACTTCTATCTAACTTAAAGGTTTATTTGTCATCTGCATTGGCGTTTTGATGAGTCTGAAAGGTCAGCAGTCTATCATCTCCTGTTATATGCCCTCCTCCATATTGACACCACTGACCATCCAGAGCCTCTGGGCTCCTACAGAATCTTCTTTATAAATCTGTAACATGAGGTCAGTGCTGTTCAATAATTCACTTCCTGTGTATTGAGTTGTGACACACTAGACATTATGAACAAAGTCATGTCATGAAGACATGAAATATAATGCGAGTAGTGTATATTTATTGGTACTGTAAGTCGTCTACTCTATGTTGACCCTTTGTCAGACATCCATATAACTGACAAGAAGATCTACTGTAAACCCATGCTTTATGACAAAACACTTTTAGACTGTATTTCCCAAAAGCATTGTGAATGAACAATTAAACTAATCATTTAAACTTAAGAAATATGGTTGAAAAAGCATTCTTATGCATTTTAAGATGTAGATTGTTTCTTCATCTGAACATATTTCAAAAAAATAAAAAAATAAGAAATGGCATTACATCACTTGCTTAACATTAGTAATATATATAGATATAGAAATGTAGATCATATCATATACATAGTCTAAATTCATATTATTCACTGTAACAATATACAAACTTCATAATCATCGGGAAGAAGGAGGCGGGAACCGGCAGACAGTCAAATCAAACTTTAATTACAAAATAAAGACAAAACAGCACGTCAGCCCCTCATGGACGACTGACACGCACAAATAAAAACCAAATACAAAATAAAGTCCAGGCCTGGTACTCTTTCGTCCTTCACTGTCGTCACTCCAGCTTTATATCCTTCCATCTCCTCCGTGGGACTCAAGACCGGTGGGTCGCTCATCTCCAATCACTCCACCGGCCCCGCCCCACTCGTCACATTCACATTCTATATTTCTACTCTATCCTTGCATATATAGATATACATATTCTATATTTATACTTTTCATAGTGTATATTCCTACCACTGCAGCATAGTTTTATTATCATGTTTCTTACATTTTATTTATGTATGTTTGTATAGTTGTTGTATGTGTGTGTATAGTTTTTGCACTGTCTTGGCATTCATTGTGGACAGAAAATTAAGAATTTCATTGCTCATGGAAACTTGTTTTCCTCACTGGGTATATGACAATAAACGCTTTGAATCTTTTGAATCCTTGAATTGAAATAGATCATCTGCAGTGAATGGGTGCCGTGGGAATGCGAGTTCAAACAGTTAATGAAAACCTCAAAATAATTCCCAAGTAATTGTCATAACTCAAGTGAAATGCAAAGCTGTGCATGATAAACAAATCCGAAAATATTACTCCCTCCAGTGAAAAAAGACACATCTGAATTAGGAGAGAAATATGCACAGTTTGCAATCAAAGACAGTCCATGTATTTTGGCCATAAGTTATGGTTTAAAGTTAAAATGCCTTAATGATGGACTTGTTTATTACATGCAGCTTTTCACTTTACAAGACTTGAATTGAACTGGAGTCAGGTGGATTACTTGTGTATTATTGTGGTGTTTCTATTCGCTGTTTGGACTCACTTTCTGTCGGCACTACTGGTAAGCAAGTCACACAGTGCAAAATTTATCCAAATGTGTTCCGATGAAGAAACAAAAATGAATTTCCATTGTGATGGAAATGGTCGATTAATCATGTGATTCTTACACTTTATGCAGTCTACAATGTGATTTTAATATTAGGACTCTTGGTTCATGTTTTTGCTGATAACTTCTAATTGAACTTCAAATTTAGGAAGTGAAATAATATATATATATATATATATATATATATATATATATATATATATATATATATATATATATATATATATATATATATATATATATATATATATATATATATATATATATATATATATATATATATATATATATATATATACAGTACAGACCAACACTGAAGGCATCGAGGGGCTATTTGACCAAGAAGGAGAGTGATGGGGTGCTGCGCCAGATGACCTGGCCTCCACAGTCATCGGACCTGAACCCAATCGAGATGGTTTAGGGGTGAGCTGGATCGCAGACAGAAGGCAAAAGGGCCAACAAGTGCTAAGCATCTCTCGGGGAACTCCTTCAAGACTGTTGGAAGACCATTTCAGGTGACTACCTCTTGAAGCTCATCAAAAGAATGCCAAGAGTGTGCAAAGCAGTAATCAAAGCAAAAGGTGGCTACTTTGAAGAACCTAGAATATGACATATTTTCAGTTGTTTCACACTTTTTTGATATGTATATAATTCCATATATAATTCAACATGTGTTAATTCATAGTTTTGATGCCTTCAGTGTGAATCTAGTAGTCATAGTTATGTAGTCATGAAAATAAAGAAAACTCTTTGAATGAGAAGGTGTGTCCAAACTTTTGGTCTGTACTGTATATATAGTTGCTTGATGCTGCCTGTCATTAAGACCAGCCAAACAGTGTATTTATTATTGCATTCACATGCCATCTCCCACATCTTTTACAACATCCTCCTCTTCCTGTATGACACCCAGGGGTGCTCTTGCCCACACTGTAATGCTGTCCCTGAAAGACAGCGGAGACCAGGACAACTAGAGCCCCAGATACAGATCCCCTGTAAAGACCTTGTCTCAGAGAAGCACCAGGACAAGACCACACGAAACAGGTGATTCTTCTGCACAATCTGACTTTGCTGCAGCCTGGAATTGAACTACTGATTTCGTCTGGTCAGAGGAGAACTGGCCCCCCCAACTGAGCCTGGTTTCTCCCAAGGTTTTTTTATCCATTCTGTCACCGATGGAGTTTCGGTTCCTTGCCGCTGTCGCCTCTGGCTTGCTTAGTTGGGGTCACTTCATCTACAGCGATATCTTTGGCTTGATTGCAAATAAATGCACAGACACCATTTAAACTGAACAGAGATGACATCACTGAATTCAATGATGAACTGCCTATAACTGTCATTGTGCATTATTGACACACTGTTTTGCTAATGAATGTTGTTCAGTTGCTTTGACGCAATGTATTTTGTTTAAATCGCTATATAAATAAAGGTGACTTGACTTGACCGTCATCAGTTTTTGAGGCACAGACCAGACCACTGCTTGAAAGATCCAGATCCTATTTGCATTGTTCATTCCACAATAGGGTAAACAGAACAATGTGATTTCACTAAAGACTTAAACCAGAGTCTATAGGACATACAGAATGAAGTTGCATCATTTGAATATTATTAGGGGAAATAAATGGTTATATAATTACCACATTTAACTGGAATATTGCTAAATTGCTAAAGCACAAAATAAAATAAAAAATAAAAAAGTAGTACTGGGGTATAAGAATAACACTGAGGTAAACTTTACCCAGTTGTCATCTTTTTTTTTTCACAGAATGTAGACAGTACAACTGATATAGAGTTCAAGTAATCTAAAATACTACATCTGACACTCTATTCAAAATTAAGTATGTTATCAATTTAGTTCACTCTATAATCTATAATGAAAAGTCACTAAATCCTAGTCAAATAAATCTATGTGAAAATAATCATTAAAAATAATAAATACAAAATGTTTTAAATTATATTTCATAAGAAGTATATAAAGCAATTTACTGTTCTGTTCTGTTCTTTTCTATTCTATTCTATTCTACTTTTAATACATTTTCTACTCAAGGTTCTAACCTATCATTATACATGCAGACACACACATCATATGACCTCCACACATTCACCTATCCACCTGTATTTCTGTGATTAGTCTGAATACAAAATTATCATAATAATGATAATGAGAGTGTTTGCTGGTATTCCCAATCCCGTCTCTTCTTAGTTCCGCCCCATTCTGTCTCTTTTCTCCTTTGACATTTATGTTTTCAATCAGTCATCCACTACAGAGGATTCTCCCCTCATTTTCACTCTGTGTCTTTTGCTCGCGCTCACTTTAAATACAGCCTTGTCAACCGTGATCTCTCAAAAGCCTTAAACACTTTATCAAAAGTACTCCATGCTGCACCAGTACTGCGAGAGCCCATGGGAATAGCTCCACTATTGCCTTTTAACCTGTTGGCATATGTCAAGAATATGTCTCCTAATAGTTTTTTTTTTTTTTTTTAATGGCTGGATTATGACACATAACTTAAAGAAAACATATAATTAAGGAAATAAATAAATAAATAAGACAAACAGGTGCATAACAAAATTACTAAAATTAACATGGAAAATTACTAATGCCAGGGTACCACAAAGCTATAGGCCTCTATTGGCTAAGAAAAACAACAGCAATATATCCTACACATCATTCTTTAAAGATTGACTCTATGAATCTAGTTTAAGTTTAGAATTTGGTTTATTGTTACTGTAGTTGTTTTATAATGTATTATTATTACTATAGTAAATACTTGTTACAAGAACACATTAAAAATTTCTTATTTTATGTTCCACAGTTGAAAAAGTCAATCTTGTTTGGAAGACACAATGGTAAGTAAATAATGACAGAAGTGACCTGTTAGGGTAAGCAATCCCTTTAAGGGATGCCAGTGTTTACAATTTTGTTAAAAAGAAACAGGAAATCTGTATGCTCATCTATCACTGTGTCTGTCAGCGGGAGGCTTGAGGCTTTACCCCAGGAGAGTGATAATCATTTTAGAGTGTAGACACCTCCTGTGGATTGAAGGGCTAATGAAGGGGTTAATGGCTTGTGCATGACAGTATTCTTTGTACTACTCATAGTTCTCCATGTATGTTTCTCTTCCATGTTTATTGTATTGTAATATGTCATTTGCATGGCCTATTGTGGACTTTTGAATCATATATCTTTACGCTCTTCTTTACCTTTTATGTCTGTCTTTGCTCCCTATTTTTTTTTCTTTAAACACTCTGCAGTGTTAAAGATCAGTGTTAAAGGTTGAATAGTTAAGAGGTAGAACAGAGGGGAAAAGACTGAGAGAACACATATGCTCTCACATCGCCAACACTGCCAGCCCATCCACCCACAAGACTGTGCACACAACAAGAATGGCCAATCGGTTGCCATTAAGATTCAGCTCATCGAGGCCAAAGTGCTGTTTCAATGGGCTGAAAGCAAATAAGCTCAGCGAGTGATGAATGGTTTGTACACATGTCCATGTCCTCTTCATACAACCTGAGCATTAATTACATCAATTTGTTTTGCGCACTCATCAATACGAGTCTGCTTTTAGAAGGTGGGGTGGAGGGAGTGCTTTTCTTGACTTTTTAATGGGGATGTCAGATTGCAGAATTGACCCATTTCAATGACATGAACTGTGGGAGATGTCAGTGACTGATGAAGAGAACACATTTCAAGTCAGCTATAACTGATAATACTGCAACACAGCAGCTCCACACAGTTCAATCCTCTTCAGATATTACAGATTCTGTGACTGGCCTTCCATAATGCAAAACAGCAGATTTGTTGAATAGCATACAAAAAATATGCTAGTATGCATTTTATTTGGCATGCATGGAATGCATAACTATATATGTTTCATAAATGTTCAGTGTGGAATATGTATAAAATTCTTACCCTACAGGATAATGTGGCAATAACTAAGATAAAATGTATTTTTGACTGTCAAATGCTTTTTTTTTCTTCTTTTTTATATATATATATATATATATTTTTTTTTATTCAAATTGAATTTAATTGAACATTGGAATAAACACTTAATAAAAGAGCAGACAATTTCATTTATATATATATATATATATATATATATATATAATTTATTTCAAAATAACTATTTAATTTCATAATGAGCCTGTCATGCAACTCAAGTTTGTTCTTTGTGTGATGTGCAAGTGTGCCAAATGAATGCATTTTGTCAAGTGAAGTGCTTAGATATCCATCAATATATAGACTCCATCAATATAAACTATACATTGCTATTTTTCTTAATGTAACTTGAATAGATGATGCTATTTATGTTGATTGGATTTAAGCAGCAAGTACCCATGTGCTGACAAGACCAGTAATTAAAAGATCATGTACTTCCTGCAATGTAAATTGTATACTTTCTGTTCCATCAAATCAACTTCCATCGAGGTGAAAAGGAATTGAAAGAGATTGCTCCAGGTACAACACTTCTTCTTGGGTTAGAGTGTCTTTTGAATAGCCTCCATTTTGGCTAATGAGGTCTATGTAGGAATGGCCTGGTCCACATTTACACGCTGTGCCCTGGTAGATGGTGGCACAGCGTGATTTGGGAATATATAAATAATTTGAACTAATGTCAAGCCTACTAATCTCACCTCTTCTTGGCTCTGTCTCTGTATTCTCTAGCATGTTGCATTAAGCAAGATCACAGCAGAATACCTCTGGGAAAAAAAGTCTTGCACACTTGACTTTGGCTACAACTCCATCCATCTGCCATCTGTTCTGTCCTTCACCTCTCCAGACTGATTCATGCTAAATTCTGCTCCTCCCCTTCCCTGTTTCCCACCAGAGGAAAAATTAGTGTGGCGGTCACTGAATTTAATCACAAAGTGGCTCATGAACTATCGTGTTGTCATTGTCTACTGTAAATAGCCTGCTTCTCAGGTTAGCATGAAGTTACTTCGGGGCCCTATTGAGTTTTAGAACATATTCACACTTGAAACCTTACTTAGAAACCTTGAATGTGGCAGCTGTTTGGTAAATGACATTTTTTATTTATTGTTCTTTGAGTTTAGTTAGTGTAATATTATTTTAGCTCTTCCTGTCTTATATATATATATATATATATATATATATATATATATATATATATATATATATATATATATCCATTTATCCATTGTTAAATTGTGTATTTAGACATGCTTTCATGCTCTGTGGTGGTGTAAAATATTTCAGTCATCTCCACTTCAGACTGTGGTCCATAGCCTCACTTTATTAAAGCTGAGGGAAAATTGTGTGATTTAAAATGATATCCAATAGTGTGTGTGAGTGGGTGAACGTGTGAAAAAGCGATTTATCTGCCATTTCAGTGATCATCTCACATAGACCGAAATGCTCAATGTCAAGAGGGGCCTGTGTCCCTCTCTTCTCCCTCTCAGATCACCTAATTTAGACTATATGCTCCCCATCCCCATTTTACTGCAAGGGACAAAACTAATATGAACTCTGGAAATCAATTTATGAAGCCATTATTTACATTACTTTATCTGTCACTTAGCTTCACGTTTGTCACAAAAATGAGGGCACATAGAAAAATGAGTTCACCTTCCACAGTAAAACGCAAATAAATTACAGAAATGCTAAGTAAATAAAAGTTACTTGCATCAGCATGCATAACTAAAGCACTGCATGATGAAAATGCTTCCCAGTAACAACCAATTCATTAGTTTGATCTTCATAGCTACAAATCTCATGATATGCATAGAGCTTCATCGCGTTCCTCTCTGCACCCATTGCTAACTAAGCAGACAGAGTTTTGGAATATTTACCTTGGCTGCATTTACACTGTGGATCTTGATGTTGACCATATTCGATTATTTTTTTTTATTTTTTATTTTTAATTGACCCAAATTCCATATCTGCATTTCCATTTCACTTGGAGAAACAACCCAAGGTAGAAGTAGAGGTCTTCACAGTGCACCCGAGACCCGTCGACCCGGGACCCGTATGGGTTCGGGTCTATATTTTAAATGATCCGATGGGTCCGGGTCGGGTCCGAATCTATTACTTCAGGTCCCGGGTCTGTTTAACATTGTAATACCTGTGCGATCGGAGTCATCGGACTTGGAGACCACCCAGCCGTGATCAGACACTGCTTGTGTTTCTTGTAAATTGCAACTTGTAAAATTAGGAAAAGAAAAGTGTGAGGCAAAAATAAAAAAATTGCGATATCTCTCTCTGCCTTTAGAAGCAGAGCATGCAGACTCAGAGTTAATGCAAGTGCATGCACGGTAATAATGCTTGCAGACTTGACACACTCATATTTAATATATTTGAAATCAGCAACAAAATCTGAGGTGAACTGTCACATTAATGTTTTCAATGAAGCTAAAATTGCGTTAAAATCATTTTTTTAGGTTGATCCAGCTAGCACACATGTGCAGTCTCAAGCGCGTGTCGTGTTTCTATGGCAACCAGTGAGGGACAAACCGCGCTTTACATTTTCTCACATTTTATAATATAGATGAACTGTTTAATCGTAAAGTTTTAGTGGTCAGATTCAGGATCGACGCAGAGCAGAGAGCACAGAGGTGATAGCAAAAAAATAATGTCAGCGGCCATGGCACTTGTTATTATAGTTCAAAAGGGCAAACAGTCAAAGTTATTATGCGAGTTAACTTGAGTCAGAATGTACATGTGCACAGTTGTATTTGTCATCCGTCACCGTGACATCAAGTGGACTTTTGAGGCTGAAATAATGAGTGGATTAAGCTTGGACTTGGAATAACGAGAGGAATAACATGGATAGCTTTCTTGTCGGAGGATTGTAATGCATCACAGGCAGTCAGGTACAAGAAAGAGAGACTACGGTATTTCACCTAGGTATTACTAGGTAAGACAAGCGCAACAGGTTTCTAAAAGCAATTTAAGGTGGAATATGTGACAATCAGGTCCAGTCGTGCCTGTGTCTTCCCGGCGGGTTCAGGTCCAGGTCGGGTCCGGGTAGGCATTTCTCAGATCTACACGGGTCCGGGTCCAGCTTTTGAAATAATAGATGGGTCCGGGTCAGTTCGGTGTAGTAAATTACGGGTCTCTTTCGGGTTCGGGCGTGAATTTCAAGCAGAAACAAGATAAAAACACAGGTGGTGTTTCAACAAATCAGTTATCACCTTAATAGCATCAAAAGTGTTTTGCAAGAATATGAACTCAATATGTGCATTGTACTTATTTTTTTGATGCAAGTGCATAGTTAAGGCCACTAAATATAAAGTGTGACCAAAATAGTTATCACAAAATCGTTATATCTCTCCTTCAAGCTGTTTTCTTAATTCTTCTATAAACTGATAGAGAGAGAACAAGTAAGGGGGGAGAGAAACATATAATTTCTCTCTTAGCGATGTGTTTGAATGGGAAATGCAAGCGTACTAATTCATGCATGAAGGTACTGTTAATGCTGCAAAAACTGAGAAAAAAGAGAGGGGGAGAGAAGAGAAAGACAGAAAGAGAGGAAAGGAGAGTACCCTGAGCCTTTCTTGCAGACGTTTGAATGCACCATGGTATTATTCATTAAGACAACTGAAACACAGGAGGAGTCTGCAAGTGTATCTCCACTCAGAGCTTGCCATATGTCTAGTGTCAATATGACTTCACGGTTGCCCGAGTGGAAAATAGCTAGAAGGCCGCCGAATGCACTTTGAGAAGACTGGAGTGTTTAGATAAATAATCTTCCACAGGAATGTGGAACAAAAAGAGAAGAAGGGGAGATAAACTAAAAGAAGGAAGTGTACAATGTGAATAGGCATAGTTTTCTTTTAATTAAAGACCAATATGTTTGGTCGGTCAACATGCAAGGCATGGTGTACAGAAAATCCTCTCACAGACAAACTAAACACAACTGATACATTAACAACAGGAATAAAATATGACTTTAAGCTGCATTCTGCTTTGTTAAAAGGACATATGTAAATCTACGCCATATGGCTTAGGTCAAATGAATAGTTGGCGCCAGTCCTCTAATCTGATTGGTCTGGCATTGATCCTTGACTTTTCACTTTTTATAACACTCCACTTATCCATTCCAGAATTCATAGAGTCGTTTATAAAAACAATATCATGATTGCAATTAAGGTGTACAGAATAGGCCACTATTCAATGTAATGTGATATCACTTAATTATAACAAATTTGCTAAAAGTTTGCAGGTAAAGCTCTTGAGTTAGTGCAGTAAAACTTGTAATAAGATATATTTCAAATTGCAAACATGACAAACTGGGAGTCTCATTAGCATGCTGAATACTAGGTTATCAGATAATGATCATTAGAAATCAAGCTAATTTTTGAGTGTAAATGTAATTAGCATTTCACACCACTGTTGGCTGTTAATTGTTGATTTCATATCAAAGTGTGTTGACAGTTAATATTGATTCAACATAGATTCAGCCAATTTTGTACCAAGTAAAGATCATTATATTGTTTGCCAGAGTCTTATATAATGAAATCGAAGCACTGACTACCTTCTGTTTACCATACGGTGAGGTCATAATCTGATATTGTCTATATCGATGCAAGCTCAAGGTGGGGTTTGTATTTCCTTTGAGCTTCCTTGCTATCACACAATTGGCCCTTTAATGAATCCTTAGGGATGCTGATGTTGACTGGGCTTGCATTGTTGCATAGACTCCTGGTGTGCGAGTGTGTTTGTGTGTGAGAGCGAGTTTCATTAACACAGTGACTTTAATAGTTCCCAGAGGAAGCCAATCGAGGTATGTTTACCAAATGTGTCCTTGCGGCTTCTAAAATTGATGCATTTGGACGGAAACTGAAATGTGTTACTGGATTTACATTTTCGAAGACATTTTTGTATGTTAATGTCACCATATTTTCACAGGTAATGTCTTAGATGACACTATTATGGTACAAAAACGAGGTAGTGGTACTTGAGTCAATGTGTTTATGTTTGAGTCAACAGAGATGTTGCCTATTTCCAACTGGTGTTTTTGTAAGGCATGAAAAACAGATAAATTAATCTGTGAATGATGCTTTTACATGTTAATTACAGAAAGGTAGGCTTTGTTGCTGATTAGATTTAAATTTGACCTGCAATCACATTCTAGAAAATAGAGAAATAATTTCAGAAAATTGTCAAGACTGGGCCTGACCTCATGTGTATATACAGGTATTGTCATCTACATATGCATACTGGCTGACTTTTCTCTTGAAGTCAGTCAGGCCCAAGTTCCAAGAAACTGCTGACTGAATTTACCCAATCATCCTACTGGAAACTCCATTCGAAGTTCCAGCCACTGTCTCTTGCTTCTGTCAGATACTCCAACTAACCCAGAGGCATAGACACCGTCCCTTCCTGTGGACTCCATTGATTTCACATCAGCTGTTGTGAGATAGAGTGCTGCTCAATTAAGCATTTTGTGGATCGCTGGGTGAGCGATATCCCTGCATTGCTGTTGAGTATCGTATTCAACAACCCCCTCCCATCAGAACTATTGACCAGATGTTTTAATCAAACTTTAAAATTAAAGTGTGTAATTTTGTCCGTGTTAAAACACTTATACCAGTGCAATGTGTAGAATCTGTAAATACTCTGACACATCCATCCATCCATTCTTATTGATTTGTTTCCTTGTTTTAGTTAATGACTATGAGTTAACTATAATAAAAAAAGTTAATTATTAGAATGTGGCCACAAATGAATTTAATTTAAATGTACCTGACAAATATTGTGAGAATTATTTATTTATTTTTCTTTTATTTTTAAGTTATTAATTTATTTGTTTAATTGTTTTGTTATTGATTTGTGTGTGTGTGTGTGTGTGTGTGTGTGTGTGTGTGTGTGTGTGTGTGTGTGTGTGTGTGCTCTTGTTTTTGTGACATATCAGGACACAACTCTGTATAATGACATGTGTATGACGCAGGTATTACAAGGAGAGGGTGACTTATGAGGACATAACCCATGCCCCCATTTCTCAAAACGCTTATAAATCATATAGAATGAGTTTTTTTGAGAAAGTAAAAATGCACAAAGTTTCCTGTGAGGGTTAGGGTTAGGTGTAGGGTTGGTGAAGGGCGATAGAATATACAGATTCTACAGTATAAAAACCATTACGCCTATGGGATGTCCCCACTTTTCACAAAAAACAAACAGGTGTGTGTGTGTGTGTGTGTGTGTGTGTGAGTGTGTGTGTGTTTGTATATACCCCCTTTTTTGAAATATAGTTATAAAGTACAGAAGCCTGCACATGGCATGCAGAGGTGAAAAAAAATAAAATAAAAAAAAATAATAAAATATATATATATATATATTTTATTTAAATTTTTTTCTTCTTCTTTTTTTTCACCTCTTCTTCTGTACTTTATAACTATATTTCAAAAAAGGGGGTGGGGGGAGATTTGACTGGGAACAATGATTATTTGAGTGAAGGACAGATGGGAAACTGCCACTTGCTGATATCCATATAGTTCTATGAGCACTTTGATGATAGTGTGAAATGACTCTAAGGTCATTAAATATTACTTCACAATCAAAACATATGAATACTAATTACAGCTTAATTTAATAATTTGTTTAATTTACACAGCATAAGTCTAACTCAACGGGGATTTCCGATGAACTAGCCAGGTCAGAACAAATCAAAAAAGAAATTTCCGTATGATAATGAGCCCACAGAAAGAGTCACAGCCTGCATGATGTGCTGTAGTAAACAAACCCACACCCTCAGGGCAAACACTGGAATAACATCTGGGCAAAATATTCAAGTATGACCACCCTCAGCTCTCCTTAACAGCTAATTAGAGAATGAGGACATAAAAGGGAAGAGAGAAAGAAGCTCAGATCTCCCAAATTTGTGCTCCTCATTGTTTTGCCCTGTGATATAAGTGACCCACTTACCTCAGCTAGACTGCTGCCCGAATAAACTTAAAAGAACTGGCTGAGAGTGGATGTACAAAAGGCTTCTAATGGCACTGCATATTTTAAACCATGCTGTTAAGAGGAACAAAAATTCACCCATTAATTGGAGAGGTCATCGAAAGGTTACATCAAAGGGTGATCTGTTCAAAGGAACCCCATTGTTCAATGCTGACAGAGTCTTACACTGACAAACATAATACGAATGCATTGTGAATGTACTTAAAGGAATTATTCATCAAAAATGAAAATCATGTCAACATTTTCTTACCTTCATGTAGTTTCAAAACCCAATTTCTTGAGAATCATTCTGAGGTATCCAGATAGATAGATAGATAGATAGATAGATAGATAGATAGATAGATAGA
The DNA here is from genome assembly GCF_963082965.1 of Carassius carassius. NCBI lineage: Eukaryota > Metazoa > Chordata > Actinopteri > Cypriniformes > Cyprinidae > Carassius > Carassius carassius. The sequence goes on along the minus strand of NC_081757.1, from coordinate 28,440,605 downwards.
TAGATAGATAGATAGATAGATAGATAGATAGATAGATAGATTGATCGATAGATCGATCGATAGGAAGGTAAACAGGGATTCTGCTTCTGGTGGACGAGGTGAAAGAGCTGCAACTACTGAGAGATCGATATGAGGAAAGCCAGAAGAGCAACAAACTCAAGGACTGCAACACTTTAATTACAGTACATCTGCCACTTTTCCAGTGCATTCTTCTGGCTGTGTGTGAAGGCCATGGAGGACTTGAAATCTATTCTAATATATGCCATATTATAGCTCCCAGGATGACTTGTTTTAGTTCTTTATTATTACAGTTATTTTTTAGTTGGAATGATTCTTGAAATATGTTTTTATTTCTCTGTCTTCGTCTTGTTTGTTTACCATTTTTATTAATATGATGCGTCATCATGAAAATCATATGAAAAATGTCTTCCTTCGCTTCAGCCTTTCAAATTTGAATGTTGTATCTCCACAAAACTTCTTCTAATAACCCAAACACAGCTGTCTGTTACTGTTTACAGAGAAATGTCACAATGCAGCAATAATCTGATCATTTTTTGGCCTATATTAAGGAGATTACCCAGCAGTATTCGAGCCATTAGAGTCTATGTGGTGTGATGAACTCTAAGAGGCTAATTTGGCTAATTGGGATGTCAGCGACGCAGGCACTCCATCTGATGGCATGTCCTGCTGGTTAGTGGACACCGCAGGGAAAGGCTCACGGCAAGGGGTGATCAGAGAACACCTGACTGTCTCAAAGAAACTCTGAGCTAAATGAACTGCCATTGGGCAGATTCCAATTATTCTGGTGGTGGGTGGGGTGGATTGCATAGGAGAGGTAAAACGAGCAAATGGCCAGTAAATTAAGAACAATAAGGGAGTGATCATCAAGGGCTGCCTTCACAGAACCCAATTAAATTTGGTTTCCGAATAATTCACATGCTGTGCGCTGATTTTTTAAGCTGCGAGACGAAAAAGGAACTGGGCAACTTTGTTTGAGAAACTGATATGGATACTGAGGGACAGATGGAGTTTGTTATGTGATACAAGAATGGATATCAAAGTAGTTTTGTGTTGCACTCTAAAAAACTTGATTCTGATTGGTTAATCATGGAATTATGTGGTCAAATACTGTATTAAAATGATTTCTAAACTATATATTGACAGGCAATCAATTCTGTAGACCTTAATAACCAGTCTTATTTATTTATTTATTTGTTCCATTTCTAGTAGCATGAAACCTCTTTATTCTCATATAATCAGATTATTTGCACTCAAATCATTAATTAATATCCATTTATGTATTTATTGTATAAGTGGTGATGTATTAAGTTGGTTAATGTACAATCATACATTCATTATCACTAAATGATCCTTGCCAGAATGATGCAAGAACTCATTACCCTGTCTTTGTTTAGAGTTATTTACAATAAAGATCAGCTGACTGTACATTTTCCATATTTAATATCTACATGGATGTATGTTTATCACAGTAATGTTTCCTACAGCCAACACTGCACATTTTGCATGTCTCCTTAATCAGAAACATCGGATATAGGTCATCAGCTCAATAGTGACTCTACCTGAAGAGTGTGTGTTAGACAAACGACACATGCAATACTGTATGTAGATTATTATTATTATTATTATTATTATTTTACATTTTCCTTTCAGTCTAAACTCAACCTCACTTGTGCCAAATTTGCTATAACCATAGCCAATAATTAGTTTGGAGACTAGTCAAATTGACCCTCTAGTGGATGACTAAAGATGTGCTAGCAAAATCTCATATTCACAGCTGTTTCACTCAAGTGTTTGCTTCGGAATTAACAGGTGCTCGAGCCTCCAGGGCTGGCGCCCCCACAGATTGAGAGCAGGGGTCCCAGACTCATCCCAACTCTCAGTTTAGCTTCAACCTTAATTAAATCCATTTGATACAGCTAATCAGCTCCTTCAGGATTATTTGAACACCTCAGATATGTGTGTTGGAACAGGATTGGAACTAAATTCTACAGGACTGTGGCCCTCCATGATAAGTGTTGCACCTCCGTTCTAGAACTTAACTATAGAAATCTTCAGACTGGATTTACCACACAGTTTGGTGTCAGACCCAAAGCAACTTGATTGTGCATCCTTTTTGATTGAATGAATGAAATATCCATAACTCTAAAACACATTCCATCATCTAACGTAGTAATAAATATAATGTAAACAGTGTACCTTTTAATTTATTCTTACAAAAAAAGGCAAAAAAAAAAGTACTGTAGTCTCAGTTATGTGTTTGGGACGTATAAAGGTAACACTGTGTTTGTATGTAGCCTAAATACCATTTAGGTGTGATACAGTTAAGGTTAGAGACAGGTTTTGTGGTATGTTTAGGTTTAAGGGCGGGTTAAGGGGCCAACAATGTAATTACAGATGTATTTACAGAATAGAATTACAGCTGTAATTACATGCAGGTATTAACAAAAATATAAGTACATTGTATATACATGTACCTGCACAAAAAGTGCAATGTATCAAATGTTGAATTTTACGGTAAGAACACAGTTGATAACATTTAATACAAAGTGGGTCTAGATATTGATTTTATTTTTAGAGCGATCTGCTGTGGTGTCACATATTTAATGGTTACATTGTTCTGTTCCTAAGAAATCTGTATGCAGAAATACATTTCAAAAGCCCACAGGCAAAACAAGCATTTTGGCCTTTAAGCACCCAAAAAAAATTAATCTCAATGGCAGTAAGTCAGGAATACATATATTACATTTCCGGCACATTTTTCCCCACATAACTTGTTCTAAAATAAATAAGTAAAATATAAAGAAAAACACACAGAAAAGGAAAAGTAAGGAGAGGGAGAAAAAAAGAGTAGAGAACGTAATTACAAAAGTCAGCCAAGCCTAACAAAACAAGGCTTTAAGCCAGTCCTAGCATTGCTCCTGAGCGATTCCATTTGTCACTTTCATTATTCATACTCGGCTGTAAACAGGGCTGAATGAGTTTTTGCCATTCTGAAACTGCAGGTAATTTGGCCCGAGCCAGAAGAGCTGCACTAAATGAGGAGGCAAATGAGAGGTGGATATGTGTTCACATGGTTAATTGAGAGAGAGGGAGAGAACACAAAGATTCCTGGGTAATATGAGTAAATTAGCGTTCCAGAGTGGACCACTGTACAGCTGGGTACAGCGAGGAATGCTGAATGTGATTGTGAATGTAGAATGTGAATCTGAAATGTAATTAACTCTAACATCAAAAATACAATTTTTAATTAGTCTTCTTAAATGTAAAATGTAAATGCACTTGGCTCTCAGTTGTTCTTGGGACACCTGGCACATTGACTTTGAATTGTAATTACATAAATCAATCGCACCAGATCCATGCAAGCAAATGTGTCATAAAGAGCCTGCAATTTGAATCGTAATGATCACAAATGTGTTCATTTAGAGACAGTGCACCAGGGAGTACCGAAATAATACAATGGGTGATTGGTCAGGTCGCACATCCACACACAGGGAGGGAGAATGAGATGAAGGTTAAAGCTATAAAGGAGAAGCAGATCTCACTGAAGCTTTGGGGCTCTGAAAGTGTCTGAATCACCTCTGTGGTATCACTCTCCACACAGCAATCTGTCAGTGCAGACCAAACTCTTAATGAAAAGGAAAATGAAGAGAGGAGAGAAAGAGATCAAAACAATAGAACCTAAGTTTACACCTCTCCTCAGATTTCATTATTCTCTCCTAATGCTCGCCTATAGGATGCAATTAACTTGTATGGGATTCTGTTTTGTCCTGTGCATATTTTCAAAGTCTTCAAAGTCTTCGTGTTGCAAAGTCTGGTTTTTCAAAAGGCGTCGGCTTAAAAATGACAATTAGGTCTTCATTGTAAACTTGTATGTGTCTTGATTGCGGGTCTAGCGCTACACGTTCGGGGGGCCATCATCTGCCCGTCAATCAGAGTCGAAAGTGTCATTGCTGCTGTCACTGGGCGGCTTCTGTCACCCACGTCCAGATTGAGCCTAATTGCTTCCTGTCTGCTGGGCCTGCCGCAAAGGACTTTTCCAAAAATAAAAAAAAAAGTAAAAGTTGACGTGTGACAAGATTTGTTGTTGCGGACGTTAACCAGCACCTTGTAAATGACTGTAATCTAAGTTGCCACAGCAATGACCTGATTAAGCCCTGAACAATACCACAGCCATGACTTTCTCTCCCTGTGCAGCACTTCCTTTGGCCGGAGGACGGCTGATGATATATAATATCTCTTGGCAGCAGAGTTAATTATAACATAGCTTCATGCATTGCTCCAGAGGCTTTCTGTCGGAGAGGCCTTTTTACCGCAGGACCACTATAATCCTAACTGTCAGATTTCAACCGTCATTTTAGTGTGCTGGCTTATTGTTAGGGTGGTACATGCCTTCTATCTTCTCCTCGCTCTATTATTCACAGCACTTTATATGTGTGATGACGATTATGACGGGTGAATGTGCAATGCTGCTCGGTTTAATTACTTACTGGTAAGTGACAATAACACTGACATATTTGGTTTCTGACACGTAAAGTCAACAGCTGTAATTCAAATAACAAATGCATTCATCAGTGCAATCTATATTACATAAGCATTTAACAGGTCTTTAGTGCTATTATAAAAACATACACTTTTGAATAATAGAGTGCTGCAGGGATGACATTTTTATTTTATTTTATTTGCAGGCCAACAGGAAGTTAGCATCAGGCTGGTTCCAAAGCTGTAGCTTGACATTCGAATTTGAGGGTGAAAACAAAGCCAACTCATTTCAGCATTTATACAGTAAACCTATATCTATTCCCATCCTTTGTATGCTGTAAATACATTCACATTAAGTTTACATTCAAATGATTTTACTATATAACTACTTTGATAAGCAGCAAGCTTGTGTGGTTGTCATGGCAAATAGATATACTGCAGGCAAATTACTTGGAAGTGCTATACTAAACTTAGCATGCTGAACTTGAAAATAGTGCACTGTTGACCTGTTTGTCAACACAATCTCAAAGTAGATTTGTAAATGTCAAATCAAGGAATTACTTACCCATCTGTTAGGCATGATTTAAGTTAAACGCACAATAGCAGGAACACAAATGCTTTATATTTAGCAAGCCATACTGGAAACTGACAGATTAAGCAGTTTATATTCTAAAATTGACTTTTGTATTATTGTAGTAAATAAGATAACAAGTTTACTGTGACTGTGTGGCATTGACATATCTGCAATGACGTACTCACCTGCTTTCAACCCCACACTGAGTGATCTGCACCGAACCTGCATCTGAAATCACTGACTACTTACCCTGCACTTATGATCTTGTAAATAAACACTGTGCTTGGATTCACTTACCCCTGTCTCCTGTCTAGATCCTGACACTATAAAAGTGGATTATAGTCAGTAGATGAGTTATCCTGTTTGGCGTGATGTTTAATGTTTCAAACATCTATTTAGACACTTCTTAGCTCCTTTTCCAAGCTAAATAAACGCTTAAAATTATGATTTTGAACAAATTTCCAGGTTTAGGATTCATTCCTGCAGCACTATATCAACTAGAGCCCCAGATACAGATCCCCTGTAAAGACCTTGTCTCAGAGAAGCACCAGGACAAGACCACAGGAAACAGATGATTCTTCTGCACAATCTGACTTTGCTGCAGCCTGGAATTGAACTACTGGTTTCGTCTGGTCAGAGGAGAACTGGCCCCCCAACTGAGCCTGGTTTCTCCCAAGGTTTTTTTTTCTCCATTCTGTCACCGATGGAGTTTCGGTTCCTTGCCGCTGTCGCCTCTGGCTTGCTTAGTTGGGGTCACTTCTTCTACAGCGATATCGTTGACTTGATTGCAAATAAATGCACAGACACTATTTAACTGAACAGAGATGACAACTGAATTCAATGATGAACTGCCTTTAACTATCATTTTGCATTATTGACACACTGTTTTCCTAATGAATGTTGTTCAGTTGCTTTGACGCAATGTATTTTGTTTAAAGCGCTATATAAATAAAGGTGACTTTGACTTTGACTGTATTTTGAAAACGATGATGCATGTTTATGATGATTCATGTGATCCATATTGTGCATATATTTATTACATCTGTGTACTTTAGTGTTGCTAAAGTTATATGTTACTTTATACAATTTTCATGTTACATTCCTGCAAAGATGAAAATATTTATTCACAATTACTTGTATGTGGTATACATAGAATGCAAACAAACTTACTGGTGACTGACGCACCAGTAAGTGAAGAGTAGTTTTGTTAATAAAATGGTTGTGCCATAAAAATAGCATGAGCCTTTTATTGTGTCTGGTCCCTCAGTATCATCTCCATGAGCTTTCATTATCTGATGTTTCATTGTGAACGAGAATTATTTGAAGCATTCTTCATAGTATCTTATAATGTTCCATAGAATGACATAAGAGTGAGAAGGTTTCTTTTTCTTTTCTTTTTGGTAAACTATCCCTTTAAGAGGACCTGTTTCTGTAACTTTGTACAGTGACTGGTTATTCTGAACCACCACACTTCATTAAACACAAGAAGTGCATGTAAATTACCCTTATTCATAAACTTCTAATATAATATGTTATTGATATACTGGGAGCCTTTAAAAATAAAACTGGTCATTACATCAGTCCGAAAAAACCTGCTGCTGAAAGCTTAACTGTCCCTTTTGTCAATCAATTCCACAGGCACTAGAGGAAAAGAATGAAATAAAATCTGTTCTTCATATGTCTTTCATTTATCTGACAGACTCCATCACTCCAGTGAAGTCAAACTGTCTAGACTGATGGCAGCCTCACTCCTCTGTGAATTTAATTTAATTTAGACATCTGTTCATTTGAAATCCATCTCTTCTCTCTCTCTCTGTCTCTCTCTCTCTCTCTCTCTCTCTCTCTCTCTCTCTCTCTCTCTCTCTCTCTCTGTGTGTGTGTGTGTGTTTGATGCTCCTGTTTTTTTTTTTTTTTTTTTACTCAAGTATAATTGTCAGTGTGAATGAAGGAGAAAATGACATGGAAATGGTTCCAATGAAGATACAATGGTGCAATGAAGTGGAGTCTGGAATTGTTAGTATAACGAAAGTGATTAAACAAAATGTTGAAACATGACCTGCTGATTTGCCATTGAATGACTTAGCACAGACTTTGTTAAAGCTTATTTACAGATACAATAACATCAGTGTGGTCGAGTGTTGTGTCAACTGTACTACGACATCTTACAGTGTGGCATGCTATTCCAAACCACATTATGTTAGCAGTTAGAAAAGTCAGATTGTGTGAGTATTTCTAGAGTGTGGAGGCAATTGTATTCAGTGTTTTCTTTGCTTGTGGATTGTGCCTAGTAAGGTTTCAGATTTAATTCATATTACTTTATTTGCAAATAATAATTTATTTAATACACAATTTATGTAATTATGATTGATTGATTGATTGATTTAAAATGTATAAAATTTAAAATGTGTTAAACAATTTTTCAAGGATGCAATCAATTTATCAAAAGTGTTAGTAAGGACATTCAACATTTAACATTTAGAGATTTCGGTCCCACTTTATGTTAAGTGGCCTTAACTACTATGCACTTACAACAAAAAAGTACAATGCACTATTGAGGTTGGGGTACTGGTAGGATTAGGGACATGTTTGGGGGTATGAGTAGGTTTATGGGTTTAAGCGTGGGTTGACATGTAAGAGATGGGTTTTTAAATGTAAATACAATGTAAAAACATATTCTGTATGTACGCAATAAATGCATTGCACAAAATGATTCATTTAAATGTAAGTACATAGCAGTTAATTTATTATGTTATACATTTATTTCAAATAAATGTAATTTTTTCCCCTTAATGTTTCCTTTTATGCATTTAGCATATTCATTAAAGAATCTTGAAAATATTAAATAATAATAATAATAATAATAACAATTATTATTATTATTATTATTATTATTATTATTCCACACAAATTATTTTAAGCAGCAGAACTGTTTTCTAAATTGATAATAAGGAGGTATGCGAGCACCCAAGTCAGCTTATTTCCAAGCGCTCATGTGAAACTGAAGACTGGAATAATAGCTGCTGAAAATTCAGCTATGTCATCATAAGAGTGAATTAAAATTGTTAATATATTAAAAAGAAAATAGTTATGCTAAATTGAAGTACTACGTCACAATATAACTGTTCCTCTTCAGAAACTCGAGCTGCGAGGTGGATGTGGAGACAATTAGCGGGGAATCGACACCCTTATCGCCCCAGTATGAGGAGCTGTTGGAGGTGGTTACTCGAACGATTTCTGCGGACGAGGCAACCACACTGCGTCACAGAACCATACTCCCTGCACCCCTGCCGACGCTTGCTTCCCTACTCGAAGCTGAAGTCAGCTGCGTGGCACGTGCCTTTATAGCTTCCTGGTCGCTATGTCACCCCGCCTGTGACGTCACGCTCTTCCAATGGACAGATTGCACATGATATTCAGAGTTGATCTTGCCAAAGGCGTTTCCCCAAAGAGCTCGACGCAGCGTCTCATTCCTTCGAGGAACTAGGGACGTAACCCGAATGTTTTGGGCAGAGAGGGAAAATTGCTGTTGTTCCAGTGCTGTATATTCTTTGTGTCTTTAGGTTGCTTGGCAACATGCAAATCTTGATGTGTCGGCTTCTTTTGCAACTATTTTCACAGGGGGTAAAGAATTATACAGAGTAACTGACCAAAGTCATGTGTAAAACATACCTGATACATGTATTAACCACTTTATTTATTTATTTATTATTATTTTTTAACTACAGATAAAAGCAACTCTTTGCAGTCTTGGTTTACCTGATTTTAACCAGTATGCTTTTCATTCAGTTTCTCTAAGTGATCGGTTTCAATTATTTGTGTGCTTGGAGGTTGGGGGTTGGGGGGGGGGGGGGGGGGCTCATTATTGTACGTACATGTGTATGTTTTTGTGTGCACGTTATAAAGTGTTTCCTTCCTTTCAAATAACCTTCATAGGCTTCCCAGGACTCTTGGCCAAGCCGTCTCTGATTCTTGATTAAACGGAATTCCTCTTTCTTCTTCTGCAACAGTGGGACAGCCGTCCTGTGTTTTCAGAAAGTCTTGGCGGATGAACCACTCAGATGGTACGTCTGTGCATTTAGCACTACACATGGAGAGAGCCGGTGGGAGCACATAGGAGGAGGGAGAGGTGGAGAGAAGAATGGAGAGAAGCGAGGTGTGTGGTTGGAGGGAATTAGTGTGGAGAGGGGAGGGCTGAGACAAAGACAAAGGCCAGAATATGCGTGTTACTTTTGTGATTCATATACATTGTTTTAATGCATGTTTACTTTTTATTTCAGCAAGTGGATTTAGTTATTCATGTTCAGTGTGTATTTACTGTGTCAATTTGTTGAGGCAGAACAATTTTTGTGACGCGTGCGTGTGTTTGTGAAGAAGGAGCAGATTGTCTGGCCGCTAAAGAGGCATGTGGGCCCATAGAGTCCGCCCCAGGTCAACCATAGCCAGAAGCAGATGAGCAGGTAGTCAGTTGTAGCTGCCAGTAACCAGTAACTGCCATTCACCAATGTGGCCCGCCAAGCAGAGAGATGTGACAGCACAGGCCGCTTGCTGAGTGCCAAGCTGTCCGGTAGATCCGCACATGGGCCTGACCAGTTTCAGCGGGACAGCACCACCCCGACAGTGCAAAACCGGATAGACGGAGAACGTCCTTCAACGGGACGCTTGGGTGTCCTGCACAGGCTTTCATACATCTGTTATGAATGCAAATCTGCAACGTCCCTTAAATTATGCCAAACTATTGTTCACTCATTCATCGCTTCCCTTCTTCTGTCCTCACACCATATGCTTTCTTTCTTTAATAATTTCCTCTTTCATTTACTTCTTGAGATTTTGAGGTTTGATCTCAGAATAGGGATTTGTGTTTTTTAGCCAAATAAGCTGCATTTTTGTACTTTTTTTCTGAAGTGTGTAGGTGGAGAATACAGCTGTAGTGAGTAGAATAAATATAACAGTAATAAACTGAGTAGAGTAGGGAAAAATGAAACTGAGTGGGGGGAAAAAATGAATGCAATAAATGCACTACAATACACATCAGGTGCAAGTCCATGTCCATTTTATGTATTTATTTTCTTAACCTAATATGAATGCAGATATTGCTGTTTTCATTGAGAATCTATCTTCATTCAAGACTATTTAGAGTGATGAAGAATAAAAATAAATCAATAAATAATTAAATAAATACAATGAGTAAATGAAGTTTTAAATGGAGACTATGAAACGCCTCCGGACGTCCACCAGCATACAGAACCAGCTGAGCGGAGGCTCTGCGTGGCTGCATCTCTCTGGCTCACGCTCACTCTCTGACAGATGTCTGAGCTTGGAAAGAATGACAGGACTTGAGATGGGAGATGTCTGGATGCCACTGTGAAACTGCACATATGGCCGCCGTGCGGAGAAACACGGGCAGGGGGCTGCGGAGAGCGATAGAGAGAGAGAAAGAGAAAGAGAGAGAAAGAGAATGGGAAAAGGGGTGGTGTTATCCTCTCGCTTCAATGATTCCACCATCTGATTGTGATGTAGACCACATTTGACAGAAATGGAAAGTACTGACATTATGGAATTGTTTCTACTACAGACTCAGAATGAACAACTAACTTCTATAAAATATATAAACCTCACAATGTACCAATTGTACTTCAAGTGGAATTTTGGTGAAATCATGCAGAAAAAAAGACATTTTATGCTTGCAACCAAATCACAATATGTCTTGACACTTTTGTTGAATGTGAAAAGCTGAAGAACTTTTTAGTTTCTGTTGATTTTTTCTGAAGAATATGCTTTAAATATACACTCAACATGCTCATTAGTATGTTTTCAATCTTGAATCACAGCACAGTTTCTGAGTAACTACATTGAGGGCTGAATAAATGCAGTGTGGAAAGTGCAGTGACACATTCTATGCATCTCCTGTGCATTAGTTCAGAGTTCCATTAATATTCATTTAGCTAATTGATTAATGTCACATCAACAAATAGTCTGCTAAAGTGCTGTTAAACCAGCACACACTGACGTTAGTCACAGCAAATATTTATTATATCCAAACATACAAACAAACAATACATAACCTTGAGTAAAAATAAAGAAAGAAATCAATATGCCATTTTTTAGGCATTGTAATTTATGGTCTGCTGTGTATTTAAATCAAGCACTTATTCACTTCTAAGTGTAGAAAGTTATTTTGATATAGTATTTGACTTACCATTAGTTACCTGCTTAAAGGGATAGTTCACCCAAACATTAAAACTATGGCATCATTTATTCACACTCATGTTATCATTTAAAAATACATAAATAATTAAATAAAACAAACTCTAACTTATACAAACCATTGTGGAGGTTATTGAAAATAATAATAATTTAATGCAAAAATAAGATAATAAGATAAGATGAGACAAGGTAAGATAATATGTGTGTGTGTGTGTGTGTGTGTGTGTGTGTATGTTAATGTGTTGTATATGTTAATATCATTAATTTAAACTAATTATTAATAATAAATATTACATTTATGATAATGTCAATGGTGTAAAAATAGCATTGGACCCCTGTAGATGAACTATCCCTCTAAGTGTTTCAGTACGCACTTTCTTGGAAGTCACATGGTAAGATGTCAGTGCCAAAAACATAATTGTAAATGCAAATGTAAATGCTACTATTTACCACACTGCTCAAATGTGAACTTGTATAATTAGAAAGACTGATTTAGGTGCAATTGCATTGTTATGGACTATGAGCTAGTAATCAGAGAAATGTGCTTAAGTGCTGAGATGTAGGTAGTGTTATACAATTTCTGCCTCTGAGGGACTGTGTCTGATTCTTTTGACCTTTCAGAGGACAAAGAGAGAGAGAGGAAACCTTCACCCTTTTAGTCCTGTTACCTTGGCTACAAGCCAAATAGCCAATCATCACTATGGGTTTTGTTTCCCACCCCGCCTTCCAGTACCATTTTAGCCATCCCAGCACTTCCTGGGGGTGTCTGACATACTGGAATGCTGGATTGACAAGCGGAGATGTTTTGGTAGACAGCCAACATTTTACACATATGGAGGAACATGCTGGAAAAAAAAAGAGGATGCGCATTCTCAGATCATAGTGCACACACACACATGTGTAGGATTAAAACAGTGTAAGATTGATACCAATGATAAGGCTTGAACTGTCTCAGGAATTCTGTTTTAAGAACATCTTTTTTTCACTCTCTCCATAGAGGGGACGTCAGTCACACTTTATTTTAAGGTCCAATTGTTGCTATTAACAAACCATTAACTACGACGTTTGCTTCAGTCTACTCGCTGCTTATTTATAGTTAGTTAGCCCAATCCCAACTCTATTTTATATCCTTTCACCTACACCTTCCCATGCAGAATATGTGCTGCATAAGTACTAATAAACAGCCAATATGTTAATAATCAGCATGCTGTTAAGCAACTTAATAATGAGCCTGGTCCCTATACTAAAGTGTTACAGGGATGTCTGATAAGAGTCTGCTAAAAACAGTGAAATTAATAATGTGCTTTATGCTAAACAATTTTATAAGTGTTCAGAAGAGTTTGTATCTCATTTCTATGCATACATGGCTGAGCCCTATATCACGGGTAAAGATCTAGAATATGGTTTGTTGCACCTGTCACCAGTAAGTCTCTACAACATTAATTACTTGGCTTAAATGAACAAAGACTTTACATAATGTATACTCCTGAGTTAGGGGGGGGGGGGATGAAAAATTGAAAACCAAAACAACACACAATGCATAAAAGACAATGCATAATTTCAGGCAACTTCAGGTCTGTTGGGATGTGTATGACATTAGAGTGCATGAGGCAAAACAAATGATTTTTTTCTCACGTCACTGGCTCAGTTCAGCAGCACTGCATGTGACAGATGCAGCGACTAGTAATGGCCTAAAATGTAAAGTATATATTAAAAGCCAATCAAAACAATTTCAGCATTGCATTTGTCTTTTTCTTGGCATAAAAATAATGCACATCATTTATGGTGAGCTGCTGTTTGTTAACGTAGTTATGGCTTGAGTGTAGTTAAGGTTAAAGAATCAGCTGGATAACAGCACAAAACAATTTTTTTCCCTATCTTCTCATACTGAACTCATCAGCTGTTGAAGTTCAGCTAACCAGTCAATTCATTAATATTATCCCTGTATATTTAATATTTAGTTAATGCATTAGTTAACATAAACTAACAGCATTTATTAACCTTTGTTAATGTTAATTATCCATGATGGTCACATTTTATTTTAAGGTCCAGTTCTCACCATTAACAAATGATTAACTATGAATTTTGTCTCAATAAACACCTAATTTCCTGCGTACTGATATTTAGTAAGGTAGTTGTTAGATTTAGGTATTGAGCAGGATTAGGGATTTAGAAATGGCTATGCAGCAAATTTGCCTTATAAGTACTAATAAACAGCCAATGTGTTAATAATAGACATGCTAATAAGCAACTAGTTAATAGTGAGAATTGAACCCTGTACTAAAGTGGTTCACATAGGATATTTTTTACCTGACTTGCACAAATACCTGCATATGAGTAACCATGGGTAATCATAATTCATTCAATATTGTTCAGTATTGGATATAATGAGTAGAAACATAAATAATCTACTGATGAAAGAAGCACCTACTCTATAAAAGTGAAAGAAGAAGAATGTCATCTCTCATCAAATGTTAGATATTTTTAATCTTTTCCACAACATAAGGGCAATATTATCAAGTATTAAACATCATATATATATATATATACTGTCTGCCCCCTCTTTTTCTCAAGTGGGCTACACATGGTGTTCAGACTAGTGAAGTACATGTGAATGGAAGCAAAAGAGACGGGATGGAGAATCAAGAAGAAACAAGGCATAGAGTATGGTGGGATGAAGGGATATTTCAGGGTATGTGAGAGTGATGATGACGAGAAAACGTGTGGGAGTGAGAAAGAAATAAGTGTAAAATCTGAGAGAGAGAGAGAAAAAAAAGTGTGTGTGTGTTTGTGAGAAAGGGTGAGGTTGCCAGGTTGGAAAGGGGAGAGGGAAATAAGAGTTCAACTAACAAGAAAAAGGAGAGAGTAAAGCAAGAGGAAAGTAATTAGTGGCACTCTAATCATGGAGGACAGACACTGAACCATGTCCCATCAACAGGTAACAAATGAGCATGGCATTCATAAGATGGATAGTGAGGAAGTCCCCTCCAGGCAAGAGAAGATTAATCATGGAAAAAAAAAAGAGACGGTAGAGAAATTATGTTTTGTTGCTCAAAAAGTTAGAGTCAAATAATGCTTGTAGAGTTTGCCATTGTTACGTTCATGGATTTCTGTTCCCTTATTTGGTCACCTTCCTTTTCTTGTTTTGGTTAATTGATTATTCCCCACCTGTCTCCAGTTCCCTCATTACCTCCTGTGTGTTTTAATACCCGGTCTGTTCAGTTCTTCCTCGTCCGTGATTGTCTATGTTAATGCTATATTGGCATATGTATATTTGTGAGTGTTAACCTAAGATTGTATTGTAAATGTAGTATATTGTCTGTAATCTCCTTCGTCATCCAGTAAACTCCTCATTTGTTCCAGATCCTCCTCTAGCACTTTTTCCTTACGTTAGCAAACACCCTTATTTGTAACAGAATCATGGACCAAAACAAAATAGTTTATTTAGCGGCGTTTTTTTATTTTCCTCCCTCTCCTGGAATGGCCATTCCAGCAGTCCGTCTCCTATGCCTGGAGCAACTGGACCGTTCGCTGGAGGACCATACCAGGGACTTTCTAGATCTGGCGTGCCTTACCCACTTCCCCGACCGCTCGCTCTCTAACTTCTTCTACACCGGCCTGAGCGAGCGGTGTAAGGCACGCCTACCAGTGAATGGTCCCCGAGAGGATTTCGCCGCTTTCGTGGAGTGGGTGCTGGAGAAAAATGGATCTTCATGGACCATCTGCTCCGCCGAAGAGGATATCTCCAGCCCCACTCCCGACCCAGAGACCAGCCAGCCACCATCAGGCCGCACGGAGCCAGAGCCCACTGCAGCCGCAGAGCCCGAGCCATTCATGGACAGGAAGCAGGACCTCGAGAGTGCGACTGACCAGGTGTGTGAGCCGGCAACACCGTGTGTCGTGGGAGTCTTAGTGGAGATCGAGGGCGTGGAGGAAAGCCCTGCCCAGCCTTCCGCGACTGAAGGTGAGCTGTATTCGGTCTCGGGAAATGATATGGAGCAACTATTGGATCTAATGGGCTGGTCTATGGAGGTAATTCCTGAATCCCCTGTTTGTCCTCATTACCTCCTGTGTGTTTAAATACCCGGTCTGTTCAATTCTTCCTCGTCCGTGATTGTCTATGTTAATGCTATATTGGTATATGTATATTTGTGAGTGTTAACCTAAGATTGTATTGTATTGTATTGTATTGTCTCCGATGGTTCCGCCCAGCCCTAAATTTTCTGTTTCTCCGCTGGTTCTGGCCAGCTATGAACTTTCTGTTTCTCCGCTGGTTCCGCCCAGCTCTGAATTTTCCGTGTCTCCGCTGGTTCCGCCCAGCCCTAAATTTTCTGTTTCTCCGCTGGTTCCGCCCAGCTATGAATTTTCTGTGTCTCCGCTGGTTCCGCCCAGCTCTGAATTTTCCGTTTCTCCGCTGGTTCTGCCCAGCCCTACATTTTCTGTTTCTCCGCTGGTTCCGCCCAGCTCTGAATTTTCTGTTTCTCCGCTGGTTCCGCCCAGCTCTGAATTTTCCGTTTCTCCGCTGGTTCTGCCCAGCCCTACATTTTCTGTTTCTCCGCTGGTTCCGCCCAGCTCTGAATTTTCTGTTTCTCCGCTGGTTCCGCCCAGCTCTGAATTTTCTGCTTCTCTGCTGGTTCTGCCCAGCTCTGAATTTCCTGTGTCTCCTGTATTCCCTCTCAGCCTCCCTCTCCCACCTCCTCCTAGACCTGCCAGTTTCCCTGCTCCACTTCCGCTGGTTCCTTCCAGCCCTGATCCTTCTGTGTTTCCTCCCATCCTTCCTCTCTCTCCTCCTCCTAGACCAGCCAGTTCCTCGACGTCATCGCTGCTGGTGCCAGTCTATCCCGCAGCTCACCCTCAGTCCGCGCCATCTGGGCACGATGGTTCGCCGCTGGACTGCCAGTCTCCACCTCTGCCTTGGCGTGTTAAGGCCCTGTCTCCGCCTCCAGCCTCCGAGCCCTGGACTCCTCCTCGGTCCTTCGACCCAGCTGCTCCGCCTTGGCTCTTAGCTCCCTCATCTCCACCGTGGCCTGGCATCCCACCTGCTCCACCGGGCTCCCTCGTCCCTCCGGCTCCACCTTGGTCAGTCGTCGACCATCCGCCGCCTCGGGACTCCATTCCTCTGGCATCACCTCATCACTCCATCCCTCCGGCTCTGTCCGGCTCCTCCTTCCCTCTGGTTCCACCTCCATCCTCAGTCACTCCAGCTCCACAGGGGTCTTCCAGGACCTCGTCTCCACCTTGGTCGCCTGAGCCTTCTGCTCCACCTAAGCCCTCCAGATCCTCGAAGTCACCCTGTCTCTGCGGCTGCGATGCTCCATCTTGGGCTCCTCACCCACCGGTGCAGTCTCCGCCTGTCGGCCCCTGGTGTTGTCGGCTCATTCTCCACCGTGGCTCCTCCCGCCGTCGAATCCACCGTGGATCTCCGTCCTGGCTGGTCTCTGGAGGACCATCTGGCTCCTCCTGCTCCGGGCTCCTCCCTGCCTCCTCCCTCCATCCACTCCGCCCTGGTCCCTACCTCCATGCTCCCTCTTCACCTGCTCTTTGCCTGCTCCTCGCCCGCCTCCAGAACCCCCACCCTCCCCCCGCTGGTATTCCTCTTGCGGTGCGAGGACGGAGCTTTCCGGGAGGGGGCGAACTGTTATGTTCATGGATTTCTGTTCTCTTATTTGGTCACCTTCCTTTTCTTGTTTTGGTTAATTGATTATTCCCCACCTGTCTCCAGTTCCCTCATTACCTCCTGTGTGTTTAAATACCCGGTCTGTTCAGTTATTCCTCTTCCGTGATTGTCTATGTTAATGCTATATTGTTATATGTATATTTGTAAGTGTTAAACTAAGATTGTATTGTAAATGTAGTATATTGTCTGTAATCTCCTTCGTTATCCAGTAAACTCCTCATTTGTTCCAGATCCTCCTCTAGCACCTTTTCCTTACGTTAGCACACACCCTTATTTGTAACAGCCATAATGATCAAGTTATCAGTGTGAAGGGTATTTGTTGTATCTAGTTTGTGACAGTGAGTGCACAAAAACTTCCACATCATAGCCAACACTTTAAAAGTGGGAACTTTCCCAACTAGTAAGACAGCAGCAATTAGCAATAGCCACTGAAGTTCAGATAATCTGTTTTGTGTAAAAACTACCACAAGCTTTGTTTGCCGATGTGAAGAATCAGCTATCGAGTTATTTAAATTTCGAAATCTTCAAATTTAGTTCTGGGAAGAGAATAATCTTGCAGTTGATCTTCCTACTCTGCGATTAGTTGTATAAACTGAACACCAACACCACAGAAAACAAGAAACTGTGATTCTTTAAATGTGCAGCAATCTTCCATCTTGTAGTGCTTCACTGTGCGCTTGGCAAAACATGAATGCAGATCCTCAATGTAGTCAGTTCTAATGGGAATGCTATTTTCTCTCTCTCTCTCTCTCTCTCTCTCTCTCTCTCTCTCTCTCTCTCTCTCTCTCTCTCTCTCTCTCTCTCTCTCTCTCTCTCTCTCTCTCTATTAGGCATGAAACAGGTGTGCTATTGTTTGGATCATAAGCCACCTACCTCTCTAGTGAAATCCAGTGATGCCCCATCCTAAACCCATCTTAGACAAGAAAATGAAATGAAAAGCAAAATGAAAGTGAGTCCCATTTGAGTGACAAATGTTTAGGCACCACCATACAGCCCCCAACTGCTCTATTCATTTCTTTCTGCATCTTTGAGTCACAAATATTCACTTCTTGGCCTCTGTTCTCCCTTTATGGGAATGGTAGTCTTGCCTGTGCGCATTCGATAAGTCAATTTTCTACCACCGACTTTTCCGTCTGCCACAGCTGATTTCACAAATGATGGGCCAGCGGTGGCAAGACAGCAGGGGTAAATGGGAAAAGATGAGGCTTTCATGGAGTGCCAGGCACCCCCGCCCTCGCTCTTGCCTCATAAATAACATTGTCTGATTAAAATACGGTGAAAGGGAGCGGAGTCATTTAAAGTTCAAAGATTCTTACCTCTAGCCACTGTGTGTTCTAGTTTGAACAGGTCGGTGTTGAACACCACTTGGGACTGAACCCATAAATATACACCATCCTGCTGGCTCACACACATAGATAGAGTACATACAAACAAACAAACCCAGTGGGCAACAGCGCAGATTCATTTTACTTCCCAACTCTTAAGATGAAACTTAGTATTCTAATGAAATATCTTATATTCGCACGCACATAAATAAACAAACACTCTCACATTCTGAGCATCGCTTGTAATGATTTGTTTATTCATCGCCAACTGTGTCTTTATCCTCAAACAATGACCATGCTTCTGAGAAATGTGTTAGATCATCTATGAATGCTTCAGAAGGCATAGCAATGTCAGACATTGAGAATAAATAAATAAATAAATAAATAAATAAATAAATAATGCTTTACGTATAGCTGAAGTGATTTTTGTGTTTCTAGACAATAATTTGAATTGGAAAAATAATTTGAAACTGTTTTTCAGATCACTCCACGTCTGCCATTGGTTGATCAAACAAATAGTTCCGCCCCAAAGTCAAACCATTGGTTGAGCCAGTGTTACTGTGTTGGGCTGGTAGTGATGTTTAAACAAACTTAATAATAATAATAATAATTATTATTATATTATATTATATTATATTATATTATATTATATTATATTATATTATATTATATTATATTATATTATATTATATTATATTATATTATTATTAATCATTTTAAGCAGATAGTCCGCAACATTTTAAAACTGTTAATACTTTAAGGGATAATTATAGATTGTATATAAATTGTTAATTACATACTGTAGTTACATTTATTTATAAATGTGTTATGCTTTCTACATTTTATGTTGACAATGTCTACATATAGAAACAAAATATAATGTGTTTGCTTTCCAAATAAATTTGTACTGAAATTAAACGTATGCTTTTTTACTGTAGTCATTATACAGAAATGTTATAGTTCTAGAGCAGTTTTTTTGAAAGAGTATTAGGCAGTAAAAAAAAAAAAAACATACACCTCACATCTTGAATCCACTCCATCTTTCTTCAGCTTGCACCAAACATAAAACAACTCCACTATTTTATTAAACCGAAAACCCTCAGCTGACTGATTCATCAGTTCAGCTTCCATTAAAAGGATTTGAAATCCCACTCTTTAATTTCCTCTCATCATGCAAACAAAATAGCAGTTTGAGGCTCATTAAACTCTATCGTGATTCAATGATCCAAAATTTGCATGCACACACACATATGCTGACAAACATGAATCTGAATTAGAGCCAAGAGCAATTTTGACATATGAATGGACAGCTCCGTCATATCCACACACACTAGCTCCACAGATTCAGATGTGTGTTAGTCCTCCGAGAACGCTCCGATCAATTAGAAGTGAAAACAAATGCATCCAGTGTCTGGCATGGCTGTAGGGAGAATCACAGTTGGAGAAAAGGACATTATCCTCAAGTAAATCCAATACATTTCATCACGTCTTCATTTAATGGGCTGGAATTGTTCAGATAGAGGCTAATGGAATGGAAAGGAAGCGAATGAGGGGAGAAGGAACGAGGTGGGGGTGTAGAGGATGGTACTTTCCGGTAATGCTGGCACTCCTGGCTCCAAAGGTACAGCCTGTGCTCTATAAGGGGAAATATGAGAAGGTGTTATCGCTATGCTAGTGCTGACAAATGCTGTAACTCAACTAAATGGTCAATTAAAGCAATGCCGTATATGCACACTCAGTTGATTTAGGCTGATTAAGGAACCACGTGTATTTTTTATTATCAGGCCCACTCCATACGTCTTCTCTACATTCTGCATTATCTACAATACCTGTGTAAACATGCCACAGCAGTTCCATAAATTGCATAACTTTTACTACATCCATGAAAACCATAAAGAAAAGAAAGAGATATCACAACAAAAATAAAAGAGGCTGTTGTTGGACTATGTTTCAAAGCTCTGCAAATTTATAAAAGCTCTCTGTGTTTGGCTTGCTAGCACTCCGCTGGATGGTCAGTAAATCCATGCTGTGCACATTCAGAAATAAATAAAGAAGAAGAAAGGAAAAATGCTCTCATGCACACCGTTTAATTAAGGGCTTCTGGGAATTATAATCAACGCTATGAGATACAGCATGGTGATGAAGCATAAATCCATAGAGTCGGCAGCCAATGTGCCCCAATCTAATGTGTTGGCAATATTGCTCATCCAGCAAACAACTGCAGTGTGTGTTGCAGTGTGTGTGTGTGTGTTGACCGAAGAGTAAATTGTGTGTGTTTTGATAGCTGATTATAATTATAAAATCATGCATCGCAACACATGCCAACATGTACAGTACATAAAGTACATAAACCTGGAGTAGCATTGGTTATCTTTTGCATATGTATGTTTTGATAGAGTACTGCAGTGATGGAGTAATTACCTTATTTCAGGCTTCAGACCCATTCAAAGCACCTACTGACTTTGGGAGGATGGAAACAGAAGTGCTGAAATGCTAACTTGTTTCTGGATTTTGGCTTACAAAAATGCTCCATCCCTGCAGCACTGCATGCGCTTTGGTCTTCATGCTGGTCAAGCCGTTATTATTGGAAGGGTTTCCATTGCTATTGATATCTTATGACTGCATCCAGTGTCAAGTAACATCAACTGCACTAGTGTCTTATGAATGCATACACTGCCTCAGTCTAAAGTGCAACGGCTTGACAGAATTTGTTGTGACTCAAATGTCACACCATGTAACATGAGGTAATGGTACACCACACTTTGTTAAATGATTTTTTTTTTGCCTTCTATTAATCCATGTAAAGGTGTTATGTCTATTACTGAATATTCTGTCATTTAGGACAAACTCATTTTATTCATATGTAGATGGTTGAGCGTGTGTTTCCTAACAGCAAAGTTAAGCAGCTCTGTCAAAGCACTAGAGTGAGTCATTCTGGATTTGCTGATGTTGCTGCTAGCGTCTATAAAAACAAGCTTTGCTCAACACAGACTTGAGTAAGCACTACATTACTTTGCCAGTAAAGCCTTCAGAATGTGGAACAAGAGCCCAATTAGCAAATTGTAGTCGCTAAGCGTTTGCATGCAGCCTTACATGTTCTCTAATAAACTGACTAGTAATATTTGTAAGTGGAAGCAAGCTAAAACATCAGCAAGAAGACAAAATGGACTATTTAAACTGGAGACCAAAGCCATTAGGCTGCATTATTTACCTCTGTCAGGCTGTATGGCTGCCAGATCATCACTATAGAGCAGAATACATTGATTATCTATTAATTAATTTGTGTATTATGCATTATGTTAGGCTAATAGACCAACATAACTTGGCCAATATGATCCATTATGTTTCCATATTCATTAAAAAAAGAAAAGAATATCAACAGTCTCTTTTTTTATGTAAAAAATTTAAATGTAGCATTCAGCATTATAAGATGCTAATGCACAAATTAAGCCACTAAATATTGCTCCCCATTAAAAAAAAAAAAAAAATGAATGTAATCATTTATTAAAATAATGAAAAATGAAATAAGCAAGCTTGTTTTTTTTATATGTCAATCATATATGATATATAATTATATATATGGTGCAAAATATGTTGCATATATATATATATGTATATATATATATATATATATATATATATATATATATATATATATATATATATATATATATATATATGCAACATATTTTGCACCATGTTTTGACACATTGTACATAGGAAAATTGATTTCTCCCAACAAATCAAGTTCGACTTAAAAATTAAGATCTTATAGCCACTAAATAAATAAATAAATAATCTAACATATAATATTTTTTTTATTTTATTTTATTTAGTTATTTTTACTCTCTGGATGTGAAATACTTGCTTCAATGGGATTCTAGCTCAGTTCAATTCATGACTTACCCATGAGAATAACCTCCTGAAACTACATCAATTATTTTGTAAAAATCTCTCAGTTTATGTACTGTAATTAAAGAGGAATTAGAAGTTTGAATGAATTAATGCAGTGTCAATCTCAAAAATAATGTCATTACTTTGACAGTATGGCTTTTTTTTTTTTTTTTGCTGGATTTTCTTAAACTATGACTTTAGTACGTGTTCATCACTTTTGGCAAGCTTTCAAAATGGTAATTCCCTGAAAATGACATCTACAGTGCAGTGCCATGGTCAACAATATCTACGTTGCAGTAGTTTACTTGAGCTGAGAAACTGCTTATAAGCATGGCTGATTCATACCAATTATCATTCAAAGCCATGCTGATTTCCTGCCTTCTCTTTGTTGGAGGCTGCCTGTGTTTCTCAGGCTAGTAGAGAAGACTGGATCTCTCCTGTCGAGTCTCTGCTGGACACCAAATCCAGGAATATAGCAGAGTGCCTTAAACTTACAGCCAAGCATTTCAAAATACAGAAATAAAAAACCAGACTGCCCCTCATGCTGGTTCTAAAGAGAGCTTGCCCAGAATAATGTAGTTTGGTCCAACAAGCCCTTTACATTTTACACTGCAGTTCAGAATGGATGCCTTTACAAATGATCATGCTTCTCAGCTACTTAAATCTATTATCAGCCGGAGTGTTACAAAGAAAAGAAGGGAATTCAAATGCATATTCAGTCCATACTAAAAATGTGCTTTCTGCAAGAATGGATGCAGGGATTTTGATGATGAATTAGAGATTTCCCAATGATTAATCTAAAAGACACTGTATTATAAATCGAGATCACAAGGCTAGAGCTGCTCTGCAAAACTGCCAGACATAGTTTCACATTTTCAGCATATTTAGGAACAGGATGTTCTCAGCAGGACTGCTGAAAAAAAGGATAACAACTGGACCTTTTGTCCAGGCCCAGGTTTTAATGAAATGTTTTAAACAAAAGCTGAACATGGGTGGAATAGTCTTTGAATAGAGGGAAAGAAACCTCTGAGGTTTTATAAGAAAATATACTGATTTGTCATTTAAAGATGAAAGCATGGGTTTGGAACAATATAAGGGTGAGTAAATAATGACCGTATCTTGTTGAATAATTTGGTTCTCTTACAGACCAATCTTACGAGAAAATGTAACTCTTTAATGAGATGGCAGTTTCATATGAATTTGAACAATGTGATTTTTAGAAAAATAAGTGAGAACTATTTTATTTAGACATCCTACTAACAGTAAGCAACTGCATGTCAACTAGCAGTCATTAGAGTATTAGTATACTGTCTGCTTAATATCTTCTAACAGTTCTCTTACGAGAGCTCTCTCGTACTGCGTTTTAGCTAAGACGCTACGGGAAAAGTCTCTTTTCACGAAATACTGAAGCAAAAAATTATCCTTAATTTTGTATTTTTGTAAAGCGCATTTGCAGCAGTACACAGCCATAGGCGAGACGGCTCGTTCGCTCATTGGCTTGTTCTGCGGCAACTGCACAGCCTATCGAGCGCGGGCTGATGCAACATCAGACCAATAAGGGCGCTTCGCGCCCTTCTTGCCACTTCCCGCCGAAACGGGTGTGGCCCAACCTATAAAAGGAGCTCGAAAAGGCTGACTCACCTGATTTTTCATCTCTTCAGCGAAGCTCACGCATCGCTGGATCACGGAGGAAGCAAGCGCCGTCTGAGAAAGCACATCAGCAGGACGAGCCATTCTGAAGCTGCTGGCATCGCCGCCTTCCATTGCCGTTCCTGCTGCGCTATCCGGCGCCTATATCCTTTCAATCCTGTTATATACAAGCTGTTCTTTATGTGTGTGTGTGTGTTCGCCCTGCGACACACACTCGTAAAAGAGCTCGCGTCTTTTTTAAGATGCCTTCCTGCGGCTCGTCAGAGCCCCACTCAGCGAGGGAGACCGGTACGTCATCTGTGTCTCCTGCCTGGGTGAAGATCATGCAGCGCTCGCTCGCTGACGGCGGATGCCCCCACTGCGAGCTGTTGCCATGGTGACTCTGAGGACTCGCCTGGCCTTTTTCTCTGAGCCTGCATTCTCCGCTGCGCTGAGGCGCCGTAAAAGCATCGCTTCCAGCGGATTCCGGAACCGTCTTCAGCTCAACCGAGCTCGCCGGTTCGCCCTGCTTCACCGGCCCCCCCTGCATCGCTTCCTGGTGGGCAGCGCCCGCTGTTTGCCGGCGCGTCGTCCGAGGAAGTCGATCTCAGGGCCGCGTCGGGGGAAGAGGACACGCGCTCTCTGCTAGCTTCGGGCAGTGAGGGCTGGGCGAGCTCCGAGGATCTCGCGCCTTCTGCTCAGAAGCCCAGCAGACGAGCGGACATCGAGAAGGAGCCGGGGCGAATGATCGTGTTGGCCGCGATGAGTCTCGGCCGCGAGTGGTTTGCACCAGCGCCCCCCCCCTCTCGTTCCCGGCTGGATGGTATTTCCCTTTCGGATGAGCGTACTTCTCAAAGCCCGCCTCATTTCTTCCTGAGCTTCACGAAGAGGTGGCGAAGGCTTGGAACGCTCCATATTCAGCACGAACTCGTTCGTCTGTCTCACTAGCATTCTCCACACTGATGATGCTAAAAACAGGAACTACCACTCACTTCCGCCGGTGGAACAGGCGATAGCGACGCACCTTTGTCCGCCCTCTGCTGGACGGCGGCAAAAGCGGTGTTGCCATCTAAAGCCTCCTGTGTGACGCTGCGTCGGCGCTACTAACGATGGCTGCTTCATCGAAGCGCAGGTGTACGAGTTCCGCTGTGGCCGAGCTCTCACCCAAGCGCGCCGCTGTTTCAGTTCCAGGAATTGTGACTGTCTCAGCGTTTTCTGCAATGCGCAAGCCTGCACAGTTGCCCGCTTGCCTGCACACAAAAGCCGTTATCACAACAGCTTCAGCAACGCAGCTCGAGACCCCCGTTCTCGCTCTACTGGCCGTCGCCCCGCGCCTCGGGGACCGCGGCAGAGGATTACGGTGAGGCCGGGAGCCCCGAAGCCATCCTGGGAAAGCCATCTACGCATGCTGCATGACGCTGCGTCGGCACTACACACGATGGCTGCTTCATCGAAGCGCCGGTGTACGAGTTCCGCTGCGGCCGGGCTCTCACCTAAGCGCGCCGCTGTTTCAGTTTCCAGAGATTGTGACTGTTTCAGCGTTGTTTGCAATGCGCAAGCCTGTACGGTTGCCCGCTTGCCTGCACACGAAAACCGTTATCACGGCTACCCAGATATTTCCCGAAAAAGGTGTAATTTCTGGTGTCCCGGCCACGGCCGATGGTGCTATAAATGAAGTGACGATGCCCACTGCTCAGTGCCCATCTCCGCATATAAGCACAGCCCTTCACACAGGGCTCGCGCCTATAAAAGCGACTCAAGTCGATCACGCGCACTACATAGTAGACGTGCCCACTCCTCAGTGCCCACAATCACTATGTCACACGCGTCATGTGGTTTCTGTAAAAACGAAACCCGTGCACGTTCGTCCGGCCACGGCCGATGGTGCTATAAATGTAGTGACGATGCCCACTCCTCAGTGCCCATCTCCACATGTAAGCACATCCCTGCACACAGGGCCTGCGCCCATAATGTCGACTCAAGTCGGTCGCGCACACTGCATAGTAAACGTGCCCACCCCTCAGTGCCCACTATTACTATGTCACACGCGTCATGTGGTTTCTGTAAAAACGAAACCCGTGCGTGCTCGTCCGGCCACGGCCGATGGTGCTATAAATGCAGTGACGATGCCCACTACCCAGTGCCCATCTCCACATATAAGCACAGCCCTGCACACAGGGCTAGCGCACATAAGATCGACACAGATCGGTCGAGCGCGCCGCATAGTAAACGTGCCCACTTCCCAGTGCCCACATACACTATGTCACATACGGCGCGGGGCTTCTGTAAAAACGAGGCCCGTGCACGTACATTCTGCACAGGCAGACAGCGAGTTTAAAGTGGTAAAAGTGCACACATGCAGCCCACGGTTACTCGCAGATATATCGAGTCCCACGGGACCCGCTCAGCCTCCCTCCAGTCGGTTAAGCGCCGGAACGTGGTCGAGGAAGAGCGATCTGCCCGCTGTGATCAACGCGCTCCCCGCCTCAGATGCGCAGCACACTCGAGCGCCGCCGTTGCCCAGTCAACAGAGCGCGTTTCGCATCCAGCCCTTAGCCATTCATGCAAATGCATGGTCAGTGCTTCCAGGGGTTTCGGATTGGGTGCTAGGCATTATAAAGAGAGGCTACACGCTACAGTTTTCTCGACGCCCACCGTGCTTTTCAGCGCGCGTCGAAACTACGGTCAAAACAGAAGTAGCACACATACTTCGGGCCGAAATATCAAAACTGTTGAGCAAAGGGGCTGTAGAGCCTGTGTCTCAAAGCGAGGGGGGGCTGTACAGCAGATACTTTCTGGTGCCCAAGAGAGACGGGGGTCTCCGGCCCATACTGGATCTAAGACAGCTGAACAGGCATTGATGAAACGCAGTTTCAAAATGCTCACGACCAGGAAGCTCCTCGCGCAGATTCGCAGAGGGGACTGGTTCATGTCAATAGATCTGAAGGACGCGTATTTTCAAATACAGATAGCGTCAAACCACAGGCGATATTTGAGATTCGCCTTCGAGGGCCAGGCATACCAGTTTGCAGTCCTGCCATTCGGCTTGTCCGTAGCTCCTCGTACGTTTACGAGGTGCATGGCTGCAGCGCTCGCTCCTCTTAGACTCAGAGGCACACGAGTGCTGAATTATTTGGACGACTGGCTGGTTCTGGCCCGATCATGAGCGGAGCTCATGGACCACAGAGCCGTTTTACTCGATCACCTCGAGAAGCTCGGCCTCAGTGTCAATTGGGTGAAGAGTTCGCTGAACCCCAGTCAGATGATCCTGTTTCTGGGTATAGTTCTGAACTCGTGTTCCATGACGGCGCGGCTGTCACCACAGCGCGCGATGGGCATTCAGCGTGCAGCGAGTTCTTTCCGCTGTGGCGCGACTGTGTCGCTCAAACACTGTCAAAAGATGCTGGGTTTCATGGCCTCAGCATCTCCGGTTCTGCGGCTGGGCCTGCTCCGCATGCGCCCCCTGCAGTTCTGGCTGAAGGCTCGGGTGCCGCGCAGAGCGTGGGCGTCTGGCCGGCTGCATTTCAAGGTCGATCAGAGCTGTGTTGCGGCTCTAGCACCTTGGACAGTGAACGGCTGGTACCGATCAGGTGTAAGCCTGGGGACTTCCCCGAGTGTGAAAATGGTGTCGACGGACGCCTCCACTTCGGGATGGGGAGCGCTGCTCGAAGGCAGACCGTCCTTTGGCCTATGGTCAGAATGGGAAAAGCTCCATCATATCAACTGCCTGGAAATGCTGGCAGTGGAGAACGCGCTGACGCGCTTTTGTCCCCATATCAAGGATCACCACGTCATAGTCCGTTCGGACAACATGTCCGTGGTGTCCTACATAAATCGCCAGGTCGGTCTCGGGTCCCGAAACCTGTGCAGGCTGACGGAACGCCTCCTGATTTGGGCTCAGCGCAACGTGTGCTCGCTGAGAGCAGTGCATGTGCCTGGACTGCAGAATCTGGGTCCAGACAGGCTGTCCAGAGGCAATGTTCCTACGGGCGAATGGTCTCTACACCCGCAAACAGTCCGGCTGTTGTGGCAGAGATTTGGCATGGCGGAGGTGGACCTCTTTGCGTCCCACGAAGACGCTCACTGCCCCGCGTTCTTTTCCAAGAACGAAAGCGCGCTGTCACGGAGATGGCTGTGCTGCCCGCTTTATGCGTTCCCTCCCGTCTCCCTCCTTCCAGAGGTGATAGAACGGGTGAGAGAAACGAGATGTTCAATACTGCTTGTAGCACCTCTTTGGAAGAACCAACCATGGTTCCCAGATTTGATGCAGTTAGCAGATGTCGCCCCGTGGCCGGTACCATTGAGGAGAGACCTCCTCTCGCAGGCCAGGGGCTCGATTTGGCACCCTCAACCGGAGTTGTGGTCCCTCTATGTATGGGCACTCAATGGTTACCCGCTGATCTCGCAGTGAGAGTGCTAAATACCATCACTCAGGCTAGAGCTCCGTCGACACGACGTCTGTATGCCTCGAAGTGGTCGGTGTTCTCCAGCTGGTGCACAGCTCGAGGTTATTCACCCCTTAGTTGTGAGGTGACGGAGGTCCTCTCCTTCCTTCAGGAGCTGTTGGATAAGGGCAGAGCCCCATCCGCGCTCAAAGTTTATGTGGCTGCCATCGCGGCGTTTTCTGAAACGGCGTCCGGTCAGTCAATAGGAAGGAATGATTTAGTCATCCGGTTCCTCAGAGGAGCTAGGAGGCTGAATCCTCCCAGACCTCCGTCAGTCCCTATGTGGGACCTCGCGGCGGTTTTGGAGGCCTTGAAAGGTCCCCCTTTCAAGCCTATCCAATCGATTAGCCTTCAGCATCTGTCGTTCAAGACAGTATTCTTGTTGGCTCTCGCTTCTGTGAAGTGTGTGGGTGATTTGCACGCGCTCTCGGTGAGCCAGTCGTGCTTGGAGTTTGGGCCCAATGACTCAAGAGTCATACTCAAACCTAGGCACGGTTATGTGCCGAAATCCCTCAACACACCGTTTCGGGCTCAGGTTATTGCCCTGTCTGCCCTGCCGGTGTCAGGGGAGGATGGAGACTCGAGTCTTCTTTGCCCTTTCAGGGTTTTAAGAGCTTATGTGTCTCGCTCTGCTGCCTTTCGGCAGACGGAGCAGCTATTTGTCTCGTTCGGTGGGCGTTCCAAGGGAATGGCTGTTTCGAGACAGACTCTATCCAGATGGATAGTTGACGCCATAGCGTTAGCTTACGCTTCCAGGGGCCTTCAGTGCCCGTTGGGCGTCAGAGCACACTCCACAAGAGGCATCGCCTCGTCGTGGGCGTGGTCTACTGGGATTTCCTTGCAGGATATATGTATGGCGGCAGGTTGGGCCTCGCCGTCTACATTTATCAGGTTCTATAACCTGGAGGTTCCCGCCTTGCAAGCCAGGCTGCTGTCGGTATAGACGAATCAGGGCCCTGAGGGGAATTCTGAGTTCACGAGCGCTATGCGCTGCCGACTGTTATATGGGCAGTATTGCGTAAGACCCGCATTGCCACATTGGTCAGGCCTTGCCTCGGCTGTGTGACGTCATATTGCCGCATCTACGGATGCTGCTAGATATGGGACGGAGGGCTTTTTCCCTTTTCTGTCCTGGACTCTCTGTGAGTCCCTCAGGTGACTGTGCACTGTAAATCCTGGGCGTTGCTTCAGGTTTATTGGTGTGTGATCCCTGCGCGCACGGCGTTTTACACTGGGTTCCCGTAGCGTCTTAGCTAAGACGCAGTACGAGAGAGCTCTCGTAAGAGAACGTACTCGGTTACTAAACGTAACCTCGGTTCTCTCTAGAAGAGCGAACGAGTACTGCGTTCTCTGCCGTGCGCACGATTCACTCTGGTTCGCTTCGGCGATGAAATAAATCAGGTGAGTCAGCCTTGTCGAGCTCCTTTTATAGGTTGGGCCACACCCGTTTCGGCGGGAAGTGGCAAGAAGGGCGCGAAGCGCCCTTATTGGTCTGATGTTGCATCAGCCCGCGCTCGATAGGCTGTGCAGTTGCCGCAGAACAAGCCAATGAGCGAACGAGCCGTCTCGCCTATGGCTGTGTACTGCTGCAAATGCGCTTTACAAAAATACAAAATTAAGGATAATTTTTTGCTTCAGTATTTCGTGAAAAGAGACTTTTCCCGTAGCGTCTTAGCTAAGACGCAGTACTCGTTCGCTCTTCTAGAGAGAACCGAGGTTACGTTTAGTAACCGAGTACGTTTACTTTGATGGGTCCACAAAATACAACATACGGATTATTAGAATCTTTGCAAGTATATGTCAACTTATTCTATTAACACAAAACCTAAGCCGTGGCCTAATGGTTAGAGAGTCGGACTAGCAATCGAAAGGTTGTGAGTTCGAGTCTCGGGCCGGCAAGAATTGTGGGTGGGTGAGTGCATGTAAAGTTCTCTCTCCACCCTCAATACCACGACTTAGGTGCCCTTGAGCAAGGCATCGAACCCCCAACTGCTCCCCGGGCGCCGCAGCATAAATGGCTGCCCACTGCTCCGGGTGTGTGTTCACAGTGTGTGTGTGTTTGTGTGTGTGTGTTCACTGCTCTGTGTGTGTGCACTTTGGATGGGTTAAATGCAGAGCACAAATTCTGAGTATGGGTCACTATACTTGGCTGAATGTCACTTCACTTCACTAACCTAACAGTCTACTCCGAGAGTTAGTAGACATGTAGTTGCAAAGTTACTTATAGTTAGGAGAACTATGACACGACTTTTAGTCAAGTCTATTTATATAGTCTCTTTATATAATAATTTGGGTTTATCAACTTTGACCTGAGAGGGGTCCCTTACAGCCTCTCACCTAATATTTTTCTCCACATTTGTGTTTAAAATTCCTGATCTGGGGTGTGTTTTTTTAGCTAGCATTGTTAGTGTTATGTCTATGACAATGGAGCTTGTAACCACAGTTTCTTTCAGGAAACACACCCTGTAGTTCAGTTGTTAATCTCATAGACAACAATGCTTTTCCACTTCACACCTCCAAGTAAGGATCCATCCTTTCGTGATTTGCTGTTATACACAAACTGCACTTTTATGTACTCTGAAAGGCTTGAACTCGTCTACCTATAATTGTGCCTCCCCTCTCATCTGAGTCCAATTTAAAGATGTGAGAGCCCGGTGGTTTTTATATGCACAGGATGGGGGAAATTATTTGTCAAAGTGAATGTCATCTAATTTAGCATCACCTAAGCTGGTGCGCTGATAGGATCTGGCTGACTGGATTGAGCTCGGGTTTGCCGTCCAAATATATTGTTCGGCGGGTAGCCTTCTTAAGATCTCAATCTAGCGGGAGCCTTGCCCCCCCTCCCTGCCCCCACCCCTACATTTTATTACATGCAGGCCGTTTGACTAATGCACTTCAGCCCTGGCTAGCAGCCACATGCCAATTTATAACACGATGGCTCAACCTCCTCCATGCATACCAAGCAATGTCGATTAGTTGTATTGGCATATCAGCATGGTCCCCTCCCATTTCTCCGTCTGTTTCTCACCAATAAGGGAAGCAAATGCAGCTTAAAGAGCCACAGTGAAGGTGGAGGGTATGACTCATGCATATATAAGCATCAAATAAAAATAATATTATGTATGAAGGAACGAGGGGCAAAAAATTGCATGTAACAAAATAGCACCAAGTGTGTTTGTTCGAGCGAGAGAAGAAAGAAGTATTAAAGTGCTGTGCTTGAAGCTAAAGAAGGGCTATGTTGAAGACTGGGTCACCTGGTGATAAAACTGAATCCATCAATACAATGACTTGAGGGTGTGAAGAGCTCTGAGTGAGTGCCACCCACAGATTACATGCACACATGTGCAACATCGTGAGAAGATCATGACATTAACGATTTTTAGAAGAGACGTAATTATCCTGTTTTTGCATAACGAGTTAAACTTTTCACTTTTGTTTATAAAAAGAAAATCAAGAGAGAAAGAGCAGCAAAGACAGAAGGAAAGAAAAGCTAGCGTGAAAAACATTTTCTCCAGTTGTGGAAATGTCACCAGTAACCGTTACTGCATTTTTATGGTAATGTGATTTAATGAAAGCCCATCACCTATTTTTACATTGTCTATTTCTGCCGGCGTGAAAATGTCAGCATTTTTTTTCCCAGCCACGACGCGCCATGGCTTGGCTCCCGATCAGCTCCTGCACTAGAACAGATGCATTTAAATATCAGTCTATTAGTTAAATGGATCGTCCTCACATGCAGCTGTCAGTTGTGTGAGGCATCTGGCCCAGGCTTTTAACAGTGTGCCAAACTTTCCCCTTTCTCTACCTCTTTCTCTATCTATCTCTCACAATGTGGAAAATACATTATGTTCTTCAATGCTAGAATGGTATCATGAAACAATACATGGCTAGACTGCTCAACTGAACACATAACTCATCTAACAAAGACTTGTTGTTGATGTGTGTCATGGCGTGTGGGTGACTTGTGAAATGAGAAAGCGGGAGGTATTTTTTAGTCGAATATAAATTCATATCTCACTTCCATTGGATGTCTGCAATTGTATTTTGCCTCAAAAGCTTATAAAAATTAATGAATGAATATAAAATAAATATAGAAAAAATATCAAATTATATAGAAAGAAAGCTATAAATGTCTTTCCCTATATAAATCCCCATATGATGGTGTTTCTTTTTAGAAAAAAAAAAAAGTTAAAAGCTAACACAACAGCTGTTGATGCACAAAAAGCCCACTGATGGCCGCACATCATTCTCCAGTCAGTTGATAGTGTAATTGTGGTGAACGGGACCCCTGTGGTCAACAAGCTTGGCGGTGGCGGGGGGGGATGGGGGGTACATGTCAGTCACTGAGGTTGATATGAAGTTTCCTTAAGTGTGAGTGATCCCCCAACGAAATAAATAAATAAATAAATAAATCAGATTTTGTTGAAGTGTTACTAAAAAATATCTGCCAATGCTGTCACTTCTCCTTCACCAATGCCTTGTCACTCAAAACTGTAGACTTGATGTAATTGGTCATGTCTTGTCAGAATGACAGATATGCCTGAATGGATTCCAGTCAACAAATAACAAATAAAGGAGTGCAGTTATGTCCTACTCAGAGTGATAAGGTGATATCACCACCACTGGTTGGATCAATGTGGAGCTTTTGGATTTCTTTTCCACTGGTATGTGTTGAAGTCATGTAAACACAAACCCAAATCTGATGTATCTCTGAGTGAAACAGAAGAAGAAGTCGAGAAGGTTTTTTTCTTTTCATTTTCACTTTCAAGTATGTGGATAAAAACTTTATTTGTAAAGAACTGATTTGATTGTGAAAATTGAGGTGTTATTATTAAGGGGGATTTTTTTATTTTATTTATTATTATAAATAACTGAAAATAATTCTATAACCTTTAATTGATACAATCTTTAACAATATATAATACATTCACTACAGTTCAAAAGATTGGAGTCAGTAATATCTATATAATTATTTTCTTTCTTTCTTTCTCTTTTTGAAATAGATACATTTATATTTTTAATTTAATTAAAGGTGACAGTAAAGACTGTTTAAAGTTGGAAAGCATAATTGGCTGACAAATAAATAAATACATAAATAAATAAATATATAAATAAATAATTTTGAATAACTTTTGATTAATTAATTTCCAAAATTTAATCATAAAGTATATGAACACCAAAGCTACATAAAACACCAAGAAGAAGAAGAAAAATACAGTTATTTCTCTCCAGATCACACGTCTGTCTCTGTCTCTGTCTTGCTCTGCTCACATTAGTGATTTCATTTCCGTGACAATGTCATGGCCAGTTAATAAGGAAGGGGTGGTTGCATCATAAAAGTCTAATCATATATCAGCTTGTTACCCATGACTATAAATAATCAAATTAGATGAAGGTTTAACAGTCCATGCGATCCTTGATTCCTGTGCCACAACCTGTCAAATATGTTTTCTGTCTCTATGATGATAACATAGATTTAACATAGATTTCTCACATACAAAACTCAAACAAAAATAGCGAAAATCATGATTGGATCATTTGTTGTAGAGACTAAGTGGCAGAAAATGTTTCCAGCACAGCTGTGGTTTAACTACAATCCATCATATATTCAAGCATGACTAAAAAATAATACTACACAGAATTGTACCTATTTTACACATATGGTCTGTTAATGATGAATTTTCTGAATAGGTGATGCTATGCTTACAGAGACTAAGTGTGTCCACTGGCTTAGATATTCCATTTGAGTCTCTGCGCTGAACATGTGCATGCCTGAAATTGGTCTACCGCTAATGGTGCTCTGCTGGAATAGGTGGTTGACCAAGAAATGTGTGTGTGTGTGTGTGTGTGTGTGTGTGTGTGTGTGTGTGTGTGTGTGAGTGTGTGTGTGTGTGTGTGTGTGTGTGTGTGTGTGTGTGTGTGTGTGTGTGTGTGTGTGGTGTGTGTGTTGTGTGTAGGTCAGAATGAAAAAGAGAGAAATAATACGATGGTGTGTTGAAGTGAAGAGAGGTAGGAGAATGTGAAAATGCAACCAGATGACCATGAAAACAAAATTGTACACAAAGGAAGAAAATCATTTTTCCAGTAACTGTATTATATTTTAGCAATAGCAAACATTAATCAACATGAACTGTGCTTCAGCCTAAAGAATTTGAAACACATTTTGCTTAGGATTGTGCCAAATATGTATTATTTTAAAACACCCTAATTAGCCAACAGGTCTAAACTGCTGTTCACTGGAAGCCTTAACTGACTACTCTGTCAGAATGAATGAATGAATGAATGAATGAATGAAGTGCGTTTCAATTTAACAGTACCCAGTAATACAGTGCATATTATTACCATTAATTATTAATACCATAGTAGATACAACTATTTAAGCATTTACTAATTCATTAACTTATCTATTGTGCATATTGTTATGAAAGAAGATGGTTACCAGATATATGCATAGTATCATTTACTTAACACATTTGAGTAATTCACCACTAGTGTGTGTCTCTCTCTGGCTTCTCCACTATGCAAAACACTGAAATCCAATGGCTTGCATGTCTAGTACCCAGGAATTTTTTTTTTTTGGCTTAAATGTACCCATTTGTTTATCTGTTTAACTGTGGGGCAGTATGATTCAAATAAACACTTTTGAACCCACCTTCTCCATGTAAAAGAATGGAACACGAGTCAAATTAAAATATAAAATTACTTTATTTATTTAATTATTTAATTTTGGGTAGTTCTTATCATATTCAAGTGTTTTTTTTTTTCATCTAATAAGTTTGATTTTAGTTAGTTATAGTATCTCATGCTATAAAACGAACAAGATTCCTCGGACATTTCTGAGACACTGGCTTCATTTCTCTACAGTGGAAGAAAATAGACGAGTCATCAATTTATTTAATATTTTCTTATTCTTCTTTTTTATTTTTACAGTTTATAGTTCTGAGACATGCTTAGGACTGAGACACAACCTTAGGATTACCTGGATTACCATATATATATATATATATATTATGCTATTTGAGCATAAGAAACAATAATTATGTGACAATTCATGTCATATTTTGTTGATGATTTGAAATGTGAATGTGGCAAGCAATTTTTGAGATTTCAGGATTTCCCCACACAACCAAAATAAATAACAACAACCAGTCAGTGCATATCGCATGTCTGCATGTTTTGCATCTCTGCGTGAATGAAAGGCATAGTTTTGTCTACTACAAAACTATAGTAGTAGATTATAGTTTTTTTCTATTTTGTCTCCAGAACTGTTCTCAGAGTAACTTCACAAGCTTTTCACTGCTTCATTTGAAAAACAGTCAAATACAAACTGAAACTCAAAGCCGCCAAAATAAAAGTTTGGTTCAACTTGAAGAAATTATGGCACATATATATTACTATTAAATACCATGAAGTCCTGAAATTAAGATTATTAAGATTATTTTTTAGAGGGATATTATAAAACCAATATGTTTTCATCCATGTTTTAATTTATACAGTTCTGTTATGTAAGATCTTATTAAAAAGATTTTATTATAAAATATCTTATTATTTAAAAAAAAATCTAATAATAAAATAAAATCTGTAAATTCAATTATGTATTTTTATTTCATTTCATTTTAAAAGATTAATTTCATTGTTTTATTCATTTATTTCAGTACACGTCATTTTTGACAAGGTTGTATTAAATCACAAAACTCAAGTTCCAATACATGCATACATTCATACACAAATAAATAAATAAACACAGAATTTAGGATAAAATTAATGGATTTTTAATGGGCTCTAAATTAAAATGTAGGTTAATATATCAATCTTAATTGTGAACAAACAAGTAATGTTTACATTCATTCTCATTGTATAACAAACATGTGCCAAGCATTAAATGTAAATGAATATTGTGATAAATATTAATATTGTATTTTTAGCCATAGCTCCCAGCCCTACCTGAGCATCATCTCACGTCAAAAGGTAATTAATCCATTATAATCACCAATGATTTCTACACTGGATACAGACGGTATGCAGTTACCCATTATATATTTGTTTATTTAGTTATTTATTTATTTATTTAAAAAAACACAAGACTTCATATATTTGGATCTCATGTTGTTATAAGGATGTTTAGATGTTTATATTGTACTGGAAATCATTTCAGACAGACGTTCAGAATCAACATTGAACACTTTCTATTCTGTTCTGTTCTGTGGGGTCAAAAACTTGAACGTCTCCATGGCCCAGACCTTTCTTGTTACATAAGGCAACACATTGTGCTGCTGCTAATAACTCATGAAAGAAAAGGCACAAATCACAGCAATTGTCTTTTTAAACCCTTTATTTCAATATCAAACTAAAGCACATTAAAGTCAAATTATCCGAACAAATGGTGCCCCGACTTTACCTCTGAGACATGGCTTGTAAAATCAGGACTGCCCTACTTTTACTGGGACATCTTTATAGAGGTGTTCTGTCATGCTCTTGAGTGTTTGTCTCAATGTGTGTAGATACAAAATAGGGAAGAATGAGAGGTGTGCTGATGGTGTATGTGTGTGTTTATAAAGTGTACCTCAAGGGGCTGAGCAGGGGCAGCTGACAGGTCTCATGAGGGAGATTTCACTTTCCTGTTCATTGCTCTTTCCTGTAACAAAAGAGCTGCACACAAATGCCACTCCACCCACTTGCCCCCATAGGGGACAAACAAGGAGGCAGTGAGTGTTTTATAAATGTGCATGTTGACATACAATCCCTACACTAAGAACATTACTCATGTGCAAAATAGATGTCCATTTTCTGCTCAGTGGAGTCCAGTGGCCATAGAAATCCTACACAGTAAGGATCAGCTCCTTCTTTCCTGTTCCTGTCTGTCTATGCAAGCGTGAGTATATGCGTGGGCTTTGTATATTGTACTTGTTTCCATGGCTCTGATTTAGTTTGGTTTTATTGTATTGTAAAAGTCCTGTAACCGCCAACTCTAGAGTCTCACTGTCAGGTTGGGCCCCCTTCCACTTGCCTGCCTGCACACACACACACACACACACACACACACACACACACACATGAACAGTGAGCTACTAATCACATGGTAATGGACTTTCTAGCTAGCACATCACCTGTCCCAAACTATTAGGCAGGATTTTGTTTCAGGGCTGTAGTTTTCTGAGAAGACAGAGAGCTTTCTCTACACAACAATCACATGCTCCCTGTCCAGTCCACATTCTCTCTGGTTGGGCTACACAATAATAAAATCGAATAAATAATAAATACTGCGATACGTTGCAGAGAAAAAGTACAGGAATTTTCATCACGTAACCCGAATATCTCTATTTGGGGGGGATGGGGGGTGATAATAATAATAATATGCTGTAAAATAAAATATTGAATTTAGTATTTAATAAAAAACTAATTGTCCTAAAAGTAGTGCAACTGTAAAATAACAATACTGATATTTGAACTTTAATACTTTAGTAGTGAATTTGTACTCTGCTGCTCAAAACAGGCAGAATAAAGTGTCCACAGTATATGAAAAGTATTAATGCTCACACTCAAGAAAAAACATTAACAAACATTAAAGGGGTAGTTTATCCAAAAATGAAAATGCTGTCATTAATTATTCACCCTCATGTAGTTCCAAACCCGTAAGACCTCTGTTTATTTTCAGAACACAAATTAAGATTTTTTTTTTTTATGAAATCGGAGAGCTTTCTGACCCTACCATGCAACTAAAATATTTCCGGGCCCAGAAACATACAGTAGTAAGGGTATCATTAAAACAGTCCATGTTACATTAGTGGTTGAACTTCAATTTTATGAAACTAAGAGAATACTGTTTGCCTTGTTTGTGAGCAGAGGATCGCACACACATGTCGTGGTACTCCCGTCAAAGTTGGCCGACTGTGATGCAAAAGAGAAGAATTGTTCTTTCTTTTTTTGCGCACAAAAAGTAGTTCTCATAACTTCATAACATTATAGTTGAACCACTCAGATTTCATTTAAAAAAAAAAAAAATCTTAATTTGTGTTCCAATTCCTAAGATGAATGAAGTTCTTACAAGTTTGCAACAACATGAGGGTGAGTAATTAATCACAGAATTTTCATTTTTGTGGTGAACTAGCCCTTTAACATTATTTACCAAGCTGTAAAACATAAAAGAATGTGCTATTCTGAATGCATATTTATACAGCCAAACTTTACTCCACTGCTGGCCATATGCAAAGGTGACATTGTTTCTATTATTACATCTCATCATTATTGCAAAGGCATAGACATACTGTACTGTAGTTTATTTGTGTAGATACACTTCACTCATAATTGGCTGCAATTGGAAAATAGAAGGAAGGAATCTGTCATGAATCCCCTTTAAAGAGATGCACCTATTTGAAATTGTAGAAAAAAAATAAAGAATTAAAAGGACACTGAATCCCCAGAGTCCACATTAGAGCAACCTTTTTCTACCATTTGTTCCATTTAACCAGAAGAAGAAAAAATAAATAAATGAAAAAGAAAGAAAAGAAAAGAAAATATATGTTCTTTACCTAAGTCACACTAAGGGGGAGCAGTTGCAGCAGATACAATTATACACCTCATTCTATAACTCAGAACCCTTCCATTCCATCATGCTGCCTTAATGCTCTCTCCATTTTCAGTCCAGAATGACTACTAAGAGGTAAAATGGTCTGCCTGTTCTCTCCTTTCATTTTTTTCTTATTTCCTATAGCTCTGTCCTGTCTCTCTCTCTCTCCGGAAGTAATGTTCCACGCCATTCTCAGAGATGCATTCTACAGGAAATGGGAAACGGACATTAGGGGAAGCAGGCTGCAATGGAAGTACAGATCAATATTTCTATTAATCTGCATCCTGATTAATGTAAGCCGTACGTAGTCTACAAAAAGTATTAGTTGGCTTAATTCAAAGGAGGAAAGTGGTTCTACACATTGGAAATTAGTTTTCTTAACATTAAATTAAACTGTTGTGTATTGGAACAATAACTGTATTGAGTTAACCCCAATAATATTAGGATTGTGCCAGCCCAAGCTAGAAATAGCTTACAGTAGCATGTTAAATGCAATTTTTAATACATATAAAATTTACTACAACTACTTTTGGACAAGGGTAAGTTATAATAATGTACTTTGTGTACCCATCCTCAAGCTCCACTCAAGTAACTACCCCAAATTCCAACATAATTTGAAAACTAAAAAGACCCCCCATTCTTAATCTTTATCAAAAAACACATAAAACATCTAGTTTTAAGCAAAGCATGTTGAGAACTAGAAATCCCCTGCCCAGATTTAGCAATGCTGCACTAACGCCATCCAAAATGATTCATGTCCTCCCAACATAAATGGATTAAGTACTTCTATTTTAACGATTTACTCATTTAAATGGACTGAAAGCAATGAAATTAAATTGTGACAAAATGTTGAGGAAATGTGTGGCATTAGCTAATTTTAATTAACCAAACTGAGCAAGCAACTCAATTTGAGTACAGGCA
The DNA here is from genome assembly GCF_963082965.1 of Carassius carassius. Lineage (NCBI taxonomy): Eukaryota > Metazoa > Chordata > Actinopteri > Cypriniformes > Cyprinidae > Carassius > Carassius carassius. Next base: position 28,400,869 of record NC_081757.1, on the reverse strand, counting down.
GCTGCCAAGCACAATTGATGTATGTTGTGTATTTCTGTAGTTATGCAACAAACAAACAAACACACACATACACATGCACAAAATAAATAAATAAATAAATACCTATATATATATATATATATATATATATATATAGTTATTTTTATTAAGTTTTTTCATTCGAATTCTTAAAAAAAGTCATATTACAATGATACTTTACTTTTGATTATTAACTGAGTGCTTTTGTGCATATCTCTTTCTTTCATTTTATCTCTTCCCACCTTATTTCCAAATATATATCCTAAGCTAGAGAATAAGATTATGATAAGGTGATTACAGATGGGTGAAAAATGGTTTAAAAAAATGACAAAAAAGTACCTTGTCTACAAAATGGTGAGAATTATTTTATTTTTATTATTTTTTTCTCGTCTCTGAACTGCTGTCTGTCTCTGTATGGTTGGATTGTTTCACCTACAGTGGATGTTTCTTTTCATTTCCCTGAATGACAAAGCTGTTTTTTTGCCCAGGCACAGGCCTTGTTAGTGGGATACAAGGGAGCAGATGGGGACTGGGCTTTTTACAGGACAAGACTAAATTGACTGTGATTCCAGGCATTTTGCTTCCCCAACGAAATGAATCTGAACTGTTTGTTTGGTTGTTTTTTCTCACTTTCCTGGGAGAGAGAGTCCCTATCGGAGGCATGTTGATGTGAATTTGTTCTCTAGATTCAAGGTCAATTGAAGTGCTGTCAAAGCTGTATGAACTTCAGGGCACTGAAGGTATTTTCAATTGGCTTTTTATTTAACTTTACGCCGTAAGTTTAAAGTGAAATACATCAAGCAAAGCAGATGGTAAGTTGACTGTAACAAACCATTAACAACTTAACACAAAGACTACAGTCAAATATATAAGAATGTTTGACCTCATCAGGTATTAAGGGATTGAATGAGAGAAAGAGAATGAGAAAGTGAAAAAAATTATAAATACATGGCTTGAAGATTAGAAGGCATCAGTTTGGATTTGGGGTCCACATCCTTCAAATGAATCCACTCAAGAAACAAGCAGACCAGGTGGTTGAGAAAGAATCCAGTTACAATGACAAAAAATCCAACTAATGATTGCACTAATCCTGCAGGAATTATACAAAATAAACGAGCAGAAGGAAGACGGGGAAAATGGAAAATGAAAATAATCAATTTCTACTTCATTTGGCTTCTCGACTTAATCCAACTCCATTTTGTTGTATTTCCAGAGCAGAGCATCCTAGAAGCCCATTGGAAGTTCTTTGTGTCAAGCTCCATATGTTTAAATAAAACTAACTCTGATTAACAGTCTAGATATGATTCCAGATGTCACGTGTGCAACCAATAGAAATCTCTTAATATTTCTAATAGGCTGTTGAATCATTTAGAAACATGTGTTTACAAGGGGCTGTAAAACTGTGCACTACTTTTAGTTTAACAGTACAGGAAATGTATTCATGGAGTGGTCAATTAGGGCTCAGTCCTCTCCAGACGTGCATTAATCCCCACTTTTAAAGCCTTTGGCAATAGTGCATCACTGGAATGTTAACCCATATACAGCAGCTTAGGCTGTCAACAGAAATTGGATTCACTTTTCCCAATTTACCTACACAAAGGCAGTCAATGTTGTGAGATCACAGTAGTTAGATGTAATATCTTTAAGTTTATCAGCCTTTTTTAGTTGTTTATTTTATTTTATTGAAAGCACTTTTTTTAGTTGAACATGCAAGGGAGTGATTTCCAAATTTTGCTCTCTGGCTTGGCGATGAGCATAGACAGCACTGAGACAAAGTGACAGCAGGGAAGTGAACTCAGCCAGCAATGACAGCCAAAAGATTTCTGACAAAACACTGCTAGACTTCAATGGAAAGAAAGCTTCCAAAATAGTCCTTCATTACTGGAAACTTTCAGTAAAATCTCAACATCAGAAGGGGAGAGGTGTGATGGGTGAAACGTAGAGAAATCGAAATTGCACTGGTATGAAAAAGAATGATAAATGAATAAGAATGAGTAGAATAAATAAATAAATACAAATAATCACATTATCTCTTCTAACTAATTGGGTTTAGCTATTTGAGTAATCTTAATGCTACACTTTGATGCAACATTGTGATAAGAGGCATATTTAGATTATTTATAAAGATCTATAAAGAAATAGTTTCCTAAATCTGGTGTAGATGATTTTGACCCAAACCTGTATTGAAACATCTGGAATCATTTGATACGTTGATGTCTGGTCGTATCCCAGTACCTTTCATATGGCTATATATGAGTGTGGCGTTCAGAGTTCCCAGAAGTACTATAGTGAATTGAGGCTTATTTTTTTTTCTTTCTGTTAAATCAAGTACACAAGTACATAAGACACATACAGTGCTTTCACAGTACAAATGTGTATGGTATATCACACAAAGAAAATCTGAGAGAGAAAAAAAAAAGATGATGATGTAATAAAGGCTATGATCCCTCATTAGATCTGAAAACAAGATTTCTTCTTCCCAATGCCATGCAAGTGAAGTGGGCAATCACTTGACATCTTTGAATGTGCCTGCAGAAACGCATCGATTTCAAGAAGATATAGGACCTTGGGGAATAGGATAAGAAATACTGAGGCATTTTACTTGAAAAAAAATTTATACTCTGGATATATCCAAAGCAAACTTCATAAAAGGAGACAGAAAGGGAGAGATAGAAAGAGACAGAAGCTTATTATAGAGACACAAATAGCTAATTGGCCAAATGCAGTGCGCAAGAAGTTACTGACTCAGATTAAGATGAAAGGAAAAACATGCAAGATTGTCCAAAAATGAATGCCAAAGAGAAAGTCTCTCAGTGATCTAGCCAGCAGCTTGACAGCACCAATACAGAATACTAAAATCACTTGACATCTGGACTATGGCTGATGTTCTGGAACAATCCCAAGGGTCTTTTTTCGCTTGTTCAGCTCATAGCAGTAATTCTGTTCATGTTGAAACCCTTGAAGCATTTTGTCATCTAGGATTTGACACATAGTGAGGTATTGGTTTGGCATATATAACACATCCAGATTTTAATGTGCTGATAAGAAAAGTATAGTGCTAAAGAAATCCGCTTGCTGAACTGCAAAATCATATAAGTGAACACAACGCTATTTTGAGATTTGGTTCATAAAGCAAACTGGATGAATCAGATGATTTGTTCACAAATTGGGGTTCAACTCATTACTTATTCTGTCGCCCATTTGTTCTTCAGTTGTTAACAATATGATAATGAGAACTTTTATTTTGGGCTGAACTGTCCTTTTACAATGAATTGCAAAGAGACCAGCAGTTTAAATAATTGTTAGAGCATAAATGTACAATAATATGACAATGTAACAATTAAGCAAACTACAGAATGATGCAAGGCCTGCTGAACTCGGCTTACAAACCACAATAAAAAAAAAAAAAAAAACTTCCCCATAATTTCACTCCATGATTATATCCACAAACTAGTTTGTTTTGTCACTGTTTGCTTTAAGGAGAATGACAATTACTCACATGAATATGAAATATGCATATATTTACATCACATAGGGGACACGCAAAATCAAATTCAGCATGATGAAATTTACATGTCAAAGCTCAAGGTTAGAACTGATTAAAAATGTGGGCCATTCCCTGTGGGATACACTGCAATCATTTGTTTGTGAGGGTAAATCATAAACTTCAAACATGAAATGCAGTTAATGAAGAAAAATAGAAAGTGGTGCAAAAAAATCATGAAGATTAGAGCATATTTTAGTGTTTTAATAACTTTATTCTTTTAATAACAAATAGTGTACATGCATTTGGCTTCTCTAGGGAAATTGTTTTTACTCTACTTCCCTGCAGGAGCCATGATTCTTTAGCCTTCTTATCTTTTTATATGTTTATGTTGCCATTCCTTGAGGGATAAGCTTATATTTAATGTATCACAACAAACCACACTTGATGTGGCCCGTTTCACTCTTAAATAAAATCAGTTGTTTCAACTTCATAAAACACCTGCAGTCTCTAGAGGTACCTTTCAAAACACAATCATAGGCATTTGAATCTGCAATATGCAAAGGGCCCCTAAATCATGATCAGCCCAGCCAAGAAAATGTCTACCTAGAGGAAATGTGGGCACTGCATAGCACACTCACGCCACATTTCTCATAAAGAACAGATGTGCTTTTCTGGCTCCGCTCCTCCTAAGTGCATCTGCTATCACTGTAGTCTACATTTACTTAACAAGGACTTTGGCAAGCTGTGACCATCAGTAAAGCACAGTGCTGCGTTCTTAGAGACTATCCCAGCAGTGGTGTGGATGTTAGCATAACATTGAGTATAGGGTGAGTTCAAATAATCCGGTTTGATATATTTCTCCTCTTTTCAGTGAATCATTTCCAGAACTCTCTCTGTTATCTGCTACATAACAAGTGTCAAAGGGCCAATAAAATAAAATAAAATAAAATAAAATAAAATAAAAGTTCTCGGACCATTTTCTTTCCAATAGAAAATAATAATTGCAAGTATTTCTATTTTATTCTTTTTCCCCCAGAAATAAAGCTAACTTTAATTAAACTTTTATTTTAAAGGCTGCAGGTGCGATGTGAAGGTTTTCCATATTCAACAGTTTCAATGAGGACAGGCAAATAATTTTCCTGGTTTAAAGCATTTTCGCCCGCTTCTGAGAATGTTTCTCGTCAGCCTCTCACATTGGAAGCGGCTGTGTAGGAGGAAAACCTCAATGGCTGCGAGCACGTCGAAAACGGTGCATGTTATTTCCTTCCTAAACTGCAGCAGATGAAACGCAGTGAGTGGCTGACAGAAAGGCCTAATTTAGTGAGGAACACGAAAACCTTGGCTGTATGCTCTCAACCACTCCAACCCCCTCTACATAATCGATCAAGTATGTATGGTGCCTTCTAAAAAATGAAAGAGAGTTAAAAAGTAAGAGAGTGAAAGAGGAAAAGTTAATACTGGAAATTAACAAGTGCAGATTGCAAGAAATGTGGATGAGCATTAGGAGTGTACAATAGAACAGAAAAGAGAGAGAGAGAGAGAGAGAGAGAGCAAGAGGGAGGAAAACCACGAAGGAATCGATCAGTCCTCTGAAGTATTGAAACTGCCTTTAACTTTCATGCAAGTGTAATACATAAAAAGGTATTACAACTGAACATCAAAGACTTCTTTTATATCAACCCTTATGTTCGGTTCTGACTGGCTTTACTGGTTTTCTGATGTACAGTATGAGTAAAATGAACAATTAACCTCTTATTTTCTCTTCACATTCTTTTAATAAGTTCCTCTGTACGAATCTTAACCCATAGACAGACTTTGTTGAAGCTTTAACACTGATTTATGACAAAACAGACTAATTCATGGCACTTTCCTGAAAAAGTAAGATTTTTTCTGTCCAATTTAACTCAAAGCTAAAAAAGTGTTAAAAAAAATGGTTGTTTAATGGTTGAATGGTAATGTTTAATTCATGTATTTTTAAGTTTCAAATATTTAGCTTATATCTGCGCCCACAAACACACACACACACACAAACATACAGATACTAACAAGAACTGTATCTCAACAAAGAGCGATCCTTGCCAGGGAAATGGTGTCTCTATCCATCTCGGTGTCCAAGGCTGTCACCCAGAACTGTTGACCCTGAGCCCGGCAATGGCCTAAACAGCTGTTCTGCTCCACACATCCATCATAGAAACACACGCTTATGCTCACACACACACATATGAGAACTAAGCTGGATTTGGGCCAAAGTCGAAGGTCAGCCTATAACAAAGCATGCCTGATGATGCCAGAGCAAGGATGTCATTCATCTACATATCATATTAAATGCTGTGAAAGGAGCTGGAGCTGCTACAGGGTGTCATAAATCTCGTCACATCAATGCATGCAAAACCTCTTTTTGCATATTAATGTATAATCCCGCTAAACTGTTTCCCATCCATCTATATGTTTTGCACAGATATGTATGTTTCAACATTGCAGTATATATATATATATATATATATATATATATATATATATATATATAATAAGCCTAATTATAACATTTATTTATGTAGAATTGAAAGACAATTCTAATTTATTTGAAATAACAATGTACTGTGAAAATAATAATAATAATAATAATATCAGTCTTACTGACCACAAACCTTTGACTGCTACTGTGTGTTTTCCATTCATTTTGGTTAATGTCAAACATTTGTATTACCACTGTGCATTTCATTCGTAAATGGATGCCAGAAAATGAGTAGAAGCAACAGAAAATGAGCGGAAGCAATTGTACCATTAACATGTCTAATGTTAGACAAGAGAACTTGTTAACAATTTGTCATGATGAAGTCATACATTTCTTGAGGTTGCTATAAAAATACATCCCAGTCAGTGTTAGGGTACATTCCTTACACGCTCTTAATCGATTGCACACTTTACTTTACAATCCAACAATTTCTTGTCTATCCTTACATATTTTGCTGCACTAATCTGTCATACATAGCACAGCTAGGAAATGAGAACAAGCTTAGAGTTGAAACAAATAAACTTTCACCACCGATTTTAACATGGCATTTTAAGTTCCGCTCTATACACATAAGTGGAAAATGAATCTCAGAGGTACATGTACAGTAAACTTACTCTGTCTAATACTCTTTCTTTGCAACTGTGACCAGATTTAATAGAATGTAGGAGTCGTTAGATTGACTTATATTTTTGAAATGCCATTCTAGGCCTGGAGGAAGTAGAAAAACTGGTCCCAGCGGCAGAATTACAGATGATATATCATTAAAGCACATTTTTGCGCAGGAGTTAGGGGTCTGCAGTTGCCCCCAAAGTGAAGGCATATGCCACTGACATCGTGCATAACTACCCCAGCTTTAATGTGGCAGCTGGCAATATCCAAGTATCAGAAAGAAGTAAATGTCAAGGGGAGGAACTGAGCCAAAAGTAGAGAGATCTGCAGGGGACAGGACACATAGGCCCGCAGGCTCTGTAAAAGTGCAGTATATGTGTCACCAGAAACTAGAATTGCCCACATTATGTTTATGCTCATATCTATGCACAATTGTGAGGTTTCCCTATTGGGACGTTTCCACCACCATGAATAAATGTCATATGGAGAGTGTTGATTGTATTTTGCTTTGTGTCAGTGTGTCAGTGTTGAGATGCGATAAGGTAACTGGGACTATATGAGGAAGGGAATCAGCGTATGTAGTGTGATATTATTTTGTGCACTCTCTTTATTTATATATGTATGTTCTACTGCTGTACACATTTTTGTATATCTGCTTAAAGTTAAGAATAAATGTCACAGAATAGCTCAGCATATAGCATGAATATTTGTTTACACATTTGACTGTTGTGACAACACATGGTGAAGGAATACATTTTCCTCCAAATTCATGAGCTCTTAAACAAGGTGCACAAACACGTTGCCCTGCTATTGCATTAAGAGGATCAGCACAATAATGTATAATCCCACCGTGTGAATATCTGGCCTTTAGAAATTAACATAAACAAGAACACTTAACCTCCCAATGATTTGAGCACATGACATGTCCATGTCAAGAGGGCTAAGACATAAATATTTAACAGCATAAATCAGCAAATGCATCCTCTTCATTCTCAAAAAATCCAGCTGTATCCTGCTAACATTACAGAGAGGTGAAAATTGGTAGTGAAGCAATTGTGCTGATGAAAATCCCAAGATAAAAATATTTACTTCCTACCTCTCCACAGCTGTGGAAAAAAAAAAAAAAAATTCCTGACACCATCTCAAGAAGAGTTTCTGATCCTTCAGAAGTCGTTGTGTTATAGTAGATAAAGGAATCAAATGGTGCAATTGAATATCTGGACAGTTTCTTTGGTGGCTTTATTTAAAACTAGTCATTTTTAAAATGATCACACAAAGATATTTGTGCCAAGTCTACTGTTTTATCAAACGCTGGCTTCTACAGTATTTGCAGGAATCCATTTATTGCATGCTGACTACCTAATATAATATTGAAGCTTGTAGTTAGCGAGACGTTGTTTGAAAGTGTCAGTCAGAGTGAATGCATGGTTTTAAGAAAGCTGAAACCTTTTAATTGTACACTAAAAACCCTTAAATTTACCTACTTAAAAAAAAATATATATTATTGTGATGTCTTTTTTTTAAATTGGCATCATATTTTCTTTTTCTCTACTGTGGGGAACGTAAATTGCTTTTAGACAAACTGGGGGAAAAAGAAATCATGATTTTCATGTTGACCAATATGAAAATACATTTGTTTAACTGCATTATTAAACAATATATGACCATATGAAGTGGAGCAGATGTGTACAAAACAGTACTCTCTGTTGATAACTCTACACTTATAGAACACATACATGCATTGGCATTTTGTTCTTCATTAGTCATCTTCTGAGCGTCTGACAACAGAACGCATTAAAGCGGGAGATTAGGAACCTCCCACATCCGACTTGAAACTGAGCACGACATTATGCTTTCCTAACTGTATTAGCACAAAGCAGATTTTACACAAATATGAACTTGCCATACACATGCTTCCCTTTGCCAAAGAACCATCCAAAGCAAAGCAGCTAATGACAAATAGTTACAACAAGTGCTCTTCATTCACAGTGTATTAAGTGTTGGAGCAACGCTAGTGAATGCTGATGCTGAAGGCCCCAATTACTCATTCACTGCTTCATCAGAACCACGTCTGTTAGCGATGATAAATAATGTAGCAGCTTGGCATAGCTCACCGAGCCAGGCCAGCACTGAATTGATTCATGTGCATTTTCTCAGCTCTTTTCGTGCCAACAGTTCCTCACCTATTCACTCACATTGGCTCTATTTTCATGCTACAGCAAATACATAAAACACTGGATGCTAATTAATGGTTTTGGGAGAGCTGGAGGCCACATCAGGAAGGAGGGGTAAATATAGATGATGTAGGAGTGATCTTAAACCATGTTAATTTCTTTCAGTTATTTGATTTGATTAAAAGTAAGGAGCTGAGCCAAGAAAATAAGCATTTATGAGGAAAATGCATCGTCAGTTGCTCTTTACCCCAGAGTGGTGTGCTAAAAGGGTAATTTTGACATAATATATACATGAAAATACTGAAATGATAGTTGTTTGTGTATCCCAGAGGCACATATAATAACCCTTGAGATATATATATATATATATATATATATATATATATATATATATATATATATATATATATATATATATATATATACAGTACAGACCAAAAGTTTGGACACACCTTCTCATTCAAAGAGTTTTCTTTATTTTCATGACTATGAAAATTGTAGAGTCACACTGAAGGCATCAAGGGCTATATGACCAAGAAGGAGAGTGATGGGGTGCTGCGCCAGATGACCTGGCCTCTACAGTCACCGGACCTGAACCCAATCGAGATGGTTTAGGGGTGAGCTGGACCACAGACAGAACTCTCGGGGAACTCCTTCAAGACTGTTGGAAGACCATTTCAGGTGACTAGCTCTTGAAGCTCATCAAGAGAATGCCAAGAGTGTGCAAAGCAGTAATCAAAGCAAAAGGTGGCTACTTTGAAGAACCTAGAATATGACATATTTTCAGTTGTTTCACACTTTTTTGTTATGTATATAATTCCATATATAATTCCACATGTGTTAATTCATAGTTTTGATGCCTTCAGTGTGAATCTACAATTTTTATAGTCATGAAAATAAAGAAAACTCTTTGAATGAGAAGGTGTGTCCAAACTTTTGGTCTGTACTGTATATATATATATATATATATATATATATATATATATATATACATACACATACACACACATACATACATACATTTATTAACTTTGTAGTTGCTTTTATATAAAGCAACAAATGTTAGACATATACACCAAGCTATTTATCAATAACATGAGAAGTGCTAGCAATTCAAAGTTTCTAATATTGTCCAGTAAAACACAAGCTAGAAGGAGGGATGTAAGAGTAGGATAAATATAGAGGATACAAGTCAACAGGATGCAGCAGAAATAGGGAAAAACTTGAAATTTGCTGAAAATGTACTTACCCTCAGGCCATGCAGGTGAGTTTGTTTCTTCATCAGGACAGATTTGGAGAAATTCAGCATTACATCGCTTGCTCAATAATGAATCCTCTGCAGTGAATGGCTGCCATCAGAGTGAGAGTCCAAGTAGCTGATAAAAACATTGAAAGAGTCCCCAAGTAATTGAGGACCAGTTATTAACTTCGATCAGTTAATGTCTTGAGAGTAAACAGCTGCATATTTAATCCCTTCATAACCATGCTTCCTCCAGTAAAGTCCATCCTTCATTGTTCTCACAAATTAGTATCCAGCAACATTTGTGTAAAACTGATTTAGACTGTTTTCAGTTATAAACAGTGTTTGATCTGGGCATATCTCTCTCCTTATTTTGACTATATATATAGAATTTTTTTTTCCCTTTTTTTTTGCCTGAAATATATAGAGAATGTATTTTTTCAACAGAATAAATCATTTTAAAGTTAAGAATGTCTTGATGATGGATTTGTTTATTACAAACAAAAGATTAATTGATAGACTGGAGTTGTGTTGTTTACTTGTGAAAATCTTTTCCAATGAAAAAAAAAAAACAACTTCTACATCTTGGATGGCCTGAGGGTGAGTACATTTTCAGCAAATTTTCATTTTTTGGGGAGAACTAATCCTTTAGGTGTCGAGTTTTCAGTTGTTTCTTGAATGTTTTTAGGGATTCAGGTGTCCTGATAGAGTTAGGAAGATCATTCCACCAGTCAGGAACATTGAAATAAATTGTTTGAAAAGTGATTTTATGTTTCTTTTTGATTGTACCAAAATGTGCCACTCACTTACTGGCCGCTAGAATCTGGATGAGATGGTCTTGTAGGAGAGCGCGAAGGTAAGCAAATGTCTAGCATGTGACCATTCTAAAGGCAAGCATCAAACTTGATGGGAGCAGCAAAATGGTAGCCAGAGCAGAGAAATAAAGAGAGATGTGACATGGGCTCCAGTAGCACTGAAGAACAGCCGTTGTCCTTTGTTCTGTATAATAATCCAGTCTAGAAATGACAAGGGCCTGAACAAGACGTTGTGCTCTATTAGGAAGGCTTAAGATGTTCTGCAGTGACCAAACCTGTATCCCCATGCTGATGTTGTAATGAGATATATTAAAATTTCAGATGGTTTAGATTACCCAATGCTGAATTCTGTCGGTATTATTGTTGCTGATCCTAGCTGTATTGTGAAAATGTGCTGTACCGTCGGAGTGGCAGGGAAGACGAGAAGCCCAGTCTTTGCTAGGTTGAGATTCAGGTGATGTTCTTTCATCCTTGCCAAAAAAAAGTCTGCCAGACACCCTTAGATTTGTGCAGTCCGTTGTATTACATGGTTGAAATGAGAAATAAAGCTGTGTGTCATCAACATAACAACTGAAGGAGAAACCATGTGTCTTTTAATGGGTTCCAGCAATGTAATGCATATGGAGAAGAAGAGGGGACCAAGAACTGATCCCTGAGGTACCCCCATGACCAGATGATGTGTTTTGATACCTCCCCTCCCCTGATAACCTTGAAAGACTTATCTGTGAGACAAGATTCAAACCAGCAAAGTTCTTGTGATGCCAATCGATGTGAGCATGGATAGAAAGATCTGATTTTTAACAGTATTAAAGGTGGAAGATATATATATATATATATATATATAAATCATAAAGAAAAGATAAGAAAGTATTAGTGTCACGTCTGCCTCATATTTTAATTTGCTATCATGTTAATGGACAGAACTGGTCTGATATGAATCAGCATGTTCCCTTGTTCAAATTAATATGTAGCATAGACTTTTCATCAAAATCCAGTCAAAATAATACTCATAATAAAAAGAGTACTGCTTCCATACAGTCTGCTATACAAACAGTGTATAGCGTACATTTGTGCTGTTAATAATGCAAGCACATATGCGTTATATGCATTGTTTTTTAATTAATTTAAATTATAAATTATAATATATATATATATATATATATATATATATATATATATATATATATATATATATATATATATATATATATATATATATTATTTTTTTTTGCTTTTTATATTCCCTGTGTATTTACCTTTTTTAAATGAAAATGTTTTCCATTTGAACAAAATGTAATATATCCATGTATTATTATTATTATTATTATTATTATTATTATTATTATTATTATTATTATTATTATTATTATTCACCCCTGCAGTGGGGTAGGGGTACAACAGCAATTGGTATTAGATTTGTGGGTGACCATGGTATTTTGGAGAAATGGACCAGTCCTTTCCTCATTTCAGGGCACACTTGACAAGGATGTGAGGGTGTGTACCTGTGACTTTAAGGGAGTTTGATAAGTTTGCTTTGCACTTTGGAGACATGCTGACAAATTCTTTTTAACAGCAGCGTAAGTGACACCATTGAGATGAGAGAACTGAAAAAAGGAGAAAAACACTGATATAATAGCAGTGAGTGAGAAAGTAAGTTAGAAAGTGATGGGGGAAATAAATGTGAACATGTTTTAGGAAAGTTTCCCTTCTGTTTCATCTTTTTGCTGATTTCAGCATGGATTAGAATGTGTTTGTTCACTGCACTGTCATCCTGTTCTCTCTCTCTCTCTCTCTCTCTCTCCCTCTATACTTTGTGCAATCCATTCTGCCTTTACTTGCTGTAGAGATAGCAGCTGTGGAAGCTGCCAAGGTCGCAGGGACATCTGAGAGTAATGACATTCCCCTGAAATGTTACCTCAATGCTAAAACTCACACTCAGCAGGAACAGATGAGGGCTCCAGAAGACAATGGCCTTACAAAACCCGCCTGGGTGTCTGTAGTTGTGTGTGGGTGTTTCTTCAACTTTCATGTCCCAGGCGCTGAGTTTTAATAAAACTAACAACTATCAGAGCTTTTTTTAATATTTATTATTATTAGTATTAGTAGTAATAGTAGTAGTAGTAGTAGTAGCAGTAGTAGTATGTATGTATTAACTTTTAGTTTAGTTATGTAGCGTATCAGACCCGAACCAGACAAATTAAAGATTTGATCATGACTATGACACATGAGGAGCCGAATTCCTCAGAAAGGCAACAGGATGTTGTAAATCAATTCCTAGTGCCACAAGTCAGAAGCAAGATAACCAACCAACCAACTCTTTCACAGAACAGCTTTCAACATTAACACCTTTAGAACAATTATTGACAATTTCAATTCGGAGAAGAGATTGTCAAATTTGGGGCAAGTAATCAAGATTGATGGTCAAAGAGATGCACAGCCGACCATCACATTTAAACCCATGAGAGTAAACAAGATCCTTGGATTGACTTTCCCCCACCTAGCAGAGCCAGACTAAATTTCCTAAGGGGACCTTTTAACCTCTGCTCTCCACAGAACATCTTTATGCCAGAGAATGGCTTATATATAAAATATAACCAGCCAACCCCCATCCACAGGCTTCCCAAGACGTCATTTCAACGACTACTGAACTTCCAGCCAATCAGCAAATTCAGGAAACCCTTTTCAATGACAACAAAGGGAACCCCCATTACACAGGATACGCAAATAACCTCCAGACTCTGATGTGTACTGGTGTATCTAATATAATTTTAACCTCATTGAGGAACTCAATGCGAGGGTTAATTAAGTGATTGATGGCTGTTCATGTCTATGTAATTTCACGTATTGCTGTAAACTTGGGATTTCACATTTTCATTCTCTTAAACTCATTCTTTCCTAACTTTTTATCTTCCTGCAACTTGTGTGAATGTGTGAGTGTGTGTGCTTATGTGTAATATTAGTTTATATGTCTTATATTTAACTTATAAAGCCTTATTCATATTGAAAAGAGAAATATATTGCGTTTTGTGATTACAAGTTAATGTCTTAAATTGCTGATCTTATTACTGTGCTAATTAATAGTGTTTTCACTATACTTTGGATATTAGTATCCAGTGCAGATTTTACGTTATACGGCTCGTTCACTGAATCACTGGCCGTCTCAGTGATCAGCCGTGAAACAGTGATTCTATTCAAATTCCCTTTAAAATCTTAAATGATTCCCTTTGAGCTAAATTGACTTGTTTCCCTTACAGTTTTGTTTTGTGAAGATCACATCAAAACTTATATAACATGTATCATGGCATTATAATTTGTGTTGTTATTCTGAAATAAGGCTGAGTATATTTTCATATTTATTTTGTGAAAATGATGGAGTAATGAATTAGTAATAGAGTTGTTATAATATAACAGAGTTGTTACAATGCCCCTCAACTGTGACATCATGTCCATAACAACCAACAATTTTACCCCTAATAAAGGTGTTTATTAAACCAAGGAGTTGGCCATAGCACAAAATACATAATAAAATATATGGAAATAATACTATAATGGAAATGTTTATGACTCCAAGAAAAAAAAAAATGTGTATCCACTTCTGAGCATTGTTAGATCTAAATAAGTTTAATACGGTTTTATGTAGTTAATACAGAGAATTGAGAGATACGTTTACAGAGAAGAACCATTTCTGATTAGACAAAATATAAACACTACATTGCTCCATGACGCAGTTTACAATCTAAATCAAATAATAACAATAATATTAATAATAATAAAAATGACCAAGAAATTTTTCAAGAACATGTTCATGTTCTGGCAATTGGTAGAAAGAAAACTTAGAAGATTCAGACTAAACGAATACTGAGGAAAAATAAAAGAGGAAAGAGGAAATCCCTGAGGAGGATCAAGGCAGCAGAGATAATACCATGATAACTTTCCGTGGGTTAACAATGTGCCGTCTGCTGAAGCCGCTGTCTGCGTAATGGTTCTCTGGGGGTTTACTGGGGCCGACGTCTCCTGTACAGCTAAGCTGCGTGTGGTGCCCCTCTTCTTCCACCCTCAGCAACCTTCTTCTCCAATAATGATGCCACAATTCTTCAAAGTGGTCAAGTGTGCACCTACCTCAGACATACACACATACTTGGAAAAGTGTGTGTAGGGCAATGCTCTTCTAAATATTTCCTGGGTTGTTTTGTATGCTGCCCTATATGACCAGATAAACTGTCATGACCAGCCTCCTCAAAATCATGAAGGACGGTAGGGATGCAAGGCATAGCCTGCTGTCCTCTCCCCAAAATAGCTTCCGCTGAAGATCAGTGCTGACGTTTTCTTTGGCAAAAGGTCCCCACACTTGAGGATCCTTCTTGCCTTTAACGCCACAAGTTTCTGTTTGCTTAATGTCAGCTCTCCTTCTGTGCATTCAGCAACGACTCTGTTTCTTTTCAGAAAAGGTTAAGCGTGAGCAAGAGTTTTACAGAATGGGGAGTACATGTAAACACTACAGTATGTATTATATATTACATTACAGCATCTTGTTTAAAATTTTAATTAAAATAAACAACCAGGTGTATAAGAACTCACACAAACAAACAAACAAATAAACAACCAAACAAACAATTAATTAATAACAATAATACTAAATCTCATTTGCGAATACTTATTTAGGTATATATTTACCTCAGTAATTATGTCTGTCTTTACTTTGTGATGCCAACTAGCTGAATGTACATTACATATTATATATATGGAACAGCCTTGGCGTTTTTTTTTTTTTTTTTTTTGTTTTTAGTTTTTTTATGCACCCATTCTCTGTGTTCAGCTGAAGTCTGCTTTGAGAAAAAAGTTTAACAGAAATGGCCTGCTGGTCGGTTTGTTGCCTCCTCTCTTGCTCAGGGTCCCTGTGGGTCTGTTCCTCTGACAGGGCAGCTGACGAGGACACTTTGCCAGTTGGTCACCTCAAATATGAATCAATTAATTTGATATTTAAGAATGGGATGACTACAGGGACATGATGTCCTTTAAGCTTCAGTAATCTGGTAATGATTAGACCTTAATTAATGTATGCCTTGAGTCTCAGATACTGTGTCTAGCTATAGCTATGCAAAAAAAATAAATAATAATAATTATAATAATAAATAGATATATAAAAAAAATGGCAAGCCTTGGTAAAAGTTTTCAGATCCTAATCAACTAACAATCCCATATTCCTAACTACAAACCACACATAGAAGATTAAGAAATATCACCCTTCTTTAATCTTTGAAACAGACCAGCTTTGAAATGCAGTCTTGGAACAACACTGATGATTCAGTATAGCTTAGTTAACTGCTTTGGACAAAAGTGTTTGCCAAAATATTGAATGTATTAATTAAAATATTTTGAACAATAATTAAACAAAAACAGTGGGGTCACCATATTTGAGTATACTTCAACTTTAAGATATTTATTTATTTATTTCCAGCTGGTCCTTAGTTGGTCATGAGCTGGTCTATGCTTCTTATGAGCTGGTCCTGAAAAAGAACCATTTGAAACTCTACAATAATTGGTCTTGGGTTTTGGGATCATTATGCTGCTGGAAGATTGTCTTTCTTTGTCAGTTTAGAAGACTATTCTAAGACAATTTTCTATTTTAAGACAATTTTCTATTTTGCAATCCCTGTTGTTGAAACACAGCCTACAGCACTAATGCGACTTTTGAATTTTGGATAAAACCTTTAGTTTGGTATCATGTGACCTTAAAAATCTGTTTTCCCTCATTGAAACTGGTCACTATTAGGCCTTTTAGGTATTCTCTGTATGGTCTTGTCTTTGAGTAATGGCATCTCTGTAGCATTTCTCTCAAGTCTTCTTTTGGTTTGCAAAAAAAAAAAGATTTTTAATGATGACCTTTGCTAGGCTGCCTCTAGGAGGTTTGATGTATCTGCCACTTCCTGAGAACCAAATCAACGATTCCTACTGGGACATCCAAACACTTAGAAATTGTTTTGTACTCTCTTCCTAGTCATTTGTTTTACTTTGTCACTGTACAGTTCTTTGTAATGCTCTCAGGTCTTCATTTTCACAGCTATATTTCGGATTCACGAACTGAATAATGATTGTGTAGCTGCAGGGTTTTAGTAGTTACAGTATTTTAATGATTCAGGCTATTGTGTCCTTGTTGGGGTTATTGTTTTTCGTCTGTGTAATCTTGGAGATATGGCAAGATGCAGACTGAAGACTTATGTTCACTGCATAATTATATGTTTTATTTTTGTAAAATCAAAACAATGGTGAATTAAAGTAATTATTTTACATTTAGTTCCTATCCTATTGCATTAAATGCCTCAGAGAATAACTCTGACTTAACGCCATTACTTGAAAGGACAACAAAAGTAGCCAGTGAAGCAGATAAAGAAAACGGCTTTGGGGTATAGAAAGGCCAGATTCAAAACCGTGTCCCTCTGTGTATGATAGCTTTGATGTGTCTGAATACCTTTAAATGGTCCTATAGATGCATAGAAATGCATGGATAGAAAATAAAAGAATGATCTTTGATCCCTGAGATTTGTAAACCTGTAATTGGCTGTCACCTAATTGCCCTTTAAAGGCCTAGTGGTGAATCCTGCCTCAGTAACTGCTGATAACCAGGGTGCAAACAGAGGACGGGTGGTCCAGACCACAGGGGTAAATCTCCTGCATACGTTTCTTTTTATCTCTCAAACCTCCAGAGAGCAATTTGCAGAGCTATGTAGACCACAACAAAACAGCAGGAGGCCTGGATATGAAATCCCACCTTAGCTGTGTCCTGGGAGGGGGGCCAAAGGACCATCTAGCCCAGCGGTATGGTTGATGGTCTTGATACTGTGTCACAGTGAGGTACACACCTCCAAATTCAGCCCATGTGTAACATTCCCACATCCTGTTTTCATAAGTTGACTGTAAAGAGTGAAAGCAACTACTTTACCTTATCTAACCCCCGAAAGTGATTTTGTTGGTCATCATTAAAAATATATATATTTTGACTTGAATAAAGCCTGTTTATAGATGTCACCACATGAAGCACACTAAAAGTGTACATGTTTTACTGTTTGCTTTCTGAGTTTAGCCATACATGGTGAGAAAAATAGGCTTTCACATTCCTGACTAGCTTACTAACTTTATTGAGGAAAAAAAATGGTTAAAGGCTTTGATGCAAAGAAGTGTAATATGGAGCTTGACAATCTCAGTTGTGAAGGTCTAATTTGTAAAGTTATTGGGTTTCTGCTTCAAAGGCAAACTAAATATAAGATTAACTGAACACTGCCGAGGCGGAGTAGATACAGATGTTCCATCAGTCCCTGTTGATCTTTCAGTCTGGATCATTGTCTATTTCACATTCTACATACTAAGGAAAGGAAACTTTGAAACTCTCACTGAAAACCATTTACCCTCAACCTTCGATTATATCTCTTAATCTTTCTATTAGCTGCTAGTATTAAGCTAGTCTGTAGTTTCTTGGTCCTCAGACATGGGTCAAAGTTATTGGTTTCTATGTCAGTCGTGCTTCAAGTCTTTCCATAACCTTAAAGTATCAGTTCAAAAATGAAAATAAGCTTGTGTTTTACTCGCCCTCGAGGCATCCTAGGTGTATAAGATTTTGTTCTTTCAGATGAAATCAAGCGGAATTATATTAAAAAATGTCATTACAGTCAGTTGGTGTTGCAGTTGGACAGTACACAAGTTGTCAAATAAAGTGTGCGCATTAATAATAAAACATTTGACACACAGTTCTGGGGAGTAAATGAAGGTCTCCTGTAGTGAATCCATGCATTTTTGTAAGAAAAATATCTATATTTCAAACATAATAAACACTTTTATCTCACTTCTGTTATGTGTCATAAGCGGAAGCCGTTCTGTCGGATGACGTAAGACATCGGCATTGCGGCAACGTGGAGAGAGAACAAAACAAAACGGCATGAATTAGAAGTACAAACCAATGCTTTGCAAAGAAAAATGTCGGAGGATTTCAATATAAGCCAAGAGGAGACTTTGCTTCCTTTGCTCCTATAAACAAACTTGCGAGACCAGACTGGCATATCTGACTGGATTCGCCTGAAAGAAGAAAGTCATATACACCTAGGATGCTTCAAGTGTGAGTAAAACACAGTCTAATTTAAATTTTTGAGTGAACTAACCCTTTAAGTGTATGTGTCTGGTAAAGAATGGTAAAGTCAAAAAAAGTCAGGTCGGGTTTTATTAATACATAATTTCAAAACAGCTTGCTGCTAATGCAATAGATAGATTGTGCAAGCCTTTAATAAGATAAATTAATATTTACCGTATGCTGTAACATATTTGAAGATCCATGACATTAAGGTGTTATTTTCATGCTGCTGTCTTAAATTTTTTATTGGTGATAAATGTAGTGGGTCAAAATTATAAGTTTTTCTTTTATGCAATATATATATCATATATCATTTGTTTCCAAAAAAATAAAAAAAAATAAAATAAAATACAATTATATTATATATATATATATATATATATATATATATAAACAAATGAATGGAAACAAATGACTAAATATTATTAATGGGGCATATACTGATGGGGTCATGGTAGGATAAATCAGAGTTTCTTTAGTCTTTTAAAGTATACCAGGTTTTTTTTTTTTTTTTTTTCTGCCATGACCATCCTGCAAGTGTCATAGTGTAAAATGTCCTCCTCAGTTAAACAACAGCATATTTAACCAAGCATGTGATGTCACTGATTTGAATATGACTGCCACAGTGGCAAGATATCAAACAATAGCTTTACATAAACACACTGTTGGCCACGCCCACCAGCAAATAGAGCCCATGATTACCACTGACACTGTCTACGTGGAGTGGGTGCTGGAGGAAAATGGATCTTCATTTACCATCTGCACCGCTGAAGAGGATATCTCCAGCCCCATTCCCGAGCCAGAGACCAGCCAGCCGCCATCCCACCGCATGGAGCTAGAGCCCACCGCAGCCGCAGAGCCCGACCCAATCACTGTCGGGGAGCATATACTCGAGTATGCGACTGACCAGGTGTGTGAGCCGGCAACACTGTGCAACGTGGGATTACTGGTGGAGATCGAGGGCTTGAAGGAAAGACCTGCCCACACTACCGCGACTGAGAGTGAGCTGCATCTGGTTTCTGTAAAGTATATAGTTTTTCTCCTGTGTTCCCTCCCAGCCTCCCTCTCCCGCCTCCTCCTAGACCAGTTAGTTCCTCTACTTCATTTCTGCGGGTATCGCCCAGCCCTGAATTTTCTGTTTCTCCACTGGTTCAGTCCAGCCCTGAATTTTGTTTCTCCGCTGGTTCCGTCTAGCCCTGAATCTCCTGTTTCTACGCTGGTTCCGTCCAGCCCTGAATCTCCTTTATTCCCTCCCTCTCCCGCCTCCTCCTAGACCTGCCAGAAGTCATAGATCCTCTTCTGACTATTATTTATTCCTCATTGTCATTAGGATATGTCCCCAAAACCTTCAAACCGGCTGTTATTAAGCCTCTCATCAAAAAACCACAACTTGACCACAAAGAACAAGTTAATTATAGACCAATCTCGATTCTCCCTTTTCTGTCCAAGATACTAGAAAAGGTGGTATCCTCACAATTATATTCCTTCTTAGAGAAAAATGGTATATGTGAGGATATCCAGTCAGGATTTAGACCGTATCATAGTACTGAGACTGCTCTCCTTAGAGTTACAAATGATCTGCTCTTATCATCTGATCGTGGGTGTATCTCTCTATTAGTTTTTTTGGATCTTAGTGCTGCGTTTGACACAATTGACCACAACATTCTTTTGCATAGACTTGAACACTTTGTTGGCATCAGTGGAAGTGCATTAGCATGGTTTAAATCGTACTTATATGACCGCCATCAGTTCGTAGCAGTGAAAGAAGATGTATCATATCGATCACAAGTGCAGTATGGAGTACCTCAAGGCTCAGTACTAGGGCCGCTACTCTTCACTCTTTATATGTTACCCTTGGGAGATATCATCAGGAAACATGGTGTTAACTTTCACTGTTCTGCTGATGATACTCAGCTCTATATTTCTTCGCGGCCCGGTGAAACACACCAATTTGAAAAACTAATGGAATGCATAGTCGATATAAAAAACTGGATGACGAGTAATTTCTACTGCTAAATTCTGAAAAAAAACAGGTGTTAATTATAGGACCTAAAAACTCTGCTTGTAATAACCTAGAACACTGTCTAAGACTTGATGGTTGCTCTGTCAATTCTTCCTCATCAGTTAGGAACCTAGGTGTGCTATTTGATCGCACTCTTTCCTTAGAAAGCCACATTTCTAGCATTTGTAAAACTGCATTTTTCCATCTCAAAAATATATCTAAATTACGGCCTATGCTCTCAATGTCAAATGCAGAAATGTTAATTCATGCATTTATGACCTCAAGGTTAGATTATTGTAATGCTTTATTGGGTGGTTGTTCTGCACGCTTAGTAAACAAACTACAGCTAGTCCAAAATGCAGCAGCAAGAGTTCTTACTAGAACCAGGAAGTATGACCATATTAGCCCGTTAAAGGATTTTTAGGCTGCATTAATTAGGTTAACCGGAACCGGAAAAACTTCCCATAACAGCCTATGTACTTGCTACATCATTAGAAGAATGGCATCTATGCTAATATTTGTCTGTTTCTCTCTTATTCCGAGGTCACCGTAGCCACCAGATCCAGTCTGTATCCAGATCAGAGGGTCACTGCAGTCACCCGGATCAAGTACGTATCCAGACCAGATGGTGGATCAGCACCTAGAAAGGACCTCTACTGCCCTGAAAGACAGCAGAGACCAGGACAACTAGAGCCCCAGATACAGATCCCCTGTGAAGACCTTGTCTCAGAGGACCACCAGGACAAGACCACAGGAAACAGATGATTCTTCTGCACATCTGACATCTGACTTTGCTGCAGCGGGGAATTGAAGTACTGGTTTCGTCTGGTCAGAGGATAACTGGCCCTCCAACTGAGCCTGGTTTCTCCCAAGGTTTTTTTCTCCATTCTGTCACCGATGGAGTTTCGGTTCCTTGCCGCTGTCGCCTCTGGCTTGCTTAGTTGGGGTCACTTCATCTACAGCGATATCGTTGACTTGATTGCAAATAAATGCACGGACACTATTTAACTGAACAGAGATGACATCACTGAATTCAATTATGAACTGCCTTTAACTATCATTTTGACACACTCTTTTCCTAATGAATGCTGTTCAGTTGCTTTGACGCAATGTATTTTGTTTAAAGCGCTATATAAATAAAGGTGACTTGACTTTGACTTGACCTGCCAGTTCCTCTGCTCCACTCCTGCTGGTTCAATCCAGCCCCGTATCTCCTGTTTCTCTGCTGGCTCTGTTCAGCCCTGATCCTCCTGTGTTTCCTCCCATCCTCCCTCTCTCATCTCCTCCTAGACCTGCCAGTTCCTTAACCTCATCTCTGCTGGTGCCAGTCAGTCACGCAGCTCACCCTCAGTCAGCGCCATCTGGGCGCGATGGTTCACCGTGGGATGTTTAGTCTCCAGTTCTGCCTTGGCGTGTGGATTCCCTGCCTCCGCCTCCAGCCTCCGAGCCCTGGACTCCACCTCGGTCCTTCAACCCTGCGGCTACGCCTTGGCTCTCAGCTCCCTTGTCTCCGCCGTGGCCCGGCATCCCACCAGCTCCACCGAGCTTCCTCGTCCCTCCGGCTCCACCTTGGTCAGTCGTCGACCATCCGCTGCCTCAGGATTCCATTCCTCTGGCGTCGCCTAATCACTCCATCACTCCGGCTCTGCAGTGGTCTCCCAGGGCCCCGTCTCCGCCTTGGTCGCCTGAGCCTTCTGCTCCGCCTTGGCCCTCTGGGTCCTCGGCATCACCCTGGCTCTGCGGCTGCCCTGCTCCATCATGGGCTCCTCACCCACTGGTGCAGTCTCCGTCTGTCGCCCCCTAGTGTCGTTGGCTCCTCCTCCACCATGGCTCCTCCCGCCGTCGACTCCACCGTGGATTTTCATCCTGGCTGGTCTCTGGAGCACCATCTGGCTCTTCCTGCTCCGGGCTCCTCCCTGGCTCATCCCTCCTACTACATCCTGGGTCCTCTCCATTGCCTGCCCCTTGCCTGCCCCAAGTCCACCTCCAGAACCCCCACCCTCCCTCCGCTGGTATTCCTCTTGCGGTGCGAGGACACACCATTCCGGGAGGGGGCAAACTGTTACATTCAGTGACTTTCAGTTTCCCTATTACCATTTCCCTGATTACCTCCCGTGTGCTTAAATACCTTGTCTGTTTAGTTCTTCCTCGTCCGTGATTGATGTTGAGTTAATGTTGTCTCCTACGTCTGATGTTGTATCTTGATGTGAGTTAAGTTTATGTTGGATTTGCCCCTGTTCCTCCACAATCATTAAAAGAAACCCTTTGTATATCATCTTCCTCGTGCGCCTTCATTACACACCAGCTAAAACTGGTAACAAAAGATTTTATAAATGAAATTAAGTGTATACAAACCTTTATTTCGCTGAAGAAGTGCACCAAATCACTGGTGCTGAGAAACACTCTCTCCTGTAGAGGACTCAAAAAGCCTGCATTCTGATTGTAACTCAGCAGCTGAGTTGTTTCAACAGAGACAGGATTAACCCAGCGGTTGGGTAGAAAAAAATAACCCAACATTAAAAATGACCCTACTTAATTACAGATAAAATAACCCAGCACCTGGGTAAAAATATATAAAAAACAATCTAATAAAATGACCCAATGGGCTGAATCCAGCTTCTGGGTTAAAAAATAAAAATAAATAACTCGATCCGGATTTTTAGAGTGAAAATAAGTGTGATTTCCTATTTGCAAATAACTAGTTGGTCAAATTAGCTGTCTTAACATAGTGGCTATGTTTACGCTATTGGCCCCTGAAGTAACACAACTGAGTTAATAAAAGTAAAAAATTGTCCTAATATTGGGAGCAGACAAAGATCAACTTGAAAATGTGCATTCAACATTTTTGGAATACAGCATCTGAAAAGCTCTCAACGAGCTCACAGAATTTTGTAAAGTCTGTGGAAGCCTCAGTAAGGGTTCAAATATAATAAGGCTATGCATCAGCGGAGACCTCACTCTCTCTCAGTTTGATTGGACACACACCATAGGTAGGGTTCAGACTACTAACATGATGCACATGCTCGTGTCAGTTCACAATAATCAAACTGGGGTTCGTTTCCAGAAGCAAGTTCCGTTGTTACCAATAGAGTTCAATGGAACTTACAACCAAAGTTAGCTAAGGTTGCTTTTGGGAAACACAGCACTGATGTGAACTTGTAAGTGGTTAGGCAAGTCGACTTGTGGGTTATCTCCTGTAACTAAATATGTATATGCAAAAGATGTATATTGTATGTAAATATATAAAGACAAAGATTAAAAAAATACATTATTAATAATAATAATAATAATAATAATAATCGTACGGCTGCAGATTATGGCCAGTAAAATCACAAATAAATTATTATTATTATTATTATTATTATTATTATTATTATTATTATTATTATTATTATTATTATTTATTTTATTTTTTGCTTTCCCCAGTTCACACTGTACTCCAGATAATTTAAGTTTACCTTTTGACCACCATTTACTTTTGTAAAGATAGATAGATCTGTTTAGCAACCAGAGTTAAGTGCTTCTACACCTTTGTTAATCAACTATCATTTCCCACTGATTTTGGGAATAAATTATGGGTAGGGTTGGGTTTTGGGGTAGGGATTGGGTTAAGTCTATATTTTTGGACAATAATGTTGATCGAGGATCATTAGAAGATGTTGATCCAGGAATATGTTTCACTTGGCAAAATCACAGCGACCGGCCTTTTAAGCATGTAAAGTAAACATTGCCAAAGTTTTCAACATTAATTAATTAAAAAAATTAATTAATTAATTAATTCATTCATTCATTCATTACTTAATTAAGTTATTTATTTATTTATTTATTTATTTATCATAAATTGTGCATTTTGGGTAGTTTTTAGTGTTAGCCAGCTCACGGGTCAAATGTAACAACCCAGTGTTATTTATAGTTTTTAGTGTTACCCAGCTCTTGGGTCAAATGTAACAACCCATCGTTTTTGGTCATTTTAAATGTTACCCAGCTCCTGGGTCAAATGTAACAACCCAGCATTTTTGGAAATTTTTAGTGTTACCCAGCTCCTGGGTCAAATGTAACAACTGTATTACTTCACAATATACTCAGCTACATCATTAAAGAATTTTCTCCAAACTTTTGTTGATTAAGTTCTTGTTTGTATGCAAACATAACACATGCAAAGTCCACATTTGTCAATAATTTGATTCTTCAGAGATTTCCATTGACACCATACATGAATAACCCATATTTCATGAGTTCACACTTACATATAATTAGCTGAAGTATTATAATGCATATTTGGTGTGCTGTCTGGGGAAGGACTCTGAGCTAAGGAATGGCCCGAACCTAGAGTTTGGAGAGGTTTGCCCTACCTGCTGTTGGTATCGGACTATGAGATTTAGGGCACCCGGTTGGGAGTGCTCGGATAAGATGAGCCCTACCGGCCTATGAGGGAGGGGCAGCGTGATTGAATAGCCCGACCAGGAGGGAGAGTTGCCTTGACTGGAATAGGTCACGGTTTTGGCATACGGGCACTATTGGCTGATGAGCTCCTGCTAATCTGTGGGCAAACAGGGCAGATAACTGACCGAGAGGGCCATGAAGCCTCCAACTGGAGAACAAGACTCAGGACGACGGACGTGTTGGTCCTCTCAGTTGAGCAGATAAAGAGGCTTTGGGCCGCCGACAAAGAGGACTCTTGCAACATTCGACGAGAGATCAATACTCACAGCATGAGATGGATAAGACCTGTTTGTGGACAGCAAGTAAAGAAACCCAACCAGGACTACTCTCGCCGACAACTGACGGTAGCTCAATACTCACTGCATCAGACGGGTAAGCTTTGCTGGCCAGGGAGTGGGGAAAGGAAGACCCGATTGCACGGGCTCTTGCAGCATCCAATGGGAGATCAGGACATCGAAACCGTTAAGCCTCACCAGGTCGGGGGAAAAGACTTGGACAGCGTTTGACGGGAGGTCAAGACTCTTATTGACGGACGGCTGAGTATCATCACCCATCAAACAGGAACATAAAGTTAGGTTGCCAGGAACACTCCCACCGATGTCCGATGGGAGCTCAATACTCAAGGCATCGAATGGGTAAGCCTCTCCCACCGTAGCATGGAGAAAGTAAAGTTTAGGTGGCTGGAAGACTCTCGCCGACGTCCGATGGGAGCTCAATACTCAAGGCATCGAACGGGTAAGCCTCGCTGACCGTAGAAGGAAAAGGTAAGGTTGTGTGGCCCGAGAGGCTCTAGCCGGCATCCGATGGGAGCTCAATACTCACATCATCGAATGAGTAAGCCTCGTCGACCATAGAAAGGAGATGGTAAGGTCGTCTAGACGGGAGGCTCTCTCTGACGTCTGATGGGAGCTCAATACTAGCGATATCAAACAATATTATACAACTGCGGGTGGCAGATCCTTTTCCTATTTAGAGCCTAAACTCTGGAATAACCTACCTAACATTGTCCAGGAGGCAGACACACTCTTGCAGTCACCCGGATTCAGTACTTTTCCAGCCCAGATGGTGGATCAGTACCTAGAAAGAACCTCTACAGCCCTGAAAGACAGTGGCGACCAGGACAAATACCCTGTAAAGACCTTGTCTCAGGCGACCACCGGGACAAGACCACAAGAAACAGATGATTATTCTCCACAATCTGACTTTGCTGCAGCCTGGAATTGAACTGCTGGTTCGTCTGGTCAGAGGAGACCTGGCCCCCCAACTGAGCCTGGATTCTCCCAAGGTTTTTTCTCCATTCTGTCACCGATGGAGTTTTGGTTCCTTGCCACTGTTGCCCTTTGGCTTGCTTAGTTGGGGACACTTCATTTACAGAGATGATGATGTCACTGAATCCAATGATGAACTGCCTTAACTGTCATTTTCCATTATTGACACGCTGTTTTCCTAATTAATGTTGTTTGGTTACTTTGACACAATCTTTTTAGTTTAAAGCGCTATATAAATAAAAGTGACTTGACCTGACAATGAGCTGCTTTCGATAATCTTGGTGTAGTCTTTGCATTCGAAAATTAGGCATACAAAAAAAAAAAATCCTGTGCCATTGTACACCAAATAAATTAGCGATATGGTCATTTGTCAAATCATCATATTGTCAGCACGTGAGATCGACGATATAAAAAGAGAGAGACTCTTTGTTCTTGTCAAAGCATAACTATTTGGTGTTTTAAACCGTGCTGGTGCGCGAGAGAGAGCCTATGGAATCACCGATAATCGAAAAATATACTTTCAAACATACTGATAAACTAACAATAAAAATACTGTATTTAAAGTTAGTTCATATATAGTCGGACGCAACTGTCATATGTCATACCAGAAAAGTGCTAAGACCCATGAAATACAAAAAGGATTTTTTTTTTCCTCTTTCGATGTGATTAATCGAGTTGATTATGTTTGAAAACAGCGAGTTATGGAGAGCTCACAGATCAGTTAGGTTAAGTAGCCACTCCAATTGCTAATGCAAAACTGAGAATGTGGGGCATCAGAACCCTTGTTCAATTCACGCAGCCTATCGGGGAAAGCTGAACAGCTTATTTCAGTGAAATGGCTGAACATAATGAAATTCAGAATAATGGAACTTTTGATCTCCACATTCAAGGATTTATGATTGCTGTAGCGTCTCTGTCATAAAGAATTGCCTAAAAATTCAATTCAAAATCTGAGTATTTCTTTGTATTTGACGCCATTTGTGACGTGGCAGAGAAGGAGCAATCCTGGGGCCATCAATTGGCCCGGAGAACCAAAAAATCCCCAGTATAGACCTTGCCGTCTAATTGGTTGAAGCAGAGTCTAATGTATAATGGCAAAAGGTGCAAACTGAATGCTGATAAACTGTCAATGGATAGAGCTAGGTCAGCTGTTATACCCTAGTGTTGATTTGGGGAAGTCGTGGCCTAGTGGTTAGAGAGATTGACTCCTAACCCTAAGGTTGTGAGTTCAAGTCTCGGACTGACAATACTACAACTTAGGTGCCCTTGAGCAAGGCAGTGAACCCCCAATGGCTGCCCATTGCTCCAGGTGTGTGTGTGTGTTTGTGTGTTCACTGCTGTTTGTGTGCACTTTGAATAGGTTAAATGCAGAGCACAAATTCTGAGTATGGGCTGTATGTCACAACTCTTTCAATTTCTTTATCTTAAGTGTTCTCCACCTGTGCTAATTAGGCTAAGTATTTAGCTCCTCCCGAACCTTGTTAATAAAACATAATTTGTAGTAGAATTTCTCAAATTAGATGAATCCAAACAAACAAAATGAAATAAAAACAAACAACAATAGTAGAAATCAAACAATGACCCACAATAAAATAAACCACAGAAAGCTTTATCCCTGTAAAAAATACTGGTACTTGTGATAAAGTCCAGACACATAACGTATGACGTGTCCCATATGCCCTGGCACGTCAGTATAAAATCTACTTCATTGTCAATTCTTCCACATGTGCAACACATACATACAGAGAATTGAAATTACTTTACTCTCTCATCCCTTGGTTCATTAAGATAACACTATTAGTAGAGCATAAAATTATAGATAGGTACAGATTAAATATAAAATACAGCTATACAAATAAGGACATGTAAAAAAATAAAATAATAATAATAATAATAATAATAAATGTAAATAAAGGAACACAAGGCACATGGCAGATAGAGTGCAAAACAGTTAAGTAAACAGATTGTGTTAGTGGAAGGGGGGGAGTGGAAAGACCTGGGGATGTAGGAGCTGGGTAGGGGGGTTTGTCAGAGTTCAGTGGTACCTTGGAGGGGGCAAGGTCAGGAGGGAGCTCAGCTTCCTGATAGCCTGATGAATGAAGCTGTCCTTCAGTCTGCTGGTCCTGGCCTGGAGACTGCCCAGTCTGAAGGAGATTGAAGAAGCTGTGTGTTGGGTGTGTGGGAATACCTGCAATGCAGAGGGCTTTGTGGGTGAGACAGGTTCCATAAATGTCCTGGAGGAAGGGGAGAGAGACACCAACGATCTGCTCAGCTGCTCTCACTATGTATTGAAGGGTCTTCCACCAGGATCCATTGCAGGCGTCATACCATATAGTGATTTACACTGTTAAGTACAGTATTTACCTGGCAACAAAAGTTGTCAATGAAATCCTATCAATTTTATTGCCAATATTTATTTATTTTTTATTTTCTTGAAATTGTATTAAATACTCCTAAATCCAATATGATGTTGTAATAATTTATCAATGAAACTGCTGTTAAGAATAATTTTAACAGTAAACTATAAAATATTGATATAAATGCATTATCATGAGCTCTATCTTAAAGCTCCCGTTCTTCGTGATCCCATGTTTTAAACTTTAATTAGTGTGTAATGTTGTTGTTAGAGTTTAAATAATATCTGTAAAATTCTTAAGCTCAAAGTTCAATGCCAAGCGAGATATTTTATTTAACAGAATTCGCCTACAAAAAACGACCCATTTGGACTACACCCCTGCAGTTCCTGCAGTAATGACATCACTAAAACAGTTTTTTGACTAACCTCCGCCCACATGAATACACAAAAAAGGGGGCGTGGTCTTGTTGCGCTACGACGGAGAAGAGGAAGAGCTGCGTTTGTGTTTGTCGCCATGTCGTCGACACGCTGTTTTTTTCATCTCGGAGTCCAATTACCTTTGTTTGGGCTTCCCAGGGACGCTGTACTTGGAGATTAATGGTTACAATTTATGTTTAACTCGGTTCCCATAATTTATAATCCACATGTAAAACTATGTGCAGCACATTCTAAACAATGACATGGGGCAGTGCAGTTGCCTGTCAATGGAGTCAGTTACCCTTTGTAGAAACAACGTGACAACAGAGTCGTGGACAAATGCGAAAGTAGCTTCGCAACAAACTTCAACTAGAAAGAGATGCCGATCTCGCTAGTGTTTTACTCGACAGGTGAGTAGTTTTGATTCGTATCTTTACAGAAAACCTATGCTATTATAACGATCAACAAGATTAGTATTATGGGGTATACACACCAAACGCCGGGCATCGCGTCACTAGACCTGCGCGAGTACGCATCTGATGCATCCGTCTGATCACGTCTTTGCATTGACATTTTAAAAACACATTTTACAAAAACCCACCAATTCAACAAAATCTCAAAAAATTATAATATGGTGACATGCTAATCATCTAATCAACTCAAAACACCAGCAAAGGTTTCCTGAGCCTTCAAAATGGTCTCTCAGTTTGGTTCACTAGGCTGCACAATCATGGGGAAGACTGCTGATCTGACAGTTGTCCAGAAGACAATCATTGACACCCTTCACAAGGAGGGTAAGCCACAAGCATTCAATGCCAAAGAAGCTGGCTGTTCACAGAGTGCTGTATCCAAGCATGTTTACAGAAAGTTGAGTGGAAGGAAAAAGTGTGGAAGAAAAATATGCACAACCAACCGACAGAACTGCAGCCTTATGAGGATTGTCAAGCAAAATTGATTCAAGAATTTGAGTGAACTTCACAAGGAATGGGCTGAGGCTGGGGTCAAGGCATACAACCATGTTAAGGAATTTGTTTACAGTTGTCGTATTTCTCTTGTTAAGCCACTCTTGAACCACAGACAACATCAGAGTGTCTTACTCGGGCTAAGGAGAAGAAGAACTGGACTGTTGGTTAGTGGTCCAAAAATCCTCTTTTCAGATGAGAGCAAGTTTTGTATTTCATTTGGAAACCAAGGTCCTCGAGTCTGGAGGAAGGGTAGAGAAGCTCATAGCCCAAGTTGCTTGAAGTCCAGTGTTAAGTTTCCACAGTCTGTGATGATTTGGGGTGCAATGTCATCTGCTGGTGTTGGTCCATTGTGTTTTTTGAAAACCAAAGTCACTGCACCCGTTTATCAAGAAATTTTGGAGCACTTCATGCTTCTTTCTGCTGAACAGCTTATTAAAGATGCTGATTTCACGCCGAAATGAGGCAGTAATTAAAGCAAAAGGAGCCCCTACCAAGTGTTGAGTACATGTACAGTAATGAAACATACTTTCCAGAAGGCCAACAATTCACTACAAATGTGAGCCAAAATCATCACAATTAAAAGAACCAAAAACTTAAACTTCAGTCTGTGTGCATTGTATTTAGGTAATACACAAAGTTTCACTAATTTATTGAGATGCAGCTGTATATGTTTAAGAAAACAAGACATGTATTGGAAGACATTACAGATGGTCCCTTCCAGACACCTGCTAGAATTCCCTTGACAAGAGCAAAAGAGTGAATGGGAACGAAAGGGAGGGACAAAGAAGAAGGGGGAGAAAAAGCAATGTGTCAGCTCTTTGGGGACACCTGTCGCCCGTGGGGACCTGAACCTGTGCAGGACCAAACAGGCTGTGTCCGCTCAGCATTTTGGTATCCTGTTGGTACATAGCGCAATATGGCAGCCCTCCAGCCCCCATCCCTATCCCTTTCCCTCTTTGGACCTCCCAAATGCTCTTTTCCCAATGCCCTTCAGACATATTGTACACACATACTGTACTTCTATTGTTAGAGAAACATGTCCCAATTTAACCACTCTGTTGGCATGAGATTTATGTTGCTGACATGGCAAAACTGAGTTCATTAGGAGGCATTACAAAGAAACTTACTGGACAGAGATCCACTGATGAAAAGTGTGGTCAAGACTGGTAATTATATATATATATATATATATATATAGTATTATTATTTTATATAATTTTTAATATTAATATTAATAATACTTATTATTATTATTATTATTATTATTATTA
This sequence comes from Carassius carassius, assembly GCF_963082965.1. Lineage (NCBI taxonomy): Eukaryota > Metazoa > Chordata > Actinopteri > Cypriniformes > Cyprinidae > Carassius > Carassius carassius. Next base: position 28,369,170 of record NC_081757.1, on the reverse strand, counting down.
TTGTTGTTATATTTGGAAGGATGCATTAAATTGCCAAATCTGTCTGTAAATACATTTTTTATTTTACAATCGCTTTATATTTCAAATAAATGCTGTTCTTTTGAACTTTCTATTCAAATGTTCCTGAAAGATATAAGCAGCATCTGCATTATCAGGATTGAATGTAAGATCCTTCCAGCTTTTTGAGTACCAAACCAGCATATTTAAAGGGATAGTTCACCAAAAATTTAAATTCTGTCATTAATTACTCACCCTCATGTCGTTCCAAACCCATAAAACCCAGTTCATCTTCAGAATACAAATTTAGATATTTTTGATGAAATCTGAGAGCTCTATGACCCTCCATAGACAGTAACACAACTGAAATTTGACCAGGGCCTGAAACATAGCAAGGACATCGTAGAATAGTCCATGTGACATCAGCGGTTCAACCCTAATTTGACAATGCTACAAGAATACATTTTCTGTTGAAAGAAAAAACTAAAATAATGACAACAATTCTTCTCCTCATCCTGTCTGCCGTGGCACACCATTTCATTTTTGAGTGAACTATCTCTTTAATTTTGTGTTAGTTGATCTAAATCTTAAAACAAGTGAAAACAATTGAATATACAATATACTATGCCAGTGGGATTCTGTATTTTAAAATTGTGGCAGAAAAACAACTTAAGTCTCTCCTCCCTAACAGCTGACATACATCCAGTGTTTTCACTCACCCAGCCACATCTAATTAATTACAAAGATTTATATATATATATATATATATATATATATATATATATATATATATATATATATATATATATATATATATATATATATATATATATATATATATATATATATATATATAGCTAGCTGGATGTGATGTCTGGTAAGTGTTGTGTAAAGAAGTACTACTGGGGGAATTTGTTATTTTATTTTTTATTTTTTTTATATTTTTTATTTTGTGGTGTGAATTATCTACTATTATATTATGAGCCTGCAGATTGAATGCACTGGCCTCCCAGTGAGGGTTCAAATATAATAAGGCTATGCTACAGCAGAGAGACCTCCTTCTCTCACAGTTTGATTGGATGCACAGTTGTGGTCCGATCTTTTCACACACTCTGTACAGTTGCTTAAGCATGACAACTTCAGTATGTGATATGCCATATGCTAGGTTTTCAGTTTTGCACATCTTAATGCTCATAACCAACATATACTGTGTGACTGTTTTTGTCCATGTGTGTGTGTGTGTGTGTGTGTGTGTGTGTGTGTGTGTGTGTGTGTGTGTGTGTATGCATGTATGTATGTATGTATATATATATATATATATATATATATATATATATATATATATATATATATGTATATATATATATATATATATGTATATATATATATCATGTTTATATTAGAGAGAGAGAGAGTTCAGTCAGATACATATGGCACTAGGGAGGAATTGCTAATTGATCATAAAACACAATTATCAGCCAGTCTGCATGCAGTGATTCCACTAAAATATAGACATGTACTGTAAGATACATTTTTTATTCTAAAGGACAAAACTCACAGAGCAGTATCCATCTGCCATACGAGAGATTCTATCAGAGATGCTAAATCTTGGTTTGGTTGGTTAAGGATCACTAGTGTGCTTGAACTGTTGTGGTGGTGTGGAGGTTATGTTTCACTGCAGGGCAGATGCGGGCTAGTGGCTCAGCTCCTGTTGAGTTCAGTGAGGGGCTTGAGTGAAGTGAAGTGGGTGGTGAGTTCTAATTACAACACCAGGGAGGACTGTGCCCTGACTTGATCTTTGGGTTTGGTCTGATTTCATCTGTCATGAACTCTGCCTTCACATCTGGAACAGGAGCAGTTTTGATCTAAAACTGAATCTAAAGTGTGTTCAGCACATTTGAGAGCTCATCGCGTGCAGTCTTTCCATAAAAAGATATAGGCCCTAACTAAGCAATAATAGAACATATTATCTGGGGACAAGGGGCCATTCATAAAGTAAAAACACAAGATGCAGGCAGTGGAATTGTGGGGAGGGTGCAAGGTTTTTTTTTTTTTTTTTTTTTTTTGTACATATTTATTTATTTATTTATTTATTTATTTATTTTTACTTTCAAAATAGGTGAGACATGAGCACAATGGTCAGACATCCTTCTAGTGTATGTTTAAAATAGAATAAAAATTGGCACAGTGGAATACAAAAAAAACAAAACGGGCCCCAATGGGTACTTTTCAGATTTACAGTGATAATGTTTCAAATTATAGCTGTTACTCATTATCATAACATCACATCACTAAAAGCACTACTTATTGGTATTGGTCAGAATTAATATTTTGATCATACTTAATTCAATTTTTTATCAGTGCTATTTTTATATTATGTGCAATTATAGTTTATTTTATCATATTTTGAATTCACATTTATCTTCACATTTACAGTTTTCATTTTATTTTTAGTTTAATCTCTGGGTAATTTGGAAATGTTCTCTTGTCATTATTAATATGTGTGTGTGTTTTTATATGTGTATATGTTATATATAATATACCGGTACTTGCATACTATAATATTATACTATCAATATTAGTTTTTTTAGTATTATTAAATTTTAATATCTGACATTTATTTTCATGTAATAATAATAGTATGAAAATAATTATCATTTTTTCATTTGTATTATTATTATTATTTTTTAAGCTTATTTAGCTCACTGTAATAAAGGTTTATTCCACCCACAAAACAAGCTGACGAAAAGTGCCGAGTGGACAATAAATCGATATCAAAATATTTCTCAGTTATCCGATCCAGTGGCCAATCACTACTTGCAAAAGGTTAAAAGACACTTCTATTTTATACACCTTTTAGATGGTACTATTTAAGTGACTTTCTCTCTCTCTTTGTGCTCTCTGTGCATTTGCAATGCATGTTAAGATCTAAAAGGGCATCCAATATTTCTTATAAACGCTAAGGAGACTGCTCCCCGCCCCTGGATGTAATTTAACTCGCAGTGCAACCTTCAAAGCCACCCTGACATCCGGCAGATTAAGGGCTTTGACAGCGTTCCTTAGCAGGGATCATCATTTCATTAGCTTGCAGCATAGCCGGCTACAGTATAAATATTGAGATCCAAAGGCCACTCACTTATTCTAGTATGCAGGAGAGAGGTGAGAAGAAATAAATGGGAAAGCGAGAGACTGAAAAAGTGTGTTGCGGGAAGTAGTTGTTGTGGTCTGAGGTGACAGTAATTTTTTGAATCTTTAAAAGTGTGTCAGGGCAGCCATGCTGAGATGGCAAAAGCTTGAGCGACTGCATTTGAATTATATTCATTTTGTTTTGACCAGTGCTCTCCATCCTGGTTCTCAAAGACAAAGTCAGCATTCAGAAAAGATCTGCTCTGCCTCCCATCCACGTTTCATAGACTCGCTGCTTAGAAAACCATCTTATGCATGCTGGAAAGCATCTAGTCGAGCTAATACTATTTATCTAAGGCAGTTAGCATATCAAATACCTGCTGTCAGTGGTCATTTGCATAGTCTCTTGTCTTGTGTTTCTTACTAAGACATGCACGAGGGAGGGGAAAAGAAATATGCAATGCATGCAGGATGGAGGCCAAGAGTGCAATAAGAGCATAAGCATCATTTGATGTTAATTTCAGAGCATTTTGTGCTGTCCGAGCAACCTTTTATCTCCCTGTTCATAGCACTTAGTATCTCAGATGAGGTCAAAGACCACAGGGTTGGAAGTGATTGAAATGGTTCTAGCCATTTGAGCCAGCAGGCTGCAAATGAGCACACGTGGAAATTACATGGTGTTAAAGTTAAAGAAGCGATTTCATTTAAAGATAAAAAATAACCATTTGGCTTGAAGAAAAAAAAAAAAAAAAAAAAAAAAAAAAGCAGTTTACCTGAAGAGAAATCAAGTGGAAAATTAAAAAATAAACTAAAAACTTAATAACTACAGATACACCAGAGAACACTAGAGAAGATTTTGTAGTTCATTTATTGGAGTTTTATGTTTGTTTGCTGTTGTTGTTTTTTTTTGTTTTGTTTTATAAGACTGATAATTAACTGTACACCTAATAAAGTAAATATTATTGAAATATATTCAAATAAAATCATATTCTTTATAACACGTTTCTTATTTACAGTACCAGTCAATAGACAGAAAGTAATATATTCTATTCAGCAACAATACATTAAACTGAAAGAGACAGTAAGGAGATTTATAATGTAAAAAAATCTTCTGTTTCATATTTTATATTAGACATAAAATAAATAAGACAGATAAATAAGACAGATAGATGTGAAGCATCCGATTATTAGAATGCTTTTGGCACATTTTTTCACCCTTTTTCATTGACGGCACAATTAGCCAATACGTTTGTGGACCACTAAAATATTTATCGTAAAAGAAACATACTGCATCACCAACATAAATTGCTAATTCTCTGATTCAACATATATGCTGTATAATATGCTTTTTTTTCATATACTAAAGATTTAAATTTTATTGTTTGCAACTTTTTGAACCATTTCTAAGGCCTCAGAAGAAGATAATTTCATTCTTTTCCTTTCCTTTTTTTATTTTTCAGCTTTCTCACTTGAGGATGGCCATTTTCACCATAATTCTGTCACTTGGCTCCCTCTGTTTGAGGCTGATATTTTAATTTACGCTTGGCATGCTGCTCTATGGGCCTTGAAGGCTCCTGTCCAGGCTACCACAATGAGCTCGCGCTATGATAAAAAGCAGGTGGCACCATTACTGTTGTGATTCAAAGGTGATCCAAGGCTGCAGAAGTCAACCTGACGTCGGTCTGCTAGGTTCACAGCTGTTTGCACTCAGATAGCATCCCTGGTCTCCCTTGGTGACCATCGACCAATCCCTGTTTGGAGCATTTTTCTCCTAGTAGAAGAGATCTCTGCAGTTTGACTCCAAGTAGATATATATATATATATATATATATATATATATATATATATATATATATATATATATATATTTATTTATTTATTTATTTATTTATTTATTTATTTAACTCCCTTAGCTCCACATAAAACCATATCAGCTGTTTTTTTACAATTAAATCATACTTTTTGTAGATAACCTTGATGATTTCTGAGCGATTTGGTAATTTGGAACACTTACATTATTTCATCCTGGCAGAAAATTCCAATCAGCCATAGTGACAGACTGAGCTCTGGATGTCAGCAATACATTCTCTCAGTAATCAGCCCGTGGCTTTAATGGCCCAAATGTGCGACAGAACCAGGAACATTGATGAGGCCCCTGATTAAGAGAGCTGTGCTCCACAGAGCCGTAAAGGACCAGAATGGAAGCAGTGCCCCCATTTTCTCCCCATATGGCAGTGGGCAAGGACTTTCATAACTCACACTAATAAATACAGGAACGAGAAACGAGATTTAGGAATTTCTGTCAGGAAGGCGCATGAAGGTAAGTAAAACATAAAGTAACTATATATACTGCCATGCTCATCAAGTCAACATTTATTTGACAAAAAATATAGTAAAACAGTAATATTGTAAAATAGTTTTACAGATTAAAATAATGATTTTCTGTTTTTATAATGTTATATTAATTAAATGGATAGGATTACAGTAGGATTGTGTGTCTGTGAGCCCTTTGAGTTTTAACAGATCCTCAAAAACATTAGTGTGGGTAATTGAAATCTATAAGAAAAGTTAGTGAGAGCAGAGGAATATGTAAGAGGATGCAATACCTCCATCGTGATATGATTGGATATGTCTACGGCTATGATTGGTTCATCCAATAAATCCTGCCTCTCGTGAATTTGTGAATCAGTCTGAAATGAAGGGTATATAAATGTTGTAAAAAAAAAAAATAAATCAAATATTCAAATCCGATTTGAAATGGCCTGAAAACATGATCTGTGGTTGTTTTTAGTGAGTAATCAGCTTGAAATTTAAAGTAAATCTCTGTGTCTATGACCAATGACCAACTGATGCACACACACACACACACGCACACGTGTGTTTGTGTGTGCATCAGTGGTGTACTTACTGGTACCGGTTTATACGGATCCATTCAGAATTGCAAAATCTCTGACCACCGCATAATCAGCATTCATTATAAAACACTCTGAAAAGAATAATTTTACTGAAATCTGGATGTAAGTTAGACTTAAGCATTATAGCTGTTTTGAACTTGAACTGTTTGAATTCACTTACTTGGAGTATCCAGGAGTTTGCAAGTTTAAAATGATGTGATCGCAAAAGCCTGCTCCATTTCATTTTAATATATAATTTTATTTAAGTACTGATTCAAATTATTCTGCGCACCTCCCCTGACATGCCATCACACTCGACACACTCCGCTTGCATTCATTCACGTGATTGGTTGAGATGAGAAGTCATCCCGTCTGGGTAGTGTGATTTATATAATGTCCTTTCTAATCATATATTGGATCATATAATCACCCAGACCCTGACGCTTTTACTCGGAGTACCGACAACATGTCAGAAATGCCGGTACACACAAAAACGTTTACCGGCCCACTTCAAGCACTGCACAAGATTAAGACTTTTAGAGACTTTTTTGTTATTAAGTTGGCTTGAGAAAGCCAACTTACTGAAATCCGTCATAAACTTATTACTGATCTACTATTTAATCTTATTATTATTCTTCTGAGCCAAATTTTAAACACTCCTCCTAGAGCTTTAAAGCTAGAACCACCAAACTCGGGTCAGATCTTCAGACTGGTCTGACTCGGGTTGCTATGTCTTTTCTAACTGATCCGGCTTATGGTTTTCGTAAACCGGACTACCAAAACCACCTTAAATCCCATAGACTTTCATTGAGGGGGTACAAACTTTTACAAAATAAGACTTAATAATGTATTTAAAGCTGTCTACTACCATAGCAAACCTTAAAAACTCTCTACTGAAAATACAGCTAAAACCAGCCTAAGCTGATCAGTTGTTTTAGCTAGTCTGGTTTTTAAGTGGTTTTGACCACTCTCACGCTGGTCTTAGCTGGGTTTTAGCTGGTTTTTACTGAGTCCACTGGTTTTAGCTGGTTTTGGCCAGATTAGCATAGAAAAATGTTAATAACATGCTAGTTACTTGTTAATCACACTAGAAACATACTTCTAAAATGGTTTAAAGTGGTTTTGGTCATTGTCACGCTGGCCTTAGCTGATCTTAGCTGGTTTTAGCTGGTTTTCTTTACTAAATCAACTGGTTTTAGCTAGATTATCATAGAAACATGTTAACAACATGTTAGTAACTTGATAATCAGGTTAGAAACATCCTTTTAACATGGTTTTAAAGTAGTTAGCAACATGCTAGCAACATGTTAACCGTGCTAGAAACATGCTAGCAACATTCTAATCATGTTAGCAACATGCTAGCAACATGCTAATCATGCTAGCAACATGCTGGTGCATAATAACAACATGTTAATCATGGTAGAAACATGCTAGCAACATGTTAGCAACATGCTAATCATGCTAGAAACATGTTAACAACATGCTAATCATGTTAGCAACATGCTAGACATATGCTAATAATGCTAGCGACATGCTAGTGACATACTAGCAACATGCTACTCATGCTAGAAACATGCTAGCAACATGTTAATCATGCTATCAACATGCTAATCATGTTAGCAACAAAATCATGTTAGCAACTTGCTAGCAACATGCTAATCATGCTAGGAACATACTAGTGACATGCTAGCAACATGCTAATCATGCTAGAAATATGCTAGCAACATGTTAATCATGATAGCAACATGATAGTGACATACTAGCAACATGCTAATCATGCTAGAAGCATGCTAGCAACATGTTAATCATGCTAGAAACATGCTAACAACATGCTAACAACATGTTAATCATGCTATCAACATGTTAATCATGTTAGAAACATGCTAGCAACATGTTAATCATGCTAGAAACATGCTAGCAACATGCTAATCATGCTAACAACTTGTTAATCATGCTAACCGAACGCTAATCATGCTAGAAACATGCTAGCGACGTGCTAATCATGCTAGAAAAATGCTAACGACATGTTAATCAAGCTAGAAACATGCTAGCAACATGCTAATAATGCTACGAAACATGTTAGTAATATGCTAGCGACATGCTAGTGACTTGATAATCATGCTACAAACATGCTAGCGACATGCTAGCTTCATGCTAATCATGCTATAATCATGCTAGCAACATGCTAGTTGCATGCTAGTCATGCTAGAAACATGCTAGCAACATGCTAGTTGCATGCTAATCATGCTAGAAAAATGATAGCGACATGCTAGCAACATGCTAATCATGCTAGAAAAATGCTAGCAACATGCGAAAATCATGCTAGCAACATGCTAGTCGAATGCTAATCATGCTAGAAACATGATAGTGACATGCTAGCAACATGCTTATCATGCTAGAAACATGCTAGCAACATGCTTATCATGTTAACAACATGTCAACGACATGCTACCAAAATGCTAATAATGCTAGAAACATGTAAATCATGATAGCAACATGATAGCGACATACTAGCAACATGTTAATCAAGCTAGAAACATGCTAGCAACATGCTAATAATGCTAGAAACATGCTAGCAACATGTTAATCATGCTATCGACATGCTAGCGACATGCTAACGACATGCTAGCAACATGCTAATAATGCTAGAAACATGCTAGCAACATGTTAATCATGCTATCGACATGCTAGCGACATGCTAACGACATGCTATCAATATGCTAATCATGCTAGACACATGCAAGCGACATGCTTGTCACTTGCTAAGAATGCTACAAACATGCTAGCAACATGTTAATCATGCTATCGACATGCTAGCGACATGCTAACGACATGCTAGCAACATGCTAATAATGCTAGAAACATGCTAGCAACATGCTAATCATGCCAGCGACATATTAGCCACATGCTAATCATGCTAGAAACATGCTAGCAACATGGTTATCATGTTAACAACATGCTAGTGACATGCTAGCAACATGCTAATCATGCTAGAAACATGCTAGCAACATGCTAATCATGCTATCGACATGCTAGCGACATGCTAGCAAAATGCTAATCATGCTAGACACATGCTAGCGACATGCTAGTCACTTGCTAATCATGTTACAAACATGCAAGCAACATGCTAGTCACTTGCTAATCATGCTAGAAAAATTTTAACAACATGCTAATCATGCCAGAGACATGCTAGCCACAGGCTAATCATGCTAGAAACATGCTAGCAACATGCTTATCATGTTAACAACATGTCAACGACATGCTACCAACATGTTAATCATGCTAGAAACATGCTAGCAACATGCTAATCATGCTAGAAACATGCTAGTAACATGCTAGTGACATGCCAGTCAATTGCTTATCATGCTACAAACATGCTAGCGACATGTTAGTCACTTGCTAATCATGCTAGAAACATGCTAGCAACATGCTAATCATGCTAGAGACATGATTGCCGCATGCTAATCATGCTAGAAACATGATAGTGACATGCTAGCAACATGGTAATCATGCTAGAAACATGCTAACAACATGCTAATCATGCCAGCAACATGCTAGTCACATGATAATCATGCTATAAACATGTTAGCAACATACTAGGAACATGCTAATCATGCTAGAAACATGCTAGCAACATGCTAATCATGCTAACAACTTGTTAATCATGCTAACCACATGCTAATCATGCTAGAAACATGCTAGCGACGTGCTAATCAAGCTAGAAAAATGCTAACGACATGTTAATCAAGCTAGAAACATGCTAGCAACATGCTAATAATGTTACGAAACATGTTAGTAACATGCTAGCGACATGCTAGTGACTTGCTAATCATGCTACAAACATGCTAGCAACATGCTAACTTCATGCTAATCATGCTATAATCATGCTAGCAACATGCTAGTTGCATGCTAGTCATGCTAGAAACATGCTAGCAACATGCTAGTTGCATGCTAATCATGCTAGAAAAATGATATCGACATGCGAGCAACATGCTAATCATGCTAGAAACATGCTAGCAACATGCTAAAATCATGCTAGCAACATGCTAGTCGAATGCTAATCATGCTAGAAACATGATAGTGAAATGCTAGCAACATGCTTATCATGCTAGAAACATGTTAGCAACATGCTAATCATGCTAGAAACATGCTAGCAACATGCTAGCAACATACTAATCATGCTATAAACATGCTAGCAAAATGCTAGTCACATGCTAATCATGCTAGCCACATGCTAGTCACATGCCAATCATGCTAGAAAAATGTTAGTCACATGTTAATCATGTTAGAAACATGCTAGCAACATGATAATCATGCTATAAACATGCTAGCAACAAGCTAGTCACATGCTAATCATGCTAGTAACATGCTAGACACATTCTAATCATGCTAGAAACATGTTAGTGACATGCTAGCAACATGCTAATCATGCTAGAAAAATGCTAGCAACATGCTAATTGCATGCTAATCATGCTAGAAACATGCTAGTGACATGTTAGCAACATGCTTATCATGCTAGAAACATGCTAGCGACATGCTAGTAACTTGCTGATCATGCTAGCTCCATGCTAGTCACTTGCTAATCATGCTAGTGACATGCTAGATACCATGGTAATTATGCTAACTACATGCTAGTCACTTGCTAATCATGCTAGCAACATGCTAGCAACTTTGCTAATCATGCTAATGACATGGTAGTCACTTGCATGTAATGCTAGCAATATGTTTATCACTTTCTTTTTTTAACTTAAGCTTTTCAAACTTTTTTTTTTTAAACTTTTTAAACTTTTCCCATTTTCAAACTTTCTAAACATTTTAAACTTTTCAAACTTTCTGGTCAGGATTTCTCAAGCCAACTTAAAGTTTGTCTTGACAAATTTTTTAATCTAGTTACTCCTTGTCATCATTCTCGACCCGACTTATTTGAAATGCTTTCTGGAGCCCGTGAACTAAAAACAACAATAACTGCAACTTGCAGCACTCACCTCATGATGCTTTGGGCTTTGGGGTTATTCTAGCAGGAAAGAGAACTGCTGACTTGTCTACTGCCCTTAATTTGCTGAGTGTTTGCTCATAAAACAAAAGAATACAAAAACACACAGATGTACACACACAGTGATATGCACACACAGAAAAAAAAAAAACATGGCAGATGGCGTTGGACATTGTGTTGAGTTTCATAGGGACCTGCAAAGTCATTTGCCTTAGCAAAGGTCAATCCTCCCCTTATGACCAATTATCAAGGATTTTGCCTCTGCTGGGAGAGAGAGAGAGAGAGAGAGAGAGAGAGAGAGAGAGAGAGAGAGAGAAAGAGCAACACCAACAACAGCAAGCCCACCTGTCTGAGAACTGGGTCTTATTTATTCTAATACACTTTCACTGGGTTGAGAAAAAATGAGACATGCACACACATGCATCTCATTTCAGACCTTTCCTCCGTGTCTTTCACAATGCAGCACCATTCTATTTAGGAACTACTGGAGCAGTCATTCAAATCTGGCGAAGGTGGCAATTATAGATTCCGTCAGTGTGGTGCCACTCTCTCGCTGGGCCGGTGATAGGCAGAGCTTTCTACGTTTGATGCCCATACTACCTTCTGCCCTTAAACATGGCAATTACACCTCCTTTTATGCTCCTCTAGTCCAGGCCTGTGATAGTAATTCTGAGCCAATTTCAGCTGCTGTACTTCTCAAAATAACAGCTTGGCAGAGGGGTGTGACAATGTGTATGTCGAGCTTAAAAAAAAAAAAAAAAAAACATGTTCAGAGATAACACACGTTCATGTGCCATCTTTCATATCAGTGATGGAATGATGCTTATCCCAGTGGATATTATCCCCTGAATCTTTTTCAGTTTTGATATTCTGATCAAATATTAGACTTCATTGTTTGAGCAAGTATAATGTGGAATTTTTAATTGAGCTTTTTGGTTTAATGGAAACCATATTTCTTATGACAAGATTAAGATGTTTGCATTTCAAAATCACTTAATAATAATTACATACAAAAGATGTTGCCAATTAAGTGTATTTTATTCGATGTAGTATTTAGCATAAATGTTTCTTAAATTTTAATTCTGTCACCCTAATTGAGATTTGTTCATTAATTAATACACCCTCATTGTTTCTCTGCCAGAAAATGACTCTATTTAAATTAGAAATTATATCATCAGCCTTCTAAGCTGCATTTAAAAAGACTTTTAGTGTTTTAGACTAGTGCGGCTGAAGTTTTATTCACTTAATTATGAGCATCTTGTAACTTGACAAGTTTCAGTGTTGCTTCACCCACACTGCAACAAGGACTAAACTTCTCTAACGACTGAAATATTCTTCATTTCAGGTCGACAGATTCTAGACTGGGCCACCTGTCTTCCCCAAACCACCCTGCCTGCTTCCCTGGGAAATAACATACACTACAATTTATCACTTTACGGACAAATTACTACAATCACTGTCAGAACTCACCACCAAAAAATTTAAGGACAGCCCACTCTATCACCTTACATGCACTTCAAAATAAACATCCCTGCATGGTCCTTTCACTACCATATTCTGATTGAAGATTATAGCTCACTCAGGTAAATATATTCAGCAGTTATAGTGACTTTGTTAATAGTGAAAATGTTTCCCTGTAATATCATTTACAAGTTGGTGGTTGGACACTAAAGAGGGATTTGCTTGTTTCAGCATTCTGATTGGTGGGGATTTATTTGCAGAATCATAAGTAAAATAAATAAGTTGAAATAATACAGAGTACAGAATAATGACTGCAACAAATGCATATTCCTTTGATTATCAGACCTCACATCTCACAGCAGGTCTGTCTTTAAACGGGTTATAATTTGTCTTTAAAAACCAATTCCATGAAGAAAATGAATGCAAATGATTTTTGTTTTCTTCCAAAACTCAAAGGTTGAACTCATTTCTTGACATCATTTATATATGTATGCAGTTTATGGATTTGTTGTGCGATTGACTATATGTTCTTGTCCTCCGTTTACAAAGCTTTTGGTATAATTTGTATTTCCCAGTAGTATGTCTTTGAGATATAACTTATATTGCATAGTATAATTAGGAGTTTGCTATATTTATCAAGAAATCTCTTTCATGAATAAGCCTCGAGGTAAAATGTTTCATAGTGTATCATTTATGCTTTAGCAAAAATAAAAGAATGTTAGAGGGTATCTTCTTCCACTGCTTTGTAGCTGATTAGCAACAAACAGATAAAAACAGATACAAATCTATGTGATCTTCTGATTAGATTGACAAGAAAACTTTCAGTTGCTGCTTAAAAAAAGGTTACAAATTAACACCAACCAAAAACTTGTTCACAAATTACTCATATGTCTCTTTCTTTGCACTTTCCCAAAACGATCAGACACAGATTTATTGTAAGCATCCTCAAACAAACGTCCCAAGGGAAGAACAAAGGGGCACCTCAGTTGTTTTCAGCTCTCCACTATTGATGAGCAGGTAAATGTCACATGGATATGTGCACTATAGGGAAGACGCATTGGCTTAGAACAGACTGCCAATAGTAACCTTTGTTGTCCTCTCCTCTGACTCTCACAGGCTGCCTACACAGTAATTGAGCTTGGACTACTGGGCCGACAGACTGTGCGTGTGAGTCCATGAGCATATGCAATGTGCACATATGTATCTAATAAAATTGACACTATTAAGCCATTAGATCACAGTACAGCATATGTTAGTTAATTGAGAGACAGGCAGTTAGATTGTTTGTATAATCTCTTTAAGACTTTTGGTTAATCTGGGTTGCCTGGTCGGACTTCTTCCCGCTGAGCAGTGAAGGATTTTTTTGGGGGGCTCATGTCTTTACAAAATGGATTTACACATGATCCAAAGACAAAAAGCTTATCCAAGCTGTCTTATGTTCCTTCTTTAGAAGATTAATCTCCAAATGTGTCTTAATGGACCAGTGTTTGACAGAGTTTTTCAAGAGGGTCTTTATGACTAGAAAGACATATGGGGAAACTGAGAGAGTGAAAAGGACAGAGAGAGTGAAAAGAAATGGCCATAGAAGCAATATAAGCATTTTTTTTCTCTTTGGAAAACCATAACTAATATAATTACATATAAGCAGATATAAATATATTGATGGAAATTCTGTGAAAACTAGTAATTTGGCTTTATATTATCTTGCTATGTATTCATGTATTCATGTAGATTATTATTTGTCTAAAAAAATGTTTAAAAATATAATACATGGACCGCAGACAGAAGGCAAAAGGGCCAACAAGTGCTAAGCATCCCTCGGGGAACTCCTTCAAGACTGTTGGAAGACCATTTCAGGTGACTACCTCTTGAAGCTCATCAAGAGAATGCCAAGAGTGTGCAAAGCAGTAATCAAAGCAAAAGGTGGCTAGTTTGAAGAACCTAGAACTATGACATATTTTCAGTTGTTTCACACTTTTTTGTTATGTATATAATTCCATATATAATTCCACATGTGTTAATTCATAGTTTTGATGCCTTCAGTGTGAATCTACAATTTTCATAGTCATGAAAATAAAGAAAAATCTTTGAATGAGAAGGTGTGTCCAAACTTTTGGTCTGTACTGTATATATATTTATATATATATATATATATATACTTAAAAAAAAATCATATAATTGTAAAAATGCACCCATTTCATAGATTACCCATTTTTTTTAGAAAGGGTTTCTGAAAAAGATAAATGATGAAAATAAATAATAAGAGATTAAACAGGCATTGCTCAAGGAAATATGCCATGATGGAGGAAGAAGAGAAGAAGGAAAAGAACCAAAAGGAAAATCTCATCCATGGCCTCTTTCAGCCTGGCATTTAGAGATTTGTGGGAGTTTAGATCTTTGACCCCGCACGCATTTTTTGAGCCCAAGGGCTCATATGACAGATGCACTGTCCTGACCAGAAAGAGATGAATGCTTTCAGAGGAAAAAAGAATAGGGCTATCTTCTCAAAAGATGAGAGAGAGGGGAAAAGGGAGAAAAGTATGTGGAATTGCTTTGTACATGTCACTCTGTGTTCTGTACTACACTTAAACTCAGAGAATGAGAGAGAGAGAGAGAGAGAGAGAGAGAGAGAGAGAGAGAGAGAGAGAGAGAGAGAGAGAGAGAGAGAGAGAGAGAGAGAGAGATAGCTGGATTATGACGTGCCTTAATTCTTTGTTTCATTCTTGGGATGATTTTCAGAGAGCAATGTGTGTTTTCTTTTGGCACAACCACATATGTATAAAGATTAATTTTTTCGTTATCTCTCTCACACACAAACACATAGCCTATAAAGCCTTGTATATTTAGTCTTTGGGGGACTTTCACATCTGTTGTTCTTTGTATTGCAATACACACATGTAAAGACTGTATGTATTATGTGTTCTGTCATTTTATTTATTGGTTGTAATCTGCTAACCAACTCTTTTTTTCTGCTTTCTATTCTCCATCCTTTAGCACTCCAAAGAATGTTTATGGTATCAATGTTGTCTAGCATATTTTTGTGCATATATGCGTGCATTTGTGCATGTGTGTGTGTGTGTGTGTGTGTATGTATATATATATATATATATATATATATATATATATATATATATATATATATATATATATATATATTATTGCCACAAATACATTCAACAAAGCAAACAACAACAAACAACAAAGCCTAGGCAGAACAGACACAAATAAAATAACCTTAACTAATGTGGCCTGGTGAGTGTCTATGCGGCTAATTCACTTACAGGGAACGTCATGAAAAACAGATTCAACTTAATTAAGCCTGTTTCCTGCAGCGGGGAGTGCAGCTTTCTATTACATAGTGACCTGATTAAAGTTAATATGGCAGCTGATCAGTATTTCTTCATGCAAACACACCCCACTCACACACACACACACATACAAACACAAGGCCTTTAGGGTAAACTCAGCCTGAAAGTGTGTTTAAACTTTAGTTTTGTGACCTTGTTGTTTTCTAATTAAGTTTGGTGCTTGTTGGATTGGTATTGATTTGATGGATGTCACATCATTTAGTGTTTCCCAGCACCATAGGCGGAAAATGCGGGGGGTTGGGGTGGGGGTTTGGGGGGTCCGGACCCCCCATGTCTGAGGGTTGCCCCCCGCCTAAAATATAATTGAAATATGTGTATTGTAAATAATATAATGATATATAGTTAAACTAATTGTGTAAGTAGTGAAACCATACAAATGCAAACTGAGCAACAACAAAAAAAGTTTTAAACATCTCGAGTTCCCCCTGCTTTGCCTCACAGTGCTTTGGTCCACTGCCTGCTCCCCTTTTACCTCACCACCACAGACACACACACACAGTCCGGTGCGAGAAAACAACGTGTTGCATTTGTTGTGGAGCTCCATAAGTCTAGCTTACTTTATTCACATTAAACATCGGATGACGTGATTATTTTCTCTTTAATATAGATGATGCTGAGTCATTAATAAGTCGTGTCCAAAATATTATTGTGTACCAATTTACTTTTGTCACCGATGTAGTCTGTGCTGTTAGCGATTATAACAGGCGTTTTATACAGGCGTTTACCTAGCTTGTTTAATAACGTCTTACACACACCCATAGTGTACGCATATACAAGTTTTGTACGTTAGATTAGACTAGTGCGGGTGCGCATTTAGAGTTTCCCGCGTTCATTATGATTTAGTCGTTTCAGTGGCGGCTCGTCGGGTGAGGCAGGGGAGGCACAGTTTCCCCCAAATTTTGAGATGAAAATTAGGAAGATTTAATGTTAATACAATTCACTATTCATGTCAGTTCATGTCTCAGAATGTATATATTTTTGTTTGTAATTTCACAGTTATGGCAGTTTCACAGCCGACTCTGCTGATAATTACACCGCTAAGTGAAAGAGAAGGGGAAGGGGAGGGGGAAGGCCAAGGGAACCAATCAGCATCGAGTGTTCACTTTCAGCGCTGAGGAGTGCTGAGAAAAGTAACATAGAGGATGCTAGCCTCCCTTCTGGAATATCAACCAACCTTCATAGAGACATAAATTAGATGCTATTAGTTTGAACCTGTTTTTATACAGTCTATGGTTTGAACGTCTCCCGGAGCGGCTGCGCTGATAATTTACCAAGTATATATAATGAGTAGCGATATTGAATATATTTTCTTTACGGTTTCTGATCAAAAGCTGCCAAAAAGCCATTTCAAAGTGGTTAAGCAAATAATAATAATAATAACAATTGGCAGGGATCCCCAGACCAATACAATTAGTTTGCCTCCTCTATTTTAAAATTCACGAGCCGCCACTGGTCGTTTATTTCATTTAATATAGTTTATTCTAATATAACATCATACTAAGAGTGCAGTTGTTCTCCAGATATTAGCATAACAAATGTGATTTAGATTTTTATAAAAATTTCATAAACAAGAAGTTAATATTAAGTGCATTTTAGGCACCATATTGCCTGTTTTAGCACTATTTCACCAGCGAAAAAAGTTGAAAACTAAGCTACAGCAGTAACAGCACTAATTGCGTCTTTGAGAAACACACTGAGGAGGTGTTTCCTAACTGAATGAATTCACTTTTTGAACAAATCAGTCATTGATGTAATAAATAATTATTTTTTGTTTTTTCCCCTCTTTCATGTCTATACCGATCTCACTATACAGTTGTGTGAGGGTGTATGTCTAAGAGTGTGTATGCCTTCATTTTGCTAGGCATGGCAAATGTTTTTTTATATGCATGTTTTAATTATAACTGTGAAGCAACAACATTGCTATTAAATGTACTATATAAATAAATAAAAGTTGAAGTTAAGTTCAAATTCCATTGTATTTTGGTGGCTTGATTGTGTAAACAACTTCAAAAACATTGCAACAAAAAAATTGTTTTGAAGAATGTTTTCGTCAATTTAGTCAGCTTTTTCATTGAGCCAAAAATAAACTTTGAGAAGAGGGATAATGGAACGGTTTTCATGCAATAGTAAGGCTTTCCTCTCTGTAGACATATCCTTAAGTACAATTTTGCCTGTTTTATTGGTGTCCTCTTCAAAACTTGCTCGTGAGAAATGTTATGTTTATTGTCCCCCCCCAACATTTAGATGAGATTTTCGCCCCTGCCCATCACACAAGACAAATCTTGAATGCAGAATATACATCACATTCTATTAGTCTCTATTTATTGAGACTATTTACTGTTTAGAACTATTAGTCATTTTACATTTTCAACTTATTTGTTTAATGTTGCTGTTTGTGCATTAAAAATAACTGCAAAGTTACAAAGCACAAACAGTTATTCTCTATATCATATCTCTGTATTTTAATTTATAATCCTGATTTTTCTTCCAGTAATGTACATGTCACAGTACTCCTCATTGAAATAATTCCTGCCCCCAAAAAATAAGAGGTGCCAAGGCCTGGTTAAGTTGTGTTAATAGTGTGTTGTTGCCATGTTCAAGAGACACTGTTTCAGAGATCTAATATACTGTTTGCCTTCACTGACTTAACTGACTGTGTTTATGTGTTTTAGATAGAACCTTGCATGTATTTGACAGTTGACAGGAAAGAGAACTTAGCTTAGTGCTTACTTGACATGTGTGACTGTGTGACGACAGCTGACATTATGTGCGTGTGCTTCATGTCTGTTTTCTCAGAAAGCTGTACTGTATATATTGTAATGTAAACTAACAAGGCTTTAAAACGCATGTAAATAATGAACTGAATAGAGCTGCAATATTATGTGATTGGGAGTGTTATAGAGGTCTTAACCAAAAACCATTATTTTATTTTATTATTTTATTTGTTGCCTTTTTATTTATTGAATTTATTTATTTATTTTACACAATTATGTCCTACACTTGCATTTATCTTAAACATACAGCAAAAAAATGTATATAAATAAATGCACATACTTTATTGTCATTGTAACATTCACCTGAAGTCCAGCAAAATATAGATTTATGCATCTAATATGACATGAATATGTGCTCGACAGCATTTGAATGGGGACGTAACCTTATCAACCATGAGTGCACCGGGGTCCTGACACTTTCAAATGTGTGTGTTTTTGTTGGGACTGGACATTAAAAGGGTCACTGCTCAGCATGAATTAAGAATAATAATAATAATAATTCTTCAGCCGTTTCACTATAAGACATGACGTGCAAAATCCAACCACAATGTATCTCTATTACAAACTCTGATCTGTGTCTATGCTAGGGGCACATACACTTATTATTCATAAATGATGTGTGGGCGGACTAATAATAGCTAATCATAAAGTCCCATGTCACATAAAATCTGGGCAATTTATATACATGAAGCCTCTTGAGTATTCTATAAATAAAGCATTCTCTCTTTCTCACTCTTTATCTCTGCCTTATCCTTTCTGACATGGAGGACACAGGAAACCATAATCATCAGTGAGTCACAAAGCTTTCTGAACCCTGCCTAATTTTTAGGAGCAAAACTGATAGTCTCCACCTTGGTAATTATTTTCTGCATGTATTTTGATTAGATATGGCTTGGCATGTGGGCATCTGAGACACTGATAAGCCTCACAGAGATGCATCATCTGTACTGCATGCAGGAAAAAAAAAAAATATTTCCATCTGTGCAATACAGAAGCAATTTAAGTGCCTGTAAAGAAAATAGAAATGAGATATCCTTTATCTATCTCTCAATCTCTGATCACACAATTATCTATTATACTATATTATGCATATATGTACCACGTGACCTGCGGGACATTCTGCTGCCATGAACACATTTAAAAATAGTAAATAATGTAAACTAAGGGTTTTTCTCAACTGCTCTGATCAAATATTTTATTCCTCTTGATGATGTTGTGATTTTTCTTCAATGCCTTTGTTCCGAGTGGGGCGGGGCCGAGAGCGCGTGGAATGAAGCGAGGCTGGTGGAGTGATTTGGAAATGAGCGACACCTGCTCCACTCACCGGTCTCGAGTCCCATGGAGGAGATTGGAAGGACAAAAAAGAGGAGCGACGACAGTGAAGGACGAGAGAGGACCACGCCTGGGCTTCATTTAGTTTTTTTTTGTTTTGTTTGTGCACGGCAGTCATCCGTGAGGGGCTGCCGCACTGTGTTGTGTTTATTTTATTATTAAAGTTTTCATTTGAATATTCGCCAGTTCCCGCCACCTTCTTCCCGTGTTTGTATCCTTCTAATCTCCTCCGTGGGACTCGAGACCAGTGAGTGGAGCAGGTGTCGCTTATTTCCAAATCATTCCACCGGCCTCACTCCATTCCCACGGCTCTTGGCCCCGTCCCACTCGTCACAGCCCTCAATTCTCTGCAGCTTTTGTGAGAGCTCTTTTGACTTCTTTGCAACTCAACTTCATAAATGGATCAAGGTGAAAATATTCAGACAGGTTATGAATGCTGTTTGGTTTTCAGACTTTGAATATAACTGTTAAAAAAGACCAGTACAAATGTTACTGCCACAGCTGTTGCAGTTGCTATATGATTCAAGAGCAATTCTCCGTAGGCTAGTAATTACTATGTAGTTATGTTCAATGAATGAATGAATGTAAAGTACATCGTACTTATAGCGTACTTATAAACTTGCTGGTATTGGTTATGGTTATCAACAGGTTTTGTGGTATTATTATGTGTTATTTTAGAGGTCTCAGACTGTTCTACCCCAGTACACATATTATGTCAGAATCATTTTTTGTATGTGTTTGTGTTTGGGGACAATGAAAGTTTTAGATCAGGGGTAACCAACCCTGCTCATGGCGATCGACTGTCCTGCAAAGTTCAACTCCAGTCCTAATCAAACACACCTGAAGCAACTAATTAAGGTCTTCGGGATCACTTAAAAATTAAAGGCAGGTGTGTTTGATTAGGGTTGGAGCTAAACTTTGCAGGACAGTTGATCGCCAGGAGCAGGGTTGGTTACCCCATTTTAGATTTATGTGTATTTACCATGTCATCAATGCCTCATAATCATCCCCATACCCTGATTGGCTTCATCACTCTGTCTCCGCTCCACCAATAAGCTGGTGTGTGGTGAGCGTTCTGGCGCAATATGTCTCATGCACACTGGTGGTGGTTGAGGAGATACCCCGCCCCCTTTAATTTAAAGCGCTTTGAGTACCCAGAAAAACAGTATATAAATGTTACAAATTATAATTATTATTCTTTGATGTTTCTTCATGGCACTCTGATTCTCCACTTTCGTTCTCTTCAGCAGTCTCTGGGAAGTAGTGCTGTCTATCCATGTGTTTGAAATGGGCTAAATGGGTGGATTCGGGTGCATTCTGCTTCCCCAGTGGATCTGAGCGGATGGATGAACTTTGGCATGAACAGAAGAGTCACGACACAGATACGCATGATAAGTTTGCATGTATGTGTGCACCTGTGCGTGCAAACTTCACAGTTTATGTGCATTTAGACCGTGACTATCATGCTAGTGTAGTGCTTCTTAAGGGGGGACTTACGGAGAACATCAGGGGACACTCAAAGCAATGTTTTTGAAAGGGGGACGCTGAGGTGTTCTTAGGCACCCTTTTTGGTTAAGGCAAGTTTTTACCAAAGATGTATGAGCTGAAACTTGCAAAAAAAAATTATCTCCAAAGTCCCGATGCAGTTTCTACATCGGAAGCATCCTTTTTATTTATTTATTTATTTATTTTTAGAATATAGATTAGAAATTTGGACTCATGACTATAACGTAACAAATATACCCATGCTATTTATGGTTTTGTGTTCCAGGGTCACATATTGAATCAGGGCAGTGCTAAAATAGTAACTATTTTGACAAGGAGCATACGTTTCCCATATTTCTACTTAGATTTATTTATTTGATTTGATCTTTTTTTTTTTTTTTTTTTTTTTGAAAGCACATTTTGAAATATTTTCACAAAATCTTCCATTTACGTTTACATTTCTTCCATTTACATGTCATGTGAAAATGATATTTATCCACCAAAATTACCATGTTCGGTCAGTTAACCAGGAATTCAGTATATTTTTAAAAACAGGGTTCTATTACTGCCGCATAATATTACATTTTTTTTTCACTGAAAGCTATTTGAAAATGGGCCAAAAAAGGTTGTAAACCACTGTGCTAATGTAAAAGCATGGTCAAAATATTTTGGCAGTGACATATTTTTATATATATATTTTTTTTTTTTTGCAAATTTTGCTGCTTCAGTCACACTTGCAGGACGGTTTGATACCGTTCTTTATTTATGGCAGTGTTTTTTCGCAGAATTATAAGAGAGCCCCTGTAGCAACTCATAATGTAATAACTGCACACACACATACAGAAAAGTTCATAATGTAATAATTTTCTCGAAACGTAATAAAATCTTGTGCTTATAATTAGTTTAAACAGCTCAGACTTAGATTTGAATCTGGCACTAGGCTTAAGCCTTGTCTGTGAAACCGGGGATAGTCATTTTAATGGTTGTTATAAAAACTTGTTTATATTCTACACAAATGTATAGGCCTAATGTATTTAGAATTCTGGCAAAATTATTAGACGGTTTTATCTTCTTGAGGTAAATGTCACGTAACTGACACATTCTTCACAGGCTGTTATACTGATGATTTCCCTGGTTAAAACAGCTTATAGGTTGTACTTTTTTTTTTAATATATCCTCTCATGTACATTCACGTTATAACTTGTATTAAAGTGAAGAATTGTTCATTTAACTTGTGCTCTGTGCTGCCATTGCCTGAGGCAGATAACGCGATCTATCCCAGACTACATTACACTTGCAAAACTATGTTTGTTTGTTTTTTTTAATTTGTTCATAAAAAATACCTTAAATTCAAGAACATAGGATTTAGTAAGGTCGCAACTGAATTATTCCTAGCAATAATTTTGATCAATTCAAATATATTTAACTGTAACCACTGTCATTGTCACCATACCCAGATATTAACTGAGATGTTAAAGTCCACATGAAGTCAAAATGTACAATTTAATGTATTTATTTATTTATTTATTTATTTCAATATTTAATCAAATTGCTTTTGATCTGGAATGGCATGCCTTTCTGATGATGTCAGTTTGACAGCTTGGGCAAAATATGCTTAACCACGCCCCTCCAGAGACGAAAGGAGAAGCACAAAAATAAAATCCCACCCTTTAATCAATATTCAGTTGGAAATTAGTTGGAAATACGCCACCACACTGAATTCCAGTCGGCAGCAGCGTCCAGTTCATGCAGAAAGTAAATATGTCAGCAAACTGCGCTCTTTCAAGGATGTGCATTTAATGCATGTTTTGTTTGTCTGTTTGTAATTGTGAATTATATTAAATGGGTGGAACATATACCCATAATATATTTATATGCAAATTAAGCAAATGAGACATATGCCTTATCTAGTGAAGTATTGGAGATTCAGCTTAAAATATTCTTGAATGTTTAACAAAGAGACTTATTTATTTATTTGATCTCTCACTGTCAGCTCTGTGAGGTGAGGAGAAGATTAAGAAAGCAGAGAGTCAGTTCAGAGTGAGGACAGAGAACATTTTAAAGGCAGATAATGGAAATGCAGCTTGTCAGGACTTTGAAACCACAGCTAGTTTTCCCAGAGATCTTCATGTAATCCTATTATCTGTGCTAAAGTCAGACATTAGGACTTTGCCAAGAATCATTTTAATAAATAATTTCCAGCAAATCCCAAAATGTCTTCAGCCTGTAGTTAAAATCACACATTCAGTTGAAATAACTGCTGAAATATATATATATATATATATATATATATATATATATATATATATATATATTTTTTTTTTTTTTTTTTTTTGAAAAGTTAAAGCACTGTAATATGAGCTATAATTTAATTTCTAGTGAAATGTCTGAAAAGAGTTATAAATGTCATGACCATGTACACATCATGACTTTGTTAAAACACTTCATAAATAAAACTCTGCTTGTGGGGATACTTCACATCTGTATTATTTGTAAATGAGTCAGATGAAGTTGATCTTGTCCATGACAAATAGATCTCAAGGGTAGAGTGAAGTGAAACTCTGCATCTTTGCTGGCTCTTCATAAAGTCTCACATCCTCAGTGCTAAACATAGCAGGGAGAGACTAATGAGACTCGGAACAATTAAATTCGCCAGTGATGTGGCCTTGCTTATCCTGCTGAGAGAATCAAAGAGTCAGCACAGACTATCTAGTTTCAGATGATTCATTACCTGATACAATGAATCCCATTTGGTGTTAAGTGTAGGCAAAACCGGAGAGTTTTTAATTGCCTTTAACATGAATAGTACTGTTCCACTCACCTACCAAGTGTCTGTGAGCGATAAACCTATAAATACAAGTGTTGAAACATAATTGCTATTATTCATACAGTAATAACACAAACTTCTCTCTCTCTCTCTCTCTCTCTCTCTCTCTCTCTCTCTCTCTCTGGGAACATTCTAACATATTATGTGTTGACATCAGGATAGATACAAAACTAAATGGACTGACATTAAAATTCATCTCAGCTTTATGGTAAAGGGATAGTTCACCCAAACATGAACAATCTGTCATCGTGTCACCTTTGTATGCACAACAATGACAACATCAACAATAATAATAATAATAATAATAATAATAATAATAATAATAATAATAATAAACATTAAAACAAAAAAATAAAATTGCTACAATTTACTGTTTTATGTTGTCTAAAGCTATATATATATATATGGGTGAGGGGGGGGGGGATAATTTTTCATGCTCATGCATGTTTATCACTGTTTGTGCCATTTAATTACATGCTGAGCCCGGCTTTAGAGCCATGACTGATGGAAAACTATTCGCCGCTATTAGATTCCTGTTCATTAGGGCCAACCACGCTCTGCTCTCCACCCAAAATCTATCACCATTTTCACTCATTTACTCACGCAACCTCTTTTTTTCCCTTCTCTCTCTCTCTCTCTCTCTCTCTCTCTCACACACACACACACACACACAAACACACACATGCACTCTCCTACAAGCCCTGGAGTGCTGATGAGGACTTTTAGTGCTAATCTGTAATGTGCCCCATATATTTAAAATTTCTGCTGAAGCAAGTGTCTTGGCCAATTTATGTAAGGGTTAGAAAAAAATGTTTATATGCAAATGGAGGATAAGAGTTGAAAAAATTAGGATCAAGTGGACATGCTTGCACATGCTTCGTTCAAGATTCAATTTCCACATAACGTTGTATGGTAAAATTAGTAGATATGTGAAAAAATGGCAGGTTGATGGATTGACACAGTCATGTGAGCAAAAAGCTTTGCTCAATAATGAACCAGTGAGTGTGCAAGAGGAATTTCTACACTTTAGGCATGAATGGATGGGAGAATAAAACAGACAGCGCAAAAGATGGCCATATGTCCATGAATTAGTGAGGCAGGGCATTAGCTCATATAGATATAATTACACAGGTCAGTGAGTGAATGAATTTGCAAGTGCAGGGGTTTTTGACTGAAAGAATAAATGAGGGTGTGAAGGAGCGCATTAGCAAATACGTAATGGAACGAGAGAAAGTAAATGAAAAAAGATGATCTTCCAACAGTGAAAGTCTTTAAACTTCCCTGCACATGGAGTCTGCGGAAGTTCCTGGACAGAACGCTATCCTCCAGTGTCCTTGTCCATACCCCAGTCTATCTGTTACTCCCCAGAGTGAATACACGGTTTTGACACGATCAGAACTTTTACCAGATGCTGTGGCTGCGCTGTAGGCATCCTCAGCCGCCCAGAAACATGACAGCAGATGGCCACATTCCCAGCCAGTGAGGACAAGCATCTGCAGATATACAGAGAGAAAAACTATGCACTAGGATTAGTGAGTGTTGGATATGCATAGGGTAGTGTGATAAAACGCCAATCATAAATGCAATTATGTGTCAACTTGGTGAATAACCACTGTAATTAGTACATGATATGAAAAATCTAATGATTTTTATGACAATCAATACTTGGTAGTATCCAGGTGTTTTTTTACGTCCTTTACTAATTTTATGAGGGATTTTGGATAGCGAAAGATGAGGAAATTAAGAGACGTAAAATATGTAATTCAATCCATACACATGATTGGCCCGATTTAAACCTGTGCCACCCTGAGTATCATGTCTGGAGCATGTATGCATTTGCATTTCTTATACTTAACATTGAAACTGTCATGCTCAGCTAATAGCTGCTGAATTGATGCCATGAATGCATAAACCTCCAGCAAGTGCTGCATTTAGGTTCTCTGAGCAGCTTAACAGAGGGTGGAAATGATGAGTCTTCAAGTTCATCGTGTCTTAAATCCTTGAATTCACTTTACGCTATGTTTCAGCCGAGAACAATGTCATGCTTATAATGCTGTAGGCATGCTGCTATGGCTGAGAAAACATCAATAAAAAGGGTGCATTTGCACTCTGAATGTATGCATATGTGTTACTGTGTAAACAGAGAAGCATAAAAAAAACAACCCCGGAACTCATTTTTATCCCATAAAACCCTACTAAATCAAACTGCCAAGCTAAATTATTATTCTTTAGTACTATAAATCATCATTTTATTTATTTATTTATTCATATATTTATTTAGCAGCAGAGAAATTTCAGCATATACACATGTATAAATCCTTGTTTAAAAATAAACTTGCCTTCACCATCCCAGTAACTGAATGAGACATGAAAAGTATCTCTGTTTCAATATCCGGTACTGGGATGACTTTCTGTGGATTCTTCTATGGTATATCTTTCTCAATATATATATATCACAGTGCTTAAAATAGCAGTGTAGACAATAATACAAGTGAAAATACAGTCAAATACAATTTGCAATACATTTACAGCCAATTCAAAATGAGTATACCTAAATCAATTTAGACAACTATAATTTTCTGTTAGTTCATGATGCTTACTTGCTACTGAACCGAACCTTATAAGTTGCTACATAATTATTTTATTTGGCTGTAATTTATATATTGTTTTTAAAAAATTGTCCCTTAATCAACATAAAAAGGTAACATCTGAACAGGCAAAGTATCCAAATCACCCACAGCTCTCTGTGTCTGTGGGAACTGACCTGATGTCAAAGCAAGCCTCACTTCTATTAGGTGTCATGGCAACCCAGAGGCTTTGAGGCTGATAATAGCTGACATTGTTTCAGTGGTGCCAGTGATCAAGAGGGTCCCTCTATGTGAGGGGCCAAAAGAAGCCAGGATAACTAACCCTGAAGCTCTTCATCGAGAAACCAAGCAGCAGGCTCTTAGGCTGAGCTACTTCAGACTACACAGTGGGAGGTGTGAATCGTTAAACTGGTACTTTGAATTTGAGAAATCCATTAACAAGAATTTTTGCAGAGATAATGGATACATTTAGTTAGCTGTTTGTATTAAAGTGCAGCTTGTAGTTGGTGCCAATAGCCTCGTGTTTAGTGTGTCAACACTGTGCTCACAGCGACCCAAGTTCGAGGTCCTTTGTCGATCCTGCTCCCCTCTCTCCTCCCAGTGCTTTACTGTTAACTCTCTACTGTCGTATCTCAAAAATTCATGAAAGCACACACAAATAACTTACAAAAAGTGCAAGATGTAGTTGTAGCTGAAATATTTGCAGATGCTATGTATGTATACACTCACCAGCCACTTTATTAGGTAAACCTGTTCAATAGCTTGATACAACAGATTGCTAATCAGCCAATCATATGTCAGGAACCTGGTGCATTTAGGCATCTAGATGTGGTGAAGACGACATGCTGAAGTTCAAACTGAGCATCAGAATGAGGAAGAAAGGGGATTTGAACGTGGAATGGTTGACTATTTCAAATAGCTGTGATTTTCACACATAACCATCTATAGGGTTTACAGAGAATGGTCTGAAAAAGAGAAAATATCCAGAGGGCAGCAGTTGTGTGGACGAAAATGCCTTGTTGACGTCAGAGGTCAGAGGAGAATGGGCAGACTGGTTAGAGATGATAGAAAGGCAACTCAAATAACCACACGTTACAACCAAGGTATGCAGAATACCATCTCTGAACGCACAACACGTTGAACCATGAAGCAGATGGGTTACAGCAGCAGAAGACCACACTGGGTGCCACTCCTGTCAGCTAATAAAAGGAAACAGAGGCTACAATTTGCACAGGCTCACCAAAATATGACAATAGAAGATTGGAAAAACATTCAGCAACTGCAACATTCAGATGGTAGCATCAGAATTTGACATGAAAGCATGGATCCATCCTGCTTTGTGTCAACGGTTCAGGCTGCTGGTGGTGGTGATGTAATGGTGTGGGGAATGTTTTCTTGGCACAATTTGGGCCCCTTAATACCAATTGAGCATCATCACAGCCAACCTGAGTATTGTTGCTGACCATGTCCATGCCTTTATGACTACAGTATACCCATCTTCTGATGGCTACTTCCAGTAGGATAATGCATCATGTCACAAAGCTCAAATAATCTCAGACTGGTTTCTTGAACATGACAATGAGTTCACTTTACTCAAATGGCCTCCACAGTCACCAGTTCTCAATCCAATAGAGCAGCTTTGGGATGTGGTGAAATGGGAGATTCACATCATGGATTTGCAGCTGACAAATCTGCAGCAACTGCGTTATGCTATCATGTCAATATGGACCAAAATCTCTGAGGAATGTTCCCAACACCTTTTTCAATCTATGCCATGAAGAATTAAGGCTGTTCTGAAGGCAAAAGGGGGTCCAACCCGGTAGAAGCTAGCTGTGCTAAATAAAGTGGCCAGTGAGTCTATATTAACTTAATAATGTAGTTAGCAATAAATTACACAATCTCTTACAAATTACTATCATATTAACGTAATTACATTGTTTAATATATAATTGAGGTGGCACTAGTTGTGTATACATGAAACAAAGGAGTCTAAGCAGACTTCATTTTACATATGAGGACAAACCAAGCCAAAAGCTCAAGCAACACAATCCCAATCATGATATCAAACAGGGGGCAAGTGGACATTTGTGAAAAGAACATGATATAAGAGTACTCCTGCACATGCATGGGACCGATCCTTTCATTCTCACACACCCCATGCCAACACAGGTGCCACTGTCAACATGCCAAGACATTGGATAATTGGCAATTGAAAATCAGGCACGATAAAGAAGGGAAAATTACAGAACACAAAAGAAAAAAAGGACAGAGAAATATGTGTAAACCCCCCCAAAATCACTGATAATTTGTCTTTTATCAACTTCAATAAGAATTTAATGTCTTTGGCAGTGGTGGCTCATAAGAGAATGACGCTGGAAATGGTGTTGCGGATCTGTGGAGAATAATTGGCTTTTAGCTGTGGAGACAGATAGAGGGGGGTACGGGTGGGGTGAGGGAGGAGAGAAACACAGAGCTTGGCTCCTGTACAGCTGTGGCGGAGAGCCTGCAATGTGCTTGCGCTGATGACAGGGAGAAATAATTATGAACGGAGGAGCCAAGAATCAAATTTGTAAATACTGATTTTCACATGTGCGTGTGTGAGAGAGAGTGAGAGAGTCAACTATAGTATTATCGGTGTGCTTGTTTCTTTCAGTCTCCCCAACAAATCCCATTTTCTGAATCGTCTCATTGTACCAGCAATCCTAATTTTTCCCTTAATTTGATGCCTTTTGCATAGACATGAATATAATTGACAGTTATGTGACATATTATCAAGGCGGTGCATCATTTATTGAAACTCTCCCATGTCCTTTGTTATGTCAGTATTTTATCTTGATTAATTCCAGACTAAATTAACCAGACACTCCAGGACAGGCTACTGATCTTTGGGAAGCTCAAAGTCACTATTTTTAAAATGTATAATAATAATTGTATTATTAATGTGTGGTATGTTTTATGAGCAAAATGTATATAAATATTATTATTAACAGTGTACTGTATATTACAAAACCAGTGTTCTTCTATCTATCTCTGTCTGTCTATCTGTGAACCACATACATGCAAACCAAAAGACATTCCTTGTTCATTCAAAAATAATGACCTGTCATCAGAGCAAAAAAAAAAAAAAAAAAAATTATATATATATATATATATATATATATTCATTTTATGAAAAGAATCAAACAATGACAGCCAGTATATCAGTTGAATTCTATAGTAATGTGGTAGGTTGCGATATTGCTTGCCAAATACTTAGAGACTAAGTATGTCACAATGTCTGGGGGCTACATGTTTAATAGTGCTGCTAGAATCCCTACAGAAGAGGATGGCTGTCAAACAAGATTTCAGTAAAGAACAAGTTACATTTTAGTCTGTTCCTCACACAAAGCTATCATGTGTGGTTTGCTTCTCTGGTTGCTTGCATGCAGGGAGGTCCAGTTAAATATTTACAATAGCTGAATGTGAGTGTACTACCAAGAGCTTTCTGTCTGTCCCCAGAACTCCTGGCATATGCTGCTGTTGGCACTCAACCACAACCACCCACCACTTCCTTTGTGTGAGTTTTCCTGAACCCCTCTGACCCACAACCTCAAGTGTTTCACCAGCTACATTGAAAAATGCCCCCTCTCCTGGCTGAATTCCCAAACTGAGCTCTCTCTGTCACAAACATTCTGTTGGCATCCCCAGCAGTAGAATCTGTTTGAATGTCAGCAACAAACAAGGACTTATCACCAACAGGGATGCTTTTAGGAAGTTTCTGTCCCACATAGGCTCTGAGGTGAGACTTTTCTGACAATAAATATTCAGATGAAGTTTGTGAAGAAAATGAAACAGTAAGGAAAACATCCATATACATAACATTAAATATGATCCAAAGAATTAGCTATTTCCATCCCAAAAAAAAAAAAAAAAAAAAAAAAAAAAATACACTGTTTGAGGGGAGTACTGTGCATACATTTATAACATTTATTAAACAGTGATTTTAACAGTAAAATACTGTAAATTGCTACAGTAAAAACCTAGTAATTTGTTAATGGTAAGCTCCCTTACTGTGCTGTAAAAAAATGTTATTTGACATTACATGTAAATGTACGGTAGCATATTGTTTTTGCCAATGAAAAAGAATGCATAACTTAAAGTGAATAGCCGTAAACTGACATTACCAGAATTTTCCTGCATTACATTTAACTTTTTTTAATAACTTTTTTTCTTCTTAGTTTATATATTATTTTATAATTATTATTATTGGTGTACTTTAGTATTGTACATTATGTTACATATAATATATTTATTAATATTTATTGCATTATTTCAGTTTCATATGTGTTACCATGATGGTCTTTAGTGTTGTATGAACGACACTGTGCACCTTCTGTATATTTTAGTATTTAAATGATACTTGTAATGAGCTTTGGTTCAACTTGTGACTTGTGACTTTTTCATCACCACCTGATTTTGGTGGTTATCAGAAGTCGTGGCCTTGTGGTTAGAATGTTTGTCTCCTAACCCTAGGGTTGTGGGTTTGAATCTTGGGCTAGCAATAGCACTCCTTAGGTGCCCTTGAGCAAGGCATCGAATCCCCAGCTGCTCCCTGGGCGCCGCAACATAAATGGCTGCCCACTGCTCCGGGTGTGTGTTCACAGTGTGTGTGTGTTCATTGCTCTGTGTGTGCACTTTGGATGGGTTAAATGCAGAGCACGAATTCTGAGTATGGGTCACCATACTTGGCTGAATGTCACGTCACTTTCAGTGCATTACAAAGAAGAAACAATTCAGTACTTTTATAGGTTGGTATATTAGCATTATATCAGTTAATGAAATTGAAGTATTTGAATGTACATTTAAATTTAATCTGTAAAAACCTATAATGGTGTTACCGTACCACAGCTGCCAGTAGTTTACCAAACATTTAAAGGTTTTTTATTGTTTTTTTGTTTTTTTACAGTGTGGACTACTGATACTGCTGAGATTCTGAAGTATGAATTTGATGTCCACTTTACTCTCTCATGAGGCCATGGGAGAGTATTTGTGAATGGCAGTGAAGCAACGCGACTGAGGCTGGTAGATTACATAGTTTTGGATGCAGCCAAGGTCACATACTAACATTGCACTTCATTCAAGGCTACATCTCAGATGGTCCTTTTTAATATCTCAGAATTCTGACAATAAAATTGTTCCATTGCACTATGATGAAGATGACAAAAATGGCAATGTTACAGTTAGCTTTGCAGGTGTTTTATTGTCAACAAAGAAGTCCCGTAGTAACTAAATTGCAGAGGATAAACGATGCTATGCAATGCTCGAATTTGTTCTGCAGGTGTACAATTATGAACAATAGGGAGATTTACCATCTTTTACACACCTGTCTCTGTAAATGTTTGCTGAACAGGCTTTATTAGCATGTAAAGTAGAAATGTTGACTTACTGGGGAATTTAATTTTTTTAATTATTATTTTTTTATTTTATTTTTTTTCATTAAATATGTGCATCTCTCTTTTGGTGTTTACAATAATCTGGGAATAAGCAGATGGAAGTTGTTAGACAGAGTTGAAAAAGAATTGGAATAATAGTTGGTGGGGGGTGGTTGTTCAGGTAAGTTCATGGTAACACTTGGCTAACAGGCAATTTGGCTGTGTGACAAAAAGGCTCATATTTTCAGGCAATATTATTAGAAAATTATGCATTTCACATCTTATGGTTTATGATAAGTAAATGGTGATGTAATCAAACTTCACAGAGATGCCTAAATCAGGGTGACTATGATGCTTTCCAAGTTTTGTTTCAGGCCAAAGTGTTACCGAACCTAATTTCTTCCTCTTTGGTGCTGGAATTGTGGAATTTTTTTTTTGCCATTATTTTGAAAAACAGTCAAAAAATAAAAAAATACATAAATAAATAAATAATCTAGAACCAATGCTGGTCTGACTAAATTTGTTGGGTTAAGTAAAATAATAATAATAATAATAATAATAATAATAATAATATAGTATCAAAATCCAAGACTGGAGCAAATCTTGTGGGTCTAGGGTCTAGTCTCAAATTAGTGATTTCATTAAACTCTGCTAGTGTTACGGATCACTCAGAGACAGAGGAGTAACAGATGAAAGATGTTATTTATTGAATGGACACAAGCAGATGAGCGGGAAGTGAGGAGTGGATGGGTGTTGGGATCCGTGCCGGGAAGGAGGGGACCACACACACGCACCGTGGGGTTTTAGGAGGATCTTGGAGGTAATCCTTGGAGAGAAGATGGATGAAGAGTCTTCGGAGGTTATCCTTGGAGAGAAGGTAAAGAGGAGTTAGTCCTAATAGTTAGCGCAGGAATGATCTTGTCGCGAACGTGACCGGACAATGACTGTGTGCGTGTGTGTGGCATTTGTGGTGCTGTGGTGGATGATAGGTGATGCGGAACAGGTGGTGATGATTAGTATTCAGGTGAGGGTGTGCGCCGTGATTGTGTGGAGGTGGAACCTGGCGTGTTTGTGGGCGTCCTCTACCCCTGGGAGCTGGTCGGTTGGGGTGTCTTGAGTGGAAGGTATCCAGCAAGGAGGGGTCCAAGATGTCGTTGCGTGGGACCCAGGAGCGTTCCTCTGGACCGTATCCTTCCCAGTCCACTAGGTACTCCAGCTGCCCACTACGCCGCCGGGAGTCCAGGATGTACGCACTGGAAGGGTGTGAGTCCGGTGGTGGGTTGACGGAGGGAGTTCTGTGCGTACTCGGCCCACCCCAGGAATTGGTTCCAGGAGTTCTGGTGGCAGTGACAGAAGGTACGGAGGAAGCGTCCGATCTCCTGGACCTTCCTTTCCGTCTGCCCGTTGGACTGCGGGTGGTAGCCGGAGGACAGGCTGATGGCCACACCTAGGAGGGAGTGAAATGCTTTCCATACCCGGGAGATGAATTGGGGGCCCCGATCCGACACTATGTCCTCTGGAATGCCGAAGTACCTGAATACATGGTTAAACATCAGTTCTGCCATTTCCATGGCAGTGGGGAGACCCTTCAGACAAAGAAGACGACATGCTTTAGAAAATCTATCCACAACAATCAGAATACATGTGTTATTATCAGAGGGTGGAATGTCGGTCATGAAATCCACTCCCAGGTGTGACCACGGGCGGTTGGGAACGGGCAGAGGATGGAGATTGCCAGATGGTAGATGGCGAGGACTCTTGGACATGGCGCAGCTGTTACATCCACTCACGTACCTTCTGACATCCGAGGCCATGTTGGGCCACCAGAAGCGTTCCCGTAGCAACGAGAGGGTTTCATTGACCCCCGGGTGACCAGTTCCAAGTGATGTATGGGTGGCGTGGATGAGAGGAGTGTGACGTGTCCTAGGGATGTACTGGTGTCCTGGTGGGCAACCCGGCGGAGCGTTGGTAGGAGTTTCGGCTGGAGGTAGGGTTTCAGCAGACCAAGTGATAGGGGCAACTATAACTTTGTCTGGGAGGATGGGTTCGGGGTTCTCAGACCTCTCTTCGGGTGAGTAACATCTGGACAGAGCATCGGCCTTAACATTCTTTGCCCCAGGGCGGTAAGTGATGGAGAACTGGAAGCGGGTGAAGAATAGCGCCCAGCGGGCTTGTCTGGGGATGAGTCTCTTGGCTGCCCTAAGGTATTCCAGGTTTTTATGGTCAGTGAGAACTTGAAAGGGGTGTTTGGCTCCCTCCAGCCAATGTCTCCACTCCTCCAGGGCAAGCTTGATGGCAAGTAGCTCCCTGTTGCCAATGTCGTAGTTTACCTCCGCCGGGTTGAGCTTCCTGGAGAAGAAGGCACATGGATGGAGGCGGCTGGGCGTCCCCTGCTGCTGAGACAGGACCGCACCCACTCCGGTGGTAGAGGCGTCCACCTCCACGACGAATGGTAAATCAGGGTTAGGATGCACGAGGAGTGGGGCGGTCGTAAAGGCCAGCTTCAGGGCCTGGAAGGCTTCGGTGGTGGCTGGAGTCCATGACAGGGACTTGGGCTTCTGACGAAGGAGGTTGGTTTGAGGACTGGTGATGGTACTAAAGTTCTGAATGAATCGTCTGTAGAAGTTTGCGAAGCCAAGGAATCGCTGTAGTTCCTTGATGGTGGTAGGAATGGGCCAATCCCGGACGGCGCTTACCTTCCCCTCGTCCATCCGGATGCCACTGCGGTCGATGGTATAGCCAAGGAACTGCACTGAGGGCTGATGGAATGAGCACTTCTCTGCCTTTAGGTAGAGCTGGTAGTCCCTCAGGCGTTGCAAGACCTCCGCAACGTGGCGTCGATGTTCGGCCTGGCTCCGGGAATATATCAAGATGTCATCGATGTACACTAGGACGAATTGATGGAGGAAATCCCGGAGCACCTCATGCATAAAATCCTGGAATACGGAGGGGGCGTTTACTAGCCCATACGGCATCACGCAGTACTCGTAGTGGCCAATAGGGGTGATGAAGGCGGTCTTCCACTCGCCCCCCTCGCGTATCCGGATGAGATTATACGCGCTGCGGAGGTCCAACTTGGAGAATGCAATGGCACCACGGAGATGTTCTAGGGCCGCTGGGACGAGGGGAAGAGGATAGCGAAACTTCTGAGTTATCTTGTTCAGGGCTCTGTAGTCGATACATGGCCGCAAACCTCCATCCTTCTTGGCCACGAAGAAGAAACTCGAAGCAGCAGGGGAGGTAGATGGGCAGATGTATCCTTGAGCCAGCGCCTCCCTGATGTAATCCTCCATGGCCTTCTCCTCGGGAACGGATAGGGGATAGATCCGTCCCCTAGGCACTGGTTCACCTGGCAGCAGATCTATAGCACAGTCCCATGGCCGGTGTGGAGGCAGCTTGGAGGCCCGCTTCGGGCAGAAGACATCACTGAAGGGGGCGTAGCACTGGGGTATGGAGATGGACTGGTTGACGACAGGGCTTTCAATAGAGGTGGTGTAGACTGGTAGTGATTCGGAGGGACGTTCCACGGGAACTGGACGGCCGGAGATACATGATTGAAAGCAGGCTTCGCCCCACTTCAGGATTTCTCTGGTCTTCCAGGAGATCATCCAGGAGAGCAGCAGAGGGTTATGCTGCTCCAACCACGGGCGCCCTAGGATGACGTCAGCGGTGGAATCCTCCAGAACCAGCAGATGAATGTCCTCATGGTGAAGGAGTCCAGTTTGGAGGGAGATTGGACCCACGCAGTGGCATACATACTTCTTGCTTAACGGCTTGCCGGTGATGGTGTGGATTTGGTAAGCGGCCGGCGTGGCTGAGGTTGGGAGCCTGAGTTGAGGGCAGAGGGCGCCGGAGATGAAGTTGCCGGCTGACCCAGAATCAAGGAGGGCGGAAACTGGAAGAGACACATCAGCCGCAGTAAGTGTCACAACAGTGGTGAGTGGTTTCATTGAATATCGTGAAGGAAGGATGGCACTCACCATGGGACGAGGAGGACGAACGGGGCACCCAGCTATGGTATGCCCCGGGGCTGCACAGTACAGACAGAGATTCTGGGCCAGCCGTCTTTGACGCTCTGCCACAGTGAGGCGGTAGGAGTCCACGAGCATGGGCTCGCTGGCTGGTTCTGGGGAGCTGACGTTCTCTGGTCGGCAGAGCGGAGAGGAGGAATGCGCCTGGCCCTGGTGCTCTTCTAAGCACGACTGCATACGAGTGGCGAAGCGGATGGACAGCTGGATGAATCGCTCGAGGCCGATGGTATCCTCGTATGCAGCGAGATGCAACCGCACTCTGGGCTCCAATCCTTGGCGATAGGTAGTGAGAAGGGCCTGTTCGTTCCACCCACTAGAGGCCGCCAAAGTTCTGAACTGCAAGGCATAATCATTGACAGACATATTCCCTTGTTTCAAGTTCTATAATCTCTCACCTATTGAGGAGTCCCAGGCAGGTTTGCCGAAAACTTCCCGGAAATGTTCGATGAAGCTAGAATATGTCTGGGTTACAGGATTATTCTGGGTCCAGAGAGAGTCTGCCCATTGTAAAGCCTTGCCTTGTAACTGGGAGATAATGAAAGCTACCTTAGCTCGATCCGTTGGGTAAGAGAGCGGTTGCATCTCCAGGACCAGTGAACACTGAAGCAAGAATCCGCTGCATTCCTCCGCCGAACCAGAGTAGGGAGCTGGCCGTGCCATGGGACTGGCGTGCAAGGCAGGTGAAGGAGGGATGATGGGATCCGCGGAAGTGCTCGCTGGTGGTGGTGATGCAGGTGCTGACATTAGTGTACGGCGGAGTGCATCTACTAATTCTTGGAAGGGATCTGTGAGGCTCATGCTTGTGTCTCTCGGTGCTGGTCCGGTCATCTGTTACGGATCACTCAGAGACAGAGGAGTAACAGATGAAAGATGTTATTTATTGAATGGACACAAGCAGAGGAGCGGGAAGTGGGGAGTGGATGGGTGTTGGGATCCGTGCCGGGAAGGAGGGGACCACACACACGCACCGTGGGGTTCTAGGAGGATCTTGGAGGTAATCCTTGGAGAGAAGATGGATGAAGAGTCTTTGGAGGTTATCCTTGGAGAGAAGGTAAAGAGGAGTTAGTCCTAATAGTTAGCGCAGGAATGATCTTGTCGCGAACGTGACCGGACAATGACTGTGTGCGTGTGTGTGGCTTTTGTGGTGGATGATAGGTGATGCGGAACAGATGGTGATGATTAGTATTCAGGTGAGGGTGTGCGCCGTGATTGTGTGGAGGTGGAACCTGGCGTGTTTGTGACAGCTTGTGGGGGGAAATTATATTTCCTTAAGTATGAGAAATTATGTTTCTAGAAACAAAGCTTCAGAAGTCATAAACAGCGGAAAAGGTAAACATTTTATGGCATAAAATTTAAACATTTTGTCATCCTAAAGGGTTTGAGTGTGAGACCCCAAGTCAGTCATGGTCAAACCAACCCCAATAAAGGTATGCAGAGGAACGTAAAAAAATAAATAAAATAAAATAAAAAAAAATAAAACATAATGGAAACAATATTTGGTGCTTGTTCCCTAAAATGAGAAATGTATTAAAGTTATATATATATATTTATTTATTTTTTATATTTAAACAACAGATCCGGTGTTTTGTCTGTTTGGTCTGATTTATTATTATTATTATTTCTATAGTGATAGGAGATGCCTTAATTTGAAACCTTTCTACTGCAGCTATTTGTTTATATGTGTTTCTATGCATTTATGTTTCAGTGACTATGCATTGCCTTTGAAGAACATTTAGTTATCTGTGAATTTCATTGATTATAGCTACAAGGCTGAATCATACTATGCATAACCAAGACCATGCATAACCAAGTCTCCTTATGCAAAAAAAAAAAAAAAAAATTAATAAAAAAAAATAACATGTGAAGGGTCTTTAGAAAGATTGAGTGCAAGCTGGAAAAAATAGTTGTAATCATTTATCCATTGAATAAGCACCAAGTAACATATTAATCATTTCTCAGATTCATCCTCCTTTTACTGAATTAAAACAAACCCATTAATGAGGATTAACCGCTATGAATGGGAATATTTGGGAGCATTCCCAAACCGCTCAAGTTCTCCCCTTCCTTCTCTCGAGTGGGATCACTAAAGAAACAGCGGCTGAGCTTCTGAAGAGAAAGCAAATAAAATGACAGGGACTCACATTTAACTTCAAATGTGTGCCATTCTCATTTCTGTGTTCCAGTCATAATAATCTCCAAGGCCTCTCGTTTGATCTTCTTGTCTCGATATCCTGCCTCCGTTATTTCTAGTTCTGCCAATTTTCTTAAGGCTTTGTTTAGCACAAGGGTGGAACATCATATTATTAACTAATAATTAGCTGTCAGGATCCAGCAACTGCGACCATGGATGAATGAGTGCTGGTGTATGATGGGTAACAGACTCCAGCAGTCATCCTCCCAGCCCAAGTTCATCTTTCTGTTCCTACATGTTACAAAAAGACTAATTACAGCCTAGAGGACAATCTTTCCCAGAACATGACCTCGTTGCTTTAACCTCCAGGGAGTGGATGAGAAAGAGGGAAGAAAACGGAAGAAGGAAAAAGGAAATGAGAGTTGTGATGATGTTATTCTCGCTGAGGAGTAGCCTAATTGTCATGACTCATAAGCTGCGCTCTGGTAAGGCAGTGTCAACCGTGATAAGACGTGAGTCAGTCGATGTCCTCTTTGTTGAGGACATCAATTGGACAACATTTGGAGAGCCAACATTTTTGTTATAAAATACATTTTATTAGAACAGACATTAATGAACACATCATTACATACACTGTAAAGAAAACAAAATATTAATTAAATAATGAAAAACCCAGAGCTTGCAGCACAGATCCACTAAAACGCTTATCCACAAACTGTCTCTGTCCTGTTATAATGCTGTGTCAGTTTCACCTATGGGTCCTGGCCCTGCGGTGGTCTCGTTCATACACTTTTCAAAACAGTACTCTTAATCATATCACTGCACAGACGTGTTTGCAGCACTGCTGGTCTGAGAGCGGCAGGTCTCTGAAGCAGCTGCGTGACTTCATCAGTGGGACACATGCAGCTACAAACAATAGGAACAGGCAAACTGTTATTTGTCCTGGAGTAGATTAGGGGAGAATGGCAGACGCATGACCTTAAAAGAATTCTTTACCCACAAATTAAAATGATGTCATTTACTCACCCTAATGTCGTGCCACGAAAATAAATAAATAAATAAATAAAAATTTTAATATTGAAGCAGCTGTTTTTATACGATAAGTTCATACTGACTATGATAAGTTATAAAATAAATAATTAAAAAGTGTAATATTGAAGCAGCTATTTTTATATGATGATAAGTTCAAAGTGACCACTGATGTCAGCCTAAATTAGACAAAAAGTAAAACTAAATTAAAAGGCTATATACCTAAGCCATGCAGTTGCTTTGTTTGCAGAACTGATTGAATTTTTATGTGTTATTGTTAAGACCGTGATCTAACATCATACCATATGTGAATTGACAACTCTTAATTTTGCAGTTGAAGGCAATATTATCATCGAAAAATTATTTTTGAACTGATTTTTCACTCAGATCTATAGACCAAGTAATATGGATTTATTCATTATTAATTAATTTATTCTCATTTATTCGTTTGCAGAACTTTTAGAAGTTTGAGAGATGTGGTTACTTTGAACTGTAAAAGAGCTGGTTTAAAAAAAAAAAAAAAAAAAACCTTTTGGAACAACTATTGGGTAATAAATCAATAACGTCAACTATGAATAAGTCATGCTTTGTAAAAAGTGACCTAACTTTAGTATTAGAGTGGTATATCAGAAAATGCATGACACTTAGTGTCAGTCAGTCGTCAATGGTTTGAGTTCTTCATAGCCATTTGCATATTACTGCAAGTCTGCAATAAAATGCATCTGTGTTGAATGGCTAAGGGAATGTCAAGCTGTGTGATTCAGGCATGTGCCAGAAGCACACGTCTTATGAAGTGCCGGTGAATATTAAAGTAACCTTCCAGTCAGTGGTGCACCACATGAGTGAAAACAATCATAGAAAGAAAAAGAGGGACAAAAAACAGAGCTTGCGAGAGACAGGAAGACAGAGGGGTAAAGACATCTCTCATTTTCTCCCTGCCCTCCTTTCCCATGAGCACTTTGGTGCAGAAATGCCAAATGATCACGCTCCTGTGAACACCATCTGCCAGCATGTACTCTTAAAGATTCTCTCTCCTCAGCTCACTCACACTCGCTTCTTCCATTTGTCTTGTTTCTTCTCAATCTCGTCCTCTTTGTTACAGTTTTTAAACCATCTGTGCTTTTTCCTGTTTGTCTCTCAGTTACAAATACTACATTTTGACCCAGCTCTCCCTTATTAAATAATGTATCGCCTTGGTTTGAGTGCATGTATTTTAGACTCATCTAACAGCATACTGGAAATAGCACACTTCATCTCTTATTTTTATTTCTTAAAATAACATATACACACAATAGTCTTTGTTCCAGATACGTGACAAATTTGTGAGCAGAAACAATTTTCATATTTCACGGACTAGGAGGCACCCAGGGAATTTTCTGTAACTCCCCCGATAGATGCTAACCACAAACATACTGCCGCATCTGAGACCGTCCTCAATATTCATTGAACCTCATGGTTTTGTGTAATAATGAGTATTTGCAGGAAGTACACTTGCCTGAGCTTTTTATGGCTTCAGCGTTCAACTTCATTTTGGCTGAAGATGCTGTGCCGGAACTTGTTAATCGGGTTTCTGCATAGAGCATCTCCGATCCAGGCTTGGCATCACGCATTGCTGGCTCAAATACACTGGCTCAGTAATTATAGAGCAGTTTTCTCCTGCAGTAACTGCTGTTGTATTAGAGTCCAGATATGGAGAGTTTGCGCACATGACAAAAGAGCCACAAACAAAACAGTCTGAAAGATGATGATGGTGATTGAAATAAAAGAAGCTGGAAATTAGTGATTCCTTAAATTAGAAGCACTACTACAGTAATGCAGCTAGGATATCACAAAGTTCTAAAAGTAATAAAATAAATTAAACAAATGTAATTAAAAAAAAAAAAAATAAATAAATGTTCAGTAATCAAACAGATGATGCACACTATTAACAGCAATTATTATATGATGCAATTAAACTTATAGCAAAATTTGGTAGTTCTGTGCAAGTCATGTGACCAGTATCATCACATAGGATGTCAAATGATGATTGGGTTATTCTGACTTCTTGGAGCCCAAGCCTGTTGTCTACTTTTACTTCTCAGAATCTGTCATTCCCAGTCACAAAGCATATGTTGCTGATTGCCAGTACACATTGAGATTGTCAGGGGATTTTGTTTGTTTGTTCTAAACCACAGATAGTTCATTACATGTAATGCATTTATTAATTGAAAATTAATATAAAATTAATATTATGAAAATTAAAATTGCATTTATTAATCTAAAAGTGCAACAGTGGCTTCTATAGCACCTACAACTTCCATTTCCATTTTCTTCCAATTTCTACAAAAGTGATGGTTTTTGTTGTCTTGCACACATTCTATTTTTGCAATATTGTGATTTTTGTATTTTGTCCTGCTAA